>NC_083348.1:92527530-93147144 GCF_019175385.1 Lycium barbarum
CTGATTCCCATGGTGGGATACGTAGGCAGCCCACATAGGGTTCGGTTGCTTTATAACAAAAACCCAAAATATCTTATGCGTCCGAACTACGCTGACCTGATTCCCATGGTGGGATACGTAGGCAGCCCACATAGGGTTCGGTTGCTTTATAACAAAAATCCAAATATCTTAGGTGCGAACTACGCTTGACCTGATTCCTCGGTGGATACGTAGGCAGCCCACATAGGGACTCGGTCATACTAGGTTAGAATTTTTGCCATTCACATGCGTACGAACTACGTTCTGACCTGATTCCCGAGGTGGGATACGTAGGCAACCCACATAGGGTTCGATTGCTTTATAACAAAAATCCAAAATATCTTATGCGTCACGAACTACGTTCAGACCTGATTCCTTGGTGGATACGTAGGCAACCTATACAAGGTTCGGTCACAACATAACATAGGTTTAGTATACCCTCCAGAATCAAAACTGGGCATATTTTGGAAGATTAGACACGAGAAAAGTTGGACATCGACACTATTAAGGCTACTAGACAAGAATAGTACACACAAATGACCTTTCAAAGTTCTCGGAAGTGTCGCAATCGAAAGTTAGCAGGAATATCTTACAACTTGTATACATATATTTTCATATATATCTTCCTTACATACATACACTTACGTATATATTTTTCAAATGGAAGGCTTTCCTTCAGTTGTTTCACTACTGTTCATCTACCGAGGCTTTAAATGGAGGTCGCAAGATCCAAACAAACAGGATGAATGGGGCGCCAACAAAGTAAAGCTTCGAGTCAACACGAATCAACTTTCCCCCTCCCAAACTGAGAATTTTTCTTTGGATGCAGGAACTTAAAATCGCGAGATCAACAATCAAGTCTATCAATCAGGGCCATTGTGGCCTCGCCTCAAAAGCCATGCGGCTTTGCTTTCAGCCTTATCTTTTAATTTATTTTTTCTTATCAAAATAATTCTATAACTTTATACACCTGTTTTTGAAGGTTGACGAGATTAAAGACGAATCAAATCAGGATTACGTGCCATCAATTCAGCCTGTCACGATACCGTCAGACTACAAATTCTAGAGCTTCTTGTGTCCTTCTTTTACGGGTTATCTGGCATTGAACATTGTTTTGGCTGCGAATCTGCATTAAGGACGAGATACAATGGCAAAAAGATTTGAGTCATTCAACACCGGTGTGGGGTTGGTGCAAGCGCAAAATGAGGATAGCGAGAAGGAATGTAGTACAAAGAAGCGTATTGGTCAATTTGGGAAATACCCTCAGCCTTCTTCCTAACACAAGTTCAGCTTCCAGCTCTACCCAAAACATTTCCTTCACTATTTCTCCTCACCCAGCTCCTACAAACATACCTCCAAGATACTCTATTAAACCAGAAGCTTTGCAAGTCACATTGATACCTAATGTCCAAAAGCCTGCACTTGCAACGCCCTTTACAGAAAACCAGCCAAAATCAGCTAGCGGTATATCCACACAAGAGATTGAGAAATGAAACGAATGCAATCAATCAGAATAACTCGAATAGAGAGCTTCACAATTTAAGGAGAATTATCGAAGAAGAGATGCGGGCAAGAAATGTCCAAAGTTTAAGATATGAAAGTTTGTGCATGCTTCCGAATGTTGATTTGCCGCCAGGATTCAAAACGCCAAAATTCAACACCTTTAATGGCAGAGGAAATCCTGTTACGCACTTGAAGGACTATTGTAGCAAATTAATGGGAATTGGACAAAATGAAGCCATAAGAATGAAAATTGTTCATTCAGAGCCTATCAGGGTTGGCGTTAGATTGGTACACGGAACAAGACTTTCGCAAATGGTACACGTGGGAGGACATGGCCCGTGACTTTGTAGAACATTTCAAATTTAACATCGGAGTTAGTCCAAATCTGTATGATATGCTTGAGATAAAAAGAATGCCACATGAGTCTTTTCAGGAATATGCCATCCGGTGGAGATTGGAAGCTTCAAAAATACACCCTCCGTTGCCCGAGAATGAGCTGATTTCAACTTTCATCCAAATGCAAAAGGGCATATATTATGAAAAGTTGTTATGTGCGCGGTTACGCGACTTTTCTGATTTAATTCAAGTTGGAAAGCAAGTAGAAGCGGGCATTCGAGCAGGAAAAATTGTTGACACTTCATCAGTACAAGAAACTTTTCAAGCCGAGACATTCAACAACTTGCAAGGCAAAAACAGAGAGACCGACTCAACTGTCAGGTCTACACGTCAGCCGCAATCACGGCAGAACTATCAATGTTCGCGTGATCATGTATACTTTCATCAACGAGGCTTTCAAAATCAAACCGATCAAGCACAGTCTAGCTTACGACAGTCAGAGCACGCAAAATTCCGCACTTTTACTCCTCTTGAAGAGTCATTAACCAGCATATTTGATAAACGAAAGCCAAGGGACTCCTGAAGCCAAAGAAAGGATGGATCCCTAAGAGCCTACCGCCAGATTTTGATTGGTCCAAGAGTTGTGCTTACCACTCTAATATTCCAGGTCATGACACAGAAAATTGCCCGGCTCTTAAGCATAAGATCCAGAACATGATCGAAAAGGATAAGATAAGTGTGCAACAAAATAAATTGTACGACAATGATGGCCCTTCAGTTGCAAATGCAATTATTGTTACCGGTGATCGGTCAAAATTGGCACCGAGACATTTGAAAAGGAAGTGTAGGACTAAGTAAGACTATTGAAAGGATCTACCGTCACTAGCATTCTCCACCCATCAGCTTTCCTTCTTGTAATTTTTGCTAAAGCTTGTTATGAACTACTTTCGACCTGATTCCTTCGGGATAAGTAGGCAGTCCATTCTCGGACACGGTCTTTAAAATAGTGAAAATTCCGTCTTCCCCATAAAGCAACACTGGGGTAGCTTTGCAAATGGCCTATCATTATTCGACAAAAGCATGAATCGAAATCTCGAGCAATGTATTAGCGTCACCAGATTGTTGCAATGACATCATCTCGAGAAATGCAGATTCAACGCCAAAGCTTTGGTGTTCAATGCAAGGCAACCATTTTATTTTACACTAACAAATTTTCTTTGAGTAACGCAGGGGCATATTTTAGCTATTTTTGAAGGATTATCGCACAGTATCAAGTCGGCAATTGCAAGATCGGATAGAGCAAAGGGCAAAGTCAACTTAATACTGATTAAATTTGAAACTTACAAATTTCTTTGAGTACAGGAACTTTTAGATGCAAATTTTGGCAGGGTAGAAGGTCCCCAAATCTTCGGCATTACGTCATGAATATTTGCTGCTACAAATTACGCATTGCGTCAAACTCGTCTCACCGCATACAAATAAAGCATCGCAAAAGCTCCTCGCTCCACACTAATTTTAGTAATCATAAATCAAGCACTGCACTTAGGCTCGTCCGCCTTTAATAGGACATTTTTTAGGCTCGTCCGCCTTTAATAGGACATTTTTAGGCTCGTCCGCCATTAATAGCTAATTGGCTCGTCCGCCTTTAATAGGACATTTTAGGCTCGTCCGCCTTTAATAGGACATTTTTAGGCTCGTCCGCCTTTAATAGGATATTTTGGGCTGTGCACCGCCCCTTTGAAATTTTAGCATAAGATCGAGCACCGTCTTCTATCTCAATTTTATTCTGCCTTGTAATTTGAACTGCGCTTGACCTGATTCCCTTAGTGGGATACATAGGCAGCCTATGTCAGGATCGGTCTCGTCATTCGCAAAAGCAACATCCTCCTATACCGGAAACTGGGACAAATTTTAAGGGCATCACCGCAAAAGCTCAATATCCTCCTATACCAGAAAACTAGGACAAATTTTAAGGGCATCACCGCAAAAGCTCAATATCCTCCTATACCAGAAACTGGGACAGTTTTAAGGGGCATCATAGCAAAACGACACCCTCTTATGCGAGTAACTGGGACAATTTTTAAGGGCATCATCACAAGCGACATCGAGGAACATGAAAGAGAATATGGCCAACAGAGTCATCAGGCAAAAAGAAGACTTGGGAGAAAGGACGCTCGCTTTGTTTCACGGTTCCCAAGTTGCGGAAACCAAAATATATAATGTTCGCAGCCTTGCAAGGATTGCACGTCAAACGGTTTGATCTTTCTTATGCCTCTCGAGTATCAATAATTTGCGAGATTCGCAACAAATTAATGCTTGAGTCTTGCAAATGATTTTTCAAACATGTCGATGCACAAACATTTCCTATTGCTTTCAAATGCCTTGCATAAATGCTTTCAAATACAATGCGCATGCACTATTGCTTTAAATACCCCGCACTGCACTACTGTTTTCAAAATGCCCCGCACTGCAAAAGCAACCGCACCTGCATTACATTATTACTTTCAAATGCCCTGCAAAGGCACATCATCATTGTTCGCAAAAGCACCTCATTTAGGCCCGTCCGCCTTTAATAGGACATTTAGGCCCGTCCGCCTTTAAGAGGACATTTAGGCCCGCCCGCCTTTAATAGGACATTTTAGGCGTCCGCATTTTAAGAAGAGTTTTAGGCATTTAGGCTCGTCTACCTTTAATAGGTCTCGTCCGCCTTTAATTTAGGTTTGTTCGCCTTTAATTGAACATTTTAGGCTAGCTACCTTTAATAGGGCTTTTAGACTAAGCCAGTTTAGGCTCGCTGCTCTACCTTTAATAGGACTTTTATCGTCCGCCTTGGGTTGCGCACCGCCCTTTGAAAATTTCTGCATAAGGCTGTGCCCCGCCTTTCATATGATGCATGACTGCGCACCGCCCTTTGCATCGCTCTCATGTATTGCTTGGGTGCGCGCACCGCCCTTTGAAAATTTCTGCATAAGGCTGTGCCCCGCCTTTCATATGATGCATGGACTGCGCACCGCCCTTTGCATCGCTCTCATGTATTGCTTGGACTGCGCACCGCCCTTTGAAAATTTTTCGCATAAGGCTGAGCACCACCTTTTAATTTTATGCATAAAGCCGTGCACCGCCCTTTGCATCGCTTTCATATATTGCTTGGGCCATGCACCGCCCTTTTAATTTTCTGCATAAAAGCCGAGCACCGCCCTTGCATCTCTTTCGTATATCACGTGGGCCATGCACCGCCTTTCTAAATCTCCGCATAAAGACATTGCACCGCACCTGCCTTGTTTTATTATTATTTTGATGATGCCCTGCATATGCTCGCAGCAGCATTGCACCGCGCTTGCATCGCTGTATTTCAATATTTATTCTTACTGACTATTTTTATCTAGTTTTTAGTTTCGCAGGAGCTTTTAGCGCAACGTGGAACTATTTCTTCGCAGCGAACTGGGGCAATACGTCGGGAAGGACAAGCAGATTTCTCGACAAGGGTCAAAGATCTACCTCGAACACTCAGGCTCCAAATTCAAATTTCCCGTTCACATTCCAGCACAATCAATTTTCAGGGTTCTATCACAATACCCAGTGTCATCATAATTCGACACTGGGACAATATTTTTGCGAAGATCGCATCAAATCGTGAGTCGCCAGTCATATGTGTCATAGTCTTCCCAGAACTACACACGGCCTGATTCTCGTGCAACCCGAGATATGTAGGCGATTCAAAGACCAGAGTTCGGCCATAATTTTCTTTACCCTTAGTCCTTCATAATCGTTTAGCCGGGACAAAATAGGCTACTAAGTCAACGTCTTTGCCCGAAAATTCTTTCATCATTGTCAGGCAAAGAGGGACAAGTTGTTGACACCCAATTTTGTCCCGCCTCTCCCCCAAAATACCTATTAATACTTCTAGTGTTTTGAGAAATTAAAAAATATGCATTTAAATTTTACTATAATTATTAGTCTTTTATTAACACCCACATTTTATTATTCCGCTGCAGTTATTATTATTATTATTATTATTATTATTATTATTATTATTATTATTATTATTATTATTATTATTGTTATTATTATCTTAAATTATCATTACTAATTGTCATTAATTATTATTTCTTGTTATTTCCATTATTATTATTATTATTATCATTAATTACTAATCATTATTATCAGCGTTATTTTGTTATCAATTATTAATCATCATTATCATCGTTATTTTATTATTAATTATTATCATTGTTTTATCAATAATTGTTATTTATTATTATTATTATCATCATTATTATTTCTTATTATTATTATCATTATTATCTTATTATTACCACTATTATTGTTATTATTATTAATTTATTAACATTTTGCCACTATCAATAATTGTTATTTATTATTATTATTTTATTATTAATTATTATCATCTTTATTATTATTAATTATTATCATTTTTAATTATCAATATTTGTTATTACTATTATTATTATATCTATCATTATTTTTTATCACCATTATCATCAAAATTATCATTATTACCATTATCATTATTGTTATTATTATTAGCAGTATTACTACTGCTATTTATTTGCTGCTATTATTTGGTATTATTGAAATTTGCATTTCTGAGCGTTTTACCAACTTTCGCATACACACCGCATTTATTTCGCACATTTAAATGATAACGTTTTTTATTAAATATTATTGCACGGTCATTTACGACATCATATAATTTTTTACTCGGGTCTTTTTTATAATTACATATTTCCGTATTAGATGATATTTTGGCGCCCTTAGTACATCGTTAATCAAAATGTGTCTATTATTCAAATTTAGAAGCCAAACTATTTCTTGCACTTAGTCCGTATTTTAACTTACCGGACCCCAACTAAAATACTAAACGGACCAGCCCATTACCCCTAAATAAACGGACCAGCCCACATCACAATTTTACCCGACCCGGTCCAATTCCCCCCTAAAACCTAATTCCCTCCCTCTTTCTTTCCTTTCCCTTCCCATTTTCTCCCCTTATTTTCCGCTTCCCTCTCTCTCTTTCCCTTTCCACCACCGCCGCTCACTCCTCTCTCTTTTCTCCCTCCTCCGCGACCAAACCCTGGCCGCCTCACCCACTATTCCCTGTTCCCCGCTTGTTCCCCACACTTGTTCCCTCGTTCCCTCTCTCTCCCGCTCCTCCTTCCCCCTTTCCTCGACACAAAAAGAAAAAAACCTATAAGAAGAGAAAGGAGAGGAAGAGAAAAGGGGGGGGGGGGGGGGGGGGGGGACTAGACATTTGTTTAGAACAAAGGGGCACGGGATTTAGCAAAAAAAACCGACAATCGGAAAACAAAGAGGAGGATTTTGGAACCCAAAAAATCACCTACCAAACATCAATTTTAATCAACAAAAACAGCCAACAATTACTATATTTTCCTTTCCTTTTCTGTTTAAAACTCTAGTTACTTTAATCGGGTTTCGGTTCGTTTCGAGTTCGAGCATAGATTCAAGACCTCGACGCCCCGTTCATTGCACCTGAAAAAGGTGTGTAATTTTCCTTTCATTTCTGTTCTCCTCTGATTTATTTTTATCTTGTTTGAGTAATTATGTGTTAGTTGGTATTAGAGCGTGTTGATTGGTGGGTTTAACAAGTTTTTTTTTGTAACTCGGCGTATTCTCCTGATTGCGGCACTCGGGTATGTTAGTATAACCAAAGACGTTTGCTGGTAATAGTAATGTTCAAACATGTCTTGTTTATGTAAGTGTTGATTTTCTATTTGAGAGTATGGGAGATATACCTAAAATATACTAGATGTATATAGTTCCTGTATACATTTGAGCTATAAGAATTTGTACATTAGAGTATATATCAGGTATATCAGTTATATGGACTCTGAATTATTAGCTTGTGCGTCATAATGGTATTAAGTTGGATCTGAACTTTAATTGTTTGCTTCATGGGACTGCTCATTATTAGTTTCTAGATTCTGAATATCGTGGGTATCATTCGAGTTTTGTCTGGTTTACTAGGAATCTGGAATTAATCAAGCAGGGCTGAGTTTTACGAATTTAGATATTTAATGTCGTTTCAGCTTGCAACATGTATGCGAAGTATGAATTTTTGTTGCCCTGTTCTGTTTTCATCTCTATGTTGTTAAATATGTCCATTTACAAACATGAATATCCTTGTTGAATGCGGCTGTTTTGTGCGAACTGGTGTTGGTTATTGGTTTAGTTCATGCTTGGTTTAAGTTTAGTATGCAGATGTTGTTTTCGTGGATAATCTGGTCCCTTTTGTTTTGTTTAATAATAGCAGCATAGACATGAGTTTTAAGCATAAATTATTGTTCTAGTGCATATTCTAAGCGATTGGGATCAAAGGAATATGTTACGAATAATTAGTTAAGTTTCAGCTCTTGTCTTAGCGGTTTAGAGAAAATACAATGATACATGGTTACTTAAGCCCAATCTAGGTAGTATAATCTGTTCACTAAATGCTACAGACTGAAATGGCCCCTTTAAATGGCCCTTGGATATTGCTTAAATCTGCTGAATATGTTTGAATACTGATTTCAGTGTCTGAAGAAATCTAAGAATACTAGACAAGCTAGATTTATGTGAATCTGTTTAGATATGAATGATTTGTTACTCGAGTCTGTCTAAATATACCATTTGGGTCCAAAGATAAGAATATGCATGTGTTAGGTCTATCTTGATCAAAGGAATTCAGGAGAATTATTGTAATTGAGATTTCGAGTTAACTGAAATACGCGACGACATGGTCGTGCTGTTTGTTTGAATATATCTAATCTGTCTTGTGCCATTAAGTAATGTACAAAAAGCATGTTGTTGAAATTAGCAAAGAACACAAGTTTGAGGCTGTAGCAATTGAGTAGACTTAAAGGATATAAATCATGTTGACGAATGGCTGTCCCATTTTAAATATCTGGTAAACGATGGTACACTTTGAAAACATCAGAAACTCGAGTATGAATGTGTTAGTTTGATTTCGGATCTGCTTGTGCTTATACTCATTGTTGGAATGTACAATATTCCAGTCAACCTGCATTCTTAACTTGGCTTTTGTTATTTTTAGTTTGGGGCAGCCAGCTACTGGTTTTGGCTGTGTAGTTGCAAACTGAGGCAATGACTGTTAAGCCTGTTTTGGCCATTTTCTATTGACTTTTCTGGGACAAATGTTCTTGTTTTAACTGAAGTTTGGGGTGCGGACAACACTTAAGCAAAAAATGCAATTTTACTGAGATTCTGGTGCTACACTCTTGAGCTGCTATTTTGTTACTATGTTTGTTGCAAACAGTTACTACACTTTGGCGATCTCTTAGGCCTTTGCTACCTGCATTTTTTGAGATCTTGTTGTTTTATTTTGGACCATGAACTGCTGTTGTGTCCTCTGAGAGGTAATACTATTTGTTGGGTTGAGTTTCCATTACATTTTGATGCCACGTAATAGAGTTAACATAAGCTACACCTGATAAAGGATAAAACAACCTATGCTCTTTAAGGGATAAACTACCTAGGGATATTTGACAATACCATTCGTGAAAATTTAAAAATCAAGCTTAACAACAGAAACTTTCTTTGTTCGCTCGTTTGTCGTGTCTGATAAGAAACTGAACTGATTGTTCTCGCCTTATGTACTTGGTTATGTATACATTTGCATTGTCTTCCCTGATTTATATGTTGCTGGGAATTGAACGATAACATTGCTCACTTTGTTTGACTCGTTTATATATATGCAAAGAATCATACCACTATTCTAATCTTCATCACTTTCTTTGTTTGCATGAACACCGGAGCCGAAGAGTCTCACTTTGAGACTCAACGACGCCGCTATCGCACGGAGTCCCTGCATCCTCGATCATTTCCAGTTTACATCGCTCAAAGAAATTACGAAATAATCCAATCTTTTCTATCGGGAGTTTATTTTGGCTAATGTATTTGTTGATGATACTTGTTTATATGTTTGGCGTGACTAACCTTTATTTGTATTTGTATGACTAATTGCTAAGACTTAAGTTACTATAATTTAAAGCTAAGTTTCATTTAAGGTTTCACTTTAGCTATTAATAGAGGATTTCCTCTTTCATAGAATACGACATTTAGACATATGGAATTGGATAAGTGATTAGTTTACCACATCGTACTGATTTTAAAATTGGCCTTCCCAAATTCGTACTGGCCCGGTAGTAGTTTAACATAAGTGTCCTATTAAAAACTATCCCCCTACTTTAAACTATAACTTAACATTTTATAAAACTTTTTAAGTTTTATGGTAATTCTATTTAAATGCCATAAACTACCATTTCTAATAGTGATGAATTCTTTTCCCTAGTTATCAATTTAATATTAATCTTCCATAACTATACGCGTTAATTTTCATACTATTGTATTACATATTCTTTAAAAGGCTAGTTCAGCACCACATTTCAATTTTCATACTACTGTATTACATATATTTTAAAAGGATAGTACAGCACCACATTTCACAACGCCAATTGGATTTATACATAGAGTTAATCATTGCTTTTCCACTTTTAAATACTAATCCCCTCTCCTCATCTACAACTAATCAATTATTTTATACATCACCACTCATATTCCTACAAGTCCTATTTTAAATAGCATCCTTACATATCTATTTATAACTTTAGCAATATTTACAAAACTATTTTCCTTTTTCTATAATATTTGCACTTCTCCTAATTAATTGTAAGTCCGGTCGGTTAACCATTGTTAATGGGTCTTAAAGGATGCCTAATACCTTCCCTTTAGACTAATTGAACCCTTACCTAGAATTTTAAATTTCGCAGACCTTAAACAGAGTTAACTTTAAACATAACTTTAATAAACTTTAGGTGTCCTAATTCACCATAAATAATTAGGTGGCGACTCCTTAAAAATAAATAAACAGGAATCACCAATACGTCATACTCCCTTAAAAGACCCGGTTAAAAAGGGGTGTGACACCGACGAGCTACTTTTCCTCTACCTAGCTGTCTCCAAAGTGGCGGTAAGTGGCGTTTTGGTCCGAGAAGAATCAGGTACGCAATTCCCTATCTATTATGTAAGTAGAACTTTGGGGGATGCGGAGACCCGTTACCCCCACTTGGAAAAGTTGGCATTAGCACTGGTAAGCGCTTCCAGAAAGCTCAAACCTTATTTTCAATGCCACCCCATATTTGTAGTAACCATCTACCCTTTGAAAAACATCATGCATAAACCGGAGTTGTCAGGTAGGTTAAAAAATGGGCTGTAGAGATTAGCGGTTACGATATCGAGTATAAGCCTCGAACGGCCATCAAATCCCAAATCTTGGCCCATTTTGTAGCAGATTTTACCCCGGCTATGGTCCCCGAGGTCGAAAAGGAACTTTTGCTGACCTCAGGAAAGACCACGGGCATTTGGTCTCTACACACGGACGGGGCCTCGAACCTTAGAGGTTCCGGACTAGGGATTGTCCTTAGGATCCCGGCCGGGGATGTCATTCGACAATCCGTTAAAACTGCTAAATTGACTAACAATGAAGCCGAGTATGAGGCTATGATTGCAGGTTTGGAATTGGCTCGAAGCATGGGAGCCGAGATAATCGAGGCAAAGTGCGATTCGCTTTTGGTCGCAAACCAGGTGAACGGCGTGTTTGAAGTAAAGGACGAATGGATGCAGAGGTACCTCGAAAAAATCCAAGTGGTGCTTCATTAGTTTAAAGAATGGACCTTGCAGCACATACCGAGGGAGCAGAACAGTGAGGCCGACTGTTGACACCCAATTTTGTCCCGCCTCTCCCCCAAAATACCTATTAATACTTCTAGTGTTTTGAGAAATTAAAAAATATGCATTTAAATTTTACTATAATTATTAGTCTTTTATTAACACCCACATTTTATTATTCCGCTGCAGTTATTATTATTATTATTATTATTATTATTACTATTATTATTATTATTATTGTTATTATTATTCTTAAATTATCATTACTAATTGTCATTAATTATTATTTCTTGTTATTTCCATTATTATTATTATTATTATCATTAATTACTAATCATTATTATCAGCGTTATTTTGTTATCAATTATTAATCATCATTATCATCGTTATTTTATTATTAATTATTATCATTGTTTTATCAATAATTGTTATTTATTATTATTATTATCATCATTATTATTTCTTATTATTATTATCATTATTATCTTATTATTACCACTATTATTGTTATTATTATTAATTTATTAACATTTTGCCACTATCAATAATTTTTATTTATTATTATTATTTTATTATTAATTATTATCATCTTTATTATTATTAATTATTATCATTTTTAATTATCAATATTTGTTATTACTATTATTATTATATCTATCATTATTTTTTATCACCATTATCATCAAAATTATCATTGTTACTATTATCATTATTGTTATTATTATTAGCAGTATTACTACTGCTATTTATTTGCTGCTATTATTTGGTATTATTGAAATTTGCATTTCTGAGCGTTTTACCAACTTTCGCATACACACCGCATTTATTTCGCACATTTAAATGATAACGTTTTTTATTAAATATTATTGCACGGTCATTTACGACATCATATAATTTTTTACTCGGGTCTTTTTTATAATTACATATTTCCGTATTAGATGATATTTTGGCGCCCTTAGTACATCGTTAATCAAAATGTGTCTATTATTCAAATTTAGAAGCCAAACTATTTCTTGCACTTAGTCCATATTTTAACTTACCGGACCCCAAATCAAAGTCCGATTAATTCCTAATATTTTTTGGACTAGACCATATTTTTATCTCAAATTTTTTTAGATCAGTCCATGTTTAATTTACTAGTCCATTCTTTTAATACCCAGTCTAAAATTTGACCCGATCCACAAATGGACCGGGTCCAATTCATTTTTCAGCCAAATAAGGAAACCCTTTTAGGGTTTCCCCATTATTTTCCTCCATACGACCGCCGCGTCTCCTTCTCCCTTTCCCCATTTCCTCTCCTTCTCCGCCTCTCCACCTTCCCATCGTCTTCTCCACCTCCCCATCGCCGCCTCCACCATACCACCGTATCCCCATCCCTTTCTTCGTCTCTCCCCTTTCCCTTTATTCTTAAAAAAACCCTAGTCGCCACGCACGCACACACCACTGTTTTTGCCATCCCACGCGTCTGACATCCCCACTCGACCTTGTCCCCTCACCACGTTTCTCTCCATCACCGTTTCACCCATACCCCTGTCACGCCTTCTTCCATCGCACCCATCCTGTCCCCCCCCCCCCCCCCCCCGCTCCTCTCTCTCCTCTTCAAAAATGAAAAAACCTAGCCTCAGAGGGGGAAAAGAGGAGCTATAAATAATCGTTCCAAGCAGAAATTAAGGGATCTTTTTTTTGGGGGGGGGAGGAGAAATCTCTGTGACAAAGGTTCTTTTTTTAAGAGACTGATACTTTTTTTGAATCGCAAGAACCCCTTTTTACAAAAGATACACAAATTTTAATAGCCTAAATTCCCTAAAATTAACGTTCAGCAGTTGCATCAGTGTTTGATATCGAGTCAAAAATCTGAATCATTTTTTCGTTTTATTTTTGCCCTTGGTATCTGTTTGGATTCGAGAATATACAAATTAAAGGTTCGGGTTTGTTTCGAAGTAGATTCGAAGTGTTCGAGTGTAGATTTGAGACCCCGCACCCACTTCGCTGCACCCGAAGAAGGTAATACACCTTCCATCAGTTAAATTTTAGCAAATGTTTTGAGTGTTTAAACTACTTGTGTGATTCGTGTAATCTATCATGATCTAGTTCCTGTTTGTGTTTGTTTTAGTGGCATTATGCACGGTTAAGCTTAAGTTAATCCTGCTTCCAGTATTGTAGTCGATTAGCTCTATGCTCTGCACCAATTCGGGTTAATCATGTGCTAGTTGGGTCTATATTGATTATTTAGTCTTCATTTTATTGGTTCTATACATTAGTTTCTAGTTTGCCAATTATGTGGATGTGCCTACTTAGTGGTTCTGCAGTGTTTCATTTTGTGTCTTATCTTGATCAGCCATACGTATTCAGCTTATAACAATTTAAGTATAGCTTGTATGTTCAATAATGATTGTTCACCTATCAGTTCAGTAGCTATTGGGTTGTGCCATACAGGCCCAACTTCGGTTTGCTTGTGCATCAGTTAATCTGTGGTTTTGCTTGACTATATCTTTATATGATATCATATGTTAGTTAGGTTTATTCTTATTCCATGTACTAGTTTAGCAGAAATCCTGTTGATACAATTGTATGTGTTTATTTGGATGTTTCAGTAGTTTAACATAAAAGTGAATATCGTTTCAGTCTGATGTCTCTTTCATATTAGCTTAGCAAGAGCATATTTATCTTTTATGTCTTTAAAGTTGTTGGTTCGACTTGAGCCTTGATTTGTCATTTGTGTCATGGTAACCTAATTTAGAGTATGGCAATTGCCTTCCTTATTTGACTAGAATATGTTGTTAAGGTCAGCTGGTAATTAAAAAATGAGTTTCAACATGTTGGACTAAGTCATAAACCTATCTTCTGAATCTCATCTATCTATACTAAAATGCCAGCCTTGGTTTTGTATTGTTTGAATCCCCTGGATATGAGTTCCTACACTAAAGTCCCTGTTTGTTCTATGAGAATTTTGATAAGTGTTTAGCATTAGCATAAGCTCATCTGATCTACTTAGCTGAGTGTGTATTAGTTCAAGTAAAACATCATGCCTGTTACCCTTTTGCCATTTTTAATTTGGTTGCTATTGTAATCTATACCTAGTCAAGACATTAGCATATGGTGTAACTTTAAAATAGTTTGGAGTTACTGGTGAGACTTCAAACTGATGACAATATTTAGGTGTAACTTTGGTTTCAGTATAGTTTGTTTCAGTTTCTAGTTATGGCTGCTTTTTTTTTCTCTTTCTCTTTTAAGGGTATTTCTAAATCTCATATAAGTAGGATCAGTTTTCTCATAATTTGGGAACTAATAGCAAAGTGCTATTGGAAGTGAAATGAGTTAGAAAAGTGCCCTTAATTTGTGCAAGGTAATCATGTGTTAAAACCAGTACCTGAGCTGAGTTGGTTTTAGTCAACAATATGGAATTTAGCTCGGTGACTGAAAATAGTTTAATACTTATAGTATGACCATGTTTCTTACTGTAGGCTCAAGTGTTTGGGTCTTCTTAATGCATAGAAAACATTTTTTTTTCTCGAGTCTGTAGGATGAGTATGATGAAATTGTGATCAGATATTAGAGGGGTTCAAATCTGCCTCAAATTGATAATCTTAAAGGATTGCATTATTAGAAGAGTGATACTTGTCTGCTATGCCTGTTGAGATTGTGCCATTTTGTTGGGAATTTACATTCAAGAGACTTGAAAAAATGTTGTTTATTGGAGCTGTTTGTGTTGGGAAGTTGAGGGGAGTTGGTAATGGTGAAGGGATCTGTTTACTGATAATGGTAATTATATTATTGATTTGTATTTCAAGAGGGATAGGGGTGATTTAAAAGCTGCTAGTGATGCAGATTTTGATTTAGTTTCAATTCTGTCCAGTTAATTCTGTGTTCCTACTCATGCATAAACCTTTGAATGTTCAAATCTGCCATAGTCCTTTCTTGAACTCAGTTGTCATTGCATGCATCCTTGAGTAAATCGATTCGAAATACTGAATGAAAATTGGTTTGAAATCTCACATGTATTCTTGATGAATGGCCATTCATTTAATTGTCAGAACTTAATCCTTGATGCCTGCTGTCTGTTTGGCCACACTTATGCTCCAAACATTAATCTTCTATACATCCTTATGAATGTGTATACGAGATATACTTAAGCACACGCATTGTATACACAACCTACCGACCTGTTGAATTTGTATTTTTTCATATTCATTGATTAGATACTAATCCCTTTCCTTTTTTTCATTTTTTTTTATGCATGACCATCACGTATGAGTCCGAAGGACTCGTTCTGCTCCGCATTCGGTTTGGGCTAAGGCCCAACGTGAATCTCCTCTCCGTATCAACCCAACAGCAGTCCAGAAAAGGGAGACTGCTGGGCCGAAACCCAGCAGTTGCCCAGTGATAAGCAGCAGCGGCCCAGCAAAAATAAGAGCTGTTGGGCCGAAGCCCAACAGCGAACAAGGCCCAACAGTCCCAAAATGGCTGGGCCCATTTGATTCCCTCTTTTTTATTTTCATTTTCGTTTGATTTGTATTATGTGACTAACATTTTACTTTGTCTTATTCTTGCTGATTTAGATGAACTTAGTGAGTTAATTATAACATATTGGGTAGTAAATTTAGGAGAAAATTCATAAATCAATCTCCCATAAGTTTCATCTTTCTTCTTTTATATTGACGGTACCCATAATATTTATCCCTAGGATAATTAGTGGCATAAATCACTTTGAGTTGAGGGAATCACATTTTATTCTTATTACACTACTTCCAAAACATCACCAATGTGCAAAAAATGTAAATTCAGGCATATTTTAAATAATCCTTCAAAGTTTGAGTCAATCATGCAATGTCCTTAATTAAGCATAGTTATTAAAATAAAAGGAGAAAGAAAACTCGCATCTTGTCTATATTCTTAAATTGCAAAATCAATTAATATTTTGCCACTTGTTGTTTCAAATATTTAGTTAAACGTTGCATAAACTCACGTTTCTTTCTACTTATATATTTCATGCAAATTTTATTTTAAACAGCATTATTATTTAAAGTCTTTGCAACATTTATAAGTTTATTTTAAATGGCATTGTGAAGTTCCTTTTATGCAAATTATCATATTTTTCTACAAATTTCATTCTAAATAGCATTTTATCTAAAGCCTTAATGATATTTATAAATTCTATAGCATTTGAAATCCCCTTCAATACTAATTATTATATTATTCTATAAATTTCATTAGCACGTTTGCCTAAGAGCCTTAGCATATTCATAAACTTTATTTCAAACAGCATCCTAAAATCTCTTTTTATGCGAATTACTAGTCCCATTTTTAAACAGCATTATTATTTGAAATCTTTTATAAATGGTGTTTTTAAAATCTTCTTTTGCACAAATTGTTATATCTTTTTTTACAAATCTTATTTGCATGAGCCATTTTTCTAAAATTTAAATACTATATCCAACATCGATTAATTAACTTAAGTTTGGTCGGATAACCGTAAGTTAATGGATTCTAAAGGATGCCTAACCCCTTCCCTTTAGTATAATATAGAACCCTTACCTAGAATCATATTGGTTAAGCAGACTATTAACAGAGGTTTAGTTAGCTTTACCTTAGTTAATAATTAGGTGTCCTAATTCACCGTAAAATCAATTAGGTGGCGACTCCTTAAAATAAATAATATAGGAATCTCCAATATGTTGTACTCCGCTCTAACCCGGTTAAAATGGGGTATAACAGCTTGGCAACTCCGCTGGGGAATAGGGTTCTAACCATAACACACTTAGGTTAATAATTAAATTGTTGGATGTTTGATTGTTTTCTTTATGCTTGCTTTTATTTGTTGCCTTGTTTGTTTCTTTTGTGTTCTCTTAAGTATTTGCTTTATTATGAGAAATTTTCTATGTAATAATATGTTACTGCTTTCCTTAAATTGGCATCCCGTTCATATTTCCTCCACTTTTGGAAATCTCACACTATCACACGTACACGCGAGGTGTGCTTAGCGCACCCGCAAATTTCTTCGTAGAATCCAAATCTTAGGAGAGTTGGCGCGTGCGCGGGGGTGTCCGAATAACGGTGACCGCGTAGCCTTCTCACTCGAGTAGTCCACTCGGGAACCTTGCGTCTAGTAAACCCACTCCTAGTCAACCTAGGATAGGGCTAAACCAACACCTTTTATTAAGAGCATACATTTCATATCCTAGGAGGTTTAATATCCTTGGTGTATTAAGCACATTAGATGGCTTTGTCCAAACGTCCAAGCGGGTTCACGACCCCAAGTGACACCAATCATACTTTATATGCATGTTTGAAGGATAACTGTGCCTAAATATTGACTATTTGCTCTAATTAATTAAACTTTAGGAAGGAGGGGATGACTAACGTTTCTATGACAGGTTTGAATTTGCATTGGAGTACAACGAATGACGAAGATCAAAGACAGCACAAATGGAGCTAGAAGTTAGACATAGGAAACTGTATTTACTTTACTTAAATTAGGAAACACTTTATGTTGTATTCATTTAACATGTAATAAATATTGCATTCTCTTGTACTTTATTTGAGAAATAGAATCCGTTTAATTAATCAAAGCAATAGGATGACATATTATGACACACTTTACCCTTCAAACAACGATAGGCCTACCTCTGGCACAAAGAGGTCACATGCATATTAGGACGCGTTATTGTTTGATATACTTGTTTGACAACTTGTTTGACTTTATTTGATGAATTATTTGCTACATGTCTTACTTGACTTTACATGTTCATGACTTTACCTAGATATGTTCATGAGACTAACATCGTTTATACCTTATGTTTCGTTTATCTTATTCCCCAAAGAGAGTTGATTCGTGTTGACATTCGATGGCCGACCATCCTTACATCACAAGGTCAAAGACGTCGTCGTTACCTGAACGTAGTTGGGCTGTTCAAGGAAATGAAATTACTATGTCCGATCCGGCCGCAGTTATTTCAACTGGTATGAAAAATATCGTGATCTCTAGCAATCCACCCGAGATTCCCGAACATGGAACTACTATTCAACGGGATGAACATATTGCCCGCCTGACTCAAGAGATTGAGGATCTACGCAGAGAACTGAATCAGGTTAGAAACATGACCAACTTATCCATTACACTCCAAAATCCACCTCCTGAACCTAAGAGTGTCGCACCAAACCCGCCTTATTTTCCATCACTTGAACCTTTAGTTCCAGAACATTTTCCTCCACAAAACAATGCACATGCCAACAACAACTTACCTCCAATCACCTCCGCAAATCCACCAAATCCATCGCCCATCTACACCCCTCCACAGAATCAATCACCCACCTACACTACCTATGCTACTCCTGATCCACCACCCGTCAACCCACCAAATCAATCACTAGGTAATACTCCTTACATTGCTTTACCCAGCAACACTAACCCACCACCTACAATTACTCCTCTAAACCCACCAAACCAAGTCCTTACATACTTTGGGCATCCACAACAACCTTTCTACCCTTACCATTACGTTGAACCCTACCAAGCTCCACTATTCCCTTACCCTGTCTATAGTACTCAACCAAATTACTACCAACCCCGAGCACCTCAATATCAAAACTTACGTCCATACCAATTTGCCCAAATTTCCACCCACCGAAATCGACCACATACCACACATAGAGCCCGCCCAAACCCTGTCATAAAAAACACCCGTGATTACACTCAGTTCGCTGAACCTTTGTCTCAGCTATTTGAAAGACTGAAAGCGGCAGGCGTGGTACAACCTATTGAAGGGAAAATTCTCAATCCTATCCCAAAATGGTTCGATAGTTCCAAGCATTGCGCATATCATTCTGGAGTTCCTGGGCATGCCACTGAGGATTGCTATGGCTTCAAAAGCAAAATCGAAGCCTTGATTAAGGAAGGAACAATCCAGCTCACTGGAGCTCGACCCGATATAGATCGCCATCCCTTTTCCTACTCACGAAAACGCCAACGTGAACATGATAATTATCAAAAAGTTAAGAATCAGAAGGAGGCTGTTACGCCAATTGGAAAAGATGGAGAGAGGCGTGTCATCAACGTTCGTTGCGCCTGTAGGGATGATTCGAAAACAAGTGCCAGTGAAGATGGCTGCAACAACTACTGAGACACCAACCATCCAGGGTACAGAACCAGGAGAGACTCTGAAGAACTGGACTTGTACTCCGTCCCTGATTCGCCAGGAGCCTTGGTGGCATGAACATGTAGTGAACTTGTTTTCTTTTATTGATGCTTGAACCGTACCCAAAATTTTGTTTGTTTTGCTTCACCTTGTGGAAGCTTGAATTGCAAAACTATGAATGCATTTCGGATTTTCCTTAATCATCTATTTTCTACTTTACTTATCAAATCTGCCAACTTTACGATTGTGACATGAACGAATAGACAAATCCTGAGAGAGTAGTAACAAATAAACTAGGGGACAAGACAAGATTCCACTCGAGAAATTGAAATAGCCGATAGGTGACAACATAAGCCTAAAAGCTAGCAATTCAAGAAGAAATCAATGTACGACATTAGGTTAGACAACCTAGTTTGCAACCTTTCCTTTAGGTGCGAACTACGCTTGACCTGATTCCTCGGTGGATACGTAGGCAGCCCACATAGGGACTCGGTCATACTAGGTTAGAATTTTTGCCATTCACATGCGTACGAACTACGTTCTGACCTGATTCCCGAGGTGGGATACGTAGGCAACCCACATAGGGTTCGATTGCTTTATAACAAAAATCCAAAATATCTTATGCGTCACGAACTACGTTCAGACCTGATTCCTTGGTGGATACGTAGGCAACCTATACAAGGTTCGGTCACAACATAACATAGGTTTAGTATACCCTCCAGAATCAAAACTGGGCATATTTTGGAAGATTAGACACGAGAAAAGTTGGACATCGACACTATTAAGGCTACTAGACAAGAATAGTACACACAAATGACCTTTCAAAGTTCTCGGAAGTGTCGCAATCGAAAGTTAGCAGGAATATCTTACAACTTGTATACATATATTTTCATATATATCCTTCCTTACATACATACACTTACGTATATATTTTTCAAATGGAAGGCTTTCCTTCAGTTGTTTCACTACTGTTCATCTACCGAGGCTTTAAATGGAGGTCGCAAGATCCAAACAAACAGGATGAATGGGGCGCCAACAAAGTAAAGCTTCGAGTCAACACGAATCAACTTTCCCCCTCCCAAACTGAGAATTTTTCTTTGGATGCAGGAACTTAAAATCGCGAGATCAACAATCAAGTCTATCAATCAGGGCCATTGTGGCCTCGCCTCAAAAGCCATGCGGCTTTGCTTTCAGCCTTATCTTTTAATTTATTTTTTCTTATCAAAATAATTCTATAACTTTATACACCTGTTTTTGAAGGTTGACGAGATTAAAGACGAATCAAATCAGGATTACGTGCCATCAATTCAGCCTGTCACGATACCGTCAGACTACAAATTCTAGAGCTTCTTGTGTCCTTCTTTTACGGGTTATCTGGCATTGAACATTGTTTTGGCTGCGAATCTGCATTAAGGACGAGATACAATGGCAAAAAGATTTGAGTCATTCAACACCGGTGTGGGGTTGGTGCAAGCGCAAAATGAGGATAGCGAGAAGAATGTAGTACAAAGAAGCGTATTGGTCAATTTGGGAAATACCCTCAGCCTTCTTCCTAACACAAGTTCAGCTTCCAGCTCTACCCAAAACATTTCCTTCACTATTTCTCCTCACCTAGCTCCTACAAACATACCTCCAAGATACTCTATTAAACCAGAAGCTTTGCAAGTCACATTGATACCTAATGTCCAAAAGCCTGCACTTGCAACGCCCTTTACAGAAAACCAGCAAAATCAGCTAGCGGTATATCCACACAAGAGATTGAGAAATGAAACGAATGCAATCAATCAGAATAACTCGAATAGAGAGCTTCACAATTTAAGGAGAATTATCGAAGAAGAGATGCGGGCAAGAAATGTCCAAAGTTTAAGATATGAAAGTTTGTGCATGCTTCCGAATGTTGATTTGCCGCCAGGATTCAAAACGCCAAAATTCAACACCTTTAATGGCAGAGGAAATCCTGTTACGCACTTGAAGGACTATTGTAGCAAATTAATGGGAATTGGACAAAATGAAGCCATAAGAATGAAATTGTTCATTCAGAGCCTATCAGGGTTGGCGTTAGATTGGTACACGGAACAAGACTTTTGCAAATGGTACACGTGGGAGGACATGGCCCGTGACTTTGTAGAACATTTCAAATTTAACATCGGAGTTAGTCCAAATCTGTATGATATGCTTGAGATAAAAAGAATGCCACATGAGTCTTTTCAGGAATATGCCATCCGGTGGAGATTGGAAGCTTCAAAAATACACCCTCCGTTGCCCGAGAATGAGCTGATTTCAACTTTCATCCAAATGCAAAAGGGCATATATTATGAAAAGTTGTTATGTGCGCGGTTACGCGACTTTTCTGATTTAATTCAAGTTGGAAAGCAAGTAGAAGCGGGCATTCGAGCAGGAAAAATTGTTGACACTTCATCAGTACAAGAAACTTTTCAAGCCGAGACATTCAACAACTTGCAAGGCAAAAACAGAGAGACAGACTCAACTGTCAGGTCTACACGTCAGCCGCAATCACGGCAGAACTATCAATGTTCGCGTGATCATGTATACTTTCATCAACGAGGCTTTCAAAATCAAACCGATCAAGCACAGTCTAGCTTACGACAGTCAGAGCACGCAAAATTTCGCACTTTTACTCCTCTTGAAGAGTCATTAACCAGCATATTTGAGAAAACGAAAGCCAAGGGACTCCTGAAGCCAAAGAAAGGATGGATCCCTAAGAGCCTACCGCCAGATTTTGATTGGTCCAAGAGTTGTGCTTACCACTCTAATATTCCAGGTCATGACACAGAAAATTGCCCGGCTCTTAAGCATAAGATCCAGAACATGATCGAAAAGGATAAGATAAGTGTGCAACAAAATAAATTGTACGACAATGATGGCCCTTCAGTTGCAAATGCAATTATTGTTACCGGTGATCGGTCAAAATTGGCACCGAGACATTTGAAAAGGAAGTGTAGGACTAAGTAAGACTATTGAAAGGATCTACCGTCACTAGCATTCTCCACCCATCAGCTTTCCTTCTTGTAATTTTTGCTAAAGCTTGTTATGAACTACTTTCGACCTGATTCCTTCGGGATAAGTAGGTAGTCCATTCTCGGACACGGTCTTTAAAATAGTGAAAATTCCGTCTTCCCCATAAAGCAACACTGGGGTAGCTTTGCAAATGGCCTATCATTATTCGACAAAAGCATGAATCGAAATCTCGAGCAATGTATTAGCGTCACCAGATTGTTGCAATGACATCATCTCGAGAAATGCAGATTCAACGCCAAAGCTTTGGTGTTCAATGCAAGGCAACCATTTTATTTTACACTAACAAATTTTCTTTGAGTAACGCAGGGGCATATTTTAGCTATTTTTGAAGGATATCGCACAGTATCAAGTCGGCAATTGCAAGATTCGGATAGAGCAAAGGGCAAAGTCAACTTAATACTGATTAAATTTGAAACTTACAAATTTCTTTGAGTACAGGAACTTTTAGATGCAAATTTTGGCAGGGTAGAAGGTCCCCAAATCTTCGGCATTACGTCATGAATATTTGCTGCTACAAATTACGCATTGCGTCAAACTCGTCTCACCGCATACAAATAAAGCATCGCAAAAGCTCCTCGCTCCACACTAATTTTAGTAATCATAAATCAAGCACTGCACTTAGGCTCGTCCGCCTTTAATAGGACATTTTTTAGGCTCGTCCGCCTTTAATAGGACATTTTTAGGCTCGTCCGCCATTAATAGGACATTTTTAGGCTCGTCCGCCTTTAATAGGACATTTTAGGCTCGTCCGCCTT
Organism: Lycium barbarum; assembly: GCF_019175385.1. Lineage (NCBI taxonomy): Eukaryota > Viridiplantae > Streptophyta > Magnoliopsida > Solanales > Solanaceae > Lycium > Lycium barbarum. Next base: position 92,551,022 of record NC_083348.1, read on the forward strand.
TAATAGGACATTTTTAGGCTCGTCCGCCTTTAATAGGACATTTTGGGCTGTGCACCGCCCCTTTGAAATTTTAGCATAAGATCGAGCACCGTCTTCTATCTCAATTTTATTCTGCCTTGTAATTTGAACTGCGCTTGACCTGATTCCCTTAGTGGGATACATAGGCAGCCTATGTCAGGATCGGTCTCGTCATTCGCAAAAGCAACATCCTCCTATACCGGAAACTGGGACAAATTTTAAGGGCATCACCGCAAAAGCTCAATATCCTCCTATACCAGAAACTAGGACAAATTTTAAGGGCATCACCGCAAAAGCTCAATATCCTCCTATACCAGAAACTGGGACAGTTTTAAGGGGCATCATAGCAAAACGACACCCTCTTATGCGAGTAACTGGGACAATTTTTAAGGGCATCATCACAAGCGACATCGAGGAACATGAAAGAGAATATGGCCAACAGAGTCATCAGGCAAAAAGAAGACTTGGGAGAAAGGACGCTCGCTTTGTTTCACGGTTCCCAAGTTGCGGAAACCAAAATATATAATGTTCGCAGCCTTGCAAGGATTGCACGTCAAACGGTTTGATCTTTCTTATGCCTCTCGAGTATCAATAATTTGCGAGATTCGCAACAAATTAATGCTTGAGTCTTGCAAATGATTTTTCAAACATGTCGATGCACAAACATTTCCTATTGCTTTCAAATGCCTTGCATAAATGCTTTCAAATACAATGCGCATGCACTATTGCTTTAAATGCCCCGCACTGCACTACTGTTTTCAAAATGCCCCGCACTGCAAAAGCAACCGCACCTGCATTACATTATTACTTTCAAATGCCCTGCAAAGGCACATCATCATTGTTCGCAAAAGCACCTCGTTTAGGCCCGTCCGCCTTTAATAGGACTTTAGGCCCGTCCGCCTTTAATAGGACATTTTAGGCCCGTCCGCCTTTAATATGACATTTAGGCCCGTCTGCCTTTAATAGGACTTTAGGCTCGTCCGCCTTTAATAGGACACTTTAGGCTTGTTCGCCTTTAATTGAACCTTTAGGCTAGTCCGCCTTTAATAGGATATTTAGGCTCGTCTGCCTTTAATAGGACATTTAGGCCCGTCCGCCTTTAATAGGACATTTAGGCCCGTCCGCCTTTAATAGGACATTTAGGCCCGTCCGCCTTTAATAGGACATTTAGGCCCGTCCGCCTTTAATAGGACACTTTAGGCTTGTTCGCCTTTAATTGAACGTTTTAGGCTCGTCCGCCTTTAATAGGACACTTTAGACTTGTTCGCCATTAATTGAACATTTTAGGCTAGTCCGCCTTTAATAGGGCAGTTTAGGCTAATCCGCCTTTAATAGGACATTTTGGGCTATGCACCGCCCTTTTAAATTTCTGCATAAGGCTGTGCACCGCCCTTCACATGAGGCATGGGCTGCGCACCGCCCTTTGCATCGTTTCCATATATTGCCTGGGCCATGCACCGCCCTTTTAAATTTCTGCATAAAGCTGTGCACCGCCTTTCATATGATACATGGGTTGTGCACCGCCCTTTGCATCGCCTTCATATATTGCCTGGGCCATGAACCGCCCTTTCAAACTTCCGCATAAGGCTGAGCACCACCTTTTAATTTTATGCATAAAGCCGTGCACCGCCCTTTGCATCGCTTTCATATATTGCTTGGGCCATGCACCGCCCTTTTAATTTTCTGCATAAAGCCGAGCACCGCCCTTGCATCTCTTTCGTATATCACGTGGGCCATGCACCGCCTTTCTAAATCTCCGCATAAAGACATTGCACCGCACCTGCCTTGTTTTATTATTATTTTGATGATGCCCTGCATATGCTCGCAGCAGCATTGCACCGCGCTTGCATCGCTGTATTTCAATATTTATTCTTACTGACTATTTTTATCTAGTTTTTAGTTTCGCAGGAGCTTTTAGCGCAACGTGGAACTATTTCTTCGGCAGCGAACTGGGGCAATACGTCGGGAAGGACAAGCAGATTTCTCGACAAGGGTCAAAGATCTACCTCGAACACTCGGCTCCAAATTCAAATTTCCCGTTCACATTCCAGCACAATCAATTTTCAGGGTTCTATCACAATACCCAGTGTCATCATAATTCGACACTGGGACAATATTTTTGCGAAGATCGCATCAAATCGTGAGTCGCCAGTCATATGTGTCATAGTCTTCCCAGAACTACACACGGCCTGATTCTCGTGCAACCCGAGATATGTAGGCGATTCAAAGACCAGAGTTCGGCCATAATTTTCTTTACCCTTAGTCCTTCATAATCGTTTAGCCGGGACAAAATAGGCTACTAAGTCAACGTCTTTGCCCGAAAATTCTTTCATCATTGTCAGGCAAAGAGGGACAAGTTGTTGACACCCAATTTTGTCCCGCCTCTCCCCCAAAATACCTATTAATACTTCTAGTGTTTTGAGAAATTAAAAAATATGCATTTAAATTTTACTATAATTATTAGTCTTTTATTAACACCCACATTTTATTATTCCGCTGCAGTTATTATTATTATTATTATTATTATTATTATTATTATTATTATTATTATTACTATTATTATTATTATTATTGTTATTATTATTCTTAAATTATCATTACTAATTGTCATTAATTATTATTTCTTGTTATTTCCATTATTATTATTATTATTATCATTAATTACTAATCATTATTATCAGCGTTATTTTGTTATCAATTATTAATCATCATTATCATCGTTATTTTATTATTAATTATTATCATTGTTTTATCAATAATTGTTATTTATTATTATTATTATCATCATTATTATTTCTTATTATTATTATCATTATTATCTTATTATTACCACTATTATTGTTATTATTATTAATTTATTAACATTTTGCCACTATCAATAATTGTTATTTATTATTATTATTTTATTATTAATTATTATCATCTTTATTATTATTAATTATTATCATTTTTAATTATCAATATTTGTTATTACTATTATTATTATATCTATCATTATTTTTTATCACCATTATCATCAAAATTATCATTATTACCATTATCATTATTGTTATTATTATTAGCAGTATTACTACTGCTATTTATTTGCTGCTATTATTTGGTATTATTGAAATTTGCATTTCTGAGCGTTTTACCAACTTTCGCATACACACCGCATTTATTTCGCACATTTAAATGATAACGTTTTTTATTAAATATTATTGCACGGTCATTTACGACATCATATAATTTTTTACTCGGGTCTTTTTTATAATTACATATTTCCGTATTAGATGATATTTTGGCGCCCTTAGTACATCGTTAATCAAAATGTGTCTATTATTCAAATTTAGAAGCCAAACTATTTCTTGCACTTAGTCCGTATTTTAACTTACCGGACCCCAACTAAAATACTAAACGGACCAGCCCATTACCCCTAAATAAACGGACCAGCCCACATCACAATTTTACCCGACCCGGTCCAATTCCCCCCTAAAACCTAATTCCCTCCCTCTTTCTTTCCTTTCCCTTCCCATTTTCTCCCCTTATTTTCCGCTTCCCTCTCTCTCTTTCCCTTTCCACCACCGCCGCTCACTCCTCTCTCTTTTCTCCCTCCTCCGCGACCAAACCCTGGCCGCCTCACCCACTATTCCCTGTTCCCCGCTTGTTCCCCACACTTGTTCTCTCGTTCCCTCTCTCTCCCGCTCCTCCTTCCCCCTTTCCTCGACACAAAAAGAAAAAAACCTATAAGAAGAGAAAGGAGAGGAAGAGAAAAGGGGGGGGGACTAGACATTTGTTTAGAACAAAGGGGCACGGGATTTAGCAAAAAAACCGACAATCGGAAAACAAAGAGGAGGATTTTGGAACCCAAAAAATCACCTACCAAACATCAATTTTAATCAACAAAAACAGCCAACAATTACTATATTTTCCTTTCCTTTTCTGTTTAAAACTCTAGTTACTTTAATCGGGTTTCGGTTCGTTTCGAGTTCGAGCATAGATTCAAGACCTCGACGCCCCGTTCATTGCACCTGAAAAAGGTGTGTAATTTTCCTTTCATTTCTGTTCTCCTCTGATTTATTTTTATCTTGTTTGAGTAATTATGTGTTAGTTGGTATTAGAGCGTGTTGATTGGTGGGTTTAACAAGTTTTTTTTGTAACTCGGCGTATTCTCCTGATTGCGGCACTCGGGTATGTTAGTATAACCAAAGACGTTTGCTGGTAATAGTAATGTTCAAACATGTCTTGTTTATGTAAGTGTTGATTTTCTATTTGAGAGTATGGGAGATATACCTAAAATATACTAGATGTATATAGTTCCTGTATACATTTGAGCTATAAGAATTTGTACATTAGAGTATATATCAGGTATATCAGTTATATGGACTCTGAATTATTAGCTTGTGCGTCATAATGGTATTAAGTTGGATCTGAACTTTAATTGTTTGCTTCATGGGACTGCTCATTATTAGTTTCTAGATTCTGAATATCGTGGGTATCATTCGAGTTTTGTCTGGTTTACTAGGAATCTGGAATTAATCAAGCAGGGCTGAGTTTTACGAATTTAGATATTTAATGTCGTTTCAGCTTGCAACATGTATGCGAAGTATGAATTTTTGTTGCCCTGTTCTGTTTTCATCTCTATGTTGTTAAATATGTCCATTTACAAACATGAATATCCTTGTTGAATGCGGCTGTTTTGTGCGAACTGGTGTTGGTTATTGGTTTAGTTCATGCTTGGTTTAAGTTTAGTATGCAGATGTTGTTTTCGTGGATAATCTGGTCCCTTTTGTTTTGTTTAATAATAGCAGCATAGACATGAGTTTTAAGCATAAATTATTGTTCTAGTGCATATTCTAAGCGATTGGGATCAAAGGAATATGTTACGAATAATTAGTTAAGTTTCAGCTCTTGTCTTAGCGGTTTAGAGAAAATACAATGATACATGGTTACTTAAGCCCAATCTAGGTAGTATAATCTGTTCACTAAATGCTACAGACTGAAATGGCCCCTTTAAATGGCCCTTGGATATTGCTTAAATCTGCTGAATATGTTTGAATACTGATTTCAGTGTCTGAAGAAATCTAAGAATACTAGACAAGCTAGATTTATGTGAATCTGTTTAGATATGAATGATTTGTTACTCGAGTCTGTCTAAATATACCATTTGGGTCCAAAGATAAGAATATGCATGTGTTAGGTCTATCTTGATCAAAGGAATTCAGGAGAATTATTGTAATTGAGATTTCGAGTTAACTGAAATACGCGACGACATGGTCGTGCTGTTTGTTTGAATATATCTAATCTGTCTTGTGCCATTAAGTAATGTACAAAAAGCATGTTGTTGAAATTAGCAAAGAACACAAGTTTGAGGCTGTAGCAATTGAGTAGACTTAAAGGATATAAATCATGTTGACGAATGGCTGTCCCATTTTAAATATCTGGTAAACGATGGTACACTTTGAAAACATCAGAAACTCGAGTATGAATGTGTTAGTTTGATTTCGGATCTGCTTGTGCTTATACTCATTGTTGGAATGTACAATATTCCAGTCAACCTGCATTCTTAACTTGGCTTTTGTTATTTTTAGTTTGGGGCAGCCAGCTACTGGTTTTGGCTGTGTAGTTGCAAACTGAGGCAATGACTGTTAAGCCTGTTTTGGCCATTTTCTATTGACTTTTCTGGGACAAATGTTCTTGTTTTAACTGAAGTTTGGGGTGCGGACAACACTTAAGCAAAAAATGCAATTTTACTGAGATTCTGGTGCTACACTCTTGAGCTGCTATTTTGTTACTATGTTTGTTGCAAACAGTTACTACACTTTGGCGATCTCTTAGGCCTTTGCTACCTGCATTTTTTGAGATCTTGTTGTTTTATTTTGGACCATGAACTGCTGTTGTGTCCTCTGAGAGGTAATACTATTTGTTGGGTTGAGTTTCCATTACATTTTGATGCCACGTAATAGAGTTAACATAAGCTACACCTGATAAAGGATAAAACAACCTATGCTCTTTAAGGGATAAACTACCTAGGGATATTTGACAATACCATTCGTGAAAATTTAAAAATCAAGCTTAACAACAGAAACTTTCTTTGTTCGCTCGTTTGTCGTGTCTGATAAGAAACTGAACTGATTGTTCTCGCCTTATGTACTTGGTTATGTATACATTTGCATTGTCTTCCCTGATTTATATGTTGCTGGGAATTGAACGATAACATTGCTCACTTTGTTTGACTCGTTTTATATATATGCAAAGAATCATACCACTATTCTAATCTTCATCACTTTCTTTGTTTGCATGAACACCGGAGCCGAAGAGTCTCACTTTGAGACTCAACGACGCCGCTATCGCACGGAGTCCCTGCATCCTCGATCATTTCCAGTTTACATCGCTCAAAGAAATTACGAAATAATCCAATCTTTTCTATCGGGAGTTTATTTTGGCTAATGTATTTGTTGATGATACTTGTTTATATGTTTGGCGTGACTAACCTTTATTTGTATTTGTATGACTAATTGCTAAGACTTAAGTTACTATAATTTAAAGCTAAGTTTCATTTAAGGTTTCACTTTAGCTATTAATAGAGGATTTCCTCTTTCATAGAATACGACATTTAGACATATGGAATTGGATAAGTGATTAGTTTACCACATCGTACTGATTTTAAAATTGGCCTTCCCAAATTCGTACTGGCCCGGTAGTAGTTTAACATAAGTGTCCTATTAAAAACTACCCCCCTACTTTAAACTATAACTTAACATTTTATAAAACTTTTTAAGTTTTATGGTAATTCTATTTAAATGCCATAAACTACCATTTCTAATAGTGATGAATTCTTTTCCCTAGTTATCAATTTAATATTAATCTTCCATAACTATACGCGTTAATTTTCATACTATTGTATTACATATTCTTTAAAAGGCTAGTTCAGCACCACATTTCAATTTTCATACTACTGTATTACATATATTTTAAAAGGATAGTACAGCACCACATTTCACAACGCCAATTGGATTTATACATAGAGTTAATCATTGCTTTTCCACTTTTAAATACTAATCCCCTCTCCTCATCTACAACTAATCAATTATTTTATACATCACCACTCATATTCCTACAAGTCCTATTTTAAATAGCATCCTTACATATCTATTTATAACTTTAGCAATATTTACAAAACTATTTTCCTTTTTCTATAATATTTGCACTTCTCCTAATTAATTGTAAGTCCGGTCGGTTAACCATTGTTAATGGGTCTTAAAGGATGCCTAATACCTTCCCTTTAGACTAATTGAACCCTTACCTAGAATTTTAAATTTCGCAGACCTTAAACAGAGTTAACTTTAAACATAACTTTAATAAACTTTAGGTGTCCTAATTCACCATAAATAATTAGGTGGCGACTCCTTAAAAATAAATAAACAGGAATCACCAATACGTCATACTCCCTTAAAAGACCCGGTTAAAAAGGGGTGTGACACCGACGAGCTACTTTTCCTCTACCTAGCTGTCTCCAAAGTGGCGGTAAGTGGCGTTTTGGTCCGAGAAGAATCAGGTACGCAATTCCCTATCTATTATGTAAGTAGAACTTTGGGGGATGCGGAGACCCGTTACCCCCACTTGGAAAAGTTGGCATTAGCACTGGTAAGCGCTTCCAAAAAGCTCAAACCTTATTTTCAATGCCACCCCATATTTGTAGTAACCATCTACCCTTTGAAAAACATCATGCATAAACCGGAGTTGTCAGGTAGGTTAACAAAATGGGCTGTAGAGATTAGCGGTTACGATATCGAGTATAAGCCTCGAACGGCCATCAAATCCCAAATCTTGGCCCATTTTGTAGCAGATTTTACCTCGGCTATGGTCCCCGAGGTCGAAAAGGAACTTTTGCTGACCTCAGGAAAGACCACGGGCATTTGGTCTCTACACACGGACGGGGCCTCGAACCTTAGAGGTTCCGGACTAGGGATTGTCCTTAGGATCCCGGCCGGGGATGTCATTCGACAATCCGTTAAAACTGCTAAATTGACTAACAATGAAGCCGAGTATGAGGCTATGATTGCAGGTTTGGAATTGGCTCGAAGCATGGGAGCCGAGATAATCGAGGCAAAGTGCGATTCGCTTTTGGTCGCAAACCAGGTGAACGGCGTGTTTGAAGTAAAGGACGAATGGATGCAGAGGTACCTCGAAAAAATCCAAGTGGTGCTTCATTAGTTTAAAGAATGGACCTTGCAGCACATACCGAGGGAGCAGAACAGTGAGGCCGACTGTTGACACCCAATTTTGTCCCGCCTCTCCCCCAAAATACCTATTAATACTTCTAGTGTTTTGAGAAATTAAAAAATATGCATTTAAATTTTACTATAATTATTAGTCTTTTATTAACACCCACATTTTATTATTCCGCTGCAGTTATTATTATTATTATTATTATTATTATTATTACTATTATTATTATTATTATTGTTATTATTATTCTTAAATTATCATTACTAATTGTCATTAATTATTATTTCTTGTTATTTCCATTATTATTATTATTATTATCATTAATTACTAATCATTATTATCAGCGTTATTTTGTTATCAATTATTAATCATCATTATCATCGTTATTTTATTATTAATTATTATCATTGTTTTATCAATAATTGTTATTTATTATTATTATTATCATCATTATTATTTCTTATTATTATTATCATTATTATCTTATTATTACCACTATTATTGTTATTATTATTAATTTATTAACATTTTGCCACTATCAATAATTGTTATTTATTATTATTATTTTATTATTAATTATTATCATCTTTATTATTATTAATTATTATCATTTTTAATTATCAATATTTGTTATTACTATTATTATTATATCTATCATTATTTTTTATCACCATTATCATCAAAATTATCATTATTACCATTATCATTATTGTTATTATTATTAGCAGTATTACTACTGCTATTTATTTGCTGCTATTATTTGGTATTATTGAAATTTGCATTTCTGAGCGTTTTACCAACTTTCGCATACACACCGCATTTATTTCGCACATTTAAATGATAACGTTTGTTATTAAATATTATTGCACGGTCATTTACGACATCATATAATTTTTTACTCGGGTCTTTTTTATAATTACATATTTCCGTATTAGATGATATTCTGGCGCCCTTAGTACATCGTTAATCAAAATGTGTCTATTATTCAAATTTAGAAGCCAAACTATTTCTTGCACTTAGTCCGTATTTTAACTTACCGGACCCCAAATCAAAGTCCGATTAATTCCTAATAGTTTTTGGACTAGACCATATTTTTATCTCAATTTTTTTTAGATCAGTCCATGTTTAATTTACTAGTCCATTCTTTTAATACCCAGTCTAAAATTTGACCCGATCCACAAATGGACCGGGTCCAATTCATTTTTCAGCCAAATAAGGAAACCCTTTTAGGGTTTCCCCATTATTTTCCTCCATACGACCGCCGCGTCTCCTTCTCCCTTTCCCCATTTCCTCTCCTTCTCCGCCTCTCCACCTTCCCATCGTCTTCTCCACCTCCCCATCGCCGCCTCCACCATACCACCGTATCCCCATCCCTTTCTTCGTCTCTCCCCTTTCCCTTTATTCTTAAAAAAACCCTAGTCGCCACGCACGCACACACCACTGTTTTTGCCATCCCACGCGTCTGACATCCCCACTCGACCTTGTCCCCTCACCACGTTTCTCTCCATCACCGTTTCACCCATACCCCTGTCACGCCTTCTTCCATCGCACCCATCCTGTCCCCCCCCCCCCCCCCCCCGCTCCTCTCTCTCCTCTTCAAAAATGAAAAAACCTAGCCTCAGAGGGGGAAAAGAGGAGCTATAAATAATCGTTCCAAGCAGAAATTAAGGGATCTTTTTTTGGGGGGGGGGAGGAGAAATCTCTGTGACAAAGGTTCTTTTTTTAAGAGACTGATACTTTTTTTGAATCGCAAGAACCCCTTTTTACAAAAGATACACAAATTTTAATAGCCTAAATTCCCTAAAATTAACGTTCAGCAGTTGCATCAGTGTTTGATATCGAGTCAAAAATCTGAATCATTTTTTCGTTTTATTTTTGCCCTTGGTATCTGTTTGGATTCGAGAATATACAAATTAAAGGTTCGGGTTTGTTTCGAAGTAGATTCGAAGTGTTCGAGTGTAGATTTGAGACCCCGCACCCACTTCGCTGCACCCGAAGAAGGTAATACACCTTCCATCAGTTAAATTTTAGCAAATGTTTTGAGTGTTTAAACTACTTGTGTGATTCGTGTAATCTATAATGATCTAGTTCCTGTTTGTGTTTGTTTTAGTGGCATTATGCACGGTTAAGCTTAAGTTAATCCTGCTTCCAGTATTGTAGTCGATTAGCTCTATGCTCTGCACCAATTCGGGTTAATCATGTGCTAGTTGGGTCTATATTGATTATTTAGTCTTCATTTTATTGGTTCTATACATTAGTTTCTAGTTTGCCAATTATGTGGATGTGCCTACTTAGTGGTTCTGCAGTGTTTCATTTTGTGTCTTATCTTGATCAGCCATACGTATTCAGCTTATAACAATTTAAGTATAGCTTGTATGTTCAATAATGATTGTTCACCTATCAGTTCAGTAGCTATTGGGTTGTGCCATACAGGCCCAACTTCGGTTTGCTTGTGCATCAGTTAATCTGTGGTTTTGCTTGACTATATCTTTATATGATATCATATGTTAGTTAGGTTTATTCTTATTCCATGTACTAGTTTAGCAGAAATCCTGTTGATACAATTGTATGTGTTTATTTGGATGTTTCAGTAGTTTAACATAAAAGTGAATATCGTTTCAGTCTGATGTCTCTTTCATATTAGCTTAGCAAGAGCATATTTATCTTTTATGTCTTTAAAGTTGTTGGTTCGACTTGAGCCTTGATTTGTCATTTGTGTCATGGTAACCTAATTTAGAGTATGGCAATTGCCTTCCTTATTTGACTAGAATATGTTGTTAAGGTCAGCTGGTAATTAAAAAATGAGTTTCAACATGTTGGACTAAGTCATAAACCTATCTTCTGAATCTCATCTATCTATACTAAAATGCCAGCCTTGGTTTTGTATTGTTTGAATCCCCTGGATATGAGTTCCTACACTAAAGTCCCTGTTTGTTCTATGAGAATTTTGATAAGTGTTTAGCATTAGCATAAGCTCATCTGATCTACTTAGCTGAGTGTGTATTAGTTCAAGTAAAACATCATGCCTGTTACCCTTTTGCCATTTTTAATTTGGTTGCTATTGTAATCTATACCTAGTCAAGACATTAGCATATGGTGTAACTTTAAAATAGTTTGGAGTTACTGGTGAGACTTCAAACTGATGACAATATTTAGGTGTAACTTTGGTTTCAGTATAGTTTGTTTCAGTTTCTAGTTATGGCTGCTTTTTTTTCTCTTTCTCTTTTAAGGGTATTTCTAAATCTCATATAAGTAGGATCAGTTTTCTCATAATTTGGGAACTAATAGCAAAGTGCTATTGGAAGTGAAATGAGTTAGAAAAGTGCCCTTAATTTGTGCAAGGTAATCATGTGTTAAAACCAGTACCTGAGCTGAGTTGGTTTTAGTCAACAATATGGAATTTAGCTCGGTGACTGAAAATAGTTTAATACTTATAGTATGACCATGTTTCTTACTGTAGGCTCAAGTGTTTGGGTCTTCTTAATGCATAGAAAACATTTTTTTTTCTCGAGTCTGTAGGATGAGTATGATGAAATTGTGATCAGATATTAGAGGGGTTCAAATCTGCCTCAAATTGATAATCTTAAAGGATTGCATTATTAGAAGAGTGATACTTGTCTGCTATGCCTGTTGAGATTGTGCCATTTTGTTGGGAATTTACATTCAAGAGACTTGAAAAAATGTTGTTTATTGGAGCTGTTTGTGTTGGGAAGTTGAGGGGAGTTGGTAATGGTGAAGGGATCTGTTTACTGATAATGGTAATTATATTATTGATTTGTATTTCAAGAGGGATAGGGGTGATTTAAAAGCTGCTAGTGATGCAGATTTTGATTTAGTTTCAATTCTGTCCAGTTAATTCTGTGTTCCTACTCATGCATAAACCTTTGAATGTTCAAATCTGCCATAGTCCTTTCTTGAACTCAGTTGTCATTGCATGCATCCTTGAGTAAATCGATTCGAAATACTGAATGAAAATTGGTTTGAAATCTCACATGTATTCTTGATGAATGGCCATTCATTTAATTGTCAGAACTTAATCCTTGATGTCTGCTGTCTGTTTGGCCACACTTACGCTCCAAACATTAATCTTCTATACATCCTTATGAATGTGTATACGAGATATACTTAAGCACACGCATTGTATACACAACCTACCGACCTGTTGAATTTGTATTTTTTCATATTCATTGATTAGATACTAATCCCTTTCCTTTTTTTCATTTTTTTTTATGCATGACCATCACGTATGAGTCCGAAGGACTCGTTCTGCTCCGCATTCGGTTTGGGCTAAGGCCCAACGTGAATCTCCTCTCCGTATCAACCCAACAGCAGTCCAGAAAAGGGAGACTGCTGGGCCGAAACCCAGCAGTTGCCCAGTGATAAGCAGCAGCGGCCCAGCAAAAATAAGAGCTGTTGGGCCGAAGCCCAACAGCGAACAAGGCCCAACAGTCCCAAAATGGCTGGGCCCATTTGATTCCCTCTTTTTTATTTTCATTTTCGTTTGATTTGTATTATGTGACTAACATTTTACTTTGTCTTATTCTTGCTGATTTAGATGAACTTAGTGAGTTAATTATAACATATTGGGTAGTAAATTTAGGAGAAAATTCATAAATCAATCTCCCATAAGTTTCATCTTTCTTCTTTTATATTGACGGTACCCATAATATTTATCCCTAGGATAATTAGTGGCATAAATCACTTTGAGTTGAGGGAATCACATTTTATTCTTATTACACTACTTCCAAAACATCACCAATGTGCAAAAAATGTAAATTCAGGCATATTTTAAATAATCCTTCAAAGTTTGAGTCAATCATGCAATGTCCTTAATTAAGCATAGTTATTAAAATAAAAGGAGAAAGAAAACTCGCATCTTGTCTATATTCTTAAATTGCAAAATCAATTAATATTTTGCCACTTGTTGTTTCAAATATTTAGTTAAACGTTGCATAAACTCACGTTTCTTTCTACTTATATATTTCATGCAAATTTTATTTTAAACAGCATTATTATTTAAAGTCTTTGCAACATTTATAAGTTTATTTTAAATGGCATTGTGAAGTTCCTTTTATGCAAATTATCATATTTTTCTACAAATTTCATTCTAAATAGCATTTTATCTAAAGCCTTAATGATATTTATAAATTCTATAGCATTTGAAATCCCCTTCAATACTAATTATTATATTATTCTATAAATTTCATTAGCACGTTTGCCTAAGAGCCTTAGCATATTCATAAACTTTATTTCAAACAGCATCCTAAAATCTCTTTTTATGCGAATTACTAGTCCCATTTTTAAACAGCATTATTATTTGAAATCTTTTATAAATGGTGTTTTTAAAATCTTCTTTTGCACAAATTGTTATATCTTTTTTTACAAATCTTATTTGCATGAGCCATTTTTCTAAAATTTAAATACTATATCCAACATCGATTAATTAACTTAAGTTTGGTCGGATAACCGTAAGTTAACGGATTCTAAAGGATGCCTAACCCCTTCCCTTTAGTATAATATAGAACCCTTACCTAGAATCATATTGGTTAAGCAGACTATTAACAGAGGTTTAGTTAGCTTTACCTTAGTTAATAATTAGGTGTCCTAATTCACCGTAAAATCAATTAGGTGGCGACTCCTTAAAATAAATAATATAGGAATCTCCAATATGTTGTACTCTGCTCTAACCCGGTTAAAATGGGGTATAACACCGACGCATTGGAAAATTTGGGATCCTCGGTCGAGGGGGAGGAAATTGACCTTGGGGCAACGGTGCACTTATCAAACACGGCCATAGAAAGCGGACACGCCGAAATATACACAATGGTCTTAACTTGGGATTGGCGCAATAAGTACATCGACTACTTGCGTGACGGAAAGCTCCCGAATGACCCGAAGGAATCACGGTCACTACGGACCAAGGCCGCCCATTTTTGCTTAGTGGACGGTCAATTGTATCGACGCTCTTTCCTCGATCCCCTGGCTAAGTGTTTGGGCCCCGGAGAAACGGAATACGTGATGAGAGAGATACACGAAGGAACCTGTGGCAACCACTCCGGTGCAGAAGCTCTGGTTCGAAAAATCATCAAGGCCGGTTATTATTGGAATCGCATGGACGAAGACGCTAAAAGTTTTGTCCGCAAATGCGACGGATATCAGAAGCATGCTCCGATGATTCACCAGCCCGGGGAGTTGCTGCATTCTGTGATCTCACCTTGGCCTTTCATGAAGTGGGGAATGGACATTGTGGGTCCGTTACCTCAGGCACCAGGTAAGGCCCGTTTCATTTTGTTTATGACTAACTATTTTTCTAAATGGGTTGAAGCACATGCCTTCGAAATGATAAGAGAGGAGGAAGTCATCGACTTCGTATGGGATCACATCATATGCCGTTTCGGCATCCCCTCCGAAATAACCTGTGATAATGGTCCTCAGTTCGTGGGCGGCAAGGTCAATAATTTCCTCGAGGGATTGAAGATCAAGAAAATCGTGTCAACCCCGTATCACCCATGCCCGAACGGACAGGCAGAATTCACGAATAAAACGATAATCCAAAATCTGAGGAAAAGACTTGAAGCATCGAAGCACCATTGGAGGGAGATATTGCCGGAGGTGTTGTGGGCTTACAGAACCACATCTAAAATCGAGCACGGGGGAAACCCCATTCTCATTGGTTTACGGAGCCGAAGCCCTTATCCCCGTGGAAGTCGGCGAACTGACCCTCCGTTTCAGGTATACCACCGAGGAGTCAAACGGGGAGGCCATGGCCGTGAAGCTCGACCTCGCAGATGAACTACGCGAAAGCGCGTCGGTCCGCATAACGGCCCAAAAACAGAGGATGGAAAGATACTACAACCGAAGAGCCAACTTTCGGCATTTCCAAGTTCGGGATTTAGTGCTTCGAAAAGTTACCTTGCACACCAAGAACCCCAACGAGGGAAAGCTGGGTCCGAACTGGGAAAGCCCGTACAAGGTAACCGGTATAACGGGCAAAGGATCGTATCAATTAGAGTCCATGGGCGGGAAGCATCTGTGTAATAACTGGAACGTGGCCCATCTAAAGAGATACTACTGCTAAGGTATGGTCTCCCCGTGGTATCTTATTAACTTTTCTCTTTTGCAGGAAGTCAAGAGCGGGACAAAATTAGAATCTAGATCTGAAAACACGTGTTGCACTCTTTTCCTTAGTACGGTTTTGTCCCAAAATGGGTTTTCCGACAAGGTTTTTAATGAGGCAACGAGTAGAACGTGTTACTTAACAAATATGAAGGGCAAGTACCCGGATACCCGGTGTCGCATCCTCCGATTGGGGACATAATAGCACTCACCCGACCTCGGAGATCGGATAAGTGCTAGGGGAGTACTATGCCACACCGAAGATGACCCCGATTAAAACAGACGGAGAAGCTCAATATTTTGTACGGAAAAACTAAGGCCCGGCCACCGGCCACAGCCTTCGATGTAAGGACCAAACGATCATAATGAATCGTGTCCCATTTAGCATTTTTCTACGGCAAAAATAAGGCCCGGCCACCGGCCATAGCCTCCGATGTAAGGACCAAACGATCATAACGAATCGTGTCCCATTTTACATTTGCTACGGCTAAGGAAGAAAGAGTTAAAATTCTCATATGTACAAACATTTTGCAAACACAAAGTTATCAAAAGTTGGGATAACAGCTTTCTGTTAAATATACTTTGCCCAGCTGATAACCACCGTATTTCGATACTGCCTCATTCGCATACCCTACGCCGGGTACCATGGTCGAAATTCGACAAAGGCAACGAGATCGCAATGATCCAAGCCACAATTTGATAAGCCACCGTCCCCAAAATATAGGATAAGACCTACGGGCACGATGAATTAATGACTACGAGTCGACTTGTCCTAGAACGGACCAACAACTATAGCAAAAGCAGTAAACAAACACTCAAATGAAGAAGCAAGAAAGATGCACTTTTCATTTCTACAACGGATGCTTCTTACATCAAAAGAAAAAACAAAGTCCTACAAAGGCAAAAAACAAAAACAGAAAGCGAGGCACAAGCCCTATGCTATCCGGCATGACTAGAGGTGGATGAGTGCTCGGACTCGGTCCGCTCGGAGTCGTCTGACTCGGACCCGAGGGCACGATTGGCTTCCTCCTCCACCCTATTGGCTTCGAGTATCAGGGTCGGAAGATCCGAGAGACCATGCTCGGCTTGCTCGAGGGTGATTCGTCGAGACTTCCATTTCTCATACTCGGCATCAATAGCAGTATGAGCTTCGGCCGCCTCAACAATTCTCTAGGTTTCTTCCAAGTCGGCCTCAGCCTTGGTCAGTTTTGCTTCCAGATCAGCCCGGTTTTCCTCAAGGACATTTATCCTACCAGTGGCTGCCTCCAGCTCGGCCTTAAGGCCGTCGTTGGCGATAACCGCCTCCTCGAGCTCGGCCCTTAGGCCTTCACATATCCGAGACAGCACCTCGGATTTCTCCTCGAATGCCCTCCTGTGCTCGTTGGACAAAGCAGCCTCGGACTCGAGCTGCCGGTTCCTCTCGGTCAGGCCCGTTGCATCAGCTTTTACTGAGTCCATCTCCCCCCGGAGTCGGGAAACCGTGGTCTCGAGCTCATCTAGCCTCGAGGAAAACTGGGCTTTATCCCGGCTAAGGCCGATTTTTTCAGCCTCAAGGCTCCGGTTATAGTCGGTCATAGCGGCCTGTTCACTCTTCAAACGACGGTTTTCATCCTTAGCTACATCGAGCTCAGGACAAAGGTTGGCCAGCACGGTCGCCCGATTGAACTCTTCTTCCTTCTCCTGAAGAAGATGTCGGTATTTCTCCGTTTCTCGGCCCTGGGCATCCAGTTGGCCTCGAAGATCATCTAT
Organism: Lycium barbarum; assembly: GCF_019175385.1. Lineage (NCBI taxonomy): Eukaryota > Viridiplantae > Streptophyta > Magnoliopsida > Solanales > Solanaceae > Lycium > Lycium barbarum. The sequence continues at coordinate 92,568,116 of NC_083348.1, forward strand.
CTCATGTTGGGCACGGATGAAAGCTGCATTAACCAGCACCACACTCTGCAGGTGAAACAAGTCAGAAGTCTTAGGCGAAATAAGGATAAAATCCACAGATAAACTATAAAAGAATGACAGAAGAGCTTACCCGGTTGCTTGCATGCATACCCTCGTTAATGGGGCACTACCAAGTGAGCCCGGTGATTTTGCGCCCGTCTGAGTCATAAATAAGGGGTCGCAAATAGCTCGCTACACCCACCGGACGCGATAGAAAGATGCAGTCCTCGGGGACGGTGACTACGGCCGATCTGGTTCTCCTTGGCTCCACGCTCGGGGCCGGGAAGATATTTACCAAGCTGTCCCTGGCGCCTGATTCGGAGATCCGGTTGGCCGGCCTCGTGGCTCGAGGAATAGGGAGATGACCAAAGCCCGCTGCTTCGCCGGTAGCGGGGGGGTGGGGGGGTGCTCGAGAACATGTCGTCAAAATCATCCACCCGCAGAACCAGGGTAGATGAACTTAGAGCAGCCTCAATATTTTCGGCAAAGGCCGGGGGCTCCGCAGTTGCAGCAGGCTCATGCTCGGGAGACGGACGAGCGCCTGTGGGGGCTTTGCTCTCCGGTACTGGGGCGGTCCTTTTGTCGGCTTCAGCAGCTGCCGCTTCCCCGGACCTTTTCCTTTGCAGGGGAGTGTCTTCCGAAGAAGTTTCACCTGAAATGTCGACAAAGTCAATCGACCGAAGAGGAGCCGGTGAAAGTATTGCTTCCGCACCTGAATGTGGAGCGGGAACCAAGAGACCTTCGCCGATAGAAAGAAGGGGTGGAACTGAGACCGCCTCTTCCGGTATTGGAACCACGGAGGGAACGGAGCCGACTCTCCAGACAATGATGTCGGGCTCCGTCTCTTCCCTTGCCGACCCATCGGCCACGTGACAGGTGGGCCCATGTTCGGTCGTCATAAGGATGCTGGTCGAAGAGTACAGTGACCCAGTCACTCAGATTCCGAATGACCGGAGGAACGTACCCATTGGCTGAAAAAAGTAAGGCAAAAACAGTGAGAAAACGGAATCAAAATTTGACGAAGCAACACTAAGGCAATTATTCGAGACTTCGGACTTACGCTTGTTATTCCACTTCTCCGGGAAAGGCATATGATCGGCTGGAACGATGTCCTCGGTCTTCACCCGGACGTACCGCTCCAACCATCCCCGTTCTTTGTCTTTATCCATTTTTTAGAAGAATGGATTCCGGCTACGCTTGGTCAGTTTCATTACGCCACCCCGGAACAGCCTCGGGGAGTATAGGCGTATCAGGTGGGCCAGTGTGAACTCCTTCTCGGCGTTATTGGCCAACAACCGGAGACACGCTACGACCCTCCAAACATTTGGGCCGATCTGAGCCAACGTAACGCCGTAAATCCGGCACATGTCGAGAATGACCGGATCCACCGGAGGGTCGAGTTTGAGAGTGAAGGGGTATGTGTAAACATACAGAAACCCTTCACGATGGTCAGTAACAGATTCATCTGGTCCGGGGGCGAAAATCCGAACTGGACGGGTGTCCCATCCGCAATCGGCCCGGACTATGTCGAGCTTTTCCTCGGTAATAGATGAGGTTTACCGCCTCACATCGAATCCCCTGTCTGAAACGGAGGAAGGCCTTTCGACCTCAAGATCTTTGTTGAAGTTGAATTTAGCCGGTATGATATCCGAAGCCGTGGGCTCGAATTTAGCCGGAGACGCGGGCTCGGCCCCCGGGGATGACACCAGTGGAGCATCATGGGAAGTGGATTCGGACATCTTGGGAATAGGAAAGAAGGAAGGTTCAAGAGAGGAATTTAAGAAAAATGAAGGAACTGGTGATGACTGAGAGAAAGGGAGACAGAATTGGTTCTTTTGCACGTTATGTGAAGCAATGAACCAACTGCAGATCAAATGGGAAGCTGATTGTATGTAGTGTAGATGGAAGAGCGCAGAAAATGGAGTGAAGTTGAAGAAGAGCAAAAGCGTGAAAGTGAAAAAATGAGAAGGTAAAGAGCCTTATATAGGCGAAGGAGAGGAACGGTTACCGAGGACGGCCAATCAAGGGGCGCCACGTGTCTCGTCATTAATTCGAAGTGACTCGAAACGACGTGCAAAAGGCGGTTGGCAGAGGCGGGCCATCCGGGGCGGGACACGTGGCCGATAAAAGGGGAGGCATTACGCAACCGTTCCCGCCAAAATAAGAAGATAACGACGAGCTGACAAAGCCACCGGTTTCAGAAATTATCCACTTCCCGTTACTCCGGTAGACCGGAGATCCGGGAAGTGTGGAGGCTATCTGTATACGGTAAAAACCGGATATAAGTCAAACCAGTGGAACGAGGAACCGGGGGAAGGAATGAGAATGTGCGGATGCTATTCGCCCTTGACCGGAGTAGTGCCTGGGCCGGAGCTGAGTGAGGGCACCGACTGATCTGCCTTCTGCATCGTTGCAACGGCCAAGCCCGGTGACTCGAGCATTCATGGCCGTTGGTCCATGTAGCTATTTGTCCGAGCAGCCGTTGGTCCGTGTGGCCGTTGTAGGCGGGCCACGCGCCAGTAACGTCCAGTCATGGTCAACTACCCACCATGCGTGTGTCAGACGGCGCCGTCAGTCTAATCCCACCAAATCCGTGCAGAGCTGCCCTTGTTATTATTATTTTATTAGTTCACATTGTATGAGACTCATGGGGGTCACACTATAAATAGAGCACATCCCCCTCCTTTGTAGGGGTTGGTTCCTTTTACTTTCCAAGAACACTTATAATAGAAGAATTCATATATACAATCCCTCTCTCAATATTTGATTCGGCCAAGGCCGTTTGTTTCCATCATTATTGTGTTTCTTCCATCAAGTGTTTCACATTGTTCATAAACGTTTACATTCATAGCAAATTGTCATCAGTAGCCGTTTTATTAAAGAACTCTCATATACATATTTTCTCTATTTACCATACATCAAGACCCAAAGCACATATCATATACCTACTTACAAATTAAAGATGACTCATTTTCTAGGACAGATAAAAAAAATGATATCATATAAATTGAGACAAAGAGAGTAATGTAATAATAATGCAAAAGTAAAAAGTAAATACAGTGGTGAGCCAGGAAATGACGGCAATTACTCAATAAAATGGAATGAGAATTTCAGTGGGACCCGCTTTTCAGAAAGCTGTACCTATCTTTATATAGTATAAGCGAAATTATACTAAAATGTCCTGGTTTTTACGTCTAAATAGGTAAAAGTACACCCATAAAACCAATCAAGCACAACAGATGGAAGCACATAAAACATGCAATATCAAAAGTACCTCCATGTCGGCAAGAGGACAACTGGAACGGGAAGCGCCTGAAAGCCTCCTTCTATATAAATATACTCCCTCCGGATAAAAAAAAAAAATTTACTTAACTTTTTGCATATCTCCTAAAAAAATATTAATTCTTAGATAAAAATAGATAATTTAATTAAATTATCTCTAATTAAATAAGCATTAGGATTTGATCATATAACACTTAATAGGGGCAAATATAAAAAAATAAGATTAATTTTTTCTTAATTCGCTAAATGAACTTTTTTTTTAATTAAAAAAAAGGCTAAATGATTTTTTTTTATCCTAGTAATATAGTAGTAATACAAATGATGTGTGAAATAGCAGCCCGCAATATAACTGTTTAAGAGACTCATTTACCCTTCTTTTTTCTCGTCAAATACGCGAATCATGTTCTTAAAGCCTTGGGTTTGATTGGAGTTTAATTACATTCGAGTCCAACAGTTCCAGATTCAACATTGTCCGAATTATTCCAAGTACAATTTTAACTTATTGACCGAAATTTCATTCAGCGTGTTGTGCTTTCTTATTCTTTTGAGTTTGTAATCTTTGGAGTTTAATTATATTCGAGTCCAACAGTTCCAGATTCAATATTGTCCTAATTATTCGAAGTGTAATTTTAATCTATTGACCGAAATTTTATCCAATGTGTTGTGCTTTCTATTCTTTTGGGTTTGTAATCTTTGGAATTTAATTATATTCAGTCCAACAATTCCAGATTCAATATTGTCCTAATTATTCGAAGTATAATTTTAATATTGACCGAAATTTCATCCAGTGTGTTGTGCTTTCTTATGCACTAACATACGGTATGAAATTTCGGTCAATAGATCTTTTAATATTGTTTTGGTTATTCATCAAAAAGCAATTTTAGTGGATACTTGGTTCTTTGTCGATCTAGAATGAGGAAAGGCTACAGAATTCTAACACAACAAAAACCCCATATCCACGCATGTGTTTGAAAGTCGTAATGGCATATCTAATCTTCGAGAACATGGGCTGATAAAACAAAATTTATAGCGCTATAGTTTATCTATTGGTAGTGATTAACCTGTGCTTTCTATGGCACTTACTAAATTCCTAAATATGTCATAGGCTAAAACTAAAATGTACTCGACATTATTGATTTAGCATTATCTGACATGCCATTAAGATTTTACTACATGTTACTGTATGTCTAAATAATTTGATAGCAACATTAAAAAAATACGAATTTAAATTGTAAATAATGAAAATTTAAATGGAATTATAAATTTTGCTTACGCTGTCAGCAAATTTTAAGTTACTTTAGCTGGTAAATTGGCCACTTTTACCAGATTATTATCGGTCGATGTGCTCATCAAACAATTTAATTTTAATTAGTACATCATAAGTAATTTGATTATTTAATAATTTTTTTACAGCATTAAAGTATGAAACTTGAACTCAAAAGAATATAGCACAACTTAAACACACATACTATTTCCAAAACTACGTACATCAAACATGGGACACCACAACACATTAACATGTGCATATGGCATCATTGCTTTCCAGTCGTAAAAGCAAAATCCTTATACACCACAGTGAACTCATTCTTAAAAATAGTGCAGAAGGGGGCATGGCCCCCTATATACACATGGCGTGAGCACACTGCCCTCATACAGACTCTAAAGCACACGACGTAAAGGTAACTTACATGACGGCTACTAATTAGTGCATGAAATAAAATCAAGCACTAATTAATTGCTACTCTTATTTGTTGCTATAAAGCTGGAAATGAAAACAAAGGTGATCAACATGTTCAATGCTTCCCAGGGATCTTGTCCTTAATTTTGTCCATCATTCCCTTCTTCTCGCCCCCTTCAGTAGTACTTCCAGTAGTACCATAAGTAGTAGTTTGTGCATGTTGATTGTATTGATCACCTTCCTTTTGGCCATGTCCACATGGAATCTTCTCCATTATCTTCTCCTTCATCCCCTTCTTTCTCCTCCCTCCTTGTCCATCATCCTCAGACTGCAATACAGATATTGTAGTAAATAAAATCACGTTACATTTTGATTTGAAATATTTTTAATTTTAAAATTTTAATTTCACCTGGATAATGATCTATTCAAAAACACCAGACACATTTTTATATTTGAAAACAATATATAACTATAATTTATTTTATTTTATCTCTAACGAGAAGCTAAGCTGCTTTTTTAGGGACGCAAAAAATATTAATCGTATGACATATCTAAGACAACAAATTCGAAAAACTTACCGAGCTGGAGCTATCAGATCGACGAAGCTGTTGTCCCTCATGGTGCTGAGTATGCATACCAGGACCTGTACCCATTCCACCAGTACCAGCTTGAGTTCCATATTTTCCGGTACCCATGCCCCCAGTACCAGTACCTTGAGTTCCATGGGTTCCACCGGTACCCGTGCCCATGCCCTTACCAGTACCTTGGGTTCTATGTTCTCCGACATGAGTTCCACCAGTGGCCCCCATACCGCCGGTACCTTGATGAGTACCATATTCTCCACCAGTGGCACCCATGCCCCCCATACCGGTTCCTTGATGAGTGCCATGGGTTCCACCAGTACCCATACCCCCGGTTTCTTGGACACGGTTGCCATATTCATCAGTCTTGTGCATCTGCCCTTGGCTACCGTATTGCTCGTTGTGTTGTGCCATCTCTTTGATCAAGATTCAAAAACACTTGAATATATAAGAAAAAAAGCTATACTAAGAGATCAAGAACCACTGTTTGTACTTGCTTTGGTGATTATTACAGAAAGAAGAGGAATGTTTTGCTTTTTTTGTGATGGAATGAGCTGCAGCGAGTAGGGATTTATATAGGGAAAGGAGAGGCTAATTCGAGGCATAACAGGTGTTAAGTGACTAATGGAGTTGAGGATTTTAGGGTAAGAGGAGCGAGCGTGGCAGCAGGGTGTTGAAGACAAGTGTAATGAAGAGTGTCGACTGGTTGGAGTCATAATTAAATATTGGATACGAAGATATTTAACTGAAACAGTGAAACTTTATGGGAAATGGAAAAAAGAGCAAGGTGACACTTCGCAGCGTTACATTGAGCATAGAATGGAAGACTAGTGTAATGAAGAGTGTCGACTGGTTGGAGTCATAGTTAAATATTGGATGCGAAGATATTTAACTGAAACAGTGAAACTTTATCGGAAAGCAAGGTGACACTTCGCAGCGTTACATTGAGCATAGAATGGAAGACTAGTGTAATGAAGAATGTCGACTGGCCATAAAGATGAAGAAGACTTTTGACTGAAATATTGAGGTGACATTTCGTTGCGTAATTGCATGAAAGTGGAAAGATAAGATTAATTATGGGGGTAAGGAGTACGTACCAACAATTTAGGACTCGGAATTCTAACTGCAATATATAGCAGTGAACGTGGCATGGTAAGAGTGGAGAATTATGGATAAGCTTCATTTTCCTTGGATCTTTTATTTTTACGATAAGAATGTACAGTTTGGATGATTTGCTGGATAAATAAGGAAGCCCGGGGGCTGTACTTAACAGATAGGAGTAACAATTCATGTTCATTCGTGCCCTTTGTTTTCTGATTTATTTCCATATTTCTTATTACACTGGTAATAATAAGATTTTTTTATTACGTTGGAAGAGGACACTTAGAATTGAACCCACATGGTCATCGGAAGTTATATATAATGATAATATAATAAAATTTAAAGTATTACAGTATATAAAATTTTAACTTGTTATAACACCTTATTATTTCCTTCAAGTTACCAATGTATACTCATTTTAAGAAATTACTTGCAATTATTTCTTATTTAGTATCTGTGGATTTAACTTTGAACTAAGCCCGTTAACCGGGTCAAACCGGACCGGACCGGTAGCCGGTTACGGAACCGGCCAGTTTCCGGTTAAAAAACCGGAACCGGCCGCCGGTTCTGGTTTAATCGGTTTCGGTTTACCAGTTACAAAACCAAAACCGGAACCGGTCCGGTTCAAACAGTCCAAAACCTTTTTTTTTTCGTATAGTATATATATAGTATAGTATTTATTAGTATATTGTAGGTATATTTACATATGTTATATAAGTTTATAAGTAAAGTTTAAATATTTACTGATTAACACGCTAACAGCAAGTCAGCAATACAACATATACGTGTATATACTTGAAAAATAACTAAAATATATTAAGAATATACTTATAATATATAGTACATGTTTAAGTATACATATACTATACTTAAACATATAGTATACATACATACATATATATATATATATATATATATATATATATATATATATATATATATATATATATATATATATATATATATATGTTTAAGTTATACTTATATGCTATATATTATAAGTATATTCCAAATATATTTTATGTATACTATATATTCTTAATATATATTATATGTATACTATAAGTATAACTTATATATAGTATAATATACAGTATACATATAAGTATAACTTAAATATATATATATATATGTTTAAGTTATACTTATATGTATACTATATATTATAAGTATATTCCAAATATATTTTATGTATACTATATATCCTTAATATATATTATATGTATACTATAAGTATATATATATATATATATATATTTATTTATTTAAGTTATACTTATATGTATACTATATATCCTTAATATATATTATATGTATACTATAATATATATTCTTAATATATTTTAGTTATTTTTCAAGTATATAACTTTCTAGTTTTTAATTTAAGTAGATGTATATTATAAGTATATTCTTAGTATATTTTAGGTATATTCCTAACTTAATAAAAGTAAAAATATGAACACAAGTAAATAGAAGAAAGCTCAATGAGCCATATATTTTATTCATTCTTGGATAACATTTATTTGCAAGTTGTAGTTTTTTTTAACTTGCAAATAATACATGAGTTGTAAAGAAATAGTAGAATAATAAAATCACCAATTCTGAATCATTTCGTTAATTTCCCCCATATCGTATTCGGCCATGGAAATATCTTCAAAGTCTTCCATTTGGTCCGGTCCACTTGCTATCAAATCTTCAATTTCTTCCTCTTCGCTTTCCTCTGCTTCTGAGTTTTGGTTGGGTCGCTCCGATCTAATCCAATCGCGAATGCACACTAGTACTTGCAAGCTAAAGCCGGATAATGAATATCTATGGTCTCCAATTTGCTGTCTTCCTTGGCTAAATGCGCTCTCCGAAGCCACGGTTGATACTTGAACCGTAAGGATATCTCGAGCCATTCTTGAGGGTATCGGATGACTTGCTTTGTACTTCTTCCACTATGCTAAGATGTCCAATTCATCCAGTTCCTTGATATCCACATTTGGCTGCATCAAATAAAAGTTATATTCATCAAAGTTTGCATTACAAGAAGAAGTTGACTGTGAATGTAAAACTTTTAAATGCGACAAACCCGACAAGCCCTTTTTGCTACTTTGAGAAGTAGTAGGGCGTGGAGCAACGGGTGTAGCACGTTCTTCCAAATTAGAATAATGAGTAAAAAAAATTCTAAACTCGTCATCAATAGCGAGTTCGGCTTTAGCTAAAGATGGTTGAACTCCCTCTTCAATTTCTAAAAATGTATAAATTTGACCAACCAATGTTTTAGTATAAGGCACTTTTAAACAAGGATTTAAAAGAGAACAAAAAAAAAAAAATGGGATGGGAAAAAAATACTTCTTAAATTTGATTATCATTTCAAAAATAGTCGCTTGATAACCGGGTTTATATTTATACGCTTGTAAAACTCTAGCTATTTTCGCTAAGTAGGCTAAAATTCCGGTTACCGTGGGATAGAATTGTCTAGAAAAAGCAAGAGTTGCATTATAAAAAATTTCTAAGAGTTCAACACATTCTTTAACATCTTCCCAATGCGAAAAATTTAACCAATCATCACTATTAGTATTATATTTGTTGTGAACTTGTTGTATGCGAATCCTATACTCATATGCTTGTTGTAGCATAATGTAAGTGTAGTTCCACCTAGTCTCAATTTCTACTTGAATTTTCCTAGGTCTAAGGTTATTTTCCATACAAGCATTCTTAAAATCTCTAAGTCTTGCCCTATTAGCATTATAAAAAAGAAATGCAACCGCATCTCTAACTTTTTGAATAGAATCGTCAAAACACACAAGGCCATCTTTAACAATTAAATTTAAAATGTGACAACTACATCTCACATGAAAAATATTTTTTAGCGGAGGGTTTATTTCTCTTTTTAAAAGACCAATTGCCCTTGTATTATTAGAAGCATTATCTAAAGCAATACAAAGTGTTTTTCTATAAATATTAAAAAATCTCATTATAGTAGACATTGAATCCGCTAAAAATTTTCCATCGTGAAGACCTTTTCCTTCATCATATAAAAAAGCTATAATTCTTTTTTGCATAACCCAATTGTCATCAACCCAATGACATGTAATAGCAAAAAAATCTAACTTGTTAAGACTAAGACCCAAATCAGCGGTAAGAGAAACATTACAATTTAAAGAATTAAATACATGGTGCAAATAAAATCTATATTTTTTATACAAATCTATAACATCCGCTCTACAAGTTCTTCTAGGACTACCCTCAAATAACGGATTATAACAACGTTGAATGTAAGTAACAAACCCCAAATCCGAGAGAAAGAAAAATGGTAAACAATCATAAGCTACCATTTTAGCTATTTCTACACGCTCTTTTTTCTTGTCATACTTAAAATTTCTACCAGTTCGTGGGTCTATCGTCATTTGAATATCCCCCACATTTGAACCCGTTTGCTCTCCCCAAACATCCATATGTTTGCTTCTCACATGACCATTTAGTGTACCCGTTCCACCATCCTTACTAGTTCCTTGCTTAAAACTAAATACTTGTCCACATAGGATACATGTAGCTGATTGGTTTTCTCTATTCTTAGTCATAAATTTTCAAATTTTAGCGGTTGGCTTACGAGTTCTAGGCGGTTTGTCTTGTGTATGTGATTGTGCAGGACATGTATCTCCTATGAGATTTTCGGGGGGTTGTGTTTCATCATCATTATCATCATTATCAATTTCAGTAAAAGTGTCGGTAAAATGTTGTTGCATTGCCTCATGACCTAAAAGTGAATTATTTCCACTAACATCAATACCTAAATTAGGTGTTTCTTCCACAAATGTTTCCTCATTAAGCCCACCCCTAACAATACCACTACTACTACCGGCACCACGTCTAAATCTCTTTGCTATTATTAAATAAAATTAATTTAAATCACAATCAAATAAATCACAAGAAAATAAATTGCAACAAATTAAATTGCGTAAATTAAATTGAGAAAAATAAAGATAGAGTTGGAACGAAGGTACCAAATTGCCGGATTAATTTCCAACAAAGTGAAGGCGGCTAGAATTGCAAATCCACTAAAACTACTTCGGATTGTCCGTTTGGCAACGACCATTTTTGCAAATGGACCGTTGCCAACGGTCCAATAACGGTCAGCAGCCCAGCAACGACTATATTATTATTATTATTTTTTTTAATTTCACCGGTTTAACCGGTCCGGTCCGGTTTAAAAAAAATCGAAACCGGACCGGTATGAAATAAACGGTTAACCGGAACCGGTTAAACCGGACCGGTTGACACGTTTAACTTGAACTCTTGACAAATTAAATCGACATTTGTGAAATAATCTCAATTCCTTATTTGAACCATTGGGCTCGAAAACATTCCTTATTGGATGGCCCAACTTTCGCTCCAGTATCACTACGTCGTTACTATCAAATGGGTCTCTAGCCCAATGGGCTTTAAGAGCAGAGAAGAGAATTTAATTGCATGGTTTGGCCTTCAAATGGACTGATCTTTAATTTTGGTCCATCAAAATTGAACTTATACTTTGGAGGACATAAGTTGTTTAAGAGCGGGGGAAATAACTTGTGCGATATTGTGGGCGCGGGAAATAACTTGTGCGATATTATTATGCAATAATATAAACTTATACCCTGCAAAAAAGCTGTTTGTTCCAAGGACAAAAAATAAAAAACTTGCACAAAAGATGACAAATGTGCAAAGGACCACTATTGGCTGCTAGCACCCCCGCCCCACCCCCCACCCCCCAAAACAAAAAAAGAAAAAAAAAAGGGTATCTGAAACGACGGAATTTAACAAACTCATGAGATACTGGAATTTAACAAAATCAAATGATTTCTATGGAAAAATCAATTTGTAAAGATGACATAACTCAAAGTAAAATATTTGCCAAATGTGAGGTATGAAGATGAACTGCATCTAGTGGTGGGTTCTACTGGGCTTAAGAATATTAGAAGAGAAGAGTCAAGCATGAAAGAGGAGCCCCAATTAGAGTAGCTAAAGTGGCCTGCCTGGCAATCAAAAAACAAGAATGCTATGTATTAATTCTGGCCATATCAAATTACAGCCTCAAGAGTGAATTCCAGGCAAGTCATCCTTGGCTATCAAACTAAAGGGGCTCTTATCTTCATGTAAGACCTCTCTGCTTAATTTCCTGAATATTTCTCTTCATGCTAATTAATTAATGACTTTAGAGCTCATATTGGAATACCCTTTTTATAGCCTCTAATTAAGAATAGAGATCTGATCCGTTTCTAACTTTTACCTAATTCCTTAGGAAAATTGGTCGAACATATGTAGTACGTAATAATTTAGTTATCTGTCAACCTCTCGCTCACATGCATATAATGCCACTTTACCAGATTACCATAAACGGTTATACTCCCATGACGGTGAGGACATGATAATATATAATCTTATGTGAAAGAATTTCATCAAGAACGAAAAAAAGAGAGGATTATTTAACACGTCAATAAATTTATGCAATTTATTTCATGATACTCAATTAAGCTAAAGAAGTGGCACTAATTCCTGGAACCAAGTTTCTTTTTTCTTCAGAAAAGTTGGAAGAGTCAAATTAATTAATTACCAATTATACAATTTGTATTTCCTAAATAAACTGAGGGGTGCGGTTGCGTTTGGACAGTGTAACATGATTGCTTGATGGACTCTTCTATCAATCTTCATGATGCGCGACTCAACTTACTATCTATAATTATAGCGTGATTTTTTCCCCAAGTTTAGTAGCCTAATATACCTAGATATCTTTGGATGAAATAAATACAAGGAGGTGGAGAAACTACCTCGACAAGTTAATGGCGTATGCCGTATGATATGGATCACATGCGCTACCAATTCATTTAACTTAGTCTACTTTCTATAATTAGGACGTTTTCGCGTTGTAGCTGTGATCGTGAACCAAACTTTTTGACAATTTGTTCAGTATGTGTACTAGTTGGTACGTTTATCACAAGTGTCGGGAAAAAATGGTGCTACCCAACAACAGCAACGTCCCTGGACTTGCATTTCTTATAACTTTTTCTTTATGATTCGCGTGTCATATGGTTTGATTCACTCTTAACACTAATTGAAACCATTCGGTACTATGATTTTGACTTTATGTTGTGGGGAAAGACAAACAACAGAAGTTCAGCTTAAGCTTTAGTTTATTTTTTGCATGAGTAAGGCCTTAATTCTACCAAATCTTCCTCACAGGATGACTTATGAAACATAATTATTTGTCACTTCAAGTCACACCTAGTATAGTTTGTTGAGTAGGATCTTAGTAGCTCAGTTGGTTGACTATCTGAACTTTCACCTTGTCGGTGAGGGTTCGAATTCCCATATTGTAATTCCCTCTCCATTTTTCCTTACCATACCCCTATGTAATAATAGTAATAAAAAATTAAAAAGTATAGTCTGTTGGAAGTTGTGGAAGTCAAGATGTGCCAAATGATATGGTCAAAAATCCATTTCTGTTGCTAGAGTGTGGCATCAAATTCTGTTAATTAAAGAGAACATGGACCATCTTGATTGGTTCTAGTATAGATATTAGCCCAATTGAACTAAAATTACAGTGGATCCTACCTTAGCCCATTTACAAGAGTGCTACTAGATCTTGGGATAGAATTAACTACTACTATAACATAGTTCTATCACATACAGAAAATATGTTGATTGTTTTTTTTTTTTTTTTTCCACTTCCCCTTTTATGCTATTGAGAGATTGAATTCTTCCCTTCCCCTACGCCCTCCCCCCCCCCCCCCCCCCCCCAAAAAAAAAAAAAAAACAAACCCCCTCTTCCTTTATTTGTGAAAGATGATTGGGGTTGAGTTCTTGGAGATTTTGATGAACATTTTAGTCTGTTACTATGTTTGATCCCAAATGAATTCATCCTCAATTTGTTTTGCATTTCTCATTCATTGTTTGAGTTTGCGAGCCGTCCTGCTGTGTAGAGAACGTCTAACATTGTCATTGTTTATAATTAGTACTCCCTCTGTCCCACTTTATGTGATACATTTTTCTTTTTAGACCACATGTACGTTTCAAAAATCTTTTTTTCTTAAACTTCGTATCTAGTCAAACTATATCACATAAATTGGAACGGAAGGAGTAATTGTTTTGGTCTTAAAACAAGCATGCTTTTTATCAATTTTAATAATTTTATCTATATACGTAACTGTTTATTTATAAATCAGTTTCAACATCTGAAAGTAATTTTCAACGCTCGATACTCTTAACTTATAAGATATCTTTAATCAACTAACACAAACGAAATCTTAGACGTTTATGTTCAGTATATAAAAGCATATGGAATCTTCTGGTTATGGTTGTCCACATGGTCTAATAGTGTTTCTTAACTTATAAATGTCATGACCTTACCTAACAAGCAATAAGATCGTAAAGGAATAACGGCCTCATAAAGTAGTTTACCTTAATTTTTATGCAGATTATGCTCCAGCCTCATATGCCAATGTTGCTAATCACATGCATATATATATATATATAGTTGTAAAAAAACAAAAAGGCAACACTAATTTGACCAAATCAATGTACACCAATCACTTAAGTACGGACTAACTGGTTCTTATGACTTTTGACTCGGGTGAGGCCATTAGTCTCCAGCAACAGGTTGTACACGTTACATGCCACTTCTCTTACAAATTAATAGTCTAATTAATTAAATGAGAGGCACTTAATTGGCCTGAATTTTGAAGTCGGTGCTCTTTAATTTATTCTGGAAAAAGACTAGACATCACCGACAGATATGGATCTTTAATTAATTTTGGTTAGGAATCGTTAATTATACTTTGAGGGGTGTACGACAATGAGATTAAGAATAAAGAAATGGAAAAAGAACCTGACATGTGCAAATGCTTAATTATACTCTTGACAAAATTCTAGTGGACTAACATATGCTTTGTTTCTTTTGTCAGTATTATTCCGCAAAAAAGCGACGATCCTAATTTGCTCAAGTGTAATTTGTTTGTTTAGACTAAAATTCTTGGCTTCTTCTTTCTTTTTAATTACAAAAATTAAATTAAATTAAAGAAGGTACTCGTGATTGCTTACATGTGCATACCAATCACATGGAAATTGGTTGGAGTTACTAAGCTGGGAAGGTAATGAACGATTAATGATTTGTTGGTATTCAACGCAGAAAAGAATACATTGTAAATAATCAAATGCTATAATTCACACCGCACGCTTCTAGCTAATTATAACAATTTTTCTTGCAGGATTTCTACGTACACTGTTGTCTTCTATTTTTCCCCCGTCATTTAACACTCGACTAGAAATACAATTAATTTTTTCTGTTATTGGGTAATTTATGTTAGGAAAAATTGCAACAAAACGAAACCAGAAAATTAGTGGCTTTGACAGTGGCATCACTATCCTTAAGGAATCCTAGTTCCTACAATATCATTGCTTGGTATATGGCAATTTTTTTCCAGGATTTACAAAGACAAGTGAAATTAGAAGTAAACAAAAAAGTTGGACATTTCCAAGAGAATGGTTTGAATATTCGAGGGTGAAGAAGAGAAGTAAATAGTTAGGAAAATCCATTTATCATTAATTACGTTTGGAGGTGTGACATATGTAATATTTTAGATATCTATTAAAACGCAACTGTTAAAATAGACACAACTTTAATTTCTTGAATGGATTTTTCCAACAGCCATTTTATTTTAAATTTAAAAATATTTAAAATAATTATTTAAAAAATGTTTGAATATATATATTTATAAGATGGATAAAAATAATTACTATTTAATTTTGCGCTACCCCTTAGGTTATATATTGTATTGTCAATTCGATTTTCTCTCCAATAATTTATTTAACATTACTGTTAAAGTGCTTAAAGACAAATTTTTATTTTACAGATGAGGAACATCTTGATTTCTCTTAATTCAGTACACTAAGAACATAAAATCCTTTTAATAAATTCAACGTGAAAGAATTAAAATATCAAAACTGGGTGACATCAATTTATGAAAACCAGTACTGAGAATGAGCCGAGAGTCTTACGGAAGTAGCCTCTCTACCCACAATGGTAAGGATAAAGTCTGCGTACATCATATACTCTCTCTAGACTATATATGTAGAATTACACTGAATATGCTATTGTTGTAGTATTATGAATGATATTACTACTATATATAAGGGAGAATGAAAACTTTTTGTAGTCCACACAAGAATTTTGATCCTACGATGGTGTTTACACTTGGCTTTGCTTTGTCTTTTTCTTGCCTATTTTAATTTTTGGGCTCATTTTTTCCTCAAGCCATTTCTATGTGGACCTATGTAATTGGTGTATATATTGAATTGTTGTAATATTTTGTGAATCTTTTCTTGCCCTTTATTTCCTTCTATTCATATTATATTTGTATTTTTAGCTCTTATATTTAGTCTGAATAAATATTTCTTTATATAATCGAGAAGGTATTAATAGTTGTTTTTATCAAATTTATCATTATTTAGATAATTGAATTTTCACATAACCAAAAAATCATATTAAGTTGGTACTATTTAATGAAGGCAATTTACTGAAACGTTTCTTACTTTTTAGGGATAAGTGATTTCTTAAAGGGTGTGTCCAAACTAAAAACACAAGATAATATGAACTGAAAGGATTATTAGATTACCGTTTACATCATTTGTCATTTTATATTAGCAAACTTTAGGCAATTATGGAGCCGCATTATCATTTTCAACTGGAGCATTTATTAGATCTTACTAATCACTCTTGCTCACGTTTTAATTAATGTGGCACTTTTCCTTTTCCCAGAGTCAATTTGACTAAATTTTAGCCCCTGTTTGGCCATAAAAATTATTCACTTTATTCTGGATTTTTTTTTCACTTTTTTCCGGAATCAGCGTTTGTCCATGAAGATTCCGAATACAACTTGAAGTTGTATTCCGGAATACCAAAAACTCAAAAAACTTGTTTTTCAAAAAAAAAAAATCACTTTTTTCACCTTTTTACAACTACATTTCACTAAAAACTACAATTTCAAAAACTATGGCCAAACACAACTCCAACTCCAACTCCAAAATTCCAAAAAAAAAGTGTTTTTTTTTTTTATCTATGAACAAACGGGGCCTTAGAGTTAAATTGAATTAGACTTGATATTTTAAATTAAAATTTAGATATTAAAAATACAAAAAGTACTGTAAACAAATTTTAACTTTAGAATTAATATTTTTAGCATAAACTATATATGAAGAACTATTATTAAAAAAAAAAAAATATATGAAGAACTAGATTGATTCTTGAGGTTCAATTAATGAACTTAGTTTTTTCCCTTAATTTCGTTTAACACTAAGCTTAAGTCACCACATTAACTAATATAAAATATTTGTTACATGAAATTTTATGAATAAAATTAAAACTTAATAAATATTAAAAAAAAATCTAGCACTATTTTTATATCTTGAGTTTGAATCCGAGCTTAGCATGAGTCTCATGTAACTAGTATACTATTAAGCCCAGACCTCATGTAACTAGTATACTATAGAAAGGGAAAGCCCCTGATGATTATGCTAGTGATGCCGACTTATTAAGTAATCTTCTAGACAATTATTAGCCATCGTTAGGTTTAGTTTGTTGTATTATTGTAATCATACTACTCTACATAATTGTATTTTCCCAATAATTCAATCTTTATATTTCCGTTTATAGATATTTTCTCTTCCGTTTCGTCCACTGACCCTTGAATCCTTGGATTAAATAATGGACAAAGAACCTCCACCAGAAACACTTCCTCTATAATATTCTCCAATAATTAATCAAAGTCTAATGATCGCTTGAACAAAAATCACTAAGTGATTCGAGCCTTGTGTAGGAAAAAGTCATGTCAGGTGTCCTTTCTTCTTAAATGGGTCTTACGTAGTGAGAATCAGAATTAGTCGGGCTCAATACGAATATCGAATACCGAATGAGAAACGAAAAAAATTAACTAAGTGAATTATTTATAGTGTATTACCTAATATCACTAATTGCGATAAAAGAGGAACTGAAATTGGTCTTAAAGCACCCACTAGAAAATATGATAATCTACAACCTGAAAAGTGAAAAGAAAAGTTAATCGCACTCATGAGAATGCGTTTGGTTCTCATGGTCCTTTCACCAGTTTCCTAGCTAAAAGTCATCAAACTAAAAAATAAAATAAAATAAGAGATTAACTAAAATCAAAGAGCACAGAAGTGTGTTACACAACAAGACACTTATTGAATTACTCTTAATAGTATCACAAAAGAGACAAGGAACTTAGTAGCAGTGACCCACTTACAAACCAAGAAGGCGTCACACCATCATTTTACAAAATTTCTCTTTTCTATGAGATACAATTATTTATTAGTGAACCTAACCAAACGCCTTCATCTAGAGCCAAGCCAAAGAGTCCACAAACAACAATATCTTGTTTCTTTAATTGTTTTTTTCAATGCCTTATTAAATGATAAATCAGTACATGAAGGCATCAGCAGAAGCCATGATTGGTTGGTTCACATGTAGCAAATTCCAAGGATTCAAGAAATCATCTTCACCAATAACCTCTGTTTCATCAATTGCTGAATTTGCTGAGTTGATGCAATTTATTATCTCGTTTAAAGACTGAAGCCTGTGGCTTAATTCTGCCATTTGGGCTCTGAGAACAGAGTTATCTGCTTCCACATTCAAATAAATCTGAGTCACCATATTTATGTTAGTCGCAATTTGTTTATTTTGATCCTTGAGTTGATTCACTTGAACCATTAATTCATTCAAATGCGTCTGCTTCTTCATTCTTGATCTTCTTGCTGATTCCCTGTTCGATATCATTCTTTTGCGTTTCCTTTGATCCATTAGTTGTTGTAGATCCTCTGACCCTGAAGAAGTTCCACTAGGAGAAGCCATAATACTTGTAATCTAACACGTTAAAACTGAATAAAATATGTATAAGTTGTAAGTATCAGTAATAATAGCTAAATTAGAATTGAGGTTATAGGTATTTGATGGAGCTTAATAATAAGTTAGGGAGAGGAAATTAAATGGGAAGGTAGTTTCATGAGAACACGTAGAACCAGTAGAGGAAGGCAACAGAGAAGGATTGGACTAAGTGGGTTCCACGACGAAGTGTTGAATTAATTGTAAAACCAGAAAGAAGGACTTCACTGATTACTGGAGACATGAATCTCAAAGTACATCAAGAATCGAGGCTCTATAGTAATGCATCAAAATAAAAGTGAAATAGGAAGACAAATATTTTGAACTTTCGGAAAACAGAGAATGAAAGAAAAAGAGATCGAAATATTATTAGAGCAGAGTTTCAGAACATATATAGAAGGGATGAAGAAGAGGTGAAGGAGGAAGGGGCTTTTGATGATAATGAAGATGCGTTTTATAGACATGTTAATGATCATTGAAAGAATAAAATACTCATAGTAAATAAAGTAATACGACCATCAATCAAATATAAAATCCCAAAGACCTAAAGCACATTACGTAAAGTTTTGAAAAAGAGTGGCTTTCTATTGGTTAATTTTCATTCTATTAAGGTAGGTACGGGAGAAATTTCAATATTACCGTAGGACAATGCGCTTTACTTGCAAACCACTTGGATTTACTATTTGGAAGATTCTATCATAAATGCGGTAACTGTATAATATATATATAATAAAGCTAGACATAGACAAGGTGACGTGACATCTCTCTATGACCATCATTCCTATTTATCTTTTTTCTTTTTTTTTTTGACATTTTTTCATTTCTTTAATTGTTTTTGTTTGGTTGGAGAAGACAATATTTAAAGAATTGCTGAGGTATTTTGGTGATAAAAATCCTTAACTGCAATTAATCATCTATTAACGTAAATGAGTAATGATTACAATTAAACAGTAAGTGACGTTCTTGCTCCTGGAAAGTCAGCCCGTTAATTGCTATTAAAAATCCAAAACATTATGATCATGTGAAGCAAAACGACTCAAACAATGATAACCCAAAAGAACCTTCCTGTCTTTTCATTCTATATTCAAGCTCTTTACCCAGATAGGCATATATATTTTTTACTAGATATATCATCTTCTTATTTTGGATTTTAATGATAAATCTGACACTGATTCATGATCTTCCGAGTACAAAACCAACTAATATTGGTGAGTACTTTTTACTATTTATTTGTGTTGTCAATTTTACTTTGTTCCTTTCTCTCTCATCCTCCTCTAAACAAGCATGAATACCAATTGTGTCTATTGAATTGAATTTTGTTGAAAGACAATAGACAGTATTGTTATGGAGTCATGGAGAATATCACTCGGCCTTATGATGAAGAGGTCAGTTATACTCTTTCCTACAATAACAATAATAATGATTATGTCTTAATTCTAAATAAATTGAAGTCGGCTATATGAATTTTCACTGGTCATGTCATTCCATATAATTCATCGAAAGAATTTATTAATATTTCTATTAAATGTAATAACATTGATGATCCTTTGACATTGTCAATGATTTCCTATTGTTTGCTTCAACAACCAATAGGGAAACGTCTAATTGTATGTGAAGGATCTCAATCACATAATATTTGGTCTCATTGATTCCTTCTGAATTATTTAATTGTTAACTAATTTTGTTATTGTTGTTTCCCCTGCCATTCAAGATCTAGAAATCTTAGATCTAATACAATTAAGAGTTTTCCTGAAGTAGACTCAAGAGGTCAGAATTTAATTAAGCTCAGCTTTCCTTTTCACCCTCTTTTATCATGTGATATTTGATCAACTTGAATTAAGAATTTTTGGTGCAGATTGATAAAAAATACAAAATTTAATTCCGTCGACAAAATACAACATAATTGAGTTTTTCCTTCATCTTTTTCATCTATTTTCTTTTTACATTTCTTTTCATGTAGCTTCCTTTCTTTTTTAGTAATTTTTGTAATTGTTATATGAGAGAAATGAAAAGATATTCATGAGTTTGTTTGATAAACCATCATACAACTTCATCATCACATCTCCCCTTTTTTTTTTTTTATTGATTTGTTAAGTTTATTGTTTGAATAAGAATTTTTGAGTGACCTATATAGTATAAGTATTTATTCTTGTAAAGTTTTTGGAGTAATTTTAAACTCCCATGCATATAGGAAGTATTCCAATCTAAATTCCTATTGACGCGAACTTGACGATATTGGCGAGGTCGGAGTTAAACTGATTTTTTTTTTTTTATATTTGTGATTTTAATTATTTATTCTCAGGAAAAGTTAATTTTTTAGATTGACTCTCTCTCTCTCTCTCTCTCTATATATATATATATATATATATATATATAGATATAGATAGATAGATAGATAAATTAAAAGATCCACTAAATTCTTCACTTACCGCGCGAAGCGCAACCAATATCACTAGTGTACAAAATAATTTATGTACTGAACGGATTATACTATGCGCTCGAGTTCTCTTGTTAAGAAAAGTAAAAAATCTAACTAAAATTTTTACCTCATGATTTCAAAAGGAATTGCATAAAATAATCTTTAAAAAAGTTGACTTTAAAATATACCACGTTGGGTCGGTCCCCGCAGGGGGGGGGGGGTGTTCAAACTTTATAGGGCAATTCGCAGAAATGCCCTTATTTTGGGGTGATCTTTAATTTTTGCCCTTCGCTAGAATTTCTTGATTTCGGATTCTGACTCCCGCTCAGTCAAAAATAAAAAATAAAATCGCAAGGTACAGTTTGGATTCACAGAAATTTGCTAACTTGAGGCAGAGTTTGAAACTCTGCTGGATCAGACAGAGTTTGGAGGCAAACTCTACCTTAAGGTAGAGTTTTGCCTTCAGGTATGCCAAAACTCTGTTGGATCAGACACAGTTTTGAGGCAAACTCTACTTTAAGGTAGAATTTTGCCTTCAGGCATGCCAAAACTCTGCCTTAAGACCTAACTTTGCTACAAAAATTTTGTCTTGCGAAATTGTCTCTTTTTTTTTTTTTTACTGAGCCGGGGTTCAAACCCCAAACCTCATGGTATTAGGCAAAAGGGATAAAAATTAAAGACCACCAATTTGAGGGACAAAAATGTGCATTTGAAGGGCACTCCGCACAAAAAAATGAACGTTATACGGGATCATATCTCTTTTAGGTTTCAGACTATTTCCGGGTCAGTTCTTAAAAAAATCAATATCCAAGCTCAAGGAAAGTTTGCAGTCTCCTTCTGTATTGTCAAGAGAACATGAAATCCCAAAACTCAGTCAACTATGGTTCCAGAACTCACCTACATTAATTAATTACTAACTTACCATAAAAAAATTTCGATGTACAATTCATACCAATTTATATTTTGAAGCATCTATGTGTCAATATGATCATGTAAAAGACAAACAATCCTCCTAAATCTTTTCTTTAAGTACTTTTTCATTTTTTGGTTCAATAGAGGAGAACAAAATCCTAGTTTTGAAATGGCAAGGGAAGATATCGCCAACTAGCAAATTGATATGAAGGTGAAATTAGAACAGAACAAGTCCGAACATAGGGCAATTAAGTCTCAATAAAAAGAAACTAAAATCACCGACAAATTGTCATACCGTACGATAATGTCAGACCCTTTAAGGATGGCGCAGAGTTACTATGTCAAGATTCAGGTCGCATATGCATTTCAAACACCCACCGACTTCTTCTTTCATAGAATGGTTTGTTAAGAATTTTCTAGTATTTAGTACTACAAGTCAGAGACAGTTTGCGAAGGCACTAGGCAAATACGACCAGCAACTAAAAAACGTAAAAACATGTCTTAGTTTTATATTCGAAATGGTTATGTTCAAGTATTCCACGATTGTTCAAGAAGGAGTTACTTATTTATCTGATCTTGGACCATATTTATCTTCAGAGTTAGATTTGGGATTAAATTATGTGTAAAATTCATCTTGTTAATATAGTTATATAAGAGCAGACCCCTCCCATCTTATGCTATGTTATGTTATTCACATTTCGTTTTCCGTCTTGCGCGTGCAACGAGAATTAAGTGTTTGACATTGATTGAGTAAATATGAGTTGTCTCTCCTAATTATATTATTTTAGGTAATTTTTATCTCATGAACTGATTTTTAGTATTAAATTAAGCTCAAATTTCAGTTTCTTATCATGTTAAAGCTTCTATCCAAGTCGGATAAGTTAGATTATCGTTATGTTATACATAGTTTCCTGCAAAAATCAAGAGAAAGCAAGTGAAAAAATATATATGAGAAGTGATATAATCATTTAAATTGCTCTTCTGCAATTTGGTGCTCTAGTGTCTTGACAAAATCTACAGATCAATTAGACTAGATATTGACATCAAAATATTTAGAAAATGAAGCTAAAATTTTGACAATTTCTTGAGAGCCTTATAATAGTTTCTCTGTTGCCACTTATATCTATTATATCTAATATATGACTTAATTATTTTGGAAATTCATTTATAAACAATATTTACATAGTAAAAAACAATTTGCCAATGGTCACGACCTTGAAATAAAAAGTTCATCTCAATAGAATTGAAAGTATAACATAGAAACTTAAGAGGAGGAAAGGTGTTCAACTAGTGCACCACCATAAAACAAATTAAAGCTTTGGTAACCTATCGTTTTGCCCCTTCGGGTTGCCTTTGTGTGCATGTCATCTTTTTTGTGTCAGTCTCCACAACTAAAGTAGCACAATAAGAATATTCGTTAATCAAGGTGCTCGATCCCCTAATTAATTAATTCAATCCTCTCTTTACTTACTCTATTAAATAAGCTCAGAGCTAGCTACTTCTATTTAACCTCATTTCCATTCATCAATAAAGATTAACTTAACAATTTTAGGTCCTTGATGGACAAAGAGCTCTCGTCTTGTGTCTAAACTTGAGTTCCTTTTTTTATGACGTTACCAAGTCAACAACTTGAAGTTTCTTAATTAAAGCATATTTCCACTGTAAGCAAATAAATGATGATTAAATGGACTGCAAATACTTCTCTTCCCCTCTTCCTTTATTCGGTATGTATTCTTCGAGTCGAGGGTTTCGGAAACAACCTTTTCTACCTCCAAAGTAGGGATAAGGTCTGCGTACACTCTACCCTTTCCATATCTGACTTTGAGGGATTATACTGGGTATCATGTTGTTGTTCTTGCTGCTTTATTCGACATGTACCTTTTAGGTTATTACTATGAGAAACTATTTGTTACATCAAAGTACAAGACAAGAAAGAAGATACTAGTATACTGCTTTACTATTTTAAATGTTGGTTGAAGTATGTAATATGAAGTTCTCCCACACTTAACATACTGTGAAATATTTGACTTACGCCATAAACGGTGTAAGTATTTTCTTTTTTCTCATTTGGTGCAAAATATTTCTACTGAAGATAATATTTGCATCAATTAAAGGGTTAAACATTTGAAAATAATTGCATCATTTGATGTATATTTTCACAAACAGCTTTATGCAGGTAAATTCAAACAGCATCATTAATAGTACTAAGACTCGTTGAAGATATATTATGATAGCGTATTTCTCCTAAATCCTAATTACCAATAAAATTAGGTTGTACATTAGAGCATCATGCAAAAATACAAGTTCTTCATATGGTAAAATGTACAAACTTTTCCCATTATTGACCACATTCGTTTCTAATTGTGATGGTCTGAAATCTGAACTCTGATGGAGTGGTTATCATAGTGTCATTAAACAACAAATAAAGGCCAGAATTCTAATCGCGATTCTGCTTTAAAAAATAAGGAGCAAACACAACCAAAAACGCGTCGCCGGGGGTCGAACCCGGGTGACAGGCGGGAATACTCACCAATATACTACAACGACTTGGTTGACATGGAACACAATTTAATAGCAAAAGACAGACTAAATGGTGTGGCTATCTCAGCCCAGATTTATATATTTGGTTAACAAAACTTGTATCAACCTTGAAAGAAGTAGGAGTATTTGGCAATAAGAAAGAGCCTTCCCATTGTAACATATGAATGGAGATAAAAACAAATGCTGACAACATGATAGCAACATTCATTATCGGCATTAGCTGATCTTTACATTTTGTGATCAGTTTAAGTTTTAACTTCTAATACATAGACCTATAACTTTCAGATTAGACATATATTCAAATCAGCTCGCTTTAGTAATTCTGAATGTTAATGAGCATCTACAGAGTCACAGTAATATTTGTTTGATAATTTAATTTATACATTAACGTAAATAATTCTTCGGGTATAACTTTACCCATTATATAAGGTAACTTGCTTACTTTTCATGCTACATGTAGTTATCTATCGGGTAACCTTATAGTATAAAACTTCTTACGGATATTCTCTATGTTATAATGGCAGTTCAATCGTTGCACATCCCAATAGCCTTAAATGGGGAATGCTTCGGAGCCAATGGTACATGATAGACAAGCATAGCTCCAATAAAAGGATAAATGAGGCAAATAAAACTCAAGCTGGAACCAAAATGGGAGGCTTAGCCCATAAATTATGTACAGCTTACGAGAAGTCTAGTCCAAGGGTCCATATGGACAGGATGAATAGGTTGCCTCGTTCAGTCCTCAGCTCATCAATACACACCAAAGATATTCCACATAAGTGAGTAATAGTCTAAAAGTAAAAAGAAAGGCAACATGGTATACGAAGCACCCGCGTTCAAGCAGGGTCCGGGAAGCGCAAGTATCAATGGCTCGAATCATGACCTATAGGTCATATGGAGACAACTTTACCATTGATGCTGTTTTACTGATAATCTAAAATAAAGATGATGAAATGAAGTCTCCAATTATAACCTTAAGTGATCCTCAGATTGATCAGCTCTAGGCTCCAAATGTCTCCAAATGACCACAACGACTTAACTGTGTATTTTTTCTCATAATACAGAAGCAAAAAAGTTTCACTTACCTTTCTTTGCTTAGGTCCTCTTGCTTTGTGTCCCAAGCGGATGTAAGCTAGTCTACAATCTACATAGACAAAAACTAGTAAAATGTGTTGATATAAGCTGCTTCAGGATGGTAATGAAGGATTTCTCTCAGCATCATCTCCCGAATCAATGGTTCTGCCATATTCTCATCGATATCCAGATTAAGAGGAAATTGAGCGGGAAGATTGCATGTTGGATCATAAAGACTTGACAAGTAAGGGTGATAGAGAGCTTCTGTAACTGTGATTCTCTTCGAGGGATCAAAAACGAGCATTCGCTTCAATAAGTCTATTGCTAAAGGATCAGCCTGAGGGAAGAGAGAAGAAAAGTGAGCGCCTCGAGTATAAGGAAGAGATCTGATGAATCCTTTAGCCCTTGGGTTATCAATGAAATGAAGATCGGCTTCAGGCTGGGTACCAAGGATATTGAGAATAAGTTTAAGCTGATTGAGACATTCAGTTCCGGGGAAAAGAGGCTTCCGTCCAAGGATTTCTGCGAAGATGCATCCAACAGACCAGACATCAATGGATGTTCCATAATTATCACAACAAAGAAGTAGCTCTGGTGCACGATACCAACGAGTGACAACATATTCAGTCATAAACTGTCCATTGTCTCTGCTAGTCCTAGCGAGTCCAAAGTCACAAATCTTTAACTCACAGTTAGCATTCACAAGGAGATTCCCAGGTTTCAAGTCCCGATGGAGAATATTAGCTGAATGGAGATATTTCAAGCCGCGGAGTAGCTACAAAATCACAGGCAAAGTGGTCATTAGCAAGAATGCATTAGAAGATGACGAACAAGATCAAGAAAGGTGCAGTAATGATATCAACCTTCCTAAATGTAGAATCAGACTTCTGATATACACTGATGATTAATGGAAAGAGAACGGTAATTTCTCTAGTGACTATAGTATCTAGCATATCAGCTTTGCTGACAAAAATGATTGTTAAGTATCTCAGATTAAGAAAGATCAAATTTTTAAACCAATTTCTATTATCTTCAATACTATTCAATTACTTACCAACTTGCTTTTGTGGAAACTGGAATTGTTTCATTCTATAGCCTTGATGTATGATGCACAATCAAGATCAAGTGAACTTCAAAAGATAACACATCCAAGAAAAAATCTAGCTCAAAGCAGGGTTCATTTAGCAGAAAAAATCACCATAAATGCCGTAGTTTCAACACTATTTGTGTTCCTAGAATTTCTTCTAGTACCAAAAAATTAGAACTCCTTTGCAGTACCTTTCAGCTTAGCAATCCAAGTTTTATGAATTCTCTCACAGCTTCTCAAAAATATACAGGACAAGTGCAGAAGGGCAATAGTTTTCTCATAAGTTAAAATCCATAAGACTTCTTTGATTACTACACAATGCACAAATACGAACGTTTTACTGATGTTCAAGCACTCGACATTGACCTCTCAAAATTATAAAGAAATGCACAGTTATAAACAAATTTTAAATTTATAGAACATATTGTAGATCTTTCCAGTATACTCCATTAATCTAAGGACCCAAATCAAATGAGAAGAAAATAAAAGTAGTTCCGTGGAAATGTTTCCTACTGTAACTCCATTTAATTTTACCTACAGCTTGTGTACGGTATAAATTGCAGAACAAGTAGGAACTACATAATTTTTTCAGCCAGGAACCTTCATAATTGCCACTTCATTATGTCCATTAAAAGTCAGAAGAACAAAGCTTATTGCACTATATGTTTCATGAAGAGACAAACATTAAAACAAAATAGACGATAACATATGAGTTAATGGCAGTTGATAACAACAGGTAGTCAATAAAGAGAATGATACAGCTAGTTCAATTTTAGCAACTTGATATCGTTTTTCTCTTTGCTCTGCTTGAGACAAGTACAATTGTCAAAAAAATGTGAACTTTTTGCTTAGGAAGGTCAGTTTCTTTTGTTTTCCTTCCCTCTCTTCCCCCCTTCATTTCCCATCCAGATATCATTCTATCAGATAAAACTGAGCATCCTGAATGCAACCAACAACTAAACATCAAAAAGCTAAAACTCAATCAAGTGCTCAAAAACTTACCATTGAGGGAGAACTAGAAAAGTATATACGTATTATTAAGGACAACAAACAGAAATGAGTTTTCAAAAGCTAGCCAATACCTGAAAAAGAAAGTACTTGCAATGGTCATTGGACAAAGGCTGATTCGACTTAATAATATGATTAAGATCCGTATCCATCAACTCATAAACCAAATAGATATCCTTGAAACTGCTTCTGTGAATAGGCATCATCACATCCTTCAAAGCAATCACATTCTCATGCCTTATATGCCGCAAAAGCTTCAATTCTCTTAGAGTTCTAAGCGCATCAATTCTATTCGAAAACACATTATTGATTTTCTTGATTGCAACTCTCTCATTTGTCTCCCTATTCACCGAGGAACAAACCACACCATAAGCTCCTCTTCCAATAGGTTTGATCGGTACATATTTCGTATCGACTTCAAATACAGTTTGCCACATTGTGTAATAGTGCTTCCCTCGAGGCCTAATTCCATTTGGAGGCTCCACTTGAGTTGCCATTTCTCTGTTATTTTGCATATGTGGGGATTAAAACAGATTCAATTTTTCAACATCCAAAAATCTATAATCCTAGCTCCATCTATATAACAAGACAACAACTTGAATAAAGCAACATGTTTTGCACTCATGACTCAGAAAGCAAAGAATAAGAACAGTATAACAGTAGTAAGCAAGAAAAAAAAAAAAAAGAGGGAAAAGGGTAGTAGAGAATATATACTTTGTTTTGTGGCAATTCGATCTTCTTCTGGTCCGCTGTTCTTTTTCTTGAAGATTATAACTTATTAAATTCAGAATTTTCTCTTTTCTTTACCTTCAATCTTGCACGAAATTCAGAACAGCTTTATTCAACTTTATCAGTGTAAAAGCATCCGCATCAGCATTCCCAAAGAAGTAAACCGAAAGTATCATAAATTCCTCAATTTTGACAAAGAATTTTCACTCAAAGCTGAGATATACATAAGGATCACGCTCAACCCAAGAAGAAAGTTGCTTCTAATTTTCTCTCAGAAGCCAAACATGGCCTTCACGCAATAAAAATTAAGCAAGATTTTAGGAAACGCACATATTGATAATTAATTTGGTAAGCGTGAACTGAAAGCGATAATAAAATAGAAAGAAAGAAACAGAGTAGAGGACAATAAGGGGTATTTGAGGGAGAGACGATTATCTCAAGAACACGACAGCTACCGTATCTGTACAAGCTAGTTTAGATTCATGCACAATTCCACTACAATAAAGTACTCAAAATTTAATACGTACTACTTATTGACAAATAAATCTTACCGGCAACTAAATTCAAGAGCAGCCTTCATTATTTCTTCCGCCACATGTACTTAACACGATTGTTTTCTTGGTCAAGTGTATCAAAATGTCCAACGTCATTTATTTCTTAAAAGCTTTTGTAATTTAGAAAATAGAAGCATACTAAAATATTGAAATTTTATATTTGATGCGATTGCTTTTTTATACTATCACTATATGATATTTAAAAGTCTTACATCATTTTATTTTATTTTACAATTTTCTTAACTTAAAAATTCAATTACATTATACTCTTAAATTTGAAATTGTGAAGTACTACTCCCTCAGTTTCAAATTTTTGTGCTCTCAAATATGTCATAACATTTGTGTGTGTTATTATAAACACTTGTCACTAAGTGGTCGTTTGGTTTAAGGTATAACATGGGTTATACCGGTACTAATTTTTATACCACGTTTGGTATAAGGTATAGATTTATCCCGGGATTATTTTATACCTTGTACCAAACGTGGTATAAAAATTAGTGCTGGAATAACTCAACTTATACCTTCTTAACCCACTTATACTGGTATTATTTTATACCATCTTTCAGATGGTATAAAATAATACCAACAGATGGTATAAATTAGTCCCGGGATTATAATCCCGGGACTATTTTGACCTCAAACCAAACGACCACTAAGAGTATAAATAAGAAGTTTAAGTTAAACATTTTTTAAATGGACTGATAAGAAAATAGTGTCACATAAATTGAAATTGATAGCCTAATATTTTATTTTTTGCTGAAAAGTAATATTTCTTTTATTAACTAAAACTTATCAATATTGTCTTGATATTCTGTTGCACTATCACTAAAATTTACTGGTACCTATACTAAATGTATGGTGCATTATTTAACTTGGATGAAATCAGTTGGTTGAGATTTTTAAGCCGTTAAGCAACTCTTAACCTATGTGGAGTAGATATGTCATATGTCTATCCTTTTGGTTGTTATTATTATGAGTTCAAACTCTTGAAGAAATGAAGGGTATGCTTTTGGCCCGAAGATGCCAACTTTAATCGAATAAAACGGTTGCTTTTGTGGAAAATAAAGGTGAACAAGGTTGATGTTTGAATTAAAAGTGGAGAGACACGGCTGGCCTAAGGGTAAGGCAAATTAAGCCTTTGCCTTAGGGCCCCAGAATTACTATAAATACTAGGTATTATATTATTATATATAAGTATTATTATAAATATTAATAATTAAAAAATTTAAACTTTTATTTTAGTTTGATTGAAGTTGTACACATGAGTGATTAAATAATGGTAAAATTTTTTATTAAATTAAATAGTATATTAATATTCCTTGTTGATTCTAATTTTTCTTTCTCAGGTACACTCATTCTCTTTCACGCTTTTAATGATTTTATTTTCGATTTTTTTAAATTAGCTATTTATTTTGTCATGTTTAATCCATGCATAAGAAATTAAGTACATTTGTCATTTTTTAAACTGAGAAATCACTAAAAAAAAGTGACACAAAGTTAGAAACTCGATGGATAATAGGCCTGTTTTTCTACCTTGCTACACTTAATTACCATGCTTTTGCCCACGGTAAAATTCGGAATTGTGATGACTGATGTGTGTGCTTTTACCGTTAGATAAAAAATTTTGGGGTTCTTTTGTGTCTCATTATAAATTATATCAATTTTACAAAATAAATTTAGAGCTCTTTTGATATATTTTCGCTTTAAGCCACCAACATCATTAAGTGTCCCTGGATAGACATTCCATAATGGGTGTGTGCGCTAATATTGGTGCCTTAAGCAAAGGGGCATTCTACGTCCAAATGACCCAACCTACCCTTAGGGCGGCTGCTGCTTATGTATATTAATTAATATGATTGAATATAAATTCAAAATATAAAAAGAATTGGATTTTATAATTTTAAATTATAATATGTAATTTCTATAAGGTAATGTTACTAAAGACAAAATCTGAATATTAAAACTAAATTAGATTAAATATAGAAATGTGATATTTTGTTAAAATTGACTAGAAAGGCACTGGCTCTACTCTCTATTGTGGAGGACATATAGTTAGGTAAGGTAGATCATCATGTTTTATAAGGATTGAGAACTTGCGAGATTTGTTTTGTAGAATTAAGTGGAATTACCTACATGAGAGTAGTAATCATGTATCGTTGATAAAAGTCTTTTGGAGCATCACCCAAAATGGAAACTTGTCAACTCTAACAGTAGTAACATTTATAATTTCACAAAGAAAAATAGTATGACTTTAACAAGTAAACTAAAAGTCGTTATTGATATTTTTACTTCCTTTACTTGGACGGCTATTACATCTTACCTAATCTTTTGTTTTCACATTCACATAACATTATTCTATCATCAAAGATGCCTCATGGTATTATCTTTTCTCATATCCTACGCGATTTTGAGATATTATTAGTAGAGCTCTCCTGTATGTGTATTACTTTTCATTCTAGAAGATTTCTTTTTACAAAAGAGAAATGATTTTTATAACATTAATCAAATAGAAAATTATAGTAGAAATTAAAGGGCACATAGTCCCAATAATAATTTTCTACATTAGTAATAAATAAGTCAAAAGAATTTAGCAAAGAAACCAAAATAAGGAAAAAAGTGTAATATAATAAATCACATGGTAGCTTAGTGTTTAGAACCCAAAGATGAAGGGAAATTCTTGAATTATCGCTTAAAGGTTTGCTCAAATATAAGGTTTTATAAGAAGAGAAATAAAAAAGTGGGTATGGCGTACTTTAAATAGGACGTCTTAATTAGTTTTAACTTTTAATTAACACCTTCACTTAAGTAACACCGGTTACGTGAGACACATGATTAAATTTCCTATCGATTCAGCTGCTTTGCAGTGTAGTTCATTAATCATCATTGGTGTGACTCGGTTAGTTTTATTTTGCTAATTTAATTTCAGTTCTTTTTTTTTTTTTTTGGGCAGCTAATAGCTTTCCTTGAATTGTCTATAATCCACAATTAAAAAAAAAAAAAAAAGTTGACTATGATCAGACCAATACTAAAACTAGTGCAGGAAATCAGCCTAAATTCATTTAACAGAGATAAGATTAGGGCCACTTGAAGCCACTTAATTTGTTTCTACTCTCAATTATTCTATGTTTTGTAACTTAACTCGATAAAAAATTGACAACGAAGGAAGAAGTCGGTATATATAATCGATTGTGGTTCTACCTTACAAGATCTAGAAAACTTGAATAATTAATTATTCTCTCAATTTTGGTAAATGCTAGTATGATTTTCCCCGCGGAAATGTAGTTCAACTGACACTAAACTAAATATCTCATTCAAATGCCGCCCTTCTACTCTTTATTAGTCGCTGATTGTGGGATTGAGACCTCATAGAGGCCACCCACCCTCTGCTTAATGGATATCAGCACTAATCCACAAACAAATTTTCGATGTGTACAATAAGTTTCATTATTTTTTTGCCTCACACATGCACATGACCACCACATGACGGTCCATTAGAGAAAGAATACAAGCTATAGGAAAACAATGGGATTTGGAAAATAATGAATTTCAGTAGAAACTCCATTGAATAAATATAGGGTAGCTGAGCATGCTTTAG
The DNA here is from genome assembly GCF_019175385.1 of Lycium barbarum. Lineage (NCBI taxonomy): Eukaryota > Viridiplantae > Streptophyta > Magnoliopsida > Solanales > Solanaceae > Lycium > Lycium barbarum. The sequence continues at coordinate 92,600,633 of NC_083348.1, forward strand.
AATTCAGTATTTTGTACTTATTTATTTTATCCTATTTTTGCCGATTTTCCTTCAAATCTACTTAAAAAAATCAGGGAAAAGGGAAAAAATAAAACGGAGTCTTTGTTTTACTATAAGACTCCAAGAGTCGCTTCGCTCAGTTCCTTGTAACTTCTGGAAAATGAAGCGTTCCTACCGAAAACCTACTGCTTCTTCTCCTCTTTAGTTCTCTTCCCTCTACCTTTTGAGAGGTCTATCTAACCATAAGTTCCACGTATATCTAATCCTGCCGTCACTACTAAAAAAAGGGATTTTTCGACCAAAAAATTTCGACCTCACTTTTTGGTGGAAAAAAATTCGACCACATGAGGTCGAAATTTTCAATTTTTTATTTTATTTTCTTTAGGATTTTGACCACATGGGGTCGTTTTTTTACGGGAAAAATATGATTTCGACCTCATGAGGTCGATTTTTTTTTTTGTACAAATAATAAATGAAAAAAAATCATTTTGCACAAAAGTAAATTATATAAATATAAAATAATTAATTAAAAATTAAAAAAAAATCAAATTTCGACCGCATGAGGTCGAAAAAATTAATTCAAATCTGGTCAAATCTGGCTTAATTTTTTCGACCACATGCGGTCGAAAAAGTTCAATAAATAATAGTACACCCACACAGGCGGATGAAAATATTTCATCTCCCCCCAAAACTTTCTCTTCTCTTTCAAAAAAAATTACCCTCTCTAAACTCATCTTCCCCAAAATTCCACCACCCCACCAACACCGGCGTTGTCCAAGTAGGCGAAGCCGTCTAGTTAAACCACTGGAGTAGCCACCAGCTGCCGCCGACTGAACAGTGAGCTGGGTTAGTCCTTTTTTTTTTTTTTTTGGTTTTTGTTTTTCAATCTCATTTTATCATTATTAGTTGCATTACTTTGTATAGTTGTAGTTTAATTAGAAGATTTGTTAACTTTATTGATTGTTCAATGTTTGTTTTAGGTATTAGATGATTTAGATAATATTTCTTTGTTTGCTTTTTGGTAAAAGAAAAGAAAAGAAAAACCAAAGAAGAAGGAAAAAAAAAAAACTTCAAACGAAAAAAACACATTCTTTTGCTCTTTCATTAGAGCATTTCTTGAAATCTTTAAACCTTTCCGATTTTTCATTAATTTTCCACGAGAAATTGGACTGGTTATTTAGTACAGAAAATAAAGGGATTTTTCAGTTCATTTGCTTACCAGATCTTGGTTTTTGAAAAGTTTGAATTTTTTTTTGAGTCAAGTTGAAGTAACATAGCAATAGAAGAAAAGTGAAGTGTTGCTTTTATACTTGTTATTTTTGAGGAGAAAAATCGAGATTGGGTTGGCAAATCACTGGTTTCTTGATCTGTTTGAATTTGAGTTCTTTTTATTGTCATTGAGGATTTACAAGTTGATTGATAAGCAACGCAAGTATCTGATCTGATTGGAGTTATTTAATAAATGGTACTATTGGATTATTTCTTGTTATGTTTGTTATTAAAGTACAACATTGTTTGATCTGCATTTCTTGATATATATTTTGTTTGTTTTGATCTGTATGAAATTTGATTTAAAGGGTATTATTCCTCATTGTTATCAGGGGATACTTTATGCCATTGGGTTAATTTGGTCATGGTGATAAAGACTTGTTTATGACATTTTATTTTGCTAACTAAGTTTGCTGTAAAAGCTCTAGCTTTGGTGGAAAAATAATAATCATAGATTGCTATAAGTCTATGGATGTTGAAGGGACTATGTTGTTTTCTTTTAATTTGTATGGGTTTTATTTAGGTTGAAATTCCAATTAATCTTGTTCATCAAAGCATCTGAACTGTAAGAAATCTTGTTCTTAACTCAAATGATTTCTCTGTTTGATCCGCTAGTGTATTTTTTCCTTTTAACAGCTGATGATTTGAAATACAATCCATGTCTGATGATTTGAAATACAATCCATGTTCTCCTAATCATTTGCTAGCTCCAAAATTTGACCTTGTGGGTTATCGAATCCATGAGTCAAGGGTCGTTACATTAACTCATCCCTATATTGATTAGTTTAACTTAAATGACGTAGTTAAGGAACTATGGTATGGTGTGCTTAATCTATGCTGGTCAGCTTAGTTATTTAAATTATTTTAGCATGATTTTGTAAGTCATGATGTTGGATTGGTACTCTGTTTGTTTAAAACTTTCATGTGCTGATTAGTTTAACTTATGGGACATAGTTAGAAAGTTGTGTTTGATAAACTTCAAGGAAGATTAGTATAGCTGAGCAAGTGGTCTTTACACCGCCTATGGGACTATAAAGCTAATGCAAATTTGTCCTGATCTAGCTATAGGATAATGAAACATAAGACCTAAAACCTGGGAATTTTAAAAATTGTAAAAAGATATGTGTATAACTAAATATTGAAGAAACTGCATTGGGTTTTTATTTCAAGCATGATCCTCCCTGTCCCCTTCTCCCTTGGGATTGGTTGTGTCATTATCTACATTTACGACTGTTCCAAATTCATGTTGCTCCTATATCCCACTAAGTTTTTATAACTGATACAGTTGGTATACAAATTAAGCTGTTTTGGTCTTCTCTGTACTAGTATGTATGTCTCGTTCAACATTTTTTCTAACCTTTTTTTTTTATTGTGTAGATGGTGTATGATAATTGGGGTAACGTAGACGACCTTCCCATGGTAGACGACGTAGGTCACAGGCCAACGTAGATCATGGTTTTGTGGATGAGGATAGTGAGGAGGATTCAGATCATGTCTCTAACACCCAACGTTGACTTTTTGATTCGTATACTTTTAGATTCTAATTTTTCTATGTTTTCTTGGATATGTATATGATATTTAAGTGTTTGAATGTAGTTTTAATTCGAATTAGAAGTACTTTGAAGGTGAATTTGATTGTAGAATGTAGTTTATGGTTGTTTAAGTTTATGATGTTTAAGTGTATCAATGTAGTTGTAATTTGAATTAGAAGTACTTTAAATTGGAATTTGAGGTTGAATTGATTGTAGAATGTTGTAGTTTATGATTGTAGAAGTACTTTGATGAATTGGATGTGTTGATGAATTGCATTGTTGATTTGGTTGATAAATGAGATTGGCTGGTGGGCTGCTATAAAAACAGTTGAATGCTGGAAATTTTTTCCAGATTTTCGACCGCATTAGGTCGAAAATCAACCCAGATATTGATAATTTTCGACCTAGTGAGGTCGAAATTGTACCCAGAAATTAGAATTTCGACCGCATGAGGTCAAAAAACTGGAAAACATTTTGAATTTCGACCTCATGAGGTCGAACTCTGGCAACAATATTGCTAAATTTCGACCTCATGTGGTCGAAATTCTGATTTTTTAATATTCTTTCATATTTCGACCACAAGAGGTCGAAAACTTTAAAAAAATATTTATATAAAAATAATATTTTCGACCGCACGCGGTCGAATTTTTTTATTAATATTTAAATAAAAATAACTTTTTTCGACCTCAGGTGGTCGAAAAATTTATTTTCGTAATTTAGGTAGAAATCTTATTTCGACCGCGTGAGGTCGAAAATTTTCGACCACGTGAGGTCGAAAAAAATTTCACCCTAGCTGTTAGCGACCATGCCTTGTGGTCGAAATTTTGGTCGAAAATTGGCCTTTTTCGACTTCGTGTGGTCGAAAATTTTGGTCAAATTTCACTGTTTTTTTAGTAGTGCGTATATCTAATCCTGAATTTATCATTTTTATTGTGTGCAGACAAAGTATGTCCAATGACCCGCTTGGTCGTTATAGTCTTTTCGGCAGTTTTGACCCTTCCCCGAGCTTGTTTAGCTCAAGTTTGACCCGAGGTGAACATTGACACGCTTCCCGAGATGTTTGGATTTGATTTGGGTGACTTGTTGGGAAAATTGGGCTTTAAGCGAAAAAGAGTTGACTCAAAGTGACTTTTGGTTAAACGACCTTTTTCGAAAATCTGTCGATTCCAAGAGGTCTGGATGGTCTTTTAGAACTTGTTTGTATATTTGGTTCGGTTCCCAATGCACTCAGGTGCATTTCGAAACTTGAGTTGCAAAGTTGATATTGAGGTATCGGGGGTTGACTCGGTCAATGAGACCTCCGTTGGGAATTTCGAGGCCACGAGTGCATTCATAGCGTGTTTTTATATATGTCTGCATATTTGGTATGTCAGCAGATGGCCTGGGGAGATAGTCGGAAATCGGGTTGAGAGTGTGAAACTTGGAATTTTCTGGTGTCTGGTGCCCGCTTTGGCGGCAGCAATACCGCGGTAGCGGTACTGCTGTAGCGGTCCGCTGAAGCGTCCTTTGTGATTTGGACATGACCGCTGGAGCAGTCGTGGGACCGCTGGTGCAACTGAAGTGGTCTATTGATCGCGAAAGCGGGTGACGGACAATTATTTTCTTAAATGAAGTGTTAAAAGCCCTAAGTCCCTCATTTATTACTATTCCGAAAACTGAGTTATTGGGAGTATTTCAAGGTGATTCTTGGGGGAAAATCTTAGTGGTAAGTCCTTCTATCTTCTTCCTATTCCATGATTCATTATCACCTTAGGATTCCATTATCATGCTAGTTCACTAAGAGTTCAAGAATTAAAAGAGGGTTCAATGAGTTCTTCTTCTAGGCTTTGTAATCTTGATTTATTGGTTGGGATAGCTTCTTTAAGCATGAAATTGATGATTAGAATCTTTTAATTCATAATTTCTTCCTAATAAGTGGCTAATTTATGGTATTGGAAGCTAGGGTTTATACCCAAATTTGGGGGTTTTGCCTAGAATCCGAATTTAAGTAAACTGTTGGTTATTCTAGCTTGATATTATAGGACTTGATCAGCTAGAGCTTTAATTTCATGTTGGAACCTTTATATTCCTAATTTCACCCTCTAGTTCATAAAACCTATTTTATAGGTTGGGGATTTGAGTCTTGAATAGAAGTAGGGTTTGATTAATGTTCTTCTTGATTCTAATTTCATGATTCGAATGTGCTTAGACTTTCGTTATCTCGAGGCTCAAAGGAAATGAAAGACTAAGGTGTGTTTGTGGAAACCTTGTTGTTCGGGATTCCAGGTAGGTTACGGTTTACACTATGGTGAGACTTCGTTTAGCGAAACATATATTTAGACGATGTTGTCGGAGAATGCATGTAAATCTTTGGGTATGAAGTTGGGTTGGATATTGTCTTAGGTTGGGCCCTGTTATGTGATTTGAGGATTAGCCACCCCGTTGTGTTGTGACTTATCTTGTTCTATTGTTGTTGGCTCGATGCCACGTGGAGATAGTTGATATTGGTGACTATTGATATATCTTGATTATGAGATTGTAGAACCTTACTTGTTATCGTTTGAGACGAGGATAGTGATTCTATTATAGTTTATTGTATGGCCTTTTATTGAAATTGTTGGTGTGCCCATGTGTGGTACTTTTGATATTGAATTAATTAGAGACATTGAACTCATACATTGCACGCATTCTCATCCTTCATGATATATTGTTGATACATTGATGATATACAAGGAAATACTGCTATGAGCTGGGCTCAGATGGATGAGAGTGACGTGAGGACCGATGTCCGATGTTTACCTCGGAGTTGAGGTATGAGTGTTGGTAGTGATTGCCGAGGTTATTGCCGGAATCGTGAGGGTACATGGACTTCGCGGGTCCCCCATGGGTTGTGTTCCATCATCGAAGTACATGTGTACGGTGCATATGCATTGCATTCACACTTCAACATTATTGCATTGCATTGTACTATGGCCTATATTGTGATATTCTTGTGATTTACTTGTATATAGATTGGATTAAATATATTGAGACTTGGCACATTTGGGTTTAGATGCTATAACATAGCTGATGACGTGTACTTGGTTACTGGCTCGTGATTGACTTATACCTTGTTGATTTACCTATTTATCTTACTTTATTACCTTAATATATGTTAGTTAATCTTAGTCGGCCTATGATACCTACCAGTACTTGTTGTTTGTACGGACCTACACTTGCTGCATTCTTTTATGAATGCAGAGTTCCACGTGGGTTCGACCTCTACTCCTCGTGGCTGATAGTAGTTCGAGGGTTGTTGTTTAGAGTCTTTCAGGGTGAGCTCCAGGACGTTCACCGCCTTGAAGATTCTTCTTTCATCTATGTCTTACTTGATATTCTGAGACATATTGAGACATTTGATGTATTAGTATTATCCAGACTTGTAGTATTTAGTTAGATGCTCTTGTATGACTAGACATATTTTGGGGTGGTTTTGATGTATCTTCCGCATTATTCATCTATTATTATGTCAGACTTACGTATCTCTATCTCTTCCGCTTATTTATTTATTTATTTATTTATTTATTTGTTTATTTATTTATTTATTTATTTATTATTTCATCTTTCTAAGATTGTTGGGATAAGGGTTCGCCTACTGAGGTGGGAAAAGTAGGTGCTCGCGCGACTTAGCGAAATTGGGTCGTGAAAGTATGTTGCGAAGGAGAAAGGGAAGAAGGTTTTTCTATAATAGAGTTAAACCATATGGCCAAAACTATGTGTGTTAGAGGGACGAGGATTTCCTATAAAATTTGTGAAGTTGAAGGTATATACATATAACCAACTCCTTTTTCCCTTCTTATTTTTGTAGCATTCTAAAGATACAATTATGTGAATATGGGCTTAAATGTTGAAGTATAATTTTTTCTAAAATCATGAATCATGTCTCTGTTCTGATCATACTTACTTAAAAGTTTAGACCTGTATTTCAAAATTTACGCCGATCGAGAATCTTCACCGCTCCAATTAAGTAGCAATAAAGTTTGTATCTTTTGGTTATTTTTCAATTATGTAGCAATAAAGTTTGTATCTTTTGGGTTATGTTGTTGTCTATTCCATGAGATAGTTTGTATCTTTTGGTTATTTTCCAATTACGTATCAATAAAGTTTGCATCTTTTGGTTATTTGTTGTCCATTTTGTGAGATTTGATTAATCTTGAATATGTTCACTTAATGAGTTTTTTGTCTAACGTTTGTGCATAGATAATGCCACTAAATATTTATTTATTGTTTTCTTTATATGTTTGCTCGAGTAGTACTTTGCTCCGTAACTTCATGTATTGTTTGGGTTTTGTTAAAAGTGTTTGTCGGGAAAAGTTGAACATTTCAGCTTTCCGTTGACTTCTTGAACAATATCCGAGAGGAAGTTTACAATCCTTGAGAAATATTTGAAGGAACAAGTTCTTCATTTTGTTAAGTTGGTGTTTTCTTTCATGTACTTTGTATCAAATCTTTTTTTTTTCCCTTTTTTTATATCGGAGTTTGGTAGAGTATGAGTCCAAGTATGAGAATTTTGGTGAATTTTTTTTTCGCTTTGTCTTCATTTTAACTTTCCATTTTGATTTCACGTTATTTGTCTTAACAGTGAAATTAGGCTTTGGCAGAGTAATTTGATTACAGGAAGATCAAAAATGTAATTATCTGCTCCATATATTTTGATGCTGCTTGATTTCTGTCATTATAGTTTTGATAGTTTATCCAGAGTCCATCAATAGCAATTTTAAAAGTTTGGGTTCTTTGTCCGATGCACCTCAAATGTTGGCTAAAATGGTGCACTACTATTTTCATGAAAACAACTATTCCTTATTTAGATTTTCTTCGGCATGTAAAACAAAAAAAAATAAACATTTGTATATTGTCGTTCATGTACGTATAATTTGATGTATTTACTCTGTATGATTATTGAAAAGCAAAAAAATAACACCAGTTAAGACCTTATTCTCTTTCCCTTTCCTCTTTCACGCTAAAAATCCAAATAGTAACTAATTGTAGAAAATTATGCTGAACAGAGATCAAAAGAAAGAGATGATGTGGGGAAGGAGAGATAGGGTTTAGGATTCTTGTGATTAGGATTTTTATTTATCTTTTTACTTAATTTTTTGGTTTTCTACCTATTCTTTCATTTATTTTACGATATTATCATATAGCCTAAAGTCGTAAGAAAATCGATCAAATTTTAAAAAGTGTAAAATCCAAAAGTTTCTAACGTTTATTGAACAAGTGTTTCCCAGAAGGCCAAAAATCTCTTAAGGTTTGATGAAATTGTTGTTTCCGATAGTATTATAGTATATTTTACGCATAATACCTACTAGCTTTTCCCTTTCTTTACTGCTACTATGTTATTCTTCCTCCCTCACTTAGATTGATGTTTCCGTTCTTTCTATCTTTACCTCTTACTGATGTTATGGGCTCTTGACGATTTCGACAACAAGAAAAGAAGGAAAATTGTCAATCAGTTCTTCGTTTCTCTATATTTTCACAGTTTTAATGATGTGACTATTTAGGCTAAATTCTTTTGGACTATAATGTTGATGTATAGAGGCTGAAGTAGCTTTGGGATATATGGATTAGTATAATGTCGTAATGTTGCTGTAAATTTACATCTTGAATACATGTTCATTTAAGTATGAGAATAGTTCATATCCAAATATGTAATTTCGAAAAAGTATTTAACATTTTCATCAGAAGTGTCGAAGCGATTACTCTTGAAATACAACTTGATTTCCACACGCCTGCTTTTCCTTCTTATTTTGTGTGTTTCAATTTTTTTAAAAACTCATAAAAAGTAGGAAGATATGGCTTTTTGGAAAAATCATGAACAAGTGATAGATTTTATTGTCTATACTTTGTGTATTAAGACAAGGCAAGTGTGAGTAAAATCTTGGAGTGGTAATGTTTGATTCATTAATATGTGCATCATCATATGCCTGTACTCTACTTAATTTGTTTATACAGGTAGCTTCAATTTTTAAATATTGACTGCTGAAGTTTCGCATTTAACCATTTGAAATAGTGAGTGAAATGTTAGGTGTTGGCTTGAATTGAAGCACCGTACTTGAGACTAGAATGAAGGTTCCATGTTTGATAATCTTCCAATCAATTCTCCTGTCTACTGTTGTTTTCCTGAAACTAGTTTTCCATTACTTCTATAGGGTGTTCTTTGAGAAGCAAAGGTACTATTCAAAGTTTTCCTTCTACCTCAGTTACATATCTTTAGATAAAATTATCGTACACTCTTCCGTTATATTTTTTCGCCTCCATTAAAAGATTAAATTCTTGAGGTCAATGTGATCAGATTTGGAATCAAGTTGGCGTTTTATTTCAAGACCATAGGTAGGTTTGTCTTTTGTCACCACTTTCTCATAAAGCATTTACGTTGTATTATTCTTGAACGGAAAACTGTATAAGCATAATCAGTACTTAATTTTCATCCTAATAGTTTAGAGAAGACTATGTCATGTAAGTCATTATAAAGAGATTTGTATAACAAGATATTTACCTCATCAGAAAGAAATACACACATAACTGGAGACCATTCTATCTGTTTTGGTGCTTATCCTTAAAAATATTTTTGATCCTAAATTAAGGGGTTGCTTATAAATATGTTATTGATTTCTAAATTTTTTTCCCCTTGACAACCTTTCACCGTTATGGTAGGCTGAACATTCTTCCTTTTTCTGAACTTTGTTACTAATTTTGCTACAAAAATAAAATAAAACGAGAGTTTATTGATCACAAGAATGTATTTTAAATTTAGATTGTCTTTGCACCAACAAAATAAAATGGGAGGTTTAACCAAGTGTGTTACCTATAGAAGACCCTGAGAATTATGGAATTCAACACATATACTGATTAGATAGCCTATTTCGCATTTAATCTAGAAATGTTTCTTACTGATAAATAGTGTAAATATGTAGTAAAAGAATATTTTGTAAATCTTCTATTTTAGGTTAGTATAGTTTGTATTCTAATAGGACATTGTAACTATGGTATATTTACCAACTCAATCAATGAGAATAATCACGGAATTAATCTCTTTCATGGTATCAGATACTAGGGTTTCTTTTCCTTCTCTTCCGCAGCCCTAATTCTCCGACGTCCTCTACCCACTTTTCCGACGTCTTCTTCTTCTTCTTCTTCTTCTTCGATTTCCGTCCATTTTTCTTGCCTTCCATCAATGGCAGACACCAAGTTCCATCCTGCTTTGGCTGTCTCCAACATCAAGAATCACATCCCAATCATTCTTGAGATGGAAACGGATCATTATTCGGCTTGAGCCGAATTATTCAAACTTCATGCCCGGTCTCACCGTGTCCTTTCCCACATTCTACCAACCGGAAAGGAGAAGGCTCCTACCACCGACGACGAAAAGGAGTTGTGGTCCACTTTGGATGCCACGGTACTTCAATGGGTATATGCAACCATCTCCACGGACTTATTGCATACAATCATCGAAGAAGACCTATCGACAAAGGAGGCCTGGGATCGCCTCCGTAATCTTTTTCAAGACAACAAAAACTCCCGCGCCGTTGCTTTGGAACATGATTTCTCTCATGTCAAGATGCGGGATTTTCCAAACGCTTCGGCGTATTGCCAACGTCTCAAGACCTTGGCCGATCAACTTAAGAGTGTGGGGGCTCCGGTGACCGACAACCGCCTCGTTCTCCAACTGGTGGCTGGACTCCCAGAGGCATACAAGAATTTGGGTACCAACATCCGCCAAAGTAAGCCTCTTCCACCATTCTCCGAAGCTCGGTCAAGTTTGTGCCTTGAGGAAAAGGCGTTGGCTGAAATGCATGATGACTCGCCCGCGGCTATGGTGGCTAATTCCAAACGTGATTTTGATGACTCTTCTCATCTGGAAAATTCTGGTCGTTCTCACCATCATCGAGGCAAAAAGAACACAAAAACCGCGGCTCTAGCGGCGGGAATAATAACGGCTGTGGCCGTGGTTCGGGCTGCGGCAGTGGCAGCCGACGCCGTGGAGGACGCCCCTCAGGTGACCAGCAGTAGTGGCAACAGCCCTCCTCACCATGGCAGTGGGGTTGGATGCCTCAGTGGGCTCCCCCTTGCCCGTATCCTACCACGCAGTGGGCTCGACCACAGCAGCAGTGGCAGCCGCCATCTTCTTCGTCTGGCCCGAGGTCGCTGGCCCAGCCTGGCATTTTGGGCTCGCGACCACAGCAGCAGGCATATGCAGCCGCGGGCCCCCCGACGCAATGGACTCCGACGGATATTGAATCGGCCATGCACACGGTGACGTTGAACCAACCCGATTCGAATTGGTATATGGATACCGGCGCCACGTCCCATATGACATCCACAAAAGGTACTCTCTCGTCTTATTTTAATTTGAGCAATCGTAATACTGGCATTGTTGTTGGTAATGGTAATTCAATTCCAATTCGAGGTTGTGGTCATGCTAAATTGCCTCCCCCGAACCCTCCTTTATTGTTAAACAATGTCCTTCATGCGCCAAAACTCATAAAGAATTTGATATCGGTTCGTAAATTTACTACTGATAACTATGTGAGTGTTGAATTTGATCCTTATGGGTTTTCTGTGAAGGATTTCCGACGGGGATGGCTCTCATGAGATGTAATAGTAGGGGCGCTCTCTATCCATTGTCCACCTTCAAATTTTCCACCAATTCACCGTCGACTTTTGCTGCCTTGTCTTCTACCCGTTGGCATGATCGTTTGGGCCACCCGGGAGCTTCTATTTTGGATTTTCTTAGGCGTGATAAAAGCATTGAATGTAATAGTTCTAGTTCATCTAGTATTTGTCATTCTTGCGTTCTTGGTAAACATGTTAAGTTGCCATTTGCTAGTTCTATTTCCGAAACTTTGTTTCCATTTGACATTATTCATAGTGATTTGTGGACTTCTCCAATTTTGAGTTCTATGGGCCATCGTTATTATGTTCTGTTTTTGGATGATTTTACCAACTATTTGTGGACTTTCCCTTTGGCTAGAAAATCTGATGTTTACTCAAAATTCATGGATTTTAAGACCCATATTCTTACTCAATTTGAACGTCCTATCAAGAATGTCCAATGTGATAATGGGAGGGAATATACTAATAGTCAATTCGGAAAATTTTGTGCATCCAATGGGATGTCTTTCCGTCTTTCGTGTCCTCATACATCCTCTCAAAATGGGAAAGCAGAAAGAAAAATTCGTTCACTAAATAATGTCATCCGGACTCTTCTTGTTCATGCCTCCATTCCTCCGTCTTTTTGGCATCATGCATTGCAAATGGCGACGTATCTCATTAATATTTTACCAAGTAAGCTATTGGGTCACAAATCACCTTTAGAGGTCCTTTACCAACGGAAACCATCTTATTCTCATCTCCGAGTCTTTGGGTGTTTATGTTATTCCCTTTTTCCGTCTACTACTATTCACAAGTTGCACCCTCGGTCAACTCCATGTGTCTTTTTGGGATATCCACCAAACCATCGTGGCTACAAATGTTTTGATTTATCCTCAAATAAAATCATTATTTGTCGTCACGTTTTATTTGATGAGACTCAATTTCCGTTTTCCAAAATTCATACTCCGGCTCCCACCTCCAATACCCACACACGCATGGTCACTCGTAGTCAGCGCGGGATTTTCAAACCCAAGCACCCATTTAATTTACATGCGGCGGTTACCAAGTCCCCCATACCTCGTAAACCGTTGGATGCGCTACGTGACCCGAATTGGAAATTAGCCATGGATGATGAATATGATGCTCTTATTAAAAATAAGATGTGGGATTTGGTACCCCGTCCACCTAATGTGAATGTTATTCGGTCTATGTGGATTTTTACTCATAAAGAAAAGTCTAATGGTGATTTTGAGAGGCATAAAGCCCGTCTTGTAGGTGATGGCAAAACACAGCAGGTTGGCATTGATTGTGGTGAGACTTTCAGTCCGGTCGTGAAGCCAGCAACGATCCGCACTGTCTTAAGTCTAGCTCTATCTAAACATTGGCCCATTCATCAGTTGGATGTCAAAAATGCATTTCTTCATGGCGAGCTCAAGGAGACGGTTTATATGCATCAGCCTATGGGTTTTAGAGACCCATCTCGTCCCGATTATATGTGTTTGTTGCGCAAGTCCTTATATGGGCTTAAACAGGCACCGAGAGCTTGGTATAAAAGATTTGCTGACTTTGTTTCTTCCATTGGTTTTGCTAATAGCAGGTCTGACCACTCCTTGTTCATCTATCGCAAAGGGCACCACTTGGCTTACATTTTACTATATGTGGATGATATTATTCTTACTGCTTCTTCAGATGCTCTCCGCTGTTCTATTATGGGCCTTCTTGGCTCAGAATTTGCTATGAAGGACTTAGGTCCTTTGAACTATTTTCTTGGCATTGCGGTGACCCGTCACAAGAGTGGTATGTTTCTATCACAACAAAGTTATGCTACGGACATTATTGAACGTGCAGGAATGTCCTCGTGTAAGCCTTCTTCCACTCCGGTTGACACTAAACCGAAGGTCAGTGCCTCTTCTGGCGATCTGTGTGACGATCCCACTCATTTCCGGAGCCTTGCAGGTGCTCTTCAGTATCTTACCTTCACCAGACCGAATATTTCTTATGCCGTACAACAGATTTTTCTTCATATGCATGCTCCACGAGATACACATATGTTTGCTCTTAAGCGGATTATTCGGTATATTCAGGGTACTCTTGATCATGGTTTGCATCTCTACTCATCTTCAGTTACTGATTTGGTTTCATACACTGATGCTGATTGGGGGGGATGTCCAGACACCAAACGCTCGACGTCGGGTTATTGCGTGTTTTTGGGAGATAATTTGATATCCTGGTCATCTAAGCGCCAACCTACTCTTTCCCGCTCTAGTGCGGAAGCAGAATATAGAGGGGTTGCTAATGTTGTCTCTGAATCATGCTGGATACGTAACCTCCTCTTGGAACTACATTGTCCGATCCCTAAGGCTACTTTAGTTTATTGTGATAATGTCAGTGCCATTTACCTGTCAGGAAATCCAGTCCAACATCAGCACACCAAGCACATTGAGATGGATATACATTTTGTTCGTGAAAAGGTGGCGCGCGGCCACGTCCGTGTCCTTCATGTTCCGTCCCGATATCAGCTCGCCGATATTTTCACTAAAGGACTGCCACAGGTCTTATTTGAAGATTTTCAGGATAGTCTCAGCGTTCGTAAACCTCCCGTTTCGACTGCGGGGGTGTGATAAATAGTGTAAATATGTAGTAAAAGAATATTTTGTAAATCTTCTATTTTAGGTTAGTATAGTTTGTATCCTAATAGGACATTGTAACTATGGTATATTTACCAACTCAATCAATGAGAATAATCACGGAATTAATCTCTTTCATTTACAATTCTTTTTATATAAGATGTTAAAAGAACTATAAAAAGTGGTAGAATCATCAAAAAGATGTTTAATTGTGAAGATTAATTTTCTTTATAGGTAGTATGACATAAAATTAAAGTATATTTTGATTTTTCATGACCGCATGAGTCGAATATTATATATATAATTGCAGGACATAGGATCGGTGACGTGGCGCTCTAAAAAAATCAGCAAACCTATTTATCTATTTTCTACTTTTTTGATTTTTCTTTTATCTTATTTATTACTAGTGAATTTAAACGCGCTTCGCGCGGTTATTTTCTGAAAAAGTGTCAGTGGATTTATGCAGTAGTTTTTCAGTTAAATTTAATCTGGAAGAAAGAAGAAGAAGCATGAGAGCTATTAATCTCATCTATAAAAATCATCTCTATTGATATGATGCTAACAATAATTTAGGCAAGAAAAACATAAAATTTGTTGCTTGCATCCTCATTTGTATAAGCAAGTTTTTCAAATTCTGAAAAACTATGTTGATTGACAGTAATGATATCGCGTCCATATTTCTAAAATTCTATCAAATGTGTTTAGAAGAGATTTGGTGACACTTTTCAGAAGCTCTAACCCAAATTTCCCTGAATAGAAGGGGAAAAATAAAAGAAAACATTTTAAAAAAATTACTCATAGCCTCCACCTATTTACCGAATACTCATAAATTTTCTTTCTATCATTTAATAGTCATTTATAATTAATATATATTTATTTCTATAGGTAAGAAATAGTTAGTTTCAATTTTATATTTCTATTATCGTTTTTCTTAGTTTTCTCCATATTTTAGGAGAATATAATTTACAAAGAAAATTATTTAAATCTACTAAATTTAGAATACCATTGTTTGCTTAATTTTAGATACTTTAGAATCATATAGTTTTGATATTATAGTAAATATATTTGTTTATTATTTCTGAAAGAGAACTTTCGTTTTCTTTTATAATTGTAGTAAATAATATTTTGGTGTGCGTTTAGTATTTATTTTATTTTCTTTCTTTTGTTAGAGGGTAAATTTTCTATACACATATATTTATAAGCAGTAATTTTTGTATCTCAATCCTCTATTATAGGGTTAGTTTATTCTTTATTTTTTTTCTTTCCTCTCACCGTACATGATTCTTGATTTCCTTTTCCCTCTTCTCTTCTTGTTTATTTCTTCTTTTTATTTGATCTTTAAATTTGTTATCCCTTCTGAAATAATCAATTTTTTTTCTTTCCTTCCTGCTAATTTGTCGTTAGATCTAAAAAATACATTTCTTTATTCAAATAGCCTCGTTTACCATTTCAACACTCCCTTCATATAAAGACATTTTTGCTTCTAATAATTTATCCAATAACCCCTCTTTTATTTCAATTTTATAAGAACCACAAAATAGGTTTAAGTTACATAATATTGGTACGGCAAATATTGTTACATAAGTATACAATTATCCAATTTTATCAGAAGATGACTGATAATTACATACTTTAGATCTTTCTTTTTAATTTTAGAACCACAAAATTTTAGATCCTTCTTTTTTAATTTTAGAACCACAAAATAGGTTTGAGTTATATAATATAAATATTGTTACATAAGTATACAATTAACAAATTTGATCAGAAGATGCATGATAATTGCATACTTTAGATCCTTCTTATACTACTCCTCACACTTTTAATAAACAAAAAGGAAAAAAAGAAACTTTCCACAAGGCGCAACAAAATTGTCCAGAATTCATAGTAAAAATCCTTCGATTTTTTTTTTTACTTATATATTGTTTAGGTATGAAGAAAATTGATTTTTTTTCGCATGAAATAGAATTTGTAGGCGAAGACTTTTTGTTTCATCAAGCAAAATTTTATTTAAAAGGTAACGATGTATCAATTGTCATTCCTTATGATAGACTTTAATCGTTTTCTAAATCATAATTGCTCTACAGAACGCAAATTAAAAAGACTTAATAATATCCTCATAACATATAATCCAGATGCAGTAACTACATACACTAATCAACCTGCAAAAAACACAACAAAATAAATTAAATCAAGAAAAGGAGAAAGGAGACATCGTAAATAACCTGCCAAAAAAAAAAAAAAAACCCCAAATCAGTGAAATCAAAAAAGGAGAAAGAAAACGATCATAAAGTTATAACACGGCCAACAAAATTCAAGCAAAAAAAAAAAAAAAGATACAAACACAGTTTTAGAGCACAATAGTTCCAACTACACAACCAAAATCAATGAATTAAAAAAAGGAGAAAGGAAACACCATAAATTCATAACCTGCAAAAAGAAAAGAAGAAAAAAACAACCAAAATGAGTGAACTCAACAAAGGAGAAAGAAAATGATCATAAAGTCATAACATGGCCATCACAATTCAAGCAGAAAAATGCTTCAAACACAGTTTTAATGCACAATAGTTCCAATAAAGAATATTATAAAATAAGAAAAATTTAAAGCCACAATGAACAATAATAATTGAATTACAAATTTTACTCTTTTCAACTGAAAAAGGTGTCAAACATACACAAAAAATTCAAAGTTCACATGCTTTAGAAAAATTATGGAAGAAGAATAAAAACACCCTGATTACCAATGAAGTATTTGAAGAAGGCCGAATTTTTGTATAAGAAAATAGTACTTACGAAATAAAGAGGAAGAGAGTATGAGAAGAGAAAGTAACAGTAGGGATAGTAAGGGACCAATGACCGTGGGTGCTAGAATAAATTCTCTTTATAAGGGCAGTTTCATCTCTTATCTTAAATGAAATGAGGTGTCTTTTGGATTTTTTTAATATATACCTAAATAAATTTAGAAGAAGGGAAAATCACAAAACTTGAGGGGAAAAAAGAGGCGTGACTTTTCAGATTTTTGAGAAACAGTTAAAGGAAAATAATGTGTTATTAATGCAGCATATAAATGGATGAGTAAGAAAGGGAAAACTGAAAAGAAAATTAACAAAAAAATCCAAAAAAAAGAAAAAAAAGAAAAATGCCAATGGAAACCATAAAGAGATGCCACGTAGGATTGTCGCCTAACTTTATATTATATATAGATTCTCCTAAAAGTCTGTAGTAAATGGCCGCAACTCTCTTCTTATACGGCAAGCGTCCCTTCGTCCTTCAGGAACATCTGTTAGAAAAAGAACCCCATTCAAGAAACTCAAAAGCTACGATCAAAAGAGAACTACCCGCCAGGCACGAACTTTAACTTTTACTCTTCCTTTTCACTCCTTCTTCACAACCCACATATACCGTAAGCCGTTATTACTGAAAGCAGCAAGGCTCATTGTCGAACAACTCCACCATAAAAAAAAAACATCCTCAAAAGGCGGCAATCGGAACAGTTATTCATACTTTTTACTGTTTTTTCCTAGGGTTTCTTTTTATTACCTATTTCAGCAATTCCTTCCACTTCTGTGCACAGATTGGTGCATTAATTGGGTTATTTTAGATCCATAATGACAGTTTCCCTGCCATTGATCTTTAGTAACATGATGTATTGATTAAAGGTGTATCCCCTTTTATGATGAAAATAATTACAAACCGTCAATTTTCCGTTTACCTTCACACTTTCTACACATTATCAGATACAATAATGTGTTGTATTTCTGTCGAATAAATTGAACTCCTTACTGATCCCCACCCATTCATGTATCTATTTTTACTTATTTAGGCGGGGAAAACCTTAAGCGGAAGGCCAAAAGTTTTCTGACTGGTTCTTAAGCACGGCGCAAAGATCTATTTCTCTCTATGAAGATCGCCTCAATGCAATTTCAGGTATATGAAGCAAAGTATATAATTTGTGTTATTCTGAGGCTTTTTCCGAATCAAGTCATATTTTCTATCATTTGAGCAGCGCTATATCATATTAATGTTGCTTCAGTACTCTAACATTTGACGACACTAATTTAGTTTGTGAATACATGTGAAAGTTTGCCATGCAGCGGATCAGTTTTACGTTAAAGCGATGCAAATTTAAGTACTCTTAACCTACGCTAAATGATTGTACTTAATCTGAGACTGTACACTAAGTGATTATTACTTAAAGTGATGAAAATTAAGTAGAGTCTTAAAATGAATTGGTGAGAGAAAGTCTCAAAGGCAGCATATAATCTGCCTTATATTTTGATAGTTTAGTATTTTTACATATAATCTGTCCTAAAACTAGAAGGCAGCATGCCTTTGAGACTTTCTTCCACCACTTCATTTTAAGGTCACTGAAGCCCTCAGAGAACGGGGTTGGAGTCATTAAATTTATTAATCTTTAGAATAGATTTCACTAGAAGCTAAGTAACTAATGGATAGGTTAGTGGAGCAGTGCAATAGTTCTCAATTTCACATCTTTTTATTCTCATCTTCAATTCCATAACTAACTCTAATGAAAATATTCTTATTTGTTCTTTCAATAATTAGGCAATTATAGACGGTTTATATGCATAACATTTTTTGGACGAACGAACACATTTGATTGCAACACCTCAAAACCAACCTTACAGCAACTATCCAATGATAAGCATAACCCTCACCATCCGACGACCCTTACAGAAATAAACACCCCTTCCCTTTCCTATTATCTGTACACTTTTTATGTATATAAATTTAAAATTATTTCAACAATTTATTTAAGTATTTCACTAACGTGTGAAGCGCGGATCAGAATTCATAATTATCTTTTTTCTTAGAATTTTGGGTTTTTTATTCGTAAATACCCTATAAAAAACACTTCCTAAGCATTATTGAAGAAACATGAGACGTCACCTATTAAGAACGTGATTAAAGTAAAGCGAATTCTTTCTTAAGAATTTAGCTTTTTGTGTCCTGCTTATCTGCTCTTCTCGCTTTCCTTCCTTATGTTTTGGTGGTTCCTGCGAACTTTTCTGCTATATGTTGTCTCTCCGGCTGTAACAACTGTCGGTAAGTTCTGTTCTTTGCTTCAGCATAACCCACGTCTTCTACCTTTTATGTTATGTTATGTATGCACTTCTCTTTAATTTTGTTTTGCTTCAAGGGAGACGTGCTCTTCTTCTAAACTGAAAAAGGGGATTATCAATTTATTCTCTGTTTTTGCTTTCCCAGCTGCACATGTAGTTCGCCTGCGGTGGATTTTCTCTTCTTCTCCAGCACTTTTTACAACGGTCTTTCTATACAACATCTGTTAACTTAGTATTTTGGCATTGGCTTTACCATTGAACATATCTCTGAAATCCAACCGGAAACAAAATTAGCTTTAAAGAAGACCTAAAAAAACGTATAGCAGATCAAACTGTAGGCACAAATTTAACCAAACACAGGACTTACTTGGAAGATTACCTATGTAATAATGTGTGGGGTGGCAGAATTAACTGAATGATTATTCTATTACTTCTAAAGAGATGCATGCTTGTGATCCAAATCAACCGCCCATTTTCCCAAATCAATAGTAGTAAATACTAAATACTGTGTTAGCTTTCTTCTTGCAATATAGATCAACATAGATTCATCGCTGAAACCTTCACTGTCAGTTTAGTAAAGTGCTTTATAAGAAAGACTCAATACAAAATAAAATATTCAAGGATCCTGATGGCCAAGATCAGAAGGAATAATTTCATTTAATCGATTTATTTAGCGGCAAATACAGAACCATAGTTTCATTTCACAGATTCTGCTTATGTGGTTACTGAAATGCCAAACCTTTTTACTCATCTTTCAGAGTGATATAAAATGCTTTCCGGTCTGGTTATATCAATTCAGTTTGAAGTTTTAACATTCTAGTCTTATGACATTATCCGAGAGGCTTCTTATTTCTAAGTTTACTTATTGTTAGAGCTCTACAATTTGTCTGGTCTGTATTTAAGTGTTAATTGTTATGATCATTATTCTCTTGGCAGCATGTGAATGTCTTATCCTCTTGCAAACAGATCCTAGGGAATTGAGGTATTATGGCGTTCTACCATACCGTTGTGGATTTTATAAGGAAGCACTCCGTACTTTACAATATACCAGGATATATAGGAAGGTATCTTTCCTCTGCTTAGCAACTCTTCTTGTATTAGTTCCGTTGTCATTTCAAAATCAGAATTCTAACTTTCTTGACGACTTTTAAATGTGACATGGAGCGAGAATATACCCGAGAAGAGGTGTGGTTTAGATTGATATTATTCAAGGTCATTTCTTCAACTTCTCCCAATATGTGCCCTGATTTGCTCCTTTTAATAGTTTAATTAGATTTATTCTGGAAAGCAATTCTATGTTGTTCTCGATATGTTGGCATCTTTTACAGGTTGTAAAAAACCCAAGTCATAATTGGACACCGCTTTCGCAAAGGTAAGCAAGTCGCAGATGCCCAGCCCAAACTGGTTGCTAAAAATTGATGCTTGATAACTCTCAATTCCATGGACTTACCTATAGAAGCTAGGAGCCTTTATAGACTTGACAAGGATCGGATGTCAAGTTTCCGACATAAGGTTGTGAAAAGTAATTTGTGTTTGGCCAGAAGTTCCTCAATTGGTTTATATTTTGCATCTTCTCCCATGAAGCTTCTATGTATATTTGTGAATTCTATCAGAATAGCGGAGTAGTATTTTTATAGAACTTGGCTTAGTATTTTTGGTTTTGGATGCAGAATGGGACTATCCATTCCGCAGATTGAAAAGGAAATGCATTCCACCTTTACATGATTTTAATTTGGTTATTTAATTTATATAAGGTAGCTGCCACAGTAACTATTAAAAAACTTAAAAAAAAAAAAAAAAAAAACGTTTCACGTTTCGTACTAATATAAATCTTCCTCTTGAGGACGTGATGCTTAAACTAAATCTGTTTCGAAATTAAACTATATTTATTCTCTTTGTTGCTACTTTGAGTTCGATTTCTTCTAGGATTGCACTAATAGTTCTGGTATATAGCAGTTCTTTTTTCCTTCACTTCTGTATGCACTAATAACCATTATAGGAACTTTTATATTTGTTTGGAATTCTTGTATTAGCTTAGCGCTAGATTTAAAATTAGAGTTGTAGTTTATTATCATTAATTAACTAATGCAAATGTGGAGATTCGTATTGCAATAATTCATAACATTAGAAGATAGCTATATACAACCCATTTTGATTTTTTTTTTAAAATTATTTACATATTAGAACGATCATTTGATAAATATAATTAGATTTTTTTATAACCGCATGAAGCGCGGAAGTTCACTAGTTTTAAAATAATAAAGATGAAATTAAACATGAGAAAAGGCTTACACATGGTATTCATCTTATGAGAAGGTTGGTGGAGCAGTATAGGGAGAGGAAGAGGGACTTACACATGGTATTCATCGACCTAAAATAGGCTTATGACAAAGTTCCAAGACAGATCCTATGGAAATGCTTGGAGGCTAAAAGTGTACCTGTGGCGTACATTAGGGTGATCAAGGACATGTATGAGGGAGCCAAAACCAGGGTGAGGACAGTAAGAGGAGACTCAGAGCACTTTCCAGTTGTGATGGGGTTGCATCAAGGATCAGCTCTTAGTCCGTTTTTATTTGCCTTGGTGATGGATGGATTGACACGGCAAATTCAAGGTGAGGTGCCATGGTGTCTGCTTTTCGCAATCGACATAGTCCTGATTGACGAGACTCGTAGCGGAGTTAACGCTAAGCTGGAGTGTTGGAGACATACTCTGGAGTCTAAAGGGTTTAAGCTGAGTAGGACCAAGACAGAGTACTTGGAGTGTAAGTTCAGTGAAACACCTCAGGAGGCTGACTTGGAAGTAAGGCTTGGTACCCAGGCCATCCAGAAGAAAAGTAGTTTCAAGTAACTTGGGTCTATTGTGCAAGGCAGTGGGGAGATTGACGATGATGTCACACATCGTATTGGGGCAGGGTGGATGAAATGGAGGCTTGCTTCCGGAGTGCTATGTGACAAGAAGGTGCCACCAAAACTTAAGGGCAAGTTCTACAAAGTGGTGGTTAGACCGACTATGTTGTATGGGGCGGAGTGTTGGTCAGTTAAGATCTCTCACGTTCAAAAGATGAAAGTTGCCGAGATGAGAATGTTGAGATGGATGTGTGGCCACACCAGGAGTGACAGGATTAGGAATGAGGATATTCGGGATAAGGTAGGGGTGGCCTCGGTGGAAGACAAGATGCGAGAAGCGAGATTGAGATGGTTTGGGCATGTGAAGAGGAGAGACACAGATGCCCCAGTGCGGAGGTGTGAGAGATTGGCCATGGATGGTTTCAGACGAGGTAGGGGTAGGCCGAAGAAGTATTGGGGAGAGGTAATTAGACACGACATGGCGCAACTACAGCTTACCGAGGACATGACCTTAGATAGGAGGGTTTGAAGGACCCAAATTAAGGTAGAAGGCTAGTAGATAGTCTCGTTATCCGTTCTTATTAGTAGTCGCATTATTGCAATATAATTTCTTGTGCTCCGATTTCTGTTATTATTTGTTATTTCTTGTGCTTTGATTATCCTGTGTTATCTGCT
Source organism: Lycium barbarum (assembly GCF_019175385.1). Classification (NCBI taxonomy): domain Eukaryota; kingdom Viridiplantae; phylum Streptophyta; class Magnoliopsida; order Solanales; family Solanaceae; genus Lycium; species Lycium barbarum. The sequence continues at coordinate 92,623,271 of NC_083348.1, forward strand.
CCGATTTCTGCTATTATCTGTTATTTCCTGTGCTTTGATTATCCTGTGTTATCTGTGTCGCTTGCATTATTTCATTTCCATATCGCTTTGATTCTCTTATTTGAATCTCTTAACCTTATCTGACTTCTTTTTATGCTTTTATTGAGCCGAGGGTCTTTCGGAACAGCCGTCCTACCTTGGTAGGAGTAAGGTCTGCGTACACTCTACCCTCCCCAGACCCCACGATGTGGGATTTCACTGGGTTGTTGTTGTTGATGAAATTAAACATCTTTGAGCCGTTGGGAGTAATACTTTTATAATTCCTATATTTCTTCTAGAAAAGTCAATGGCCCTTCGCACAGGTTAAATAGTTGCCATTGCTATAACGCGTTGATTATTGGAGTATCAGTTTCAACAAGTTTGACATAATGTAATATAATTAATAAACATTGGATTAGAATCCTTTTTTAAAAGGAAAAAGGTGAAAAAATGGTAGTAATTGTTTCCGTGACACTCGACTTAAAAAATAATTAGAAGGTAAATTTCATGTCAAAATCTCCATTTTCAGCTAGACGTAGTTAGTAATTAGTAATTACCATGCTGGTAACATAACCGAGTATGAGGATTTATTAACCCAAAAAAAAAAAAAACTATTATGAGGATTTAATTTCTAATAAATAAATAGTGAAAAAGGGACTAACTGAAAAAAAAATTGTGGCTGCTGGGATTCGAGCCCAGGTCTCCACGGCCACAACGTGGAATTCTCACCACTAAACTACAGCCACTGGGTGAGTATAATTCCATAATTAATATTTATAACAAGTAATCAGCTAATAAACAGTGAATGTCTTACTAAAACATTCAAGTCAGTTCCACTGCCTCGAACATCTAATTACTTTCTTAAAGGAAAAAATTACTTATAAGTTAGAAATTGAGGACATTATATTCTTTGATCAGAAGAAACTGAAAATGAAAGACACGAGCTCTGAAATATTTGCTAGTAGACGTGGGTGACAAGCTCTAGCATTGTGAACAGCTAGCTACACTTGCATTATTCAAGCACTCCAATGATTGTTGAATATATTACATTTTTGTATTTAAATAATCGGACCCTACCATAGTGCGTCCAACTAGGATTCCATTTCTTGTCTTCTACCCCGAGGGAACAGACTATCTAGATTACTGGGATTTCTTTTTCTTATTTTGCAAAGAATAAACCTTTCGGAAAAGATAAAAAGTACAAAAGATTCTTGGTATATTTCCAATGCCTCATATGATTGGATGCTTAAGCATATATTCTATTTAGCATATATCGCAGGAATATTTTCTCTGGATCCTATATATTGGAGCATGTAAATTATGTATTTCCGCTAGAATTTTCAGCAATTTTTTGGGGCTAAACATTATGAACTTCATCGACTAAATCATGAACATGTTTCTTGGCTCTATGTAGTTCTGTCTATACTAGAATTTTCAGCAAAATATCCCGGCTATTTCAATCGATAATTCTGTCCCCTTTATTGTGTTTGGTTTGTGTTTTTCCATTATTAGTATATACACCTTTTTTTTCTTTTAAAATACTTGGAAAGTAGAGGCGGTTTTTCAGCAGTGAAGCCAATTGAGAAGAGGACAAAATGTAGAGGACAAAAATGGACCATTATTTCATATTTGGTAATTGATTATTCCTTATAACTTTTTCACCTGACGTTTGCCTTGGTGGGGTTGATTTTGGACACTGGCCCTTTATGTTAACACGCCTTGAATAATACCCTACTTTTTCCTAAAAATTAATGCATCAGTTTCCTTGCTATACATATAACTATGGGTAGATTGGTGGACTATCATTGATACTGTTAAATCAATTCTTTTTCCACCCCTCTGGTAGATAGATTTCATTTAAAATTCAAGGGGCACATCCATTGTTAATGTCTGTTTCATATCCTGAAGAAAGAATAGACTTAAGTAATGCTAACCGCCAAATCAATAGTATGATAATTATGAATTATGATATTGCTCTTCTTTTCCCAGCGTGGCTTGTGTGTATCAACTTTCTGTTGATTTAACCATCCCCAATTTTAATGAATGGATTATGGAGGATTTGTCAAAAAATTCAAATCTCCACCAATTTTTTTCAGATTCGTCAACTATTTGAGAGCTTGTAGCAATTTTGTAACCTGTTATCAATTAAACATGTGTTTACACAAGGAATCATGCCATCAAAATGGTTTGATACATATGTTCGTGTAACTTGAAACAAACTTTTAGGTCGGCAGAACACTTCCGCAAAAAGTTAAAAGAAAATTCAACAAGTTCAAATTTTAACACATATATAGCCCTGTATTTACAATTAAGAAGCATTGCCTACACGTGAAAAACAAGCTCAATCTTGGCTATAATTAAGTAGTTCTCCAGCCTTTCACAACTGAACTTTACATCCATGATCATACTGTTGTTTTGCCATAAATAACATTTGAAAAAAAAAAAAAACTGAAAGTTTGCATTAGACTTAGCTGTTTTTAAGCGTTATCGTACTAGCACAACTAACAAGTGGATGGAAAAGGGATGCATTAGTTTTGAATAAAGCAACTAGAGAATCAAAATATGACTCAATCTGCTTGTGTAATCAGAGACATCTGCCATCTATATGCAAAATATGGGGGAATCCGACTTGATCAGTGCTGGTTCAACTAGGCGCAACATCATAAACAAAGTAAATGATATTGGGCAACCATCACTTCCTTTGAATTGAGTTAGACCCATAATTCATTTTCTTGACATGGTACATGCTGAGCTATCTACTAAAGTACTTGAGTTAGGCCGAAAATCCATTTACTAAGCAACTCCTGTTAGCTTTCAAGACTTCAAACACAAATATTGTTATCAGACTCTTCCTCAGGGAAAAAGAATGAAAAAGAAAAGGGACATCTTCCTTAATTAATATGTCTTGAGTGCAGTAACTTAGTTACGAAGGTAAATAGGAGGACCTAGCTAGGATATTGAAATTTAAATTTTGAATAAGGGATATGTAAATTATATACTATAGTAGAGTCAACATAAATAAATGGACTATGTATGTACATCATATTTACATCACTCTCCACCATATATATAAAAGTGGGCTTGCGTAGGTTCTAAACTTCAAATACCACATGTTTTTCAGAGGGTGTCATCATTGAATAACCTGCTAGGAAAGTAGTAGCAAGTACTACATGGACCTTGAAAAATGAATTGGAGTAGGGGCACACACTGATCTCAGTGCACATTCTCTTCTATTGTTTTAGTCTCAGTCTTTCTTCTGCAATATATGTCAATTAATTCCCCTCAATCTGGCTGTGTTCCTAACTAAACCGACCATGCGTTAGTGGTCATAGCAAAGTGCAAATATACACATGGGAGATAGTGCAGCCTTCAGAAAGAACTAAACCTAGCCATATTCACCTTTTTTTGGTTGATATCTGAATCGTATAATTTTAGATTGCGGCCATGGATTCTGCAAATCTTTATCATTATCATCAACTGATCCAACACCAACAGGTTGCTGGGTATCCCTTCTTCAATGGAGTTTCAACTATTCATGATTGGAACTCAAGCATGACCTCGTAAGTTGTCATAGTACTACTTTCATTCGAAATGAAAACTCAAGAAGCAATAGAGGCACCGACCGTATATATGATATAGTCGATCGTTACGTTCGCAAGTTTTATCAGTTCTAAATTTGGTTTATTAATTAATTTATTATTTAGGGTCCAAATAGTATATATCACTTGCTAAGCATTTTTTCTTTCTTCATCTTTCTATCTCCAGTTTTTCTTATGTACAAGAAGAAGTAGAAATCTGAACACAAATGCTTGCTAGTCTTTTATTGTGTTTTGTTTCTATTTTCAAATATTTCTTCATTGTAATTATAGGCTTCAGTGTGAAATATGATTAGTTAATCAATCAAAGACTTCACTTAATTTATCTGTAGTAGTTGAATTGGTAAAAATTGATTAACTTGAATATTAGGGTTTATGTGGTGTATATGCACAGTAACTCTGTGAGGTAATCTATATATTCTATCTGTAATACGACAGGGAGGAAGAATATTACTACAGGCTGGGACACATGAAGAGGATCCAGAATAACATCTCATCAGAAGAGCAGTGGAAAAGAAGTAATATTGACACATTTCCATTAACGAACACCTCAATAATGTTCCATGATGGCCAACAATTATCCAACGATCAGCTGGATTACAAAAACAACAACGATTACTTCGACAAGATGAAAGATATGAATGGTTTGAGTAACAGCTTGTTCAAAGAAAGTTGCTTCGGACACGAACAACAACATGCTTTTGATCTGAATGAGAATCTTCTGTCCGAAGACTCGTACATGAACAATGCTAAAACTAGCTTTGGATTTCCCGGAAAAGCTGCGCATACTGCTGTAACTAATTCGAGTTATATCTCGAGTTATATGGAACATTCAAATTTCCAGGGGTTGAAGTTAGCATTTAATGGCCTAACTTTCAAGAATAGTAGTGGTCATGGTAGTAATATCTTTGGCCATTTCTCTACAGACAGGATGTCTTCGGGCTTTGCTGCTGGATTGCAAGAATTAACCCATAGTCCATCAAATAGCACGAACAAAGTAGGGATCTTAATTCTTGCTTAATTTTTTAACTTTTTCAATTTCTCCAGCAATTTGCTGCTAATTTACGTTCATTGACTTATTTTGCTTTCAACAGATCACATCCAATGTTAGGAATAACATTGGAGTTTCTTCAAAAGCAAAGAGATGTAATTATTCTGCTGAAGAATCCCCATGTCAAGAAGCAACAAAGAAGCCTCGAGTCACATCACAATCTTCAAGTCCAATGCTTAAGGTGAAAAAAAAAAAATGAAATATATAAAGTTCCCGCATGACAATCCAAATCTTTTAATCAAGGTTATATGTCAAAGTGTGTGATCATCTGATCATCTCATTTGAAAGCTTAGTTTTTTAGAAAATGCACTTTATTTATTTAATTATGTCACGCGCCATATCTATTAGATCATATTGAAGTGTGTAACAATCTCATCTAAAAACTTAATTAAGTTGTTAGAAAGCATATACAATTATTTACTTTAATTATATTTTCAGCAATATAGACAATTTATATGTTGTTTTCAAGTAGGTTCGAAAGGAAAAACTTGGAGACAGGATTTCAGCTCTTCACAGATTAGTGGCACCTTTCGGCAAGGTATGTACCTATACGCAGAATCCACTAAAATGAGAGACTAGCAGAAGGACAGTGCACTTGTACTATTTTAATGTTTGTACCATGCTAACTCTTTCTTTCTTTCTTTCTTTTCTCCAACAATGGGAAACATATGCAGACTGATACTGCATCAGTATTAACAGAAGCCATAGGCTATATTCAGTTCCTTCAGGACCAGATACTGGTAACAAAGCACGCACTCATTCTGCTTAATTTCCTCTCTTCAATTTATTTTGAAGTCCTTTTTTAAAAATTAAAAAAAAAATCATATAAATCGTTCCCTGCTAATTAGAGGTTAAAATTTACATCGCGTTACTTTTAGCCTTTTAATTACTCTTTTGTTGATGTTATAATGCAGACATTAAGCACGCCTTATACGAAGTCCTCTCAAGGGAAGCTTCATCAGATAAACTTAAAGGTAAGTGAGAAAATGTGTCTAATAGTTTGTATTTAGATTTATTATATATCCATCACTTGAGTTTAAGTTATATACATAGTCGTTAGAGTAAAAAATTGGTACATCAGATATATCGTAGCACCTACCAGTCTTATCTTCAGTATTACAAATCCTACAAGAGGCTATCCTGTAAATTTCGTTTGTGTGACCTTGTATTTTATAAAGCTCTTTACAATAACTATGTATATAATATGGCTAACATCTAATTACTTCCGTTCTAGTTTAAAATCTACATTAATGGTAGAATATTTAGTTTAGGGATATTTAAAATAACAGTTGAATATTTAATTTCCTTTTAGTTTAGTGTACTCTCTATTTTAAATCAATGTGATCAATTATCGTTCATTCTCTCGTTGAGTTTTTCCAACAAAATGAACAAGTTTTTGCAATATCCATTAATTCTCAGATGGGATGGATCTAAAAACCACCCTTTCTTCCGTTTTTTTATACAAGTATGCGCCTGTGTTGCTAGACTAGATGGGTCTCTTTACTTTTGCCTGAATTTTGCTAGAGTTGTTTGGCAAATATTTAAGGGGGGTGTTTGGTTTGAAAACAAGTTATGACGGGATAAGTTATGCTGAGATTAGTTATACTGGGATTTGTTCTCCTGATAGTATTTCTTATTGACTGTTAGGTATGTTGTATAAAAAATAACATTTATTGCATAATTTTTAAGAAGAAATTATTTGTTTATAAATATACCCTCCACCTTAGCCTATAAGTCTTGCTATGTGAAGAAAAGATCTGGAAATAACTCAACGAAACAGCCAATTCTTACCACTTAATCATTGATTCGTCTTCAATAATATCTAATGTGTTTATTATAGTGATGATTTTAGTTGCATACTTTTTCAAAGTAATGTGTAAATTTCATTGTTTTATCCCAGGATAATTAATCCTGGGATTGTTATTACACCATCTAGCAGGTATAAGTTATCCCAAGATTAGTAACCAAACAAAGGATAAGCTGATACTAAGGTGCGGTTTGGCCATAAAAATTATTCACTTTTTTCTGGAATTTTTTTTCACTTTTTTCACTTTTGGGCGTTTGGCCATAAATATTCCGAATACAACTTCCGGAATACCAAAAAATCAAAAAACTTGTTTTTAAAAAAAAAATCACTTTTTTCATTTTTTTACAACTACATTTCACCAAAAACTACAATTTCAAAAACTATGGCCAAACACAACTCCAACTCCAAAAAAATTTTAAAAAAAATGAATTTGTTTTTGGTATTTATGGCCAAACGGCACCTAAATTTTTATCCCGGGACTATTCATAATTATCCCTCATACCAAACCACCCCTTAAAGTTACATACACCGGCAGTGTAGTATATTTTTTCTCTATCAGTATAGTTTAATCTATTATGAAAAATTCAATTAATTTATCAAGTACCCAATTAATGTTTAATTACGCCCATACCTATAATACATTGTTAAATGACCTAATTGTATAAATATGTTTTACATGCCATACATAAAACTTAAAATCTACAGGAACTGTAGAGTTAAATTGGATACTTGGTTTAATGCATATATTCTTTTGGTGTTTGGTGTGGCAGGATTCGAGCATAGACGTGAAGGGACAAGAAGCAGTGCTAGATCTTAAGAGTAGAGGATTATGTCTTGTGCCAATATCTCTATCTTCTTACATCACCTTTTCGTGTGATTGAAACATCGGACAACTACTCCATTGACTTCCTGACTTCCCTGGAAGCATATGGTAGGATAAATTGTACAGCTACTATAACTTTTCATGTCCAAAGTCATGAAAATAAAGTTAACCTTTACATAGTTTGTTATCAATTATCGCTTCAAGATTTATAGCGTCTTTTCCTTATGGGCTTAGCCAGATGCTTGAATTAATTCCCATTTCATCTTTTATTGGGCGTTGTCCACGTAATCTTTTATGCTCTGCAAGTAAATTAAGATTTGGAAAATGTACCAATCACTCCATCCAAATTCATTTCTGGAGTCAAATGTGTTGTACTCTTTTTGCCTGGACTTTTTGAAAATGCTAACTGTCCATGTCGCTCCATTTAAATATCAAAAATTGTGGCTGAGCTTTCAGACATGAAAATTTGGTGCCTAATATCTGGGAAATTAAGACAATTATATTATTATATACTTTCCTAAACTTATGGGCCAGAAGAGAGTGAACAAGATCTAAGCGGTAAATGTCACTTCTATGAGAATAATAATGATCAGTCCTCGCAGAAAAAAATCATGAACAAAACATATTTATACTTATTAGGATACACAAAAGAATGAAACGAAGAAAACTAAGATAACATGATGTAATTGTTGAGCGTCTCTTTTCAGCCCCTATGTTCTTCCTTCTTCCATGAACCCCCTCTAAACCCTGCATTTTCAATTGGAAACGACTCCAACTCAGGGCACCAGCTAGCCTTGAGTATTCTTAACGAAGGCATCACTCGATTCACTGCTGACCATTCCAATCTCAAATCAGATAAAGCTTCCAACATTAATCCCTCAATTTTCCAAGCAGTATTGCAATCGCCCCAGAAATTCTCGTGCATTTCTTTCATATCACCCGAAATGATTGACATATACCGCAACACGGGGATAGATTTGGGATTAAGCCATTCAGGACTTATTTTACCTGGATAGAATTTGAGAATCAGCTCGTGGAGTTGTCGAGGAGGATAAAGTTTACCAAGTTTTTTGACTAGTCCATCATCTTGACTGTCAAAGCAACTTATCGTTAAAAATTGAAGTTCTTGGAGATCTACCAGCGCATTCCCTTCATCATCTCCAATCTCCTCATCCTGAGTTAGTCTTAAACTGAGAGTTCTCAATCGAGTCAGGCTTCTGAGTTCAGCAATACGACAACCTCCTGGCTGACTTAATTTTGCAGGCTTAAATCCAAGCAGTACTTGAAGATTGGAAAGCCTGCTTAATCCTTTTGGCAGGTACTCAAGTGACCCACAGTTGTTCACATCTAAAACAGCTAGTTCCTCAAATGTCAAAACGCACGAAGGGAGCATTTTCATATTTTGGCAATAGCTGAAGTCCAAAATTTGTAATTTTTCAAGCTTGGATATGGAAGCTGGAACTCCAATCAATGGATGTGTATTGCTTAAACTGAGATAAGTTAGCTGTTTGGCAGATCCAATGCCTTCCAGCAAACTCGAAAGAGGCACATTGAAAATTGATTTTGAGATATCCAGTACCTGGAGGTGTCGACTATTGCAGAACTTCTTGGCAGTGTCAGCAGGGATTTTGTTTACTTCACCACCCTTGGTAGTTGTCAACAGTGCTCGTAATTTTCGATTGCTCAGTAGTTGCTTCCCGCTCATCTCACTCTTAATACCCAAATGCCGACAATTTGCATCAGATGGGGTGGAAAATGAATCATCGTCTGCAATCTTGATCACCAAATCACGAACCATATCATGCATTTTGCATGTATGGATCACACCATTGTAAGCCTTATCAACAACTTCTATCAAACATCGATTGGATAGTTGTGAGAAACAATCTTCTCCAACTTCCGTCGATAACCTACCACTTCTCAGAGGAATGAAACTTTCTCCAATCCACCAACGGATCAGCTGGTCTTTTGGTATGACACAATCCTCGGGAAAGAGTGAAAAACAGAGGAAACAGGATTTCAAGTACGGAGGGAGTTCATCATAGCTCAACTGTAATGAAGCCATCACCGAGTCATCATTTTCTTTCAATTCATCGCGGAAATGATTCGCAATACGCCTCCATTCATGATAATAAGGTGGTTTACAAAGCATCACTCCTCCTACTGCTTTGATGGCTAATGGAAGGCCCTTACATTTTTCCACGATCTCCTTTCCCACATTCTCCAACTCAGGAAAATTGCATTCACCTGCAGTTGCTGCAAATGCAATCTTCCGGAACAGTAACCAACTGTACTCCTCATTGAGGAATTTTGGCCAATGTGTCCTTGCTTCTACGACCCCCATCTTGCGAGCGACTGACTCGTTTCTCGTAGTTACAATAACACTGCTCCCATTTCCTTTTGGTAGTCCAGCATAGATTTTCTGCCACCAAGCATTGTCCAAGCTCCAAACATCATCCATAACAATCAAAAACCTCTTTCCTAAAAGGTACTGGTTTATTTTTCTTAACAATTCACACTGGTCGTCACCAACGCATGCATCTCCTAAACTCCTCAATATGCTTCTCATGACTTGTTCCTCAGTAAATGTTTGAGAAACAGACACCCAAATTCTCCTCTCAAAGTGTTCCTCCACACTTCTTTCATTAAAAACTTTCTGAGCAAGAGTGGTTTTTCCGAGCCCACCCATACCCACAAATGCAATGGCAAGTAAACCATCACTTGCTTCAAATAGCCAATTCTTTATCTTCTCCGTGTCACCTTCCAAACCAACTACCTGAGTGTGATCATAAAGGGAAGAAGTCCATCTTGTCATTAGATTATCGTGTGCCTCCATACTTCCTTCTTTCATAAGTGGCACTCCAAGATATGTCGAAACGTTTTGCTTTATTTCCGTGATCTTGTCATTGATTTCAGCAAGACGCTTCCCAGTTTGATGGCGAAGAAATAGCCTTTTGGGATGGAAGCGCATAGAGAATCTAGTAGTTCCATCACTATCTGCAGATTGATTCTGGCAGTCCTCCAGTATCTCTTCAGCTTCAAAGATTAAGTCTCGCAAACAGGCCATGACCGCTTTAAGGGTAATGTGTTTCCTCTTGAGCCTCTCTGCATCTTTGAGAAAGCTTTGCATGAATAGCAGTTCGTTCTTCAGTTTATCGAACTGTTGTCTGTATTGACTTAGAAACCTGCTTTCCTCAGTGAGAACATTGAGAAGTTTCTCCAAGAATACAGTGACCACTGCATCCACCATTTCTTCTGCTTCAAATTTCTGAAATGCAGCACAATGAAATGGGCTCACCTGATATAACCAAAAGAACAAATTGCTGAGGGGTGAGGATGTGGAAGGACTCGAGGATAATACTGATGGATTCACATAGCCATTTTCATAAAATAAACATGAAAAGTCTTCTGCAATTAAGTGTTACCTCCTACAAAAGGAAAATCTAAGTTTGTCCAGGATTGTGATATCTCTTGATATTATATTGACACACACTTACGCCTTGTTTGGTTTACCTTGTAAAATAATATAGTCCTAGCATCGAACTAGTAATACAACTTTTGGTTCCATTTCTGTTTTACAGTAATAATATACACCCCGGATCTAGTAATATTATGTCAGATTTTAGATGGAACAAAAATACATGTATTAGCACTATCTGGATAAAAGAACCTAAAATGATGATAGTACTAAGATTACCCTTAAAGGAAGCAGCCTAGTTTTAGTAATGAAGGATATAGTAAGAACCCTTAATAATTTTTTTAAAAAGTTTTTTGTTAAACTAAAGAATTTCGCATGACACAAATTTCGTACCAACTAATTCTTGGTTTTGGCATCCAATTCCTGCATAACAATCTTTGAATTACTATGAGTGATCACATAACAACCCATATACTATTATTTACCACATAACTAGTCCGTGAACCAATCGATGGTTACTGTTCCATACTAAAATCACCTAATAATTGAGTAATTTTAATGTCTGAAAGAGTTATGTTCCATTCTAGTTTTGATATAGAGTCAAATTTTCCAATGATAAGCTGAGCTAACGAGAATAGAAGACCAGATTGTTCATGAAAAAGGGATTGCTAAGGAAATTGAGCAGAGGCGTGTAACACTTACTTGTGAAAGAGGAATATGCTTCTCCTGAGTTCTCACCAAAAGAGTTTTGAGAATTTTCCTCTTCAAAGTTGCAGTTTTAAGTGGTAATAAGAAGAAAGAAGGAAAGCACAGAGACTAAATATGAGTTAATTATTATTAAAGGAAGAAGATGAGAAATTGAGAGAATGGGGCCAACACGGTTCAAAGAATAATCCTTGCATAGTTTTGTCCCAAGTGAACGAGGTGTGGACACTATGACTAACGCCACAACTTGTGGCCCACACGGAAGAAGACTAAATGAATCGTCGAAGCTCACTTGTTTTCAGAGACTTCTATACTTTTTTTGGTTATTACAAGGAGATAGAAGAAAAATCAACTACTAAATGAATTGGAGATTTTCTAAAATCCAAATTATAAGAACTCACAATTATTTTTACACAGATGTACAAGTTCCTAACCAAAGTAAAAGAATAATTAGTCCAAGTAAATTGTAAAAAGATGTAGAGAAAGAGAAATGCAACGAAGATTCTTTTTTCTTGATTTTCTCTCAACAAAATTTAACCTACTGTGCTCACCCTCTTCACTGTTGGCCTTCTCAAGACCCACAACCCGTTGAAAGATGTAGATGCATAAGCCAATTTCAGTACATGTTGTTCGGGCAGTGATGATAGTGAATTAGTGTATGCATGGACATGGAATGTCAGCTTAGAAAGCAGGGCAACTGAAAGACGTATTTTTAGTAAATTTTGTTATGCTTTTACATAAAGTAATTAGTCATGGATTATTTTGATGGTAGTAGTTAGTTATCTCCGGGTTAGAATCCGTTATCAGATGGTACCGCGGGATGCTTTGTACACCAGGCTGCTCTGCCCTAAACTCATACTAAAGCTGTAATTATTTTCATACCAAAATGGTGAAAATGCATTTAAAATGTTTATCAAAGTTCACTTAATTATAATCTCAACAGTGTCTGAACATTTTTCAGAATGCCTGAAGGAAGATCCTCCAATCCTCAATTCTATAAATTCTCTGTCTAGGAGCAATTCAAAATCCTAGTTTTCAGTCCTCAAGTCAAGCGGATACATGGAGCCAATCCATGAGATATGCCCAATATTAGAGTAACAGCTATTTGTTCTGCGACCTGTAATCACCTAACAGAGAGTCCTTACTGCAGTTGAAAGTATTTATTAAGTACTACAATCGATTCATGAAATGCTAATACTGTACTAAGATAACATTAGAACCATGAAAGCTCCTGAGAACTTGTTACAATAACATCTGCATTGCAGTTGTCTAAGTCTCGAAAGTTGAGTAATTTATTTACTCGTTAGTTGTCACCGTGCACTTCTATTTGATCAACCTCTATTTGATAAAAAAAACGAGAAGACAGTGCATCTTCTTACACATTAAGCATCACAAAATAGCACTAATATAGTACCTACATCATTCGATCTTCCTTTTCCTTACAAACGCCCGCTTCGTCCTCTAGCGGATCTTCCAATTCTCATTCTTCCTCTCCTTTGGTTTCTCAAAGTGTGTATCAACAATTCAGTTCTCAATCTTTTAGCTTCTTGAATCCCACCTCCATCATCAACCTTTTCCTCAATCTCGTCCTTCTCATCGTCTTCAGGGGTGCTAGGACTCTTCTCCTCCTTGATTTCATTGGCGTCATCGGCTTTTCGCTTGAGCAAATTAAACACTCCCTCAAGAGCAACGTCAGCATCCTCACTTCTCATTAGTTCCTCCGCAACTTCTGCAGGGGTGACCTCTACATTCTTGATTAGGCCTTCAATCTCCCCAAATAGTCTATGATCAGAAACACCCAAGTAGTTAAAAGCCAGAATCTTGAAACTCTGATTAGTACAATAGGACATATGAATGTGCATATCCATTCGACCAGGTCTTAATAGTGCAGGATCCAACTTCTCCTTATGGTTGGTTGTGAATACAATAATTCTTTCATCCCCACAATTGGACCACAATCCATCAATGAAGTTCAACAAACCTGACAACGTTATCTGCACGAGAAACACAAAAATAACATTGAGATGTTGACACTCATCTCATAAATTTTTTTTAAAATGTGCTCTTTTTTGTGAGACAAAAAAATGGACCTCACACAACTAATATCTTGGGTGTGACGCACATAGTAAAACTTTTCCTCATCTCATAAACATAACTAAAGCATTAAACACTAACTGATATGCATAGAAGATATACTAAAATTGCAACAGAAGGGGAATAAAGTCAGACCTTAGTGTCAGTGGGTTGATGCCCAAGATTTCGATCGTGCATTTCCACACTACAATCAATATCTTCAATCACAATAATGGATCGGTTCGAGGTGGAGGTCAAAATCCTTCTTAATTCCGAATTAGAATACAAACTTGTGAGTTCCAAATCATAAATATCAAACTTCAAGTAATTAGCCATGGCTGCAATCAAACTAGATTTCCCAGTCCCCGGAGGTCCATACAAAAGATACCCTCTTTTCCAAGCCTTACCAACTTTCTTGTAAAAATCCCTCCTTTTCACAAATCTATCAAGATCCTCAATTATCATCTTTTTCATTTCAGGTTCCATAGCCAAAGTATGAAAAGTAGCAGGATGGTCCAAATTTATTGAACCCCAAACCCCACCACCCCCACCACCAAAACCATACCCATCATCATCACCACTACAAGGGCAATCCCTTGTATACAATTTCACAGTCCTATTATTATCTTGAATCTCCTTAGCCTTAGTCAACACAAAAGGTAAATACTCATTCAAAACACTTTCTTTAAACTTCTTATTAAAACTCAGCTCAAAAAACTTTTTTTCTGGGGTATACCCGCCTCTTTCTTGAGGCTCAACAGAAACCAATCTCCATTTCAACTGTACAACACCATATAAATCACTGATCTCTTCATCTTTCTCTATACTCACGCTGATGTTTTTCTGTTTAGGTGTTTTATGGGCCCGGACACGGTCAACATTTGGGCCGATCTTTGTCCTTAGGTAAATTTCAGCAGCCTCGTAAACTTGGTTTCGGGTCATACCACACTGTTCGTCAACGATGATTGTGAGTTGGGTTGAAAGTGGAGTGAAGAGATAACTAATAGCTGATTGGATATATGTTAAGAGGGATTTTGGGATGATTTCGTTAGCCATGGTGCGAACCAACATCATCGATGCTGCTACTGAAGCGTACGCTGAGAATAAAGATGATGCCGTGTTCTGCATTTTTGAAACGTCGTACATTTTGCGGTGACAAAGGGGAATGAATTGTTACACGGATAGTTGAGTCGTAGGTTGTGTATTTATACGGTGAAGTTTGAGGATTGAACAACTATAAATATTGGGCGATAAATGAGCTAACTTGGTTGCCACGAATATATGGGTAGGTAGATCTTAGCTGGAAATAATAAGTTAATCACATTTGTCTTTTACCAAATCAGGTGATCTTATCTTACAAAAGTTACAGATTAGACATGAACCCTACGCTTAAATAGATTTTAATGTGTGCTAAAAGTTATTTTTTGTTATTTAAATTTCATGTTAAACCAAACATAATATTATACTTCCTCCCATTGAAAGAATGTGTTCATTTAATCATTTACACAATTCTTAAAAAAAATATACGTAATGTAATTAAACTATTTCTAATTAAATAGGTGTTGGGATTTGGTCACTTAACACTTAATAAAGATAAATCTAAATAAAGAAAAAACAATTCCTGATTTGGTAAGCGGACACTTTTTTTAGGAAAAAAAAGCTAAGTGAACAGTCTTTTTGAAATCGAGGGAGTATAAAATAAAATGGAAAAGGTCCAAATATACCCCCCACCGTTATACTATTTGTTCAAATATATCTCTCTTCCGTTAAATCGATGCAAATATACCTCTCCTCCATTAAAGTTATCCCAGGTGGACATCCAATCCTACGTGACACTAATATTTGATGAGGTGAATGTCACGTGACATGGCACCTCAGTGCCCCTAACTCATTTTATCCCTCCCCTCTATTTGTCCTTCCAATAGTAGAATTTCCTTATTAGGAGCATGTACGTAATTGCCCATGCCCTGTCTTTGTTGAGACATTAAATTAGCATTGAATTTCCATTAAAGCAGTAGTTTAATTATTAGTAGTAGGAGTTTTCTACCGGTAACAAATTTAATTAATGCCGTGGTTCGTTGATTTTTGATTTGCAGATTGCTTGGATGGAAGTTTGCCTGTGTATCATCTGCACAAAGGATTTGGAGTTGGAGCAAACAATTGCCTTTTGCAGTTTGAGACAAGTAATTTCTTATGGTGTTTCTGTTGGGAAGGGAAAGGGAAAAAGAAAAAAGATTTTGTCATTTGCGTACAATTGTGGATCTCTTCCGATCAACCAACTATACCACTGTAATGGTGGTAATGATGATAGAGGGGAAAGGAAAATCTAGTATTGAAAGAACAAAAGCGGAGAGGGGTAAAATGAGTTAAGGGTGTTGAGGTGGCATGACACATGACATCCACCTCATTAAATGTTAGTGTCACGTAGGATTGGATGTCCACTTTGAATAATTTTAATGGAGAAGGGGTATATTTGAACCAATTTAACGAAAGAGAAGTATATTTGAACCAATTGAACGGAAGAAGAGTATATTTAAACTAATAATATAATGTCAGGGATATATTTAAACATAAAGTATAACGAAGGCTATATTTAGCCCTTTTTCAGTAATACAGGAATATATTAGGCCCTTTTCCATAATCACGTTTAAATGGAAAGAAAAAAAAAATTGCGTGAAACATCTTATTCAGATATACTTAACTCTTAAGTTTGTCAATTTGGTGCAAAAGTTCATTGCTCTTAAGTTCGGCCAAACTTGCTAACGTGGCATATTTTCAATGGTTGGAGTGAAGAGTTGTATTTATTATAAGAAGAAATGCATCAGTTTTGGAATGTACTTGTACTTGGGCACCACGCGTAGGGAATCATTCACGTGGTGTATTTTCTTGGTTGATCATCACCTTTCTGTTTATTTTGACCTTTTTTTTTGTTTGTGACTATTCATTACTCCATTAGGGCATCAATTTGGAATGAGAAAAGGATTCAGACATCATTTCAATGAAGATGAAGAAGATTCAACTTAGTGGAAACAGTATATGTTAAAATCCTAGTCACAAGAAAATACAAACGAAACGTTTTCATATTATATTTCTTACAAATCTTTCTTTATCTCAATTCATGCATCTTGTTTTTATTTGGATTTCTTTTTTTTTTAATTAATTATGCCCGGTTGAGCTTTTTATTTATTTAAAAGAAAAAGGTCCAACAAAGAAATAAAAGAGCAAATGACCGGCCCAAAATTGGCTCGGTCCAAATAGGTAACATTTGACCCCCGTTTCTAAATTGGGGATATCTGAAAAGTGTTGCCCTATTTTCACGCCGTTTTATCTGAAACTTGTTGCAACTCACTGAAGCTGATCTGAAGATGGCCCTTCTCCTCGTCTTCTTTCCTTTTCTGGTACGCGTTCTGAGTGAATTTCGACCCTTTTGTTCCATTGTTGTTCGTTGTTCCATTAATTGTATGTTGTTGAAACTAACTTAATCCCCCTCTTTCTCTGTTGGCTCATTTGATACGAGTTGAGGATTCAAATTGATTCGTGTTTCTGATGACTCCATGCCATGCTCCCGCAACCAACTGGATCTGAGCTTCATTTCACCTGTAAGCTTTGTAAACTCTATTTGGTCCCCTCCTTGATTTGTCCTGTGTAGCTCTATGTGATGTACCTCTCCTTCTAGCCGTGACTTATACTAGTGTAGATTTAGATTCTGCCTACTTGAATGAGCATCATATAATGTTAATGCAAATAAGACATTAATCAAATCCATTTTGTATATGTCATAACTTAGAATTTGGCTGTGTATTCTTTCACTCTGATGAAACTGTCAACCTTAGAGAGAAGAAGTACTACTACTAATTTTCACTCCTCCCAAATTAAATAACATGTATACCATCAACCTTTTTTGTTTATTTATCAAAAGTCATTCACCCAAGCTATACTAATTTGTGGTGCTGAATCTTAAGCTGTGTTTGGTAGAAATATCCCTAGCTAGGACCATAATCTTCTCTAATCTGACATGTGTTTCTCTCAAACCAGCATCCCACATTCTCAAAGTTAGGAAAGATTGGGAATAAATATAAAAAACATGAGCAAGATTGTAGCTTTGAAAAATTTTAATTTCTTTGTTCCAAAACTTTTAGGAAATGAATTTCCTGCTATTTTAAAGGTTAATTTCTTTGGAAAACAAAGTACATGAGCAAAGAAAATAAAAACACATGTAAACTTTTCTGCAAAACAGAGCTCACAAACACGAGAAATTTTATTATGTGTGAGGCATGCAACATAATACTTGTGTGAGGACTAATATGTGAAGTGTGGGCCCCAAAAGTGGCTAAAAATTATTCACCCATGACCCACCTGAACTATTATTCTCTCTCTTTCTCTGGAGCTATTCCTTCACCTAAAAACCACCCCCTACGCAGCAAAAACCCATATACTAACCAAACCCTATCTCACAATTTCCTTTTTGCTAATATTTTATCGCAAAGAAAAAAAACACTAAATTATTTATTTTCATTTTGTTTGCAGATTTTTTCTTTGCTATATAGATTTATACATACATAAAAGTTATAGAATAACTATATGTATAATTCGATTTCATTAGTATTAGCACTTTTTCTCATCATCTCATGCTTCCTAACATGGATAAACATATTTTAATTCTTTTTTTTTCAGTGTCTTAAAATCAATTTTTTGAATAATCTTAGAAACAAAGTGCAATTTGTTTGGAGTTTCATATTGTCTTGGAATTTTTTGTTTGTATTTATATTGCTCGGTGTTAAGGTGGATAATGGTTGGAGTTTTGGCTAGCTGAGGGTGGCTTTGTGCTTAGTTACAAGATTCCTTTTTTAACAAAAAATTGGATTAGAATTGATTTTGGGAAGATGAGAGTGTGTGTATGTGTGAGATGGTGTATGTCTGTGAGAGATAACTAAATCCTAAAAGACCAAATAATAAAAAGAACAGGATCTTACTGGCAAAGTAGACGGTATATAAAGTAATTTTCCCGTTATTTTGCTAACACAGTGCACAAAAAATGTCATTATACTAAGTAGGAGTATATAAAGAAAATCGATAAACAGAACCAAATTGATAAATTAGTTAATTGAAAAAAGAAAAGAAAAAATGATTTAGAGAAAAAAAAAATTGATCGTAACTGATTTGACTCGATTTGAGTAAAAAACAAGAGGCCAAATATTTGTTCTTAACTCTGTCATAGTTTTTGTTTCTTAACATTTTAACACCATATTTGGCCTTGACAACAAAAAGAAAATTAATTTTGTTATAAAATGTTTCACATCGAACCAAGAAAAAAAATCAAATAATTCAAAAAAAAATCGAAAAGACTAATAAAAACTCGATTTTATAGATTTAATTTTATTTATAGATATAAAAAAATCAACACAATTGATTTGATTTAATAAATAAAAAACCCGAATAACTCAGATATATTTACACGTACCAAGCATCAAATGAATATAAATATATGCATGAATACAAAAAGAATTGGGTAAAAAAAATGACTAGAAAACTAATTTAGAAAATAAGAGTGAAATAAATAGAGAAGAGGAGGGCTGATGATGAATGAAAGGTGAGGTTGAAAAGAGAAATAGCACTAGTGACGAGAGAGCGTCATAAAAGTGACACCCATACACTTTTTTTGAATAAAATATTACCCTCACATGCTAAGTAATACTTGTGTCTCATCCATCATCAAGTTTTTCGTTTGCCACTCAATTAAAATGTTTACTACCTCATAAAGTACTTGTGCCTATTGTGTCAGGTGTAGTACATTATGGCTAAATATTCTTGTGAGAAAAAATAATAGAGTACCAATCAACATCACCACTCACCACATCCAAACGACTCTGAAAAAAACTAATGCATCAGATAAAACAATGTAGTACACCCTCGGTAGATTTGTTTTACTTTTTTATTTTAGTCGGTCTAAAAAATATATTTTCCTTTTTTTGACATCTTTTTAATTCTAATTTTCTACATCACATGTTTAAAATCATAATATAAAATTAAAGAATATTTTGGTACAGTCTAAGTGCGGCGTTTGGCCATAAAAATTATTCACTTTTTTCTGATTTTTTTTTTCACTTTTTTTACTTTTAGCGTTTGGCCATAAAAATTATTCACTTTTTTCCGGAATTGTATTCCGGAATACTAAAAACAGGAAAAACTTGTTTTTCAAAAAATTTCAACTTTTTTCACTTTTTTTCACTACATTTCACCAAAAACTACAATTTCAAAAACTATGGTCAAACACAACTCCAACTCCAACTTCAAAAATTCCAAAAAAGGTGAAATTTTTTTTGGTATTTATGGCCAAACGGGCCCTACGTATCGTCAATTTAAAATCAGAAAAATCAAAGTCTTTTTACTTTCTTAAATTTCATGTCAAGTCAAATGAGACAAACAAAAAAAAACTGATGGAGTAATATTTATTGCTTAAAAGAACATCTGATAAAGGTAAGAAGATTCTTTTTTCACACGACAAATACATCGAAAATTCTTTTTAAAAACATACATAGAAAATTCTTTTTAAAAACGTACATAAAAAATTCTTTTTAAAAACGGAAAATGGTAAAAACCATGCCCTTAAACTATTCGAAATTAAATAAAAATAGTCTTCGTTAATAATTTGCTAAAAAAAATGTCCCAATTGTTACTTAATTGGATCAAAATGTCATTTTCCTAATAAACATTTTTTTTTCTTTTTAAACACATTTTTTTTCCTAATAAAAATAGTGTTTTTAGAGAACCCTTTTCTTGCATTTGTTTTTAAATTCCTTTAACTAACAAAAAACGGACGTAATATATATTTTTCTTCTTAATCTCATTTTAGCGATTAAAATAAAATAACCTTATGTGTTTTTTTAGTGATAATAGGTCATATATAAGATATCATAGTAACCCCATCACTAATTTTCATTAGATAACGATAAAAAATAAATTCTAATAAAATAGAAAATATTTTTATTTCTTAATTTTTCCGATTTGAAAGTAGGATAAACATCTGCGAATATAATCCTTGATTTTAAAGTTGCGCTACAATAACCATAATGTCATAAAGCACAAAAATTTATTACATTGTTTCTCACAAAATATCTATAAAATATTGTGGATGTAAGTTACTGTTGATCCTTTTTCATTTCAACTTCAAATTTTTTATTTCAAATTTTGTACAATTTAAAATTTTGCAAAGAGTGGCCCATTTTTGTTACAAAAAGTAATTACCCAATCCCTACTTCACCGACCCACTTTCCCCCTTCCACAAAAGCATTCGCGAAAATCAGTTGGTGCTACTGCGAGGAATTATTTAATGGTTAGTTTAGGTAGGTTTGCTCATCTGATAACATTATATAAGAATTTGAAAAATTTTGATAGTTTTTATAAATTATAGGTTTTCATGATTACAAGGAAAAGTATAATTTGATTTCAAATCTTTATTTGCAAAACCGTTTGACCAAACTCAATTTACCCTTAAATCAACCTTCACCCAAATCAATAATTTTAAGTCAGAATTTCAAGTTCATATCCAAATGCCTACTTATGGAGAAAGAGAACTGATTTTCACTTCTTAATCTTTTATAATCTTGCATTTATTTGTTTCCAACCAGCGTCGAATATTCTCAAAGCTTGGAAATGTATACGTCTTACTGTAGAGAGCTTTCCAAATGCCTTTCGGAAAAGTCCTTCAAAAATATAAAAACATGAATAATACATAATTGTAGCTTTCAAAAAGTTCAATTTGTTTGTTCTTAAATTGTTAGAATAAGAATCTCCTACTATTTTAAAGGTCAATTGAATGGAAAACAACCATGAGCACACTTAGGGGTCGTTTGGTAGGTTAGGCTGTACTAATCATAGCAGTCCTTATATTAAAATTTAGTCCATCCAATACAATATTTGGTTAGTCAATTCAATTTAATCATACCTAATACATGGATTACTTATACACCGTAGGGGGGCTTATCTAATACCGAGGAAACCAAGGGATTACTTATACCAGGTTAACTATACTTGGATGAGACCTCTAAAATGACTAAACTACCCCTCAAAACCTTTTCCCAATTACATGAAATAGAAAATCCCACAAATCTTCAAGGGTATAATTGTAAAGAAGATTTTGTACAGTTTTAAACCAAACATAAGCTTAGATTATACATTATATATCTAAGTTTTAACACAATGAACCAAACACTTGATAAAAAAATAATCTCAGCATTATAATCCCTGCATTACTTGTCTTCGTACCAAACGACCCCTTATTTCTTATAATAATTGAAGGAGAAAAAGGTACACATGTAAAGTTTTCTGGAAACACAAGAAATTAACACAATCTGAAAACGCACGAGGCAATTCTTTTGGAAGGACAAGGAAGGATTCAGTGTCCAAACATTGCTGCATAGATTTTCATTGTTCATTCAATAATTAATAGAGTACACTTTCTATTGAAAATTGACCCTTGAGCTTTTGCCACTCAGTTAAAAGGTTCAGACATCACTTCACTTTAAGGACATGATTTGAAGTTCATAATGCATGTGAGTTGTGATTGTTGTCGCACGTAAAGGCTAAATATTCTTAGAAGAAAAAATAATACCAATAATTCCCACTCTCCACACCCAAAGAATTTTGAAGAAGGATTAATCCATCGTATAAGACCATGTCGTAATATTTGTGTTGAAAAGAACTGGAGTATCTAACAAAGCTAAGAAATTCTTTTTTCATTGACCAAATGCACGAAAATTCCTTAGAATAATAAAGTGATAGTGAAGTAAAGTTGCAGCAAGAAAGGGGAAAAAAGATCTTCTTTAGGGATAAAATGAATTATGCTATACTCATAGTTTTTCTCCTCTTTACTTCAAGTAGTTGCGCATCATCAGTAGTAGTATTATTATCCTTGGTCTCCTCTAACTCCTCATTATTACTAATCCTTTTTCGCTTGAGAAATTTAACAAGGCCTTCAATGCAAACATCAGGATCTTCACTTTGCATAAACTGCTCAGCAACCTCTGCAGGGGTGGTTTGTACACCATCAATCAACTCTTGTACTTCTTTAAAACCCCTATAATTAGGATCACTAATTTCCAGATAATTAGAGGCGAACACCTTAAAGCTTTCACTTGTTAAGTAGGACATGTGAATGTGCATGTCCATTCGTCCAGGTCGCAACAGAGCTGGATCAAGCCTCTCTTTGTGATTTGTGGTAAATATAATAACCCTTTCATCGCCACAACTCGACCATAGCCCGTCTATGAAGTTTAACAATCCACTAAGTGTAAGCTGTACAAAAAGAGGAAAACAGAAGATCAGCACAAGTGAGAGATTATATACCAAAGCAGATTGAGAATTTAAATTTTATGGACTTGAGTTCGGAATTCCATCAAAGTGCATTAATTTTACGGGGTACGAAATCTATAATTTGTATTATTTAATAAACTTTTTAACATACATATAAAGTTTGAACCAAAATTACGGTCTTCGAATGAACCTATGAGTTATACATCAGATTTGCCCCTAAGTATGCAATGTTACCATTCAAAGAGTTAAAGAGATTGTTTTGTTACTTATTTTAATTTTTTGATTAATTTTTAAATTACTAATTATTGTAACTTATAGGTATTTTTTTTTTAAAAAAAAAAAAGTGAGAAGGGAAAAAGGAAGGACGCACCTGAGAATCTTGAAACTTTTTCTCTTTTTTTATATCAGTTCTCTGAGGCAGCTCTACACTGCAATCAATGTCTTCGATGACAAGTATTGATCTATTCTTGGTGCTCAGCAACAACCTTCTCAAATCCGAATCGCGCTTTATATTAGAGAACTCTAAATCATAAATATCGAACTTTAAATAATTAGCAATTGCTGCAATCAAGCTTGATTTCCCTGTCCCTGGTGGTCCATACAATAAATACCCTCTTTTCCATGCTTTTCCCACTCTCCTATAAAACTCTTTCCTCTTTAAAAACCTATCAAGATCCTCTATTATGGTTTTTTTGAGTTTTGGTTCTAAAGCTAGTGTCTCAAAAGTTGAAGGGTGCTCAAGGTTCACGGAATCCCAACCTATAGAATTATAACTATGACTATTGAGAGCATGCAACTTGACAACTTTTTTGTCATTGCACATGGCTATGGCTTTGTTCATTACGAGAGGGATGTAACAATTCAAGATTTTGTCCTTGTTCTGCTTGTTAAAGCTGAGCTCAAAATAACGTTTCTCACCACCACCACCACCACTACCATTCGGAATTGTATTGTTGCTAGCTTCTTCGTGGACAAACCTCCATACCAATTCAATCCCTTCAAAGGAATCAGCAACTTTCCCACAATTCCCGAATTTGACGTTCACGTCTGTGTCTTTAGGCCTTTTGCTGATCTTGAAACGTTGAAATTCAGGGCTGATTCGGGTTGACAAATAGATTTCAGCAGCATTATAGATTTCGTTGATGCCCATACCATCTTTTTCGTCAATTACCAGAGTTACTTTTGATGAATTTGTGTGGAAATAGCTACGGATTTTGGTTACAATAGAGTGCTGGACTTGAAGAGGAACCAACTGATTCATCATTGTCTTAAAAAGGGAAATTGAAGCAGACATTGAGACATAGGCCTGGAACATTGAAGAGGCTGAAGGCATTCCTGAGAGACTCATCATCTTTAATTCCGCAAACTATTTTCACCACTGAGCAGAAGCAGAGAACTTCGTAATAATGCACGAGCCCTGGTACATGAACTATTAATAAGTGCTACCTTTTCCCCCTAACTCCTATTCCTACAACAATAGAGATTGAAATTTCCTTGTAAAATTTCTACACTAAAAGGGATTGAAATTTCCGTTTTCTACATGGAGTGCGAAATTATAAACCAACTTGGTGTTTCTTTTGGGGAAAAAGATCAGTAAAATTTTGATAATAAAAAAAAAAGGACCAAGACCAATTTTCTTTTGGGGGAAAAAAAAAGGAGGACAAAAGACTAGTTTCCGAAACCAACTTGAATTAGTAGAATTTTTAACCAAAAAGGTAAGAGAAGTAAATAATGCTAAAGGCTACTTGTGCAGTTGTACTCTAATGAAAAAGACGCCAACGTACACAAAAAAAGAAAAAGCTTAATAGGTGTTTGACCGTGCGATTTGGAATCAAAGACTTCATATTTTAATTTTAAATTGACATTTATTTAAATGTAAAACTTAACTCAACCTCATTTGGTACGAGGGATAAAGGATAAGTAATCTCGAGATTAAATTTGAGATGAGTTTATCTCATGTATGATTGAGATAAAATTATGGTATAACTAGTCTCGAGATTAGTTGTTCAGGGATTGCAGTGTTATTTTATTCCTGTGGAATAACTAATGGGATAACTTATTTCCAACCAAACGACCCCAAAAGTAACAATGTTGATTTGTCTTTTCAGTCATCTTATCACGAAATGCACGCTCGACATGAAGAGATTGTTTGTACCATGTGTGAGGATTATACTACGGAGCCGTTTGGACATGATTTCATCTCATGACATGAAATCGTGAGATGAATCATGTTTGGACATGTAATTTGGATTTCTTAAGTTGCAATTTTTTTTATAAACATAAAAACCCCACAAGTTGTGAAAACTATCAAAATTTTTCCAATTCTTATACAAGCCTACCAAATAAGTAAATCATAGTTCATAATAAAATTAATGCGCTACTAGAAGACCTTTCTAAAAAATACAATATCAATTAATCAAACTTTAGTTCAATAAAAAGGGAAAATTTAACATGAATAGTAATGTAACTACTCTTTAATATAATCCTCCCATATGGTATGAACAATCTCTTCACACCGAGCATGCATTTCCCGGTGGGTAAACATGATTGACAAATATATTTACCAATTTATGGGTCTTTTTTTACAAAATATAAACATATGGGTTAAATTTTACAATTATATTTTTTGAAATTATGATTTCATATCCCAAATCATGCCTTTTTGGATGATTTAGGATTTCATCTCATGAGATGAAATCAGATATGAAATCCCATGTCGAAATCAGATATGAAATCGCATGTCCAAACGCCTACTAAGGACTAGTTACACTACAACTCGTGTTTAATTTTTTATTTATTGAACTAAAATTCAATCAATAGATGTTGTATTTTTTTAAAAAAAATATTTTTGGTAGTGTATTGACTTTGTTATGATTTATGGTTTGTTCATTTGGTAAGATTGTAAGATTTGAGAAAGTTTTGCTAATTT
Organism: Lycium barbarum; assembly: GCF_019175385.1. Taxonomy (NCBI): domain Eukaryota; kingdom Viridiplantae; phylum Streptophyta; class Magnoliopsida; order Solanales; family Solanaceae; genus Lycium; species Lycium barbarum. The sequence goes on from NC_083348.1 coordinate 92,649,003, forward strand.
TCATAACTTGTAGGATTTTCAGATTTACGAGAAAAAATAAAACTTAAGAAATTCAAATTGAATGTTCAAACAAAACTCTAATTCCAAATCAGTAACCTGATTTTAAATTACTGAATTCATATCATAATTTCAAATTATATCTAAACGGACCTTAAAATAATGGGAAAAGGGTCAAATATACCCCTCTACTTTAGTATATTGGCTAACTTTGCTCTTTGTTAGCCAAAGTAGTCAAATATACCCCTCTGTTAGCCAAAGTAGTCAGATATACCCCTCAATTGATAGAGAAATCCCAAATCAGACCAAATACAAATTACTCATTTATCAAAACTTACTCATGTCCCATCACTTAGACCGACTCGACCCACAAAATTATTTCCCCCCACCCAATTTGGTTTGTAATGTGGTTTGTTAATGTAATGTGAAATTCTTTCAATGTTTATGCATATGAGTTGATCGTGATTCTGAAAGTAGAACTAGTTGGTACCTTCTTTTCTAGAAATAATGCACGGCCTGGTTATATGTCAACTAATTAACAAACTTAAAGTTATGCAATTTGAGGTTTTGTTCATATGGCTGCACTTGAGGTTTTATCAGTAGCATCCCAAACTAACTCATCAGTAGTCTTTTGACTCCAATCACACAAACCTTCACCGATCATTTTGTTGTGTAACTTAACTACTAATTAAGAATAAATTTGAGATTAACTGGTTTGTAAGGAATGGTTGTATGGCCTCACCAATTTCTTGAACTTCAGGAAGCATCAACTTTCTATCTTTTGATTTATCATTAAAAATACAGTTTGATTAGGCATAAAAGGCAAGTAAATTTGCATAAAGAGGTAAGAAGGCATCTTTGTGGTTACCAAACCCACCAATCCATTCAAATCCTCCCTCTGCAGCAACATAGTCTCTATAGTTTAAAGTTTAACCAAATGGATGGAAAACATAACATAAATTCATGTTTCCGTGTGATGAGCACAAGCAGCATGCTAACTAATTTTGGGTGGGGGAAATAATTTTGTGGGTCGGGTAGGGTCGGTCTAAGTGATGCGGTATGGGTAAATTTTGATAAATGGGTAATTTGGACTGATTTGGAATTTTTCATCTATTAAGGGATATATTTGTATACTTTAGCTAACAGAGGATACTTAATTACTTTGGCTAACGGATGATAAAATTAGCCAATAAAATAAAATAGAAAGGTATATTTGACTCTTTTCCCTAAACTAATGAGTGATCTCAGATTGGGAGCAGGGTTTGGGGGGTTGGGGTTAGGGATGGAGTTGGAAAAAGAAACTCCGATAGCTTTGCTGGTAAGCAAAGCCACAGTTGGACATATTAAAATGAAGTAGTCTGTGGTGTTTGAGGCTGACGCTTGTCCTATTGCCTATCACCTATCACCTATCACCTATCACCTATTACCCATTCTTTAAGCTCTAAAGTTTCTATAAAATGAAGAGTGGGCAACTTTACTGACTCACTTTCGGGGCTTTTACACAAAAATAACGTCAAAAAACCACTAGTCTTATGATCAATAGGAGTTGGTTTTATTTTTTTCACATTTTATATAATTTTAAAATTTTGAAATTCATATAATTTTTTTTCATATTTTTACTATAAATTAGTCATGTCTCAAAATTCTGATATATCAATATTTTATATAACCTAATATCTTTTTCTGTGAATAATAATATAGGCTTAATACATAAGTATACCTAAAGATTTGGATCATCATTTTAGGGATTGCAAAGTGCCCCCGAAGTAAGTTTTGTCTGAAAACTTGTTACGTAAGTTTTGTGTGGAAACTTGTTACGTTAGGTTTAAGTATTTTATTTTATAAGGTTTTGATTTAAGCGTTTTATTATTTAGTCAAGACATTACTTTATTTCGATTATGTCGAGATTTTTTTCATAATTAATTTAGGATGTCGCACAAGTTATTAATAAATACTAAGATAACTAATTATCATTAAGAAAATAATACCAAAAAAATATAATATTAACATAAAATGTATCGCGATCTTAGTTTGATTTAAGCGTTTTATTATTAAGTCAAGGCATTGCTTTATTTTGAATATGTCGAGATTTTTTTCATAATTAATTTAGGACGTCGTACGAGTTATTAATAAACGATAATAAGACTAAGATAACTAATTATCATTAAGAAAATAATATAAAAAAAGATAATATTAACATAAAATGTACAATTTATTTACATAAAATGTACAATTTATTTACATATATACAATCTCTAATGAGTTCCACATGTGGAAGCTTTTAGAGTAACCTTAGGCTTAAGGCGATCCCCACCACCCTCACTATCATCTCTGTCCCCCTTCTTCCTCTTAATAATAGGATGCTCTATGTCATGAACATCCTCCCTTTGCTTCCTTGTGTCATGACCCGAACCGCAGGGCCATGACTGGCACCCGGTGCCTACTCAACCGAGTCCAGGTACTTTGCTTTTTTGTCAATTAGAGTACCTTACTTCTTTTCAATAAATTAACAATTAGATAATTAACAAATAAAGATATTATTAGGAGATTAGTATATTTTCTTATAATCAAACAATTAACAAATTATTAATAATAACAGAAAATTAACAAATAAGAAAATTAAAAAAGGGTGGGGTAGTGGGCAGTGCGCAATACATTTTATGTTAATATTATATTTTTTTGGTATTATTTTCTTAATAATAATTAGTTATCTTAGTTTTCATTATCGTTTATTAATAACTCGTGCGACATCCTAAATTAATTATGAAAAAATCTTGGCATATTCGAAATAAAGTAATGTCTTAACTAAATAATAAAACGCTTAATCAAAATCTTATAAAATAAAACACTTATACCTAACGATAGAAAGTTTTCAAATAAAACTTACTTCGTGGCACTTTACAACAAACGACGATCCGAACGTTTAGGTATACTAAATGTATTGAGCCTACATTATTATTTACAGAAAAAAATATGGGGTTCTATATAAAGTATTGATATTTTGAAATTTTGAGACATGACTAATCTTTGGTCAAAATATAAAAAAAAAATTAAAACTTTAAAATTATACAAAGTATGGGAAAAATAAAACTAACTCCTAAAGTAGTTCGTGGTAGGACTTAGAGCCCGTTTGGATTGACTTATAAGTTGCTTATAAGTTACTTATAAGTTGTTTTCAGTTTTTTTAGTGTTTGGCTATCCAGCTTAATATCATTTTGTGCTTAAAATAAGCTCAAAAAAATAATTGGGCTCATTTGACTTAGCTTATCTAAAGCAGCTTATAAGCTAAAAATAACTTATAAGCCAAAAAAATAAATTAGGGTAGTCTAACTTATTTTTTTTAACTTATAAGTTATTTGGAGCTTATAGATACGAGGCTATCCAAACAGTTTCTTAATTGCGCACAAAATTTGTGCACAGAGGTGCTTCTGTTCCTTTTTTCTTTTTATACAGTATTTTTATCTAAAAGCCAAAAAATGGGTCAGTAAAGTTGCCCACTCGTCAAAAGAACCTAAAGTGGTCCAAATCGCGACAAACAGAAATCCACAGTCTAGCTTTAAGTAATCACATGGCAATCAATTTATGAGAAAAGTATGACGAAAAAAAAAACTAGGTATTTCTTTTCATTCATCAAGTGAAAATTACAAGTGGAGGCTGACTCAAATGAAGTCAAACTACAATCAGCATCTGCATGCGAACCTTTTTCCATATAAACCACGAAGATGCAAAATGTTAGGTAGCGCTTCGTCATATATTTTAAATCAGATTTTAAAAATTTATCTTTAAATATCTATTTGATCATGAAACTTAATCACGTTTTAAAAATTTATCTTTAAATATTTTTAAGTTTCAAAAATTGGCTCAGATTTTTTGGCAAAAATCTCACTTTCACTCACAAATTTCAATTTTTTCGAGTAAAATACATGTACAAGCACAACTTTAAATTTAAATAATCACAACTTCAAAAATTAAAATTTACAAGTTTCAACTTCAAGATCTATGACCAAACGGGAGCTAGCTAGGCATCACTAGAAAGGCTACTTTTACAAGAAAAATGGCTGAAACAATTTTTTTTTATTAAAGTTAAAGTTATAAAGATTATCTAAAAGTTGAAGTTATTATTAAGTATTGACTATAGTGGGAAAGAAAAGGTCAAAAATTGTGGGTAAAAACTGGTATTTCTCTTAAAATGCTCCTCAAATAAATTTTAGATAATCATCGGGGGTACTCGGGGCATATTAGTCCATGCAAAGTGCTAACCCAACATCACTAACAGTTAACTGGGCGAGATTAGATAGAACAAAAGGAAAAGTAGTTTTAAAAGGAAACTCCAACTTAAAAAACATTCATTAGGAGGGATATGTGATTATTTTATCCTTATTTATGTCTTAAGATAGAAAGGATATTTAGCTAAATTTATAAGTTGATCAAAGTAACTTATAAGTATTTTTTGACTTATCTTCTGGTTTAAGTGCTTATAAATCAAGTGCTCCAAAATAAATCAAAAGTCATAAATTGGTCATTCTTAACTTATAATTTTTCGGTTTATAACTTACAATAAACACTTTTGTTTTAACAAAAAAGTATTATTCTATCCCTAATATTATTTCGTAGTTTCTCAAATATCCTTATTGAAATAAAACCCTAAATCAAGCTTCCATGACTCTTCTCTTTTACACGATTTTTATCAAAATCCAACAACATCATATGCCATGGTAAAAAATAATCAAGGTTCTTGAAAAGCACTTCTACGTCGAAAGTACTCGGATTGTTTTGCATAATAAATTAGTTTTTTCTTTTGTAAATCATCATTTTTCATCTCTATTATGTTTTAAGATTCGTTGTTTGCAAGAAACAATACTGTCACTATTGTTGTATGTTTTTCAGATTCTTAAAGTTCTCTATTTTGTAATCAAATATATACTGGATATTTACTCTTTATTCCATCACAACTTTAGCAGTGAAACGCTGGTGAAGAGAACAATAAACTTCGAATGGATTTAAGTTAACGCTGGTGAAGAAAACAATTAACTTCGAATGATTTAAATTTAACTTGCAACAAATAAAAGTTCATTAAAAAGAATGAGACATAATCGTGTCATTGTTAGTGTAAACGACTCTAAGGACATCCAACGCCTTTTTACAAAAAATTGACGTGTGAGCACCTTTTTACTAAACACTTCAACTTCTTATTTTCAGTTTCATCACTTTTATCTAAACACATAACTGCTTATTTATTAAATCAAGTTTAGCAATTAAAATTATTTATCAGTACTTAATGCTTATCGGTTAAAATTATTTATTTTCTTTTGAGCCGAGAGTCTTTCGGAAACAACCTCCCTATCTTCCAAGATGGGGGTAAGATCTGCGTACACTTAACCCTCCCCAGACCCCACACTGTGGGATTCAACTGGGTATATTGTTATTGTTGTAGTCTTCAAAACAATTACTACTATAAGGGTAAAATAATAATAATAAAAAAAATTATCTTAAACTTCTAAATAATACTAACTATTTTGATTTTTTTTTTTTTATTAAGGACAGGTATGTGGAGATAGTATTTGCTAATACTGAAATAGTATTTGTCCAGAACTGTAGTTCCTTTCACTCTCAGACTGGTTGAGCCAACATCTACACCTATATTACTAGTCTTGTGAGGTCCGGGCTAAGGTCAATATAGAAAATTTTATAATAGTTTAATTTAGAAAAAAGATAATTTGATATATTCTAAACTAACATAGTTGAAAGTATTTAAAATAATTCCAAACTGACTACAAGAGTAGTCGACCATTGTGTTTTGCTTCTTCTTCACAGTGATTCAAAGAAATCTATTATTTTTCAGCTTAAATTTCGATAAGTAAAATGATCACTACAACAACTTTGGTTATCAGTGACGAACTATTTTGTCACTTAAAATTCATATTTCATCACAAAAAATATTTTGTGACGGAAAAAAAATCGTCAAACGTTCGTCCCTAAACATGGGTCGCTAAAAGTATACAAAGACAACTTAGTGCTTCGTCGCTAAATAAGGTTTATTAACTACAAAAAATAATTTTGTCCTTAAATTCATACTATTTATGACAAACTTGTTCGTCAAAAAAAGTATAAAATTTTTGTGGTTGATAGTGTGTTTTTGTCACTAAAAAGACAATTAATGCTGACAAAACAACCTTGTCACTAATTATTATTTTAATCAGTGACGATCATAATTGTCTTTAAAGTCATATGTAATTTGTAGCTGAAAAAATAAATTTTCGTCACTAAAAACGATCTTTATATACAAAAAATATTTCGTCATTAAATACATAAATTGGTGACAAAAACAATTTTATGGTTAAAAGCTATCATGCCATCGTTAAAAATATTGATTTTACTTACAAAACAAAATTGTCACTAAAGAATGTGATTATCAGTGACAATTATAATTTTCATCAAATACAAAGATAATTCGTACTCAAAGTGATTTTAGGACAACTTATTATCGCCAAATATAACCATTTGTGATGAACTGATTCGTTGGTGATTAAAATATGATTTTCCTAAAAAGTATAATATAGTAATTATTTTAGAATAAAATTAGAATCCATTGTACAAATTAAGCAAGCATGTATTTTATTCTTTAATAATATACAAAATGAAAATAACGTAACAAAACATGCAAAGTACTGACAAAAATTTTCAGAAAAAATGACTAAAATTATATTGAGACAACATCTCATTACAATTTCCTTAAATTTAAAGAAACAATAATGAAATTAAATCTATTCAACATGAAAGTATAATTACAATACAAGAATATTGATAAATTAAAAAGACAAAAATATGTTTCTTCCTCGTATGCTAACATAGCTCCACTCATCCAATGATTTTACTCTTGAATTAGTTTCACCATCATGTACCTGTGTGAAACAAAAAAAAGAACATATAATGTTAGTGCACTTTTTGATATCACCATCTAAATAAAATTTATTTTCAATCTTTAATCGCAAAATTAATACCTCTTCATGGTCGAAGACTGATCATCGTTGTTCACCCAGCCAACCAATTGCACTTAACCCCACCATATTCCCGTCTGTGAAAATGACATCCATATAAATGAATTTGAATACCTTCAAAAAAGCTATATGAGCCATTCAAAAAGTAAAGAGAAGGGGTTTTTTACTTCACTACAATATGGTGCCATTCATTTCAAATTAAAGTAAGCAAGTTAATAGATCAATCAATGAAATATCATCAAAGTATATCCAAGCATAAAACTATTTCAGGAATTCTAAAGCAGAGAAAGTTACGTTGGACCTTTTAGAGTCGAAAACTTCTTCAATATAATAAGAACTTAACTACAGCAAACTCCGGGGTACTCGATCTGACCGGAGAACGAAAATAGCGACAGGAGCTTGAATCGCGAACCTGGAACGGAACCCGAATTTTTGATAGAAAGCGAGGTGTTATGGTGGTGTTTTTCTTAGGATATGTCCTCTATATTTAGCTATATATATTTATTCCTTTGCCTAACTGATCGTGATTTATTTTCGTGAATTAAGATCTCTAGTAGTGCCAATGCTATCTCTGATTGTTGTGGGTACTTTTTTTTTCTCTCAAAAGTGTGTAATGCCTTTTTCTGTATATTCTTTGTGTATTTTTTTTATTTTATTTTTATGCCTCTCTTTGTATCTTCGTGTGTTGTGTTATATATATTGGTTGTGCGTGTTGTGATTGTTGCTCGAAAAATGGAACGTGAAGGAGTGGGTTAGAGGGGAGATAAGTTTCTCCTGAGAGTTTTAGGGAAAAAGAATGTTTGTTTTAGGATAGGTGAAAGGGAGAAAAAAACGTGGGGTGTAGGGTATAATGGTGGGCTGGTGAGTTGAAAGTTTTAGGTTAATAAACCCTTTTTTTGTCTTTTTGTCTTTTTGTTTATTTTGTCCTTTTTGCCTTTTTTCAAAGACTCAGACTCAGATGTGACAATACAAATATTAACTAATTGTTTTAAAACTAATAAAAAATATAACACGTCAAATAGCTAGTCCAAAAATATAACTAAGAAAAATATTAAAATTAGTAATTTATTTATTAAAATCTAAATTAGAAGAAAAATATATTTTTTATAAATTTTCTTTTCTTTTGAAAAATAAAAACAAAACTTATCCTAAAATGTGACTCTATTTTTGTAATTTTCAAATTTTAAAAGTAAGACTTACTAAAAATGAAATAAAAATTAAAATATTTAATTAAACCTAAAAGAAATATTTAAACACTAAAAATGATGTAAAAATTTGTGTTTGGTAAAAAATTAGGTGCTTACATTTATTATTATTATTAATAAAATCTCCCATTAAGCAAGCTTAGTGGAAATTTAATTAAAAAAGATTTTGAGAAAATTTTGTACTTTATAAATAATGGGATTAAGTTTCAGATGCACTCCGTAAATTAAAAAAAAAAGTATTTATACCTCATATATTATAAAAAAAACATATACTTACACCCCTATGAGGTATATTTGTAGCTAAGTATATTATAATATAACTATTTAAAGTAAATTAAAATTATAAATAAGACGTTTTTATGTATTTATTTTTATGAAATTGTAAAAAGAGATAAACATTTTGTTCGATATCTTTACTCAAGCATTTGATTAAATGTATATCTATAAAATAAAATGAATACAAATTAAGTGACTTAATAAGATATATCGACTATTAATAATAATTTTTCTATAATATGACTTAGTTTCAGATAAGCTCCCTAAATTTTAAAATTTAAACACTTATAACCCCCCTCCCCCCCCCCCCCCCCCCCCAATACTATAAAATTCATACACTTACACCTCCCCATGTCTGTAACTAAATATATTAAAATATAATTAGTCAAAAGAAAACTAAAATTATAAATAAGAAATTTGTATGTATTTATTTTGTGAAATTTAATAAAGAAAATAAACATTTTTGTTGGATATCTGTATTTATGTAATTGATTAAAACAGAGAATTCTTCGAATCATTATTTTAATGAATACAAATTAATTACTTAATAAGATATATAGACCATTAGTAGTAACATTCCTACAATATGACTCAATTTCGGATACACTCCCTAAATTTAGAATTTAAACACTTATACCTCAAATACTATAGAAAAAAAAAAAAACTCCTACATTTATACCCACGATAAGGTATATCCATAACTAAATATATTAATATATAACTATTCAAAGGAAAACTAAAATTACAAATAAGAAGCTTTTTATTTCTTTATTTTTATGAAATTTAATAAAGAAAATAAACATTTTTGTTGGCTATCTTTATTCACACATTTGATTCAAACAAAGAATTGTTTGAAACATGTATCTTTATAAATGATAAATAAACACAAAATAACTACTTAATAAGATACACCGACTATTAGTAATAACTTTTCTGTAATATGACTCAGTTTCGGACACCCTCCCTAAATTTTAAAATTTAAAAACTTATAACCCCTATACTATAGAAATTCTACACTTACACCCCCTATGATGTATATCGTAACTAAATATATTAAAATATAATTATTTAAAATCAAATTAAAATTATAAATAAGAAGCATCTAATATGTTTATTTTTATGAAATTTAATAAAGAAGATAAATGTTTTTGTTGGATATCTTTATTCATGCATTTGATTAAAACTGAGAATTCTTTAAAACATGTATCTTTATACCGACTATTAGTAATAACTATTCTATAATATGACTCAATTTTTGATACACTCCCTAAATATTAAAATTTAAACAATTTATCTCCCAATACTATAGAAATTCTATACTCATCCTCTACAAGGTATATCAATAACTATATTTATTAAAATATAATTATTCAAAAGCAAATTAAAATTATGAAAATGAAATTTTTATATATTTATTTTTATGAAATTTAATAAAAAAGACAAACACATTTGTTGGATATCTTTATTCACACATTTGATTAACAATGAATTTTTTGAAACATGTATCTTTATAAATAAGACATGAACACAAACTAATTACATAATAAGATACACTGACTATTAGAAATAACTATTCTATAATATGGCTCAGTTTCAGATACGCTCCTTATTTTAAAATTTAAAATCTTATATCCCTTATACTATAGAAATCATGCACTAACACCCCCTATGAGATATATCAATAACTAAATATATCATAATATGATTATTCAAAAGTAAATTAAAATTATAAATAAGAAGTTTTTATATATTTATTTTTATGAAATAAAGAAGATAAACATTTTTGTGGGATATCTCTATTCACACATTTGATTAAAACAACAAAATTCTCTAAACATGTATTCTTATAAATAAGAAATGGCACAAATTGATTACTTTATACCGAATATTAGTAATAACTTTCCTATAATATGACTCAGTTTATGATAAGCTCCCTAAATTTTAAAATTTAAACACTCCCATATACTATAGAAATTTTACACTCACACTCCCATATACTATAGAAATTTTACACTGCCAACCTCAAGGTAAAGGCAGGAGGAAAACTACTGAAGCCCCCAAGAAATTGGTCCCTACATGGATCTCTAAAGGACCAATTGCTCCTGGGCCTGCTGCTGTAGCACCTTTACCAGAGGAAGCACCGCATGATAAGATGCCTGATTTGGAAGTGACTGAGAATCAACATGACACAGCACCAAATCCTCTAAATAACTCAAGTGTGCAAACTAAAACTCCTGCGAAGGGACTGCTGCCCTGCACATTTGCAACTTGGGAGCAGCACATTACATGGATGATTGCAAACTCAAAGGGAAACCCTCAACGTGCAGAAGTTTTCAGAATGATTTACTCTGAGACTGTGTATGGCATATGGATGGAATGAAATGGACGAATCTTTGAGAAAAGGAGCCGAGAATGGAATATTGTTGCAAAAGAGATTGCCTATGTCACCTGCGTTCGAGCCCCAACCAGAATTAGGCCCCTAGTACTTAGTTTCAAATTTTAGCTTCTGTATGTTGTTGCTCAAGTGTTTATTTAGAACGGCAAGCTGTGTGTAGCTATGCCTAGCTTTGTAATTCACTTTGGTGATTAATATAAAAACTTAGTTACCAAAAAAAAAAGTAATATATTAAAATATACTTATTAAAGTTATAAATAAGGAATTTTTTATTTATTTATTTTTATGAAATTTAAAGAAGATAAATATTTTTGTTGGATATTTTTATTCAAATATTTGATTAAAACAACGAGTTTTTTGCAACATGTATCTTTGTTATAAATAAGAAATATTCCAAGTTAATTACTTAATAAGATATGCCAACTATCAGTTGTAACTTTCGTATAATATGACTAAGTTTTGAATACACCTCCCTGACTTTTAAAATTTAAACACTTATACCCCTATACTATGTAGATCATACTTATACCCCAATGAGATATATCAATAACTAAATATATAACAATATAATTATTCAAAAACAATTATGTATAAATAAGAATTTTTATATATATTTATTTTATAAATTTAGTAAAGAAGATATACATTTTTGGTGGATATCTTTATTCGCGCTTTTGATTTAAAAATAGAAATTTTTGAAACATGTATAATATTTATAAAAGCAAATGAACAGAAATTAATCACTTAATAAGATATACTGAATATTAATAATAACTTTTCTATTATATGACTCAGTTTTTGATACGCTTCCTAAATTTTATAATCTAAACACTTAATCCCCATATACTATAGAAATTCTACACTCTCACCCTATGAGGTATGTCAATAAGTAAATATATTAAAATATAATTATTCAAAAGTAAACTACAATTATAAATAAGAAATTTTTTTGTAGCTATTTTAATAATTATATTTCCACGAACGCTCTGCACATGTTTATTTTTTGAACACTACAGTGCCTTTATCATAATTATTTGAAATCCTAGTTGGTTATTTTTTAATTTTTTTTAATTTTCACATTAGTGGTAAACGTTTAATCAAAGATCCACAAAACATCCAACACCTTTTAAAAAGTCTAGACTTGCAAGTTGACGTTATCTTCGTATAATTGCGCAAGTTGACGTTATCTTTGTATAATTTCTCTATGTGGAATCACGACCCCGACTCACATTACGTTTTATGTTTACATTGATACTTGCCTTTAATTCTCATAAGATGTAGTTGGGCGCTACCACATTATTCTATGATTTAGTATTTTTTATTCCTATGAAGAGCACATGAAAAAAATATTTGTTAGTTGTCACTTGTCATCATAAACTATCGTTGGCAAAGATCCTTTATATTTAGCTATGAATATTTTTCGTCGCAACTAGTTCATTTATTCAACTACAAATTTTAAATCGTCGCTATTTAAAACATTACATATTTTGTGACAATTTTTTTTTGTCACTAAGTCGCATGTTGATTAGAGACAATAAATTGCTCGTCACTAATTGCTTATATTATTAGTGACAACAATTGAGGTCATCATTCAATATAAAATTTTATGGCTAAAGCTTACAACATTTAACTACAAACTCTAATTTGTTGCTATTTTAAGAACATAATTTTTGTGACGATACTTTTTGCGTGTTTAAAATGTAATTAATTTAAAGACAAATAATTATTTGTCACAAATTGGATACATTATTAGTGACAAAATAATGTGTCGCTGATAACTTAAATTTGTGGCTATTGTTGCTGTTATATCCCGTATTTTTGAACCTCGGAGCATCTGCTGGGGTGGGGCCCACATACCGAGATTTTTTTTGGAACATCTGAAAAGTCATATGAATCACATATGTAAAGTTAAACACAACTCATGAAGTACCTTTGGACCAAATCAAAGTGGAAACCCTCCAAACGAATATTTTTAAGAAAACGTTTTCGGGTGACCTGACTTTGGGGGGTAAAAACTGTATTGTAAGTTTGGAATTTCGAAAATACCTTGAAATAGAAGTTGTAGATAATTGAATTAGCTTTCCATCCATAGGTCGTGGGTTCCCAGGTGACGTCGGTACAAGGAGATATGAACGTTTTAAGGTCGAAAGGTCAGTGGGCTAGGCCCAACTCGGGACCAACCGAGTTGGCCCAAAAAAATGAAAAAAAAATTCAGGCCCAAGTGAGGAGCCATTCGGCCATGGTCCATAAAAAGGATCCAAGCCCATGGAATTAAGTCATGTGGTCAATGAATAAAAGACCACTTAATCATCCAAATTCCATAGAACTTTCAAGAGAAAGAATAGGAGGAAAAACAAGAGAAAAACAAGAACAAAAAGAGGGCATTTCGGGTTTGGCCATAGAAAAATCACCCCTCAAAATCTTGCCTCTAAAATTAATTTCTTGTTGAATTCCTACTAAATTAAGTGTCCTCTACAACTTGGTGTAATTGTTTTGGAAGAAGGAGCACTTATTTCTTCAAGTTGACAACTGGTTCAAGTGAAGAAGTTTGTAGAAAAAGGTAAGAATCAATTCCTTTTTCTTATGTTATGAAGGTTTGTTTATGTTGTGGTATGTGGAAATGAGTAGAAATTATGGAAATAAGGAAGTTTGCAAAGTGGGTATGTATATATATATGTAGCCATGGGTGTATATATGTTGTATACATATATGAGTTGAATTTTATGTTGCATTCTAGTTGTGGTTATGATGGAAATTATATTGGGAATGAAAGTTGAATGAATTTTGGTTGAAGTTGTTAAGATGTGAATTATGATTATGGTTGATGAATTTGGAAGTTGGAAATTTGTTATGAAGTTGTATGCCAAAGATTTGATGTTTTGCATAAGTTATGATTTTGGCGGAAGATTGTATATCATGTATATCATGTATATCGAGTGTATATCTTAAGGAAAACGATATGAAATGTTTCTAGAACTATATGGTGATGATCTTGATGGTTGTTGAATATGAAATTATTGATCTTAGTTGAAAGTTGGGTTGAATTGAAGATTATGTCAACTTGTGAGAAAAATGACTAGTTGAAGGATATTTGTGTTTTTAATGTTCATTGTTGATATTGTTGTTGTCGTTTGGGTTGTTGTTGATGATTTATAGCCGAGTTGAATTCTCGGGGTGTCATATGTATAGGGGAAGTGCTGCCGAAATTTCGGTAGCCAAATATGCTTAAAGTTGAAATAATGGCATTAATAATTCACAATTGGTAAACTTGACCAATTGCAGTTTTTCGACGAAACGGGAAGTGAGTTTGGAAAGGCTTAAGGAGCGCGAAAGGTATGTAAAGCAACCCCAATTCTTCCCTTGGCATGCCCCTAGTGTGTTAGGGTCGGATCCGGGCCTCGAAGGACCTCTTGGCCCTCGGAATCCGCAAGACAAAATTTCAGTTTTTCCTTCAGTAGAATTGAACCATTTTGATACGCTTTTTCTGAAATGATGCAATTTTGCTCTAAATTATTCAGAAAGTCATAGAATGTTTGTATAACCTTTTTAGGTGATACTATATGCTTAGAGGGCACAATTTGAGCCCGCCACCTTGTTTGTCCCAAGGCGGGCCCGCTATTTACGGTTTTGCCCCTAATGTGTTAAAGCTTCCTTTTTAAGCGATTTTTGAAAGAAATGTTTTAATTACCCTACTAATCGCTTAACGAATATTATTTTAAATATTCTGTTAAATATTATAAATTATTTTGACACTCGGAATGACTTCGGGAAAGTTATACTTCTGTAATTTATTATGATATCCGAAATACATTTATTATGATTCCGTCCGACCCCATTGGATTTGTTTGTCTTTGATACGCTTCATCGAGTCTTTGAAAACATTTATTATATTTTTAAATTGCATTAGTCTCTCACTACTCCATTCGTGGATGTCCCAATGTTTCCCACACTGAGCCCGGGCCAGGATATGTTGTCAAGCGTAATTCTCTGCATTGTTCGCCGCGCCCCGATGTGAGGGGGCAGGTATACGCGTACATGGGTCTGTGGAGTATGATGTGCCATGTCCGCCTATTCTGATCTGATCTGTTATGGCCATTCTGATATGACATTTTATGATACGGGGCCACGCCCCTTTTTCTGATTCCTCTGTATAGTGGCACCAGCGTCGGGAGGGTGGCCACATTCTGTCTGCCGAGTCCCGTGTCAGGGACCGGATATGATATGATATGACATATGTTTCTGTACGCATTCTGTCTGTTTTGGAAATATGCATTTGACACTCTGGATTCTGTACTCATTTTCTGTAACCATTATGATTTGACTTCTGTGATTCCGCTTTACATATTCAGTACATATTTCGTACTGACCCCCTTTCTTCGGGGGCTGCGTTTTCATGCCGCGCAGGTACTGACGACAGGTTCGCTGATCCACACGTTTAGGATCCTATTTCTGCTATTTGGGGCGCTCTCTTCTACAGAGCCCATCTTTTGGTACAGTCTGTCACTGCTATCTGGATATGTACTTTGTTCAGGGTATGACGGGGCCCTGTCCCGTCTTATGATTATGATATGTTCTGTAGAGGTCTGTGGATACATCTGTGTGGGTTCTGTACATATGTTTGGGATATTCTGTTCTGTGATGGCCTTATCGGCCTATGTGTGCCAAGTCTGTTTTTCTGCTAAATTCTGTAGCGACCACTAATATTATTATTATATTATTATTCTGTTAATATGCTAATTTGGGGTATCGGGTACGTATAGGTGCCCAGCTCGGGCACTGGTCGCGGCCCACGGGGTTGGGTCGTGACAGTTGCCAACTCATATTTTGGTGGGAAATTTTAGTGAACAAAATATTTGCTACGAATTTTGTGTTTCGTCACTGAAAATATGTGGCTCATGTGTTTAAAGACGAAATTTAGTTTTTGACACAAAAAGTGAACAATTAGTGACGAATTTTATGTTGTAGCTAAGAATTTCGTAGTTAAATATCATATTTGTTGTTGTGACGCCTGAATTTGGCTGATTTTCCAACTTGAAACATCATCTCATTCCTCCTTTCTTCTCCCCGCTTTGCTTTTTTCATAAATATCCTGGTTTTTCAAAAAATGTTCGCTATGATCAGGACAACATCGATAACTTGTCACCATAAACAATCGTAAACAAAGATCATTGATTTTAGCTACAAATTTTTTTCGTCGCCAATAGTTAAATCATTCAACTACAACTTTTAAATCGTCACTATTTAAAACATTACATATTTTGTGACAAAAATTTGTTGTCACTAAATCGCATGTTGATTAGAGACAATAAATTGTCTGTCACTAATTGTTTATGTTATTAGTGACAAAAACTAAGGTCACAATTAAACATAAAATTCTGTAGCTAAAACTTACAATGATTAACTACAAATTCTAATTTGTCGCTAATGTATCAACACAGTTTTTGCAACAAAAATTTTTCGTCTCCAAAATTTAATTAATTTTAGGACGAAAATCAGTTTGTCACAAATTGGGTACATCATTAATGACAAAATAATGTGTCACCGATAACTTTAAATTCGTGGCTAATAGTACTCAATAAATGACGCCAACTCTTTTTTGGGAGGGAAACTTTAGGGGACAAAACTTTGCTACGAAATTTTGTGTTTCGTCACTAAAAACATGTGCCTCATATATTTAAGGACGAAATGTAACTTTTGTCACAAAAAATGAATAATTAGTGATGAATTTTGCGTCGTGGCTATTATTTTCGTAGCTAAATATCATATTTGTTGTAGTGGATCCTTTTAATTCTTCACCACAAATTCTTGCATCATTTTCTTAAAAAGATATCATATTGATATCCGTAAAAGCTTATGTTTAGCTAAACTAAAGTGGTTTAAGAGTTGGAAAAGATAAATAACAAAATTAAACTTCAAGTGTTATACAATTATTAAAAAGGCTAAAAGTTATTAAAAAATAGATTAAAGAGCAGATCACTTAGTAGACACAGTTACATCTCTCTCCTTTTTACTCTCCTCCGGACCCCCCCCCCCCCCCCCCCCCCCGGTCTTTCCTCTACTTAATTAAGAACATTGAATAAACCTTAAAACTTCTTTTTTTTTTTTTTTTTTCAAAGATCCTAATATATTAATTCTTGAAAAGCTTTGATATCATACTGTACTAAAAGCTATAGCACCAGAAAAACCAACATTCAATGCAAAATCTCAACAACAAAAAATTGCTGGAAGGACTGGTGGTTTACATATGCACGATTAGTAAAAATCATGTTTTATGAACTATAGTACTTTTTACAAAAAGAAAAAAAAAGTTATGGTACATTTTTCACTTAGAAAAAGTTGAACAAAGGGGCCATGTACAATATTATCAAAAAAGGTTTGGAAGAATCTTGATTTATTTGAAACATACTTTGGTATATCATATAATAAATAATAAGTACAAGTGTAGATTTGGAAGAGGATCCTTTTAGCTAGCAAGCAGACAACTAAATAGTTGAGATCCAATTAAGGACTACAAAATCTTTGCTTTTAACTATAGTTTTAGTTCTTTTCACGTCATTAAGAAAAATATAAAACAATTTACTAAGTTATCCCTATATATTAGATTTTTATGAGAATTGTGCATTATTAGAAAGAACTATTTTTAAAAGTTTTATAATAAATTTGAAAGCAATTATCAACTTTAATCTTAAATTCTTAAGCGACAATTATTGCAAACTAAAGCTACTATTAAAATTTGACGGAGGGAATAATTGATATCACAAGTTAAAATTATACCTCTTTGGATATTTAAAAACTAAAAATAATTCTCAAATTGGCTGAGAGCCTGTTTGGATGGGCTTATGCCTATAAGCTGCAAATAGCTTATAAGCTAAAAAAAATAAGTTGGGGTAGTCTAACTTATTTTTTTTTGGCTTATAAGCTGTTTTAGATAAGCTAAATCAAATAAGCCCAATTATCTTTTTGAGCTTATTTTAAGCACAAAATGACTTTAAGCTGGTCAGGCAAACACTCAAAAAAGCTGAAAACGGCTTGTAAGCAACTTATAAGCCAATCCAAACGAGCTCTGAGTAAGAAATGAACATATAGGAGCAAAAAGCCCTTGGAAAAAGCAACCGTCAACATCATCCACACGGGGGCCCACATTTATTACTTTGTCAATAATAACTTATAAAGTACAACATAGTGACTTTACAATATTAGCCCTGTGAGGACGACTAAAACAAAGATCCTCTCTTATATATATTAACTAGATGGCCTATCCCGTGCTGCGCACGGGCCTAACACTTCGGATTATAGTGTATCTATGTATATGTAGTTGTGTTTAAATATATATATATACTATGTTCAAAATACGATTAATAAAATATTATAGTTTGTGCTCCGTATCTAAAATTTTATTTTATTCGTGTTTGGTACGAAAATTTATTAATACTTTTTAAAAGAGAAGACTTATTTAAAAGAAAACTATTTTCCTCTCTTTGAGATAAAATAATAGCAATATTTAAGCATCAGTTGATATTTTCAATTTTAATTCGATTAATTTAAAAGTGTAAAATACTTATTATTTTTTATCAAATTTTGATTTAGATAATTCTAATTCACATTATTAAATTAATTTTACATATTTGAAACGAAACAAAGTAGAAATTAATTTTCTATTTAAACGAAGAAATGCTATTTTTTAATTTTTAGTAAATATTTTCGGTTTAACTCATTTTACTTGTCATGTTGTCTTTTGCATGGTTTTCTAAGGAAACGTGAATTAGAATTATAATTTGACTAATTTATCTTATTCATTATTTGATCTTCATTTGATATTAATCTCTTTTCATATTTATTAGAGTAAGAATAAAAATAAAAAAGTAATTAAATTGTATCTTATTTTTTAAATATATATATTTTAAGTATATTTATTTTAGTAAACATAATAAATAAATGACATGACGGAATAGCAATAAAAAAGTAGGACCGAACACGGACGACGATCATGCCTCTATAAACCGGCTCTTCTATATAGTGGTAATAGTAAAGTAATACATATAATTTTTTTTTTATCAAATTTTGATTTGAATAATTCTAATTCAAATTATTATATTAATTTTACATGTTTAAGATGAAACGAAATAGAAATTTGATTTTCTATTTAAATGAAGAACTTTTATTTTTTAATTTTTAGTAAATATGTTTTGTTTAACTCATTTTACTTGTCATGTTGTTTTTTACACGATTTTTTAAGGAAACGTCAATTAGAATTATAATTTCACTAATTTACCTTATTAATTATTTGATCTCCATTTAATATTATTTTTTTCTTTTATGACATTAATCTCTTTTCACATTTATTAGAGTAAGGAAAAAATGAAAAAGTAATTAAATTCTATCTTATTTTAATATATAAGTATTTTAAGTATGTTGCTGTACAATAATTTCATTTGCTCCCACTAATGGGTTGATACGCATGTGGCAATGAATCCATCATTATTGATTTAATTTTTTGATTTTCTAAGAACTTTTTTTTTTAACATTGTTTGTTTTTTTAATATGGGATTCATTTTTTTTAATATTGCTTGATTTTATTAATATGGGGTCCACTTTTTTTCCCCGTGAGTTTGGATGTGGTGGGTTCCACTTTTTTCTTCCCCTCCCCCCCCCCCCCCCCCCCCCCCCCCCCTCTTTGTTTTTTTAATACTGGTTGGTGTTTAATATGGGGCCATGAAGAACTTCTATTTTTTAATTTTTAGTAAATATTTTTTGTTTAACTCATCTTACTTGTCATGTTGTTTTTTACACGGTTTTTTAAGGAAACGTCAATTAGAATTATAATTTCACTAATTTAGCTTATTAATTATTTGATCTCCATTTAATATTATTTTTTCTTTTATGACATTAATTTCTTTTCATATTTATTAGTGTAAGGAAAAAATAAAAAAGTAATTAAATTCTATCTTATTTTAATATATAAGTATTTTAAGTATGTAGCTGTACAATAATTTCATTTGCTCCCACTAATGGATTGATACGCATGTGACAATGAGTCCATCATTATTGATTTAATTGTTTGATTTTTCTAATCATTTGTTTTTTAACATTATTTGTTTTATTAATATGGGATTCACCTTTTTTTTTTTTTTAATATTGCTTGATTCTGTTAATATGAGGTCCACTTTTTTTTTTCCTGTGAGTTTGGATGTGGTGAGTTCCATTTTGTTTTCTTCCTTTTTTTTTATTGCTCGGTGTTATTTAGTATGAGGCCCACCCTTTTTTTTAAGGGACAACGGACGATGAAGCATGGGTGTTTATATAGTTTCTTCTTTTTTTTTTTTTTTTTTTATATTGCCTGGTGTTGTTTAGTATGGGGCCCACCCTTTTGGACATTATTAATTTGCACTATTTTTATGCATATAATATATATATATATATATATACTATGTTCAAAACACGATTGATATAACATTGTAATTTGTGCTCTGTATCTAAAACTTTATTATATTAGTGTTTGCTAAGAATACAAAGTCTGCACTTTTTTTTTTTTTATACATATTACTTGATTTTGTCAATATGAGATACTATGTTCAAAACACGATTAATATAACATTATAGTTTGTGCTCCGTATTTAAAACTTTATTATATTAGTGTTTGCTACGAATACGCATTGTGTTTAATATGGGGCCCACAATTTTTTTCACATTTATTAGAGTAAGGAAAAAATGAAAAAGTTTTTAAATTCTATCTTATTTTAATATATAAATATTTTAAGTATGTTGCTGTACAATAATTTCATTTGCTCTCACTAATGAGTTGATACGCATGTGGCAATGAGTCCATCATTACTGATTTAATTGTTTGATTTTCTAAGCATTTGTTTATTAACATTGTTTGTTTTATTAATATGGGATTCACTTTTTTTTTTAATATTGCTTGATTCTGTTAATATGGGGTCCACCTTTTTTTTTCTCGTGCGTTTGGATGTGGTGAGTTTCACTTTTTTTTCTTCCTTTTTTTTATTGCTCGGTGTTATTTAGTATGGGGCCCACCCTTTTTTTTAAGGGACAACGGACGATGAAGCATGGGTCTAAACCCATGCTTTATATAGTTTCTTCTTCTTTTTTTTTTTTTTTTTTTTTTTTATATTGCTTGGTGTTGTTTAGTATGGTCTCGACCCTTTGAGCTGATGTGTGATGCAAGTGGCTTTGCCATGGGGGATGTTCTTAGCCAAAAGCGGGATAAGATCTTCCACCCAATTTACTACGCAAACAAGACTTTGAACAGTGCCCAAATGAATTACACTGTCACAGAACAAGAGTTGATGTCTATTGTGTTTGCTTTCGAGAAGTTCCGGGCTTATTTGTTGGGCACACATGTGATTGTTCACACCGATCATGCAGCCCTACATTACCTCATGACAAAGAAATATGCAAAACCGAGGTTGATACGTTGGGTCCTTCTCTTGCAAGAGTTTGACTTTGAAGTCAAAGATAGAAAGACGTGTGAAAATCAAGTTGCGGACCACATGTCTCGTCTTGAAGAGGCTGGGCGTCCATTGGATGGCCTAGAAGTCAATGAGTCATTTCCGGATGAGCAAGTAATGGCGGGGTCGCATGACATGATCCTTTGGTATGCCGATTTTGCTAACTTCCATGCAAGTGACATCATGCCGGTGGATTTGAACTTCCACCAAAAGAAGAAGTTTTTGAGTGATGCCCGGAAATTTTATTGGGACGAGCCATAGGTTTGCGCCGACAACATCATAAGGAGGTGCATACCCGAAGTAGAAATGATGCCCATCATTGAAGCCTGTCACTCATCACCGGTTGGTGGACATCATAGTAGCTCAAGAACGGCAACCAAGGTTTTTCAAAGTGGTTTTTATTGGTCGACAATTCATCAAGATGCTCATGACTTTGTAAAAGCTTGTAATCAATGTCAAAGGCATGGGGGCATATCAAGAAGGCATGAGCTACCAATGACACCGATTCTCGAAGTTGAATTGTTCGATGTATGGGGCATTGATTTTATGGGTCCATTTGTAAGCTCCTACAACAACAAGTACATTCTTGTGGCAGTAGATGATGAGTCGTGAAATTACGCGATATTCGACGCTAATTCCTTAAGCTTTTGTGACTCCTTAAGCACTTTTGTTGTTACTTTTTGTGTTTTTATGTTGTTTTGTAGGAAAAGATGCCCGGAGAGCATAAAAGAGCAAAATGGATCAAAATGGACCAAAATGGAACAAAATAGAGCAAAACAAGCCAAGTAGCTGAAATGAGTGATCGGAAGATACCAAGTGAAAAGAAAGTCAAAAAGAGGTCAAACTGGACATTTTTGCAAAACTGTCAAAACTGGACAGTTTTGCAAAAACGGGACAGATTTGCAAAACTGTCAAAAGTGGACAGTTTTGCAAAAACGGGCAGAATTGCAAAAACAGAAATATGGGGGCAGATTTTGACAATTGTTTGGACTTGGAAAAATAGAGGGCAGCTACAAAAGAGAGATTTGGGGCATATCATTTTCATCTTTGGTCATTTTGCAAGTTTTGGAGGCTAGGGTTTTTCTACAACATTGGAGGAGAAGATTAGAAGCACTTCAATGAGATATTTCTTAATCCTTCTTCAATTCCTTGTTTTGTATTGCATATCTAAGTGTGTAGTATTTATTCCATTACTTGAATCTTGATTGTGAAAATATTCTTGATTAAAGTTTGGTTTGAAACTCTTGTTATGCTTATGTATTGAATGATTCTTATTGCTATTGAAGTGGGTCTTTGTTGATTTAATTAATCTCGTTCTTGAATGTTTCCAAAGGGATTAGCTAACCCTAGGACTCACCCATTTACTTAGATTGAGCTTGGAAGAGGAAATCTAGGTTGAGAAAGATTAATTAACAAGAATTTGGGTCATTAAACTCATCTAATAACTTGAGCTCGGAAGAGGATAGTTACTTGAGGTTAAATTGATTGTACCTAACATCACACTCTAAGGCTTGGAAAAGCTTAGAGTGAAATTCATTGATTTGGTTGGAAGACTTTCAATGAGATTTTAGAAATCATTATCTATCAACATAAACCCGTTCTTAGTTGTAAAATCGTGAAATACATTGGATCGTTACTTGAGTGTAATCTCCTATTATCCATGCTTGTGGTCATTGATCATTTTACTTGCTTTCTAGGTTAGTTCACATTTTTGCATTAGTCATAATTTTCTCAAACAAAAACCAAAATACCATTTATCGTTTGGCTTTAGCTTAGTTGGTGAAAGTTCCTTACTTTCTTAATCGCCTAGCATATTGTTCCCTGTGGGATCGACCCCGACTCATAGTTGGGTAAATATATTGCATACGACCGTGTACACTTTCTCTTTGAGGAGTTTATTTGGACGTTATCAGTAGACTACGTGTCCAAATGGGTGGAAGCCGTAACGCTCCCCAACAATGAAGGAAGAAGCGTCACTGCATTTTTAAAAAGAGTTATCTTCTCAAGGTTCGGAACTCCAAGAGCAATCATTAGTGACGGGGGTTCTCATTTCTGCAATAGATTATTCAAGACTGTTCTTGAGAAGTATGGGGTCAAGCATAAAGTTGTCACCCCGTATCATCCCCAAACAAGTGGCCAAGTTGACGTCTCAAATAGACAGATCAAGAGCATCATTTCCAAATGCGAGACGCACCTGATGCACAGGGGCATTTTTGTCTGGAAATTGTTCCCGTTTTGGACATGCTATAAATAGATTTTCTAGGGTTTTGGATTGGATTATCCTGCAGTTTTTGGCATAAACTCTTGTGGAGTCATTTACTGTTGGTTGTTGAAGCATTTAAGAGATTTCTTTTAGCTTTGTCATCTTCTGCATCCAACACTTTTGTAAGATTTATGAATACATTTTACTTGATTGCTTTACTTTTAATGAATATTAGTAGCTAATCTTTCAGCTAAGGTTGTGGTATCCAATGTGTTAGTTATGTGATTGATTTTCATATTCATACTATGTTTGTATGCTAATGGTGTTTTCTATTAACTCTTCAAGCATCAATGTCTTGTGATGGTGTACAACATTACTTGTGCCTTAATACCATTACTTTGCTTGGAAAAGAAAGTAGAGGTTAGGAAAAGAGTTAATAGCAACAATTTGGGTCATTAAATCCATCTAATAGCTTGAGCTAGGAATAGGAAAGCTAGTTGAGGCTACATGGGAGTTCTCTTAAAGGAAACATTCTAGGGCTTGGAAAAGCCTAGGATGAAATTTGCTGATTTGGTTGGAAAACTTTTGGCAAGAATCATGTAACCCTTGGCTTAACGCACATATAAATAAGTTGAATTGACACTCAATCGTATTACTTTCCATTTGAACTACAACCTTAGTCCCATTTACCAATTGTTTACATTCTATAACCATTCTCAGTTTTTAATGAACAAACTACAATCAAACTTTTATTATATTTCCCTTCCCCTGAAAATATAGACTAACAGTCGGGTGTTACACTTATTAAGTATTCTTCTTCATCGTATTCTCTGTGGGATTCGACCCCAACCTTGTTGGGTTCTATATTTGACAACGACCGCTTACTCCTGATATTAAAGGTGTAATTTGGGCGTATCAAATTTTGGCGCCGTTGCCGGGGAATACGGTCTAGAAATTTACTGACTAGTGTAAAACTTTACTTTTAGTCTTTATTTTATTTTCTTATTTCCTTTTTGTTGTTGTTTGTTGTGCAGGAATTATGGATGGGGATGGTATCCCTGTCCAAAATCCACTAGTAGCGGTTGGTGAAGAAGCTGCGGGGGCAGGCTATGCAGCTGCAATTCAGCCCCCACCTTTAATTGGAAACTCGAGTTTCCATATGACCAACACAATGCTGCACCTGCTCAACACTAAGGGACTGTTCGGTGGTCTACCCAAATAAGACCTGAATAGACACCTTAGGAACTTTCTTGGGGTCTGTTTTACCAATGTGCATCCGGGCGTCTCACTTGAAACAGTCAGGCTACGGCTCTTCCCGTACTCTCTAACGGGGGAAGCCACAGCTTGGTTAGATGATCTTCCTTCCGGATCCATCACTACTTGGGAGGAATTGACCGAAGCATTCCTCAAGAAGTTCTTCCCTCCATCGCGGATGTTACAACTCCGTGACGAAATCAACAACTTTCGTCAACTTCCTGATGAGGCTCTCCATGAAACTTGGACTCGTTTTAAAAAGAAAGTCAAAAGCTGTCCCAATCATGGGTTGCCCGATGGTGTGCTTCTACAAACATTTTATAGATCTCTAGATTCGGTCAACAAATCAGTGGCAAACAACATTGCAGAGGGGTCTCTTATGGATAATTCTTATGCCACCGTTTGTGAATTGTTGGATAAATTGACCGAGACTAATGAATCATGGCACACTAGGGATTCATAAGTGGGTGGAGGAAGAGAGAGATGAGTCCATGGCAAAACTTGTCACCCAAATGGACCTTCTGACAAAACATGTCATGGGTGGCGGAAACAAAAAGGTGAACGCGGTAGAATCCTGTGAAGGGGGTCCTCCGGATGAGCAATGTTTCCAAATGTATGATGAGGAAGCAAATTATGTAAACAAACTAAGGGATGGTTCCCGTCCAAACTACCAAGGTCCGAATCAAGGATCTTGGCGGCAAGGTCAAGGGAATCAAGGTTGGAACAAAGAACCAGGTCACTATAATTGGAGAGATAATCGTGACAACAACCAAGGGGGTTACAATAGCAATTACAACAATCATCGGAGCACAAATCCGTATGTCCTTCCGAAGGGAAATCAACCAAGCTCTGGTCAACCGCCCAATAGCGACCCCGCTAGTTCAAAAAATGAAGATATGTTGTCAAGGGTATTGAGGAAAGTAGAATCCACCGACACCTTTTGCAAGGAGACTAGAGATGAAGTGAAATCCATGGGTCAAGTTGTTAGTTCACACTCCACCTCCATTAAACAATTGGAGTCTCAACTTGGCCAAATCTCGGCTATCCTAAACCAAAGGCAGAAAGGCTCACTCCCTAGTGACACAGTTGCAAACCCAAGGAACGATGGTGAACATAAATGCAACGCAATTACTACGTACTAGGAGTGGCAGAACAATTGGGGAAAATGCGTTGGTGAAAGAAAATGTGTTTGGTGATGAAGAGAAAATGGTTGAAGAACCCATGGTTATTGAAAAAGAAGCAAACCCAACGAATAAGCGGGCTGGTATTGAAGAAACCATCGCTGACAAGGACCTTCCGGAAATCAATGATGCCTCGGAAAGCAAGGAAGCGGCAAAGGAGGTACCAAGGGCTTCACCGCCCGTTATGAGGCCTCCCCCTCCTTTTCCCCAACGATTGGCAAAGAAAGCGGAAGATGGAAAATTCCTCAAGTTCATCGAACGATTAAAGGATCTCTCAATAAATATTCCATTGGTTGAGGCACTTGAACAAATGCCCGGTTATGCTAAGTTCATGAAAGATCTCGTCACCAAAAGAAGGAGTCCCGGTAGTGAAACATTGGGGGGCACTCATCATTGTAGTGCAATCGTCACCAAAGCTTTGGTGCACAAAAAAGAAGACCCCGGAGCATTCACAATTCCATGCACCATCGGTAAATACAAGTTTGCTAAAGCTTTATGTGATCTTGGAGCAAGCATCAATTTGATGCCGCTTTCTATATTCAACAAGTTGGGATTGGGCACCCCCCGTCCTACCACAATGAGATTACTTATGGCGGATAGAACTGTAAAGAGGCCCATTGATATTCTTTATGATGTGCTTGTAAGAGTGGATAAATTTATTTTTCCGGCCGATTTTGTGATCTTGGATTGTGAAGTTGACTTTGAAGTTCCCATAATATTGGGAAGACCATTCTTAGCCACAGGGCGTGCCCTCATGGATGTGGAAAGAGGTGATATGAAATTTAGAATGAATGATAAAGAGATCACTTTCCATATTTGCAAGTCAATGAAACAGCCGGCTGATATGAGTGTTGTGTGGTTATTGACACAATTGATGAAGCAATGGAGACAACTATAGAACATGAGCATATAGGTGATATGTTGGCTGCGGTGATAATGAATTATGAATGGGACGACGAAAAAGAATTTGAGGAGATGGTCAATGCACTGATTGGAATGGGGTCTTACCACCTCAATCCAAAGAGACTCGATCTTGACTTGGAAAACCGAGAAACTCCTCCTGCAAAACCTTCAATTATTGAGCCTCCTACTTTGGAACTCAAACCTCTTCCTTCACATTTGAGGTATGAGTTTCTTGGACTCAACAACACATTGCCTGTGATTATATCTGCCCGGTTGACGGATGAGCAAAGAGAGAGGTTGATGGTGATCTTGAGAAGATACAAAAAAGCTATCGGGTGGAGTATTGCGGATATTCAAGGGATCCCACCCGATATTTGTACACATAAAATTCAGCTTGATGAAGACTGTGAGCCAAGCGTTGAACATCAAAGGAGGTTAAATCCTCCCATGCAAGAGGTCGTAAAAGTTGAGATAATCAGGTGGTTAGATGTCGGGGTTGTGTACCCCATTTCGGATAGCTCATGGGTGAGTCCGGTTCAATGCGTGCCAAAAAAAGGTGGAATCACCGTGGTTGCGAATGATAAAGATGAGTTGATTCGCACTCGCAAGGTTACCGGATGGCGTGTTTGCATGGATTATCGGAAGCTGAATAAGTGGACCAAAAAGGACCACTTTCCAATGCCATTCATGGACCAAATGCTTGATAGGCTTGCGGGCAGAGATTATTATTGATTCCTTGATGGGTATTCCGGGTACAACCAAATCACCATTGCCCTGAGGACCAAGAGAAAACTACCTTCACTTGTCCTTTTGGGACTTTTGCTTTTAAGAGAATTCCTTTTGGGTTATGGAATGCACCCGCAACATTTCAACGTTGCATGATGTCTATTTTCTCCGATATGGTTGAGGAGTCCATTGAAATCTTCATGGATGACTTTTCCGTAGTTGGGGATTCCTTTGAGGAATGCTTGCAGAATCTTGCCCAAGTATTGAAACGATGTGAAGAGACAAATTTGGTTCTGAATTGGGAGAAGTGCCTCTTCATGGTTAGAGAAGGCATCGTCTTGGGGCACAAGATTTCGGAAAAGGGGCTTGAAGTCGACCAAGTTAAAATTGAGGTTATTGTTAAGCTTCCCCCTCCAATTTCCGTTAAAGGTGTTCGTAGCTTCCTTGGACATGCTGGGTTTTATAGAAGATTTGTTAAGGATTTCTCGAAAATAGCCAACCCGCTATGCAAGTTGTTGGAGAAGGAGTCGAAGTTTGTATTTGATGATGCTTGCTTGAAGGCATTTGAGGCTCTGAAAGAGAGACTCACATCGGCTCCTATCATCATTGCCCCGGACTGGTCTCAACCCTTTGAGCTTATGTGTGATGCAAGTGGCTTTGCCATGGGGGCTGTTCTTGGCCAGAAGCGTGATAAGATCTTTCACCCAATTTACTATGCAAGCAAAACTCTGAACAGTGCCCAAATGAATTACACTGTCACAGAACAAGAGTTGTTGGCTATTGTATTTGCTTTCGAGAAGTTCCGGGCTTATCTTTTGGGCACTCATGTGATTGTTCACACCGATCATGCAGCCCTACGTTACCTCATGACAAAGAAAGATGCAAAACCGAGGTTGATACGTTGGGTCCTTCTCTTGCAAGAGTTTGACTTTGAAGTCAAAGATAGAAAAGGGTGTGAAAATCAAGTGGCGGACCACTTGTCTCGTCTTGAAGAGGGTGGGCGTCCATTGGACGGCCTAGAAATCAATGAGTCATTTCCGGATGAGCAAGTAATGGCGGGGTCGCATGACATGATCCCGTGGTATGCCGATTTTGCTAACTTCCATGCAAGTGACGTTATGCCGGTGGATTTGAACTTCCACCAAAAGAAGAAATTTTTGAGTGATGCCCGGAAATTTTATTGGGACGAACCATATCTATTCAGGGTTTGCGCCGACAACATCATAAGGATGTGCATACCCGAAGTAGAAGTGATGCCCATCATCGAAGCTTGTCACTCATCACCGGTTGGTGGACATCATAGTAGCTCAAGAACGGCGGCTAAGGTTTTTCAGAGTGGTTTTTATTGGCCGACAATCCATCAAGATGCTCATGACTTTGTGAAAGCTTGTAATCAATGTCAAAGGCATGGGGGCATATCAAGAAGGCATGAGCTACCAATGACACCGATTCTCGTAGTTGAATTGTTCGATGCATGGGGCATTGATTTTATGGGTCCATTTGTAAGCTCCTACAACAACAAGTACATTCTTATGGCAGTAGACTACGTATCCAAATGGGTGGAGGCCGTCGCGCTCCCCAACAATGAAGGAAGAAGTGTCACTGCATTTTTGAAAAGGGTTATCTTCTCAAGGTTCAGAACTCCAAGGGCAATCATTAGTGACGGGGGCTCTCATTTTTGCAATCGATTGTTCAAAACTCTTCTTGAGAAGTATGGAGTCAAGCATAAAGTCGCCACCCCGTATCATCCCCAAACAAGTGGCCTAGTTGAAGTTTCAAATAGAGAAATCAAGAGCATACTTTCCAAAACAGTAAATGCTAACCGGACTGATTAGTCAAGGAAATTTGATGATGCCCTATGGGCATACCGAACAACCTACAAGACACCAATTGACATGTCTCCATATCAACTGGTATTTGGAAAACCCTGTCATCTTCCGGTGGAACTCGAACATAAGGCATTGTGGGCCTTGAAAAAGTTGAATCTAGAATGGGATGATGCCTCAAACTTGAGGTTGGAGCAGATTAACGAACTCGATGAATTTCGCCTTAAGGCATATGCGAGTTCTTCACTTTACAAGGCCCGCATGAAACACTTTCATGACAAGAAGATCTTGCAAAGAGAGTTCAGCATCAGAGATCGGGTATTGCTGTTCAACTCCAGGCTCCGGTTGTTTCCCGGAAAGTTGAAGTCCAAATGGTCCGGCCCGTTTGAAATCACACAAGTGTTCCCATCTGGAACAATTGAACTTGTTTGCCCAAGTGGTAATAAAATCAAATTGAATGGGCAAAGGGTGAAACATTACTGGGGATCTCAGAATGAAGCAAAGATTATCGAGGTCTTCATCCTCAACGAGCCATAAAAGGGCTAAACAGGTACCAACGTTGTGCTGCGACGTAAAATCAAGCGCTTCTTGGGAGGCAACCCAAGTTTTATTTTCATGTGTTTATTGTTCTTACTTTTATGATGTTTTGATGTGTGTCCAAGTGTGTAGGAATAAAGTGTGCACAGAGAAGAAGAATTGGAAAAATTCCAACAGGCATGACATGCGACACCACATGCGATTCGCATGTGGTGTCTGCCATTGCATATGCGTGTCGCATTTGATGCCAAAATTCAGTCAATGTGAACCAAACTTTCTGTCAGCAGATGCGACAGAGTGTCACAACATGCGAGTCGCATGTTGAACATGCGACGGCATATGCGAGTCGCATGTTGTGCAGGTAGGTGAAAAATCGCGGGTTGACCCGACCCGGCGGAAATGTTTTGTTTTAAATAAAAGAGGGTAACCGTTGTTTTTTCAGTTATAATCTTCACGATTCCTCTCCTCATTTTTCCTCTTCTCTCCTACATCATCCCATAATACCAATTACACTCCAATCACTCTAATTCACATCACCAAATCTTGAATACTGCTCCCATTTTTCAAGGTTTCCAATTTTCATTAATTCTCAAGGTATGTTAACTTTGCTTTTCTTTACATTAAGTGGTACTTAGGAACTGCTCTATCCCATGTATTGTCATGCCATAACACGTGATGTAATTAGTTAGTCGATTAGATCTATCTTATGTGATTATGTGGGTTGTTAGAAATTGATGAAAAATGGGGAATTCTTGAGTACCCATGATTGTGTAGTCTTTCTAGGAATTTGTTGTTGATGACGAATGAGATAATGACTGGGGAATTCTTGAGTACCCATTTGTTGTAAGAATTGTTAGTTCAGGCTCGCTCGCAACTCATGTGATTAAATGCCTAAATTACCCTTTGAATGTTTGGATGTTGCGGAAATATGATCGTTCGCCAAAATGGGAAATTCTTGAGTACCCATGGCACATTACCTGTGAAATAGGACCCGTGATGCCTTTTGAATTACAAAGTGTCATTGTCTATCGTGAAGAACAATCATCGAACATAGGCGCGTGTGAGTAATTGAATAGACTTTTCCAATGATAGACGGGGGAAATCGCTCTTAAGGGAAAAAGTTATGTAAACATGTTTTTGTTTGTGTGCATCTGTGTTGTTTTTTAAAAAAAAAAAAAAAAACTCAAGTGACTCACATGCGAGCATCATATGCGATGCGCATGTTGCACATGCGAATCGCATATGCTGCAGTATATGGTGACAGTGAGACACTCACAAGAAGTGATCTCATTGTCATCATATGCGACACCATATGCGAGTCGCATGTCACACATGTGACTCGCATGTACTGCTTCGCATGTGGTGTCACCCCTTCAATGCTTTGTTTCTTTTTTATACACCTCGTCGTCGTTGCTAAAGGAACACCATAAATAATGGGTATATTTTTGTATGTTGTGCAGGATGGCTCGATCAAACCAACCTCAAGGTGGAGGAAAACGAGCAACACGAAGACGAAAAGATAAGGCACCTGCTGATCCCGTCCCCCAGTCTGAAGAGGGGACACATGGGGCTTCCTCTCCTGAGCCCGAGGATGCTATTACCAGAGGTCAACGGAGGGAAGCAATGGAGCAACGGTTCACCGTGCCTGGATCTAGGGAACTATATAAGACTTGGAATACAATTAAGCCTGATGGGAATCCAGTCCGGGGCTTCATTGTCGAAAAGAGAGTCACTCTCCAGGGGCTGCATGACCAATGTCCGGGCATCATTCGCAAGCTTGAAACCTTGAGATGGAATTATTTCATGCAGCCCGCTGTATATTGTCCGGCCCTGGTAATGGAATTCTACGCAGCTTATGCGGCCACACTGAATGCGAAGATGTCGCGCCGCCAACCAAAGAAAACCTTGGCACATTTGTGTTGGGTTCCAGTTCGGGGGAAAGAGATTGATTGTGCTGCCGATACCATAACATCGATCCTGTATGAGCAACGCAGCGAAACAGACCCTGTTGAAGGTTGGCCTCCGGTGAGTTCGGAATATGATTTGAAGATGGAGAACCCGGAGGAGCATCGAGAGTGGGTTGCTTCAGTGATTGCCTCTGGGACTCCACCATGGCTAGATCCATCGGTCACAATTGAGAAGAACACTTTCAACCGCGAAGCCAAGTTTTGGCTATCTCTCGTATCATCGCGGGTGATTCCTTCCAAGAACAACACCAACATACCTATTGCAAAGTGTATTCTCATTGCTTCGCTCATGTCGGGGCATCTTGTCAATGTGGGGGAAATTATCCGAGACCACATCAAGAATTCGTCCACTCAGAAGGGCACATCGCTCCCTTTTCCCTGTTTGATTACTGAATTATGCCGCCGGACAGAGGTTCGTGATATTCCTCGGGTGGACAGAAATGTACCGGCTGATCAATTGATTGATTACACCAAATTGGAACCGGGAACTAGAAAGCGAAAGCGGGTGAGTACAGAGCCGAGAGCTTCGGGGACACCACTTGATGCTCATATTCTTGAGTCCGAAGACTTGGCCACCGATGATGAGGAGACCACTCCCAGCACAGCCCCTCGAGCACCGAGGTTTGACCTTCCGAGTTCTTCCACTACAGTTCCTACTGATACGGTTCCGCCATCCACCACAGCAGCTCGTGAAGTGTCTGCCGAGGGTATGCGAGTGCTCCGGGCAGCAGATGCTAAAGTTAATTGGTTGGTTGAGCGGCTCCCCAATTTTGTGAAGGAGGCGATTGAGGCAGCAATGGCACTCTACACTCAGGCAATCACAGATATTAGAAAAGAGCAGGACAGAATTAAGGAGCATGTTCGCCACATTGATCGTCGGTTGGAGCAGATTGAGGGGGGCAGTGCAGGCGGCCTTCCTGCCATTCGGGCGGACCTAGCTAAAGTCAAGAAGGACATTCGGGTATTGAAATCCCATGAGATTGAGCTCAGTGCACCCATTCTACCATCCGGTGCCTCCTTATTCTCCACTGGGCCCACAGCGCCTGCCATGCCTTCGGAAAAATGGGTGGAGGAGTCAGCTGGGGAGGACGAAGAAACTGAGGAAGAAGAGGAAGAAGAGGGGGAAGAAAGCGAGGAAGAGTTTGATGAGGAGCTGGAGGTTGACCCAGCTGTTGAGGAGGCACGTAATTCCGCCCGAGCTGCTGGTATCGCTGAAGACGAGATAGACACATATGTGGCCATGCAGCAGTCCCTTGAGGCGAGCAGAAAATCCAGGGGGGCCTCTCGACCCCCGAGGGCGGGTGAGGCCAGTTCATCCACCGCTCCTCCTGCTGACACACGATTGCCCCCGTCTGTGGGGCCTGAGATATTGACACCCGAGAGGGAGGGTGATGCTGTGACGCTCCCATTGATAGTACCTCCGTTGGAGGTCCTCCCTGCTGATCAGACACCATCGGACGCCAAACGTCCATCGTGAGTTACTCATCCCTTGTACTACATTTGATGCATTGGGGACACTGCATATTCCTTTTGTTGGGGGTAGGACAGCTCACGCGGCATATGTTTGTTTTTAGTATATATGTCTGTTTTTATTGTTTTAGGATAGCTCATGTCTAAGTTTGTACACTTGTAGTTTGTCATTGCCAAGTATAATAGTGATGGTTGATCGGTTTATAAATTTCTCTTGTTTCCTAGTTTGATAACACCCCTCCCAAAATTCTTGCATATGTACTCAGAGGGGAGGAATAACACTAACATGACTCATTTGGTGACACACAAATGTTTTGCAAGTCTAGAATGATGGGTTGAGAAGTAGTTAGAAGTTAGCAAAGTAATCCATGTGCCATGTGCGTGAAAGGTTATTGTTCTAGTCTTGTGCATAATTGTGATCTAGAACTTGCCCGGAAAGTATCTCAAGGCGAAATACTAAACTACACTTGTTTGAAAAGAGATATTAGGCTCTCTTTGGACCGTCACTAAACCTAAAAACTCCTACCCATTGCATTGATATCCTAGTTAACCCATTTTTGAGCCGTAACTTTGTTTTTCTTTTCTTTCATTACAACCATATCCACCTTTTAGCACCCTATCTCCCTAAGCAAATCGAATACGCCACAATAGGCTAAAACGCATAAGTTTGGGGGTGCTAGCTAAAAAAAATAATAAAAATATATATATATATATATATATATATATATATATATATATATATATATATATATATATATAAAAATGTATATGTAGATATTTGTGTAAAGAAAGGTGTGTATATGTACACATAAATCGTAGATTTAGCAGTGAAAGCAAGGGTGTGAATAATGGTTGTGACGTAAGGAATAAGTGGGGAAACTAGAGAAGCAATAATGATATTGGCAAAAGAAGTCACGAATTGGCGGATAATGCTTAAATGTTGAAGAAGGTACGGATTAGGTGAAGGGAGCGTGCTCGAAAATGCTTAGGGAGACGTCAAGTCACTCTTACCCAAATTTCACCCCACCGTAACCCCGAACCTTAGCTATGACCCGCAAGTCCTAATTGATTTTGAACAAGTGTGTTTACATTAGTGGAGAAATACTTAAAGGGCAAGCTTATGGCACCACATTGTTTGTACTTGTACTTGTTCTTTTCTGAGTGCGAGTGGTTCTCTCCTTATTCGTCTTTTGTCCCAGTTGCTATTCTTGAATATGTGTGTGTGGGACTTTCTTTGGTCTTTTTGTGAGGGCATATGGATTACTAAGCTCAACGAAAGAATTACTTCTTGACGCTTCATTTGAAGCCGTTTCTTTTAAAGATAGAGTAACCTTGTGTCATCAAATGCAGCAGTTGGTTAATTCCCACCTTTTGAGGAAAGGCACCATGTCTCGCAACAAGAGGGAGGGGAACTCGTATTTTGAATAACTATGTTTTGACTGGTCACGATCATCATTGTAGTACCTAGCAATTGGCATATGTTGTAGTTCTGTTTTAAATGCTTGAGGACAAGCAAAAGTACAAGTTTGGGGGTGTTGATGAGTCGTGAAATTACGCGATATTCGACACCAACTACTTAGTATTTTGCACATCCCCAAGTACTTTTGATGTCGTTTCTCGTGTTTTTGTGACAATTTGTAGAATAACATGTGCCGGAAGTAACTTGAAGCAAAATGAAGGAAAATGAAGCAAAAAGCCAGCTGAACTGAACAAAGGCATCACATGCGAGTCGCAGGTGCTACATGCGAATCGCATGTGATGCAGCATCTGCTGACAGAAAGAGGCTAAAGAAGAAACCATGTGCGACACCACATGCGAGTCGCATGTGAAACATGCGAATCGAATATGGTGTCGCACATGCTGCTCAACAGACGACTGAAGATGTCACACATGCGATAATTTGGTGCAACTTGCGACACCAAGTGCGAGACGCACCTGATGCACAAGGGCATTTTTGTCTGGAAATTGTTCCCGTTTTGGACATGCTATAAATAGATTTTTTAGGGTTTTGGATTGGATTATCCTGCAGTTTTTGGCATAAACTCTTGTGGAGTCATTTACTGTTGGTTGTTGAAGCATTTAAGAGATTTCTTTTAGCTTTGTCATCTTCTGCATCCAACACTTTTGTAAGATTTATGAATATATTTTACTTGATTGCTTTACTTTTAATGAATATTAGTAGCTAATATTTCAGCTAAGGTTGTGGTATCCAATGTGTTAGTTATGTGATTGAGTTTCATATTCATACTATGTTTGTATGCTAATGGTGTTTTCTATTAACTCTTCAAGCATCAATGTCTTGTGATGGTGTACAACATTACTTGTGCCTTAATACCATTACTTTGCTTGGAAAAGAAAGTAGAGGTTAGGAAAAGAGTTAATAGCAACAATTTGGGTCATTAAATCCATCTAATAGCTTGAGCTAGGAATAGGAAAGCTAGTTGAGGCTACATGGGAGTTCTCTTAAAGGAAACATTCTAGGGCTTGGAAAAGCCTAGGATGAAATTTGCTGATTTGGTTGGAAAACTTTTGGCAAGAATCATGTAACCCTTGGCTTAACACACCTAGGCATATAAATAAGTTGAATTGACACTCAATCGTATTACTTTCCATTTGAACCACAACCTTAGTCCCATTTAGCAATTGTTTACATTCTATAACCATTCTCAGTTTTTAATGAACAAACTGCAATCAAACTTTTATTATATTTCCCTTCCCTTGAAAATATAGACTAACAGTCGGGTGTTACACTTATTAAGTATTCTTCTTCATCGTATTCTCTGTGGGATTCGACCCCAACCTTGTTGGGTTCTATATTTGACAACGACCGCTTACTCCTGATATTAAAGGTGTAATTTGGGCGTATCACGAAACAGACCCTGTTGAAGGTTGGCCTCCGGTTAGTTCTGAATATGAATTGAAGATGGAAAACCCGGAGGAGCAACGCGAATGGGTAGCTTCAGTGATTGCCTCAGGGACTCCACCATGGCTGGATCCATCTGTCCCGATTGAGAAGAACACTTTCAACCGCGAGGCCAAATTGATATTTTTTTTTTACGACATTAATCACTTTTCACATTTATTAGAGTAAGAATAAAAATAAAAATAAAAGTTATTAAATTCTATCTTATTTTAAAATATAAATATTTTAAGTATATTTATTTTAGTAAACATAACAAATAAATGACATGGTGGAATAACAAATACAATAGTTTAATATCTACATTAGATTTCACCCTAATATAAAAAAAAAATTGTATGGTTTGATTACTTAACTTTTTGAAGAAAAGTAATTTCATTTGCTCCCACTAATGGATTGATATGCACGCGGCAATGAATTCATCATTATTGACTTAACGAGATACTTTAGAAATTACATGAATATTGTTTGATTTTTTAATATGGGGTGCACTTTTTTTTTTACATTATTAATTTGCACTATTTTTATGCATATATATACATACTATGTTAAAACACGATTAATATAACATTGTAGTTTGTACTCTGTACTCTGTATCTAAAACTTTATTATATTAGTGTTTACTACGAATACAAAGTCTGCCCCCTTTTTTTTTACATTATTTTTTTTTAATATGGGGTTCACTTTTTTTTTTATATTGCTTGATTTTGTTAATATGGGGTCCACTTTTTTTTTTACCATGAGTTTGGAGATGGTGCGTTCCACTTTTTTTTTTTTTTTTTTTTTTTTTTTTTTTTTATATTGCTTGATGTTGTTTAGTATGGGGTACACTTTTTTTTGGACATTATTAGTTTGCACTATTTTTATGCATATATATATATATATATACTATGTTCAAAACATGATTAATATAACATTGTAATTTGTGCTCCGTATCTAAAACTTATTATATTAGTGTTTGCTATGAATACAAAGTCTGCACTTTTTTTTGACATTATTTTTTTTTTAATATGGAATTCACTTTTTTTTTATATTGCTTGATTTTGTCAATATGGGATACTATGTTCAAAACACGATTAATATAACATTGTAGTTTGTGCTCCATATCTAAAACTTTATTATATTAGTGTTTGTTATGAATACAAAATCTGCACTTTTTTTTTGACATTGTTTGTTTTTTTAATATGGATTTTACTTTTTTTTATATTGCTTGATTTTGTTAATATGGGGTCCACTTATTTTTTCCGTGAGTTTGGAGAGGGTGGGGTCCACTTTTTTTTTTTTTTTTTTAAGAGTGACTGTTGACGAAGCATGGGTAAACCGATGCTTCTATATAGTAGAAAAATAGAAATATAATAAAGTATTTCTATGTACTTTTTAGAAGAGTTGGTAATATAAAGTATAAAACGTCATTTTTTTGCCCTTAAATAAAAAAGTGGGTGGGACAACAAAAATTTGGCTCCATATTAAACACCAACCAGTATTAAAAAAAAAAAAAAGATTAATCTCTTTTCACATTTATTAGAGTAAGGGAAAAATGAAAAAGTAACTAAATTCTATGTTATTTTAATATATAAGTATTTTAAGTATGTTGTTGTACAATAATTTCATTTGCTCCCACTAATGGGTTGATACGTATGTGGCAATGAATCCATCATTATTGATTTAATTGTTTGATTTTCTAAGCACTTTTTTTTTAACATTGTTTGTTTTATTAATATGGGATCCACTTTTTTTTTCCTGTGAGTTTGGATGTGGTGAGTTCCACTTTTTTTTCTTCCTTTTTTTTTAAATACTGGTTGGTGTTTAATATGGGGCCATGAAGAACTTCTATTTTTTAATTTTTAGTAAATATTTTTTGTGTAACTCATTTTACTTATCATGTTGTTTTTTACACGATTTTTTAAGGAAACGTCAATTAGAATTATAATTTCACTAATATAGCTTATTAATTATTTGATCTCCATTTAATATTATTTTTTCTTTTATGATATTAATCTCTTTTCACATTTATTAGAGTAAGGAAAAAATGAAAAAGTAATTAAATTCTATCTTATTTTAATATATAAGTATTTTAAGTATGTTGTTGTACAATAATTTTA
This sequence comes from Lycium barbarum, assembly GCF_019175385.1. Classification (NCBI taxonomy): domain Eukaryota; kingdom Viridiplantae; phylum Streptophyta; class Magnoliopsida; order Solanales; family Solanaceae; genus Lycium; species Lycium barbarum. The sequence continues at coordinate 92,687,432 of NC_083348.1, forward strand.
TTTGCTCCCACTAATGGGTTGATACGCATGTGGCAATGAGTCCATCATTATTGATTTAATTGTTTGATTTTCTAAGCATTTATTTTTTAACATTGTTTGTTTTATTAATATGGGATTCACGTTTTTTTTTAATATTGCTTGATTTTGTTAATATTGGGTCCACTTTTTTTTCCTGTGAGTTTGGATATGGTGAGTTCCACTTTTTTTTCTTCCATTTTTTTTATTGCTAGGTATTATTTAGTATGGGACCCACCCCCTTTTTTTTAAAAGGACAATGGACTATGAAGCATGGGTTTATATAGTTACTTCTTTTTTTATTTTTTATTTTTTATATTGTTTGGTGTTATTTAGTAGGACATTATTAGTTTGTACTATTTTTATGCATATAATATATATATATATATATATATATATATATACTATGTTCAAAACAGGATTGATATAACATTGTAATTTGTGCTCCGTATCTAAAACTTTATTATATTAGTGTTTGTTACGAATACGCACGTTGTTTAATACGGGGCCCACAATTTTCTTTTTAACATTGTTTATTTTTTTAATATGAGATTCACCTTTTTTTTTAATATTGCTTGATTTTGTTAATATGAGGTTCACTTTTTTTTCCCGTGAGTTTGGATGTGGTGGTTTCCACTTTTTTTTTCCTGTGAGTTTGGATGTGGTGCGTTTTACTTTTTTTTTTTAATACTGAATGGTGTTTAATATGGGGCCCACAATTATTTTTTTATAATTTTGTTTTTTTTATGGGCCTATTTAATATGAGGCCCAAATCTTGTTTTTTTTATATATATAGTATGTTCAAAACACGATTGATATAACATTGTAATTTGTGCTCCATATCTAAAACTTTATTATATTAGTGTTTGCTACGAATACACACGGTGTTTAATATGGGGCCCACAATTTTCTTTTTAACATTGTTTATTTTTTTAATATGGGATTCACTTTTTTTTTAATGTTGCTTGATTTTGTTAATATGAGATTCACTTTTTTTTCCCGTGAGTTTGGATGTGGTGGGTTCCACTTTTTTTTTAATACTGGATGGTGTTTAATATGGGGCCCACAATTTTTTTTTTATAATTTTGTTTTTTTTATGGGCCTGTTTAATATGGGGCCCAATTTTTTTTTTTTTATATATATATAGTATGTTGAGAACACGATTGATATAACATTGTAATTTGTGCTCTGTATCTAAAACTTTATTATATTAATGTTTGCTAAGAATACAAAGTCTGCCCTTTTTTTTGACATTGTTTATTTTTTTAATATGGGATTCATTTTTTTTTTAAATATATATTGCTTGATTTTATCAATATGGGATATTATGTTCAAAACACGATTGATATAACATTGTAATTTGTGCTCCGTATCTAAAACTTTATTATATTAGTGTTTGCTACTAATACGCACGGTGTTTAATATGGGTCCCACAATTTTCTTTTTAACATTGTTTATTTTTTTAATATGGGATTCACTTTTTTTTTTAATATTGCTTAATTTATTTAATATGGGGTTCACTTTTTTTTTCCCGTGAGTTTGGATGTGGTGGGTTCCACTTTTTTTTTTAATACTGGATGGTGTTTAATATGGGGCCCACAATTTTTTAATATTAATTGTTGTTTTATATATATTGGGCCCACAATTTTTTTTTTTACAATTTTGTTTTTTTATGTGCTTGTTTAATATGGGGCCCAATTTTTTTTATTTTTTTTTTATATATACTATGTTCAAAACACGATTGATATAACATTATAATTTGTGCTACGTATCTAAAACTTTATTATATTAATGTTTGCTAAGAATACAAAGTCTTCCCTTTTTTTTGACATTGTTTATTTTTTTAATATGGATTCATTTTTTTTATATATATTGCTTGATTTTGTCAATATGGGATACTATGTTCAAAACACGATTAATATAACATTGTAGTTTGTGCTCCTTATTTAAAAATTTATTATATTAGTGTTTGCTATGAATACGCACGGTGTTTAATAAGGGGCCTACAATTTTTTTTTTTAACATTGTTTGTTTTTTTAATGTGGGATTCACTTTTTTTTTAAAATATTACTTAATTTTGTTAATATAGGGTTCACTTTTTTTTTCCCGTGAGTTTGGATGTGGTGGGTTTTTACTTTTTTTTTTTTAATACTGGATGGTGTTTAATATGGGGCCCACATTTTTTTTAATATTAGTTGTTGTTTAATATATATGGGGCTCACAATTGTTTTTTATAGGCCTTTTTAATATGGGGCCCAATTTTTTTTTTTATATATACTATGTTGAAAACACGATTGATTTAACATTATAATTTGTGTTCCGTATCTAAAACTTTGTTATATTAGTCTTTGCTAAGAATACAAAGTCTGCACTTTTTTTTTAATATATGTATTGCTTGATTTTGTCAATATGAATACTATGTTCAAAACACGATTAATATAACATTGTAGTTTGTGTTCCGTATTTAAACTTTTATTATATTAGTGTTTGCTACGAATACGCATGGTGTTTAATATGGGGCCCACATTTTTTTTTAACATTGTTTGTTTTTTAAATATGGGATTCACTTTTTTTTTCAATATTGCTTGATTTCTTTAATATAGGGTTCACTTTTTTTTTCCCGTGAGTTTGGATGTGGTGGGTTTTTACTTTTTTTTTTTTAATACTAGATGGTGTTTAATATGCGGCCCATAATATTTTTAATATTAGTTGTTGTTTAATATATATGGGGCCCACAATATTTTTTATGGGCCTATTTAATATGGGGCCCAATTTTTTTTTTTATTGGGAGGGGGGGGGGGGGGGGGCACAACGAACTACGAAAAAGGAGCACCAACCGGTGCTTCTAATATAGTAGTAACTAGACGGCTTATGCCCGTGCGGCGTACGGGCCCAACACTTTGGATTTTAGTGCATTTATGTGTATGTAGTTGTCTTTGAATAGTGATTATATATATATATTCAAAACACAATTAATATAACATTGTAGTTTGTGCTCCGTATCTAAAATTTTATTATATTAATGTTCGCTATGAACACAAAATCGGCAAATTTATTAATATTTTTTGAGATAAAACAATATTTAAGTACTAGTTGATACTTTCAATTTTAATTTGATTAATTTAAAGGTGTAAAATACTTATTATTTTTTATCAAATTTTGATTTGGACAATTCTAATTCAAATTATTAAATTAATTTTACATGTTTAAAACGAAACAAAGTAGAAATTGATTTTTTATTTAAACGAAGAAATACTATTTTTTAATTTTTAGTAAATATTCTCGGTTTAGCTCATTTTACTTGTCATGTTGTCTTTTGCGTGGTTTTTTAAGAAAACGTCGGTTAGAATTATAATTTGACTAATTTACCTTATTCATTATTTGATCTACATTTGATATATTTTTTTACGACATTAATTTCTTTTCACATTTATTAGAGTAAGAATAAAAATAAAAAAAAAGTAATTAAATTCTATCTTACTTTAAAATATAAACATTTTAAGTATATTTATTTTAGTAAACATAAAAAATAAATGACATGGCGGAATAGCAAATACAACAGTTTAATATCTAGATTAGATCTCGGGCTAATAAAAAAAATTGTATGGTTTGACTACTTAACCTTTTGAAGAAAAACAAATTTCATGGATTGACACGCACGTGGTAATGAATTCATCATTATTTACTTAATGAGATACATTGGAAATTACATGAATATTGTTTGATTTTTTAATAGGGGGGCACTCTTTTTTTTGGACATTATTAATTTGCATTATTTTTGTGCATATATATATATATACTATGTTCAAAACACGATTAATATAACATTGTAGTTTGTACTCCGTATCTAAAGCTTTATTATATTAGTGTTTACTACGAATACAAAGTCTGCACTTTTTTTTTGACATTATTTTTTTTTTAATATGGGGTTCACTTTTTTTTTTTTTTTATATTACTTGATTTTGTTAATATGGGATCCACTTTTTTTTACCGTGAGTTTGGAGATGGTGGGATCCACTTTTTTTTTTTTTATATTGCTTGATGTCGTTTAGTATGTAGCCCACCCTTTATGGGGTGCACTTTTTTTTTTTTGACATTATTAGTTTGTACTATTTTTATGCATATAATATATATACATATACTATGTTCAAAACACGATTACTATAACATTGTAGTTTGTGCTCCGTATCTAAAATTTTATTATATTAGTGTTTGCTACGAATATAAAGTCTGCACTTTTTTTTTTAACATTATATTTTTTTTAATATGGGATTCACTTTGTTTTTTTTATATTGCATGATTTTGATAATATGGGGTCCACTTTTTTTTTCCATGAGTTTGGAGATGGTGAGTTCCATTTTTTTTCTTCCCTTTTTTTTGTTATTGCTCAGTGTTATTTAGTATGGGGCCCACCCTCCCCCCCCCCCCCTCTTTTTTTTTAAGGGACAACGGACGACGAAGCATGGGTCTAAACCCATGCTTTATATAGTTTATATATATATATATATATATATATATATATATATATATATATATATATATATATATATATATATATATATATATATTGTTTGGTGTTGTTTATTAGTTTGCACTATTTTTATGCATATAATATATATATAAACTATGTTCAAAACACGATTAATATAATATTATAGTTCGTGCTCCGTATCTAAAACTTTATTATATTAGTGTTTGCTATGAATACAAAGTCTGCACTTTTTTTTTTTTGACATTATTTGTTTTTTTAATAGGGGATTCACTTTTTTTTTATATTACTTGATTTTGTCAATATGGGATACTATGTTCAAAACACGATTAATATAATATTGTAGTTTGTGCTCCGTATCTAAAACTTTATTATATTAGTGTTTGCTACGAATACAAAGTCTGCACTCTTTTTTTTTTACATTGTTTATTTTTTTAATATGGGATTCACTTTTTTTTTTATATTGCTTGATTTTGTTAATATGGAGTCCACCTTTTTTTTTCCCGTGAGTTTGGAGATGGTGGGTTCCACTTTATTTACTTTTTTTTTTTTAAATATTGGTGGTGTTTTTCTTATTTTTTTAATATTGGTTGGTGTTTAATATGGGGACCACACTTTTTTTTTTAAAGTATTTTAAGTATGTTGTTGTACAATAATTTCATTTGCTCCCACTAATGGGTTGATACACATGTGGCAATAAATCCATCATTATTGATTTAATTGTTTGATTTTTTAAGCACTTTTGTATTTTAAGTATGTTGTTGTACAATAATTCCATTTGCTCCTTCTAATGGGTTGATACACATGTGGCAATAAATCCATCATTATTGATTTAATTGTTTGATTTTTTAAGCACTTTTGTATTTTAAGTATGTTGTTGTACAATAATTCCATTTGCTCCCTCTAATGGGTTGATACACATGTGGCAATGAAACCATCAGGCTATATGGACTCACAATTTTTTTTTGCAAAAATTTGAAAACGGATATATATATAAGTATTTTAAGTATGTTACTGTACAATAATTTCATTTGCTCTCACTAATGGGTTTATACGCATGTGGCTATAAATCCATCATTATTGATTTAATTGTTTGATTTTCTAAGCATTTTTGAATTTTAAGTATGTTGTTGTGCAATAATTTCATTTGCTCCCTCTCAAAAATTGCAAAACGGATATATATATAAGTATTTTAAGTATGTTGTTGTACAATAATTTCATTTGCTCCCTCTAATAGGTTGATACGCATGTGGCAATAAATCCATCATTATTGATTTAATTGTTTGATTTTCTAAGCATTTTTGTATTTTAAGTATGTTGATGTACAATAATTTCATTTGCTCTCTCTAATGGGTTGATACGCATGTGGCAATGAATCCATCATTATTGATTTAATTGTTTGATTTTCTAAGCACTTTTTTTTAACATTGATTGTTTTTTAATATGGGATTCACTTTTTTTTTTAATATTGCTTGATTTTGTTAATATGGGATCCACTTTTTTTTTCCCGTGAGTTTGGATGTGGTGGGTTCCACTTTTTTTTCTTCTCTTTTTACTATTGGTTGGTGTTTAATATGGGTCCCACAATTTAAAAAAAATATTAGTAGTTGTTTAAAATATGTGGGCCCACATTTTTTTTTAATATTAGTAAAGATGCTACAGTAGCAGGTCCAAGAGCAATTGGTCCTCTAGAGATCCATGTAGGAACCACTTTCTTGAGGCCGGCATTAGTTTCCCTCCTGCCTTTACCTTGAGGTTGGCCCTTCCTCTGCTCATTTCTATGATCAGGCGGACAAACATGGCCCAGAGTTTGGCATTTTCCACAAAAGAGTGGCTTCCAATCATAAGTCACAGCTTGAGGAAAGGTTCTCCCATCAGGATCCATTACTTTGATTGTGTCAGGCAGCTTTTTGGTGATATTTATCTCAATGAGCATTCGAGCATAGGACACCCTAGTTTGCTTGTTAGTACACTCATCAGCATACATAGGGGTTCCTATTGAGCTAGCTATCCTGCTTAAAGAGTTACCACCCCAGCAATTCAGAGGCAGTTTAGGGAATTTCACCCACAAAGGCACTTCAGTAGGAAACTCCTCCGTGAAGTCAAAAGTAGCAGTCCAAGGTTTCAGTATTATGGGTTTATAGTTGAGTGAGTAGGGGCCTGAGTATAATACCTCCTGCATATCCTTCATAGTCTGAAATTTGACAATGAAGTATCCATCCTCGTGCATATATATGGTGGGTTCAGCAATGGTATTCCAGGTTTGTAGTACAAAACGTTGCATAGCATTATATCCAGGTCTCTCTCCTATCACATATGCGATTAGAGCACATTTCCATTTCAGTGTTTCCTTGTCAACCTCTGCTTTCTCAAGTTGAACTACAATTTCTCCGTCAATGATTTAAGGAGGAATATAGGTCAGTGCCAGTCCATTTTCAGCTGCTCGAATCCGTTGAAACAAATTGATCCATGTGGTGCCTTCAACCTTCTCTTTGCCCTTGGAATTTCCTGTCGCTGGATCTGGGTTTACTGTTTTGATGTGTCGGTTACTAGATTCACCTTTCTCAGCCCTAGAGTTGCTCGCCTCCGCATTCGTTGCAGGCGGAGGAAGCTCCAATTGTTTAACGATCCCACTATGCGGGCTAGATCCCAGTTCCAGTGGTATTCCAACCAAAGGCGATTTTGGGGTTTTCACTTCCTCTTTATCAACTCGGTGTTCCGCATCAATACGAGCTCCTACTGAGCTTCCAAACGTTGCGATTGGTACCTTTCGAGGTCTTCCTCAGCCTCGATTTTGTCCGTCCGGTGGTGCTTTAGCTTTGTTTTTCCTTCTCGTCATGGCCTCACCGGAGCAGTTAACTGACGTGCTCCGGCCTCCAATACTTTATTTGTTTTTTTTAATATGGGATTCACTTTTTTTTTTCTATATTGCTTGATTTTATCAATATGGGATACTATGTTCAAAACACGATTAATATAACATTGTAGTTTGTGGTCCGTATCTAAAACTTTATTATATTAGTGTTTGCTACGAATACAAAGTCTCCACTCTTTTTTTTGACATTGTTTGTTTTTTTAATATGAGATTCACTTTTTTTTTATATTGCTTGATTTTGTTAATATGGAATCCACCTTTTTTTTCCCCTGAGTTTGGAGATGGTGGGTTCCACTTTATTTACTTTTTTTCTTCTAAATATTGGTTGGTGTTTTTATTTTTATTTTTTAATATTGGTTGGTGTTTAATATGGAGACCATACTATTTTTTTAAATGCTTAATTGGTTGGGTTTTTTTAAAATGTTTTAATATTGGTTGGTGTTTAATATGGGGACCACACTTTTTTTTAAAGTATTTTAAGTATGTTGCTATACAATAATTTCATTTGCTCCCACTAATGGGTTGATACGCACGTGGCAATAAATCCATCATCATTGATTTAATTGATTGATTTTCTAAGCATTTTTGTATTTTAAGTATGTTGTTGTACAATAATTTCATTTGCTCCCTCTAATGGGTTGATACGCATGTGGCAATGAATCCATCATTATTGATTTAATTGTTCGATTTTCTAAGCATTTTTTTTTTAATATTGTTTGTTTTTTTAATATGGAATTCACTTTTTTTTTTTAATATTGCTTGATTTTGTTAATATGGGATCCACTTTTTTTTCCCGTGAGTTTGGATGTGGTGGGTTTCACTTTTTTTTTTTTTTAATTACTAGTTGGTGTTTAATATGGGGCCCGTAATTTTTTTTTTAAATATTAGTAGTTGTTTAAAATATGTGGGCCCACAATTTTTTTCTTTGGGCCCACAAACGGACGACTAAAAAGTGCCCACAAACGGACGACGAAAAAGTGCCCCAAACCCACCTTTCTATATAATAGTAATAATATTAAACCCATAAACTCTAAAACTTAAAAGTTAAATTACCAAAATACTCTTCTAATAACTTAAATATTTTACTTATAATTTTTCTTTATAAAAATGAACAACTTCAAAAAAAAAATAGTAAATACTTTGAACCCCTTCATGAATAGTCACAACCATTCTATTTACAAAAGCAAAAAAAACAAATCATCACTTCCCAAACTAAAGAAATACGTTGCCACTTCCAAATCTTAACTTCTCAGAACAAAGGAAACAAATTATCACTTCTCATTTTTCAATACTTTTCTACAAAATCACCCATAAAAGCATTTAGTTTATTAACACCAGCACACTAGAAAAATTAACGTACAGATACATTATATGAATGGTTATGTTGCCCCAATGTTCTTTCAGAAATGCAAGGACTGAATATGTTTAGTCGACAGGTAATAACTTTTTTTCTAATTATTATTATCGCTTTTTGTGTGTGACAAGTGGAAGAACTTAATTATATTATTTAATATCTGCTAAAGTGTGTTTCTAGGTTTTTTCTCCTTGCATATATATGTTGGTTTAATTTAGTATCCATAGATTACTACCATCATAATAAACTTCTGATGTAATTTTGTTCTTAGTCTATTTGGATTAAAAAAGAGATGCGGGTTTAATTTTGTTCTTAGTTTATTTAATTTAGTATGATTTTCCTTTTTTAAAAAAAAAAAAAAAACTTCACGTGAAGGAATAGAGGGAAAACTTATCATTGTGTTAAATACATTTAGGAATGAAAATAAACAAACTCGAAAACAAGTAATGGAAAAGTTACAAACTTTAGAAAATAATCCAACTCTCGTGATCAAGAAACCTTCATAAATAGTGCATTATATCTTTGGCATACTCTCTACGTTTTATAATGTTTGTCTTACTTTTTTTTTCAATCCGCTTGAAAAAATGTCTCTTTCCTTTTTTACGACTCTTTATTTCCAACTTTTCACATGGCATATTAAGAGTACAATATTAAAAGACATTTTGATATATTCTACATATCTTTAGTTAACAACTAGAAGATTCCAAAGTCTTTTATACTTTCTTAAACTACGTCCTAAATCAAAACCAGACAAACATTTACAAATGGATGGAGTAATATTTACCGTAAAAGAATTTTTGTAATTATAAAGCGCAAACAATGAATTATGTGATAATCATTAATTAAAAACACCACAATTAAATAATACAATGTATAATCATAGGCTCTTACATAAAAATAGGATGCATAGTCGTGTGCCTTTCCAAAAGGAAGAAAAAGTAGATTAATCAATTGTAGAGGCTGGATTTCACTTTTGATAGTGATTTATTCTTTATTGATACGTTGGAGACAGATCCTATAGTATTTTTTAAATAGATTAAACATATAAAACAATTTATTTTTTGTCGTTTGAAAAAGACGACATATTTTCTGAGTAGTTAATTTTGTTTGTGTACTTAACAATAAACAATAAATAGCTTTACAGAAAAAATCGGTTTATAATCTTTAAGGGTTACATGTTTTTGCCGAAAGTAAAAAGGAATTAGCTTGATTACTTCTGAAATTGAAGTAATGAAATTATCAAATTCGAATAAATTTTAAGTTGAATATATTAATAGAGATTATTAATGACTTCTATGGTACATAATTCTTTTCTTTATTGAGTTAGATAAATAAAATAACAATTATTATTTTCTTGTACGCACAATTTAATTCTATGGCTCAGTTTAAAAGTTAAATTACTTAAATACCCTTCTTATTATTTGCTATGTAAATACCTTAACTTTCAAAAACTACAAATTAGAGACATACGCCTATTTTCGTCTTTCTAGATAGTTGCCGCCATTTAGTTGCATCATTTTGTTAGAACTAAATTAACGCAACTGCATTAGAAATTGCACTCAAAATAGAAAAGAATTAGAATAAGAATATCAACGGACACTTCAATAGGTATCATTTTTGTCCTCCCTTTTTCTTTCGGAAAAACATGCTAAGGAGCTTTACACAATCCTCTTTTATTGTACAAGTTTAAATAAAGGGAATATAGTGATTTTGGCACTCTATCACATTTTTTAGTTTTTTTTTCTTTCTTTTATCGAACTTCAATCTTCTTTCACCAAACCGTTATCCTTTTTCCTCAACCATTTTCTTTTCATAGCTTTTCATTCGTGTACTTTATGGTCAGATTTTGTGCTGGTAATATTTAATTTCATTCCTTCATTTTCTATATCCTTTTGTGTTATCTATTTCTAATCGCTTATTTACATTAAAAGTAGAAAATCAAAAATCAAAAAGATAAACCTATTAATAATATTTACAATTTATATTTGATAATAATACTTACAATAATACCTAAAACTATTATAAATAAACCTTACGCCTTGATTTGAAGGGTTGTGCTTCTTCGAACTAGCAAATTAACTTTTCAAATGTGGTACGTTCACATTTATTCTTAAGCTCTAATTCTAAATTTCTTCATTGGCTTAAGTTCTTGTGTTAAAAAAAAATTGCAACTTTAATTTTTTTAGTAGCCATTGTGTCTATCAAATTTCAGTAAACCATTTGCATAATGAGAGGAAATTACTATCTTCAATATATAATTTCTTTAAAATTCATTGCCTAATTTTTTAAAACAACCTATTCAATAACGGTGTATATGCAAGTAGTGGTGAAAATACGATTTTTTTTAACAATAGCATATTGATAAGATTATCAACTGATCACTACTATTTTGGTTTGAAAGAGGCAGTACAATTCGAGGTAAAATACCTTTATCAATCTGATAAATAACTATAAAGGTTCTCTTGAAGAATTATGTAAGTATTATGTCTTACAATTTGAAGGGAGAGTGAGGTTGTTTGATTTTGAATTGACAATATTTTAGTCTCGAAAACTAAATTCTTAGTCCTTAGGCACAAAAATTTTGAATAATTCATTTCTTGACAATTTTATGAGTTCTTTTTTTATTTTTTTGTTATTGTATGATACTGAAAGGTTCACATTTTAAAAAGTTCTCTTATTTCTTTTCCAAGATTGGTGAAATATTGGGAGTAATATTTTGCTCATGGCTATAAAAATCACAAAAAAAAGAAAAGATATTGAGACACAAAAAGGGAAAAAAAATGTGAAGTTAAGGATAATTTGGAGTTAACCGTTGTCATAATTGAGTCAGTTCCCTTTTTTCCGTACTTAGTTCTTTCTTTCATAAACAATAGCATTCCTAACACTTTGAAATGCACACAATAAGTGTTATATCTTTTAACATTTTAATATATATATAATTTTAACCAACAAATTAGGAAAAACTTATTTTATAATTGTTAATTACAATATCGATATTACATATCTATTTCAAATGATTTTTTTTTTGGAGAACAATTGGTTGAAAATTTGAAAAAGTAATGTTTGGAGATAAGTTGATGCTGTAAAGAAGTTTAATTGTGTTTGACATGAATTTCAATTGGAGAAAAAGTTGGACTATTATGAGTAAAAGAGTACTTCACTTGAGATATTCAAACAAAAACTAGAACTTAAAAGATTTCCATTTGAAAATTGAAATAATAAATAAATTAATAAAGCAAACACTGATTTAGCAAATAATGTATGTCTAAATGCGGCTTAATACCTAGATGGACCTTAAACTTGGCATATTTTGTAAGATAGACATATAAACTTATAAGGTGACCAGATAGACACTTAAACTTACTCAAAGTGTATTTTTCAAGTTTTTCAGTTGTTTTGAAAACAAAACTATATTTTTCAAACACTCACAATTTTCATGGCCAAACAAGCCCTAAATATATCACAAAATATTTTTTTTAAAATGCAAAAATAAGGCAAACGCATATACATGAGACTATAAATGTGCACTTAAACCAATAAATACTCGCTAATCGCAATTTTGCAGCTTTCAATTAACTCGGTTTTTTTTTACACTTGAATAATTAAAAAACAATAACTTTAACCAATAAAAATCCTTAAAAAAAGAAATTTCAAATTAAGAAATTTCTTTTTTTTAAGGATTTTCTTCTCGGCTTTACAGTTTTCTTAATTTGAAATTTCTTTTACACTTGAAATACTGAACTTAGAAATTTCTTAATTTGAAATTTCTTTTTTTTAAGGATTTTTATTGGTTAAAGTTATTGTTTTTTAATTATTCAAGTGTAAAAAAAAAACCGAGTTAATTGAAAGCTGCAAAATTGCGATTAGCGAGTATTTATTGGTTTAAGTGCACATTTATAGTCTCATGTATATGCGTTTGCCTTATTTTTGCATTTTAAAAAAAAAAATTGTGATATATTTAGGGCTTGTTTGGCCATGAAAATTGTGAGTGTTTGAAAAAAAATATAGTTTTTGTTTTCAAAACAACTGAAAAACTTGAAAAATACACTTTGAGTAAGTTTAAATGTCTATCTGGTCACCTTATAAGTTTATATGCCTATCTTACAAAACATGTCAAGTTTAAGGGTCCATCTAGGTATTAAGCCTAGATATAATGTATCAAATCTCCCTAAATTATCATATTTTTATATTTAAGGCTTAATACCTAGATGGGCCCTTAAACTTGACATGTTTTGTAAGATAGACATATAAACTTATAAGGTGACCAGATAGACACTTAAACTTACTCAAAGTGTATTTTTCAAGTTTTTCAGTTGTTTTGAAAACAAAAACTATATTTTTTTTCAAACACTCACAATTTTCATGGCCAAACAAGCCCTAAATATATCACAAAATATTTTTTTTAAAATGCAAAAATAAGGCAAACGCATATACATGAGACTATAAATGTGCACTTAAACCAATAAATACTCGCTAATCACAATTTTGCAGCTTTCAATTAACTCGGATTTTTTTTTTACACTTGAATAATTAAAAAACAATAACTTTAACCAATAAAAATCCTTAAAAAAAGAAATTTCAAATTAAGAAATTTCTAAGTTCAGTATTTCAAGTGTAAAAGAAATTTCAAATTAAGAAAACTGTAAAGCCGAGAAGAAAATCCTTAAAAAAAAGAAATTTCTTAATTTGAAATTTCTTTTTTTAAGGATTTTTATTGGTTAAAGTTATTGTTTTTTAATTATTCAAGTGTAAAAAAAAATCGAGTTAATTGAAAGCTGCAAAATTGCGATTAGCGAGTATTTATTGGTTTAAGTGCACATTTATAGTCTCATGTATATGCGTTTGCCTTATTTTTGCATTTTAAAAAAAATATTTTGTGATATATTTAGGGCTTGTTTGGCCATGAAAATTGTGAGTGTTTAAAAAATATAGTTTTTATTTTCAAAACAACTGAAAAACTTGAAAAATACACTTTGAGTAAGTTTAAGTGTCTATCTGGTCACCTTATAAGTTTATATGCCTATCTTACAAAACATGTCAAGTTTAAGGGTCCATCTGGGTATTAAGCCGTCTAAATGCCTTTATAACTCAAGCAAATATTGTTGAAGTAATGCGTATGAAAAATTCAACATTTTGCAATATAAAAAAAATAATAATGATATAAATAAACGTGAAATGCACGTTCAGAGACACTAGTCAGTCAAAATCTGAAGAAAGGTCATTACTAATTTAAAAGATAAATTATTAAATGCTTTCTTCCGACCAAAATTAGTGGAAAGAATAAAAAGATTTTCCCAACTAATCAGATCCTTAAAACTTGTCATTTAAATGCAAGCAAGCAGTTCAAGAGAACCCCACTAAGCCGAGAAATTTTATTTTGTACGAGCCACAACTATGTGTGGCAGACAATAACTATATGAGACTCGATTTGTATTTCGCCAAATGGATTTGGGTCCCACTTCCTTGCTTATTAGATTAATCCTTCATCTCTCAAGCAATTCCATCATTTATTTAAGACAAATTAAATCCGTCGATTACTTTCAAGAAAAAAAAAAGGGAACAGAAAGTTAAAAATACCATTAACCTTGACAAATAATTAGGTTTTTGACAATATTTCTATGAAGCCAGGCAACAAAAGCAGTCATAAAGATGAAATCATAAGTTAGGCAAAGCATGTTATTTAAGGACATTTATGTCGCTCTGGCTGTTCCATTGTGAATTTATTTACTCTATGAAAGTGCCGAAACCCTAGAATAAAAAATATAACTGAGAAGCCGAAAAGCAGAACATCTTTAATTATTTGAATAAAATTTTTAAAATGATTTTTTAAGGGAAAGAAATGAAGAAGCAAAAGAAGATCTAAGATTTACGGAGAATAAGCTTCCAAACAGTAGAGAGAAGGGATGAATGAGGAAGAAAGATCAGCAAAATGGTGATAGTGGGGCCATCAATCCAAATGTCAAACAATAAAGGCCTCACACAAGATGACATGGCATGTGAGACATAAAATAAAACTTTTCCACTAAGCCTATGTGCAATCAGCGTCCAGACACTCGATTCAATGCACTTGCACAGATAGCATCATTTTGAAAGAGACGTTGGCTGCCCAAATGACATCGATTGGATTCAAAACAAATACTGTACTACATAAAATCCAGTTTGGAGAAGAAAGCCCTACAGAGAGTTTCTCAAGGACAGTCCACGGTCATTTGAGGAAGTTGTGCCGCATCATGAGTAGTATTATTATCCCTGGTCTCCTCTGATGCCTCATTGTTACTGATCCTTTTTCGCTTGAGAAATTTAACAAGACCTTCAATGCAAACATCAGGATCTTCACTTTTCATAAACTGCTCAGCAACCTCTGCAGCGGTGATTTGTACACCTTCAATCAACTCTTGTACTTCTTTAAAACCCCTATAATTTGGATCACTTATTTCCAGATAATTAGTTGCCAACACCTTAAAGCTTTCACTGGTTAAGTAGGACATGTGAATGTGCATGTCCATTCGTCCAGGTCGCAACAGAGCTGGATCAAGCCTCTCTTTGTGATTTGTGGTAAATATGATAACTCTTTCGTCTCCACAACTCGACCATAGCCCGTCTATAAAGTTCAATAATCCACTAAGTGTAAGCTGCACAAAAAGAGGGAAAAAAAAGATCCACACAAGCGAGGGATTATTTACGGAATCGGATTGAATTTTATGGAATTCAGTTTGGAATTCTACGTATGCCAAGGCGCATTTAATTTACTAGGTTCGAAATTTATTATTTGCATACTTCAATAAACTTTTCAAATGCATATATAAAGTTTGAACTAAAGTTATAGTGTTCCGATGAACCATAAGTTATACATTAAATTTTCCCCTAAATATATTTCCTCAAAAGCCTCCCTAATAAGCCAGTAATGATATTACTAAAATCTTCATCTGCCTGGTAATTACTCCTATTGTTTTCATTTTATATATGACAACATTACTACTCAAAGAGAGAGATTTTCTTTTATCACTTATTTTGACATTATATTGATTTTTAAATTACTAATTATTGTGATTTATAATATTTTCCTAGATATCAAATATGTAAATTTAACTTCAAAGAGCTTCATAAATCTACATCTAAATTCAGACAAAAAAAGTAAGGCAATTTTAAACTCACGCTCCTACACATTCATACATACTAGTATTAATCTTTTTCCATGTGAACTGCACCTATATCCCTGATAATTAGACCAAATTGACATTCAAAGTAATTACAGTACAAATCTTTTCCTAAGATGAAATATACTTAAGGAAGGATAAAATAGTTAATCATATAGTGCAGTTTCCCGGGGATATTTAAAAAAATGAAGCAGAAGGAAAATTAATAGGAAGAAATTTGTACCTCAGAATCTCGTGAACGACCATTTGTAGAGCAAATTGTGCGATTTTCAGTTCTATCAGGCAGCTCTACACCGCAATCAATGTCTTCAATGACAAGTATAGACCTATTCTTGGTGCTCAGCAACAACCTTCTCAAATCCGAATCGCGTTTTATATTAGAGAACTCTAAATCATAAATATCAAACTTTAAATAATTAGCAATTGCTGCAATCAAGCTTGATTTCCCTGTCCCTGGTGGTCCATACAATAAGTACCCTCTTTTCCAAGCTTTTCCAACTCTCCTATAAAACTCTTTCCTCTTTAAAAACCTATCAAGATCCTCTATTATGGTTTTTTTGAGTGATGGTTCTAATGCTATTGTATCAAAAGTTGAAGGGTGCTCAAGGTTCACGGAATCCCAAGTTGAAGGATTATAACTATGATTACTGTTTAGGGCATGCAACTTGACAACTTTTTTGTTATTGCACATGGCTTTGGCTTTGTTAATTACAAGAGGGATGTAGCAATTCAAGATCTTGTCCTTGTGTTCCTTGTAAAAGCTGAGCTCAAAATAACGTTTCTCACAACTACCACCACCATCACCATCACCATCACGAAATCTGGAAATTGTGTTTTTGCCAGGTTCCTGAACAAACTTCCATACCAATTCAACCCCTTCGAAAGAATCAGAAATTTTCCCACAATTACCGAATTTAACATTCACGTTTGTGTCTTTAGGTCTTTTGCTGATCTTGAAACATTGAATTTCAGGGCTGATTCGGGTTGACAAATAGGTTTCAGCAGCGTTGTAGACTTCGTTGATGCCCATGCCATCTCTTTCGTCGATAACCAAAGTAACGTCTGATGAATTTGGACGAAAATAGCTACGTATTTTGAATACAATATATTGCTGGACTTGATGAGGAACCATTTGATTCAGCATTGTCTTAAAAAGAGTAATTGAAGCAGACATTGAGGCATAAGCCTGGAATATTGAAGAGGCTGAAGGCATTCCTGAGAGACTCATCATCTTTCCACAATTTTTTTTTTCACTACTTAGCAAAAGCAGAGAACTTTCCAATACTTACACGAGCTTTGCTACATGAACTATATATACTACTTTCTTTTTTTTCCTACTAGAAGGGATCTTTTCTACAAGGAGTGCCAAGTTATAAACCAACTTGGTGTGGGTTTTGGAAAAGAAAATATCAGTAAACTTTTGAAAAAAAAAAGGACCAAAACCAAGTTTGTTTTGGGTTGAAACTAGTCAAAAGACTAGTTTTGACTAATTTCCGAGACCAACTAAAATTAGAATTCTTAACCATCCACTTGTACACATGCACATATGGAAAGGACAAAAAAATTTACATGAGTAAATAATAAGGGACCTCAGAATGAGAGCAGGGGGTGGGGGAAGTCTAGGTGTGCTGGTAAGTAAAACCACCGTTCGACATACTAAACGAAGTACTTTATAGTGTTTGAGGATGACACTTGTCCTAGTCCAATTTTTGAAGCTCTAAAGTTTGTGTAAAAAGGAATCTGAAGTGGTCCACGTCGCGACGAGCAGAAATCCATTATCGTGCTTTAAATAGTAATATATATATATATTATTACTACTATTAAGAAGCACCACTACTTTTTCGTCGTCCGTTATGGACCCCCCATAAAAAAAAAGTTTGAGTCCCATATTAAATAGGCCTATAAAACAAAATATAAAAAAAAATGTGTGGGCCCATATACATTAAACAACAGCTAATATTAAAAAATAATTATTGACCCCATATTAAACACCATCCAGTATTAAAAAAAAAAAGTGGAACCCACCACATTCAAACTCACGGAAACAAAAAGTGGACCCTATATTAACAAAATTAAGCAATATTAAAAAAAAAAGTTAATCCCATATTTAAAAAACAAACAATGTTAAAAAAAATGTGGACCCCATATTAAACACCATGCATATTCGTATCAAACACTAATATAATAAAGTTTTAAATACGGAGCACAAACTACAATGTTATATTAATCGTGTTTTGAACATAGTATCCCATATTGACCAAATCAAGCAATATATATAAAAAAAAAGTGCAGACTTTATATTCTTAGCAAACACTAATATAATAAAGTTTTAGATACGGAACACAAATTACAATGTTATATCAATCGTGTTTTGAACATAGTATATATAAAATAAAAATAAAAAATTGGGCCCCATATTAAATAGGCCCATAAAAAAAAATTGCGGGCTCCATATATATTAAACAACAACTAATATTAAAAAAAATGTGGGCCTCATATTAAACACTATCCAGTATTAAAAAAAAAAGTGGAACCCACCACATCCAAACTCACGGGAAAAAAAAAGTGAACCCCATATTAACAAAATCAAGTAATATTAAAAAAAAAAGTGAATCCCATATTAAAAAAACAAACAATGTTAAAAAAAAAATTGTGGGCCCCATATTAAACACGGTGCGTATTAGTAGCAAACACTAATATAATAAAATTTTAAATACGGAGCACAAACTACAATGTCATATTAATCGTGTTTTGAACATAGTATCACATATTGACAAAATCAAGCAATATATATATATAAAAAAATGAATCCCAAATTATGGGTCCCATATTAAACAACAACCAGTATTAAAAAAAAAAAGTGGAACCCACCACATCCAAACTCACGGGAAATAAAAAAGTGGACCCCATATTAACAAAATCAAGCAATATTGAAAAAAAAAAGTGAATCCCATATTTAAAAAACAAACAATGTTAAAAAAAAATGTGGGCCCCATATTAAACATCATGCGTATTCGTAGCAAACACTAATATAATAAAGTTTTAAATACGGAGCACAAACTACAATGTCATATTAATCGTGTTTTGAACATAGTATCCCATATTGACAAAATCAAGCAATATATATATAAAAAAAAAATGAATCCCATATTAAAAAAATAAACAACGTAAACAAAAAAAAGTGCAGACTTTGTATTCTTAGCAAACACTAATATAATAAAGTTTTATATACGGAGCACAAATTACAATGTTATATCAATGGGCATTTTACATAAATAGCAAACATTTGGGGGGGTTAAACAAGCTGCATAACTAATGTTTTAATATTTACGTTTTGTAGCAAATCAGCCCAGCTCCCACATGTGTATTCAATTTCTTTTAGCTGTATTCATGAATACAACAATTTGTTTTTCAACTGTATTCATAAAATAACTATATGTATTCATAAATTGGCTTGTTGTGTTCATGAATATAACGAGTAAAAATTGAATACACACCAATAATTGCTGTATTCGTTTTTTTCCACTGTATACAATTTTTTTCTGCTGTATTCATGAAACTCAACTGTATTCATTTGTAGCTACTTTTTCACTATATTCATGAAATAACTATCTATATTTCATAAACGAGCTCGCTATATTGATGAATGCTGTTGACACCCAATTTTGTCCCACCTTTCCTCTGAAATATCTATTTACGCCTCTAGTATTTTTGGCGACTTAAAAAAAAATTATTTATATTTTTACTATAATTATTAGCTTCTTATCGATACCGGCATTTCATTATTCTATTGCAGTCACTATTGTTATTGAGTTTTGTTTTATTACCGTTACTGCTATTATTATCATTATTATTATTGTTATTATTATTATTATTATTATTATTATTATTATTATTATTGTTATTATTATTATTACCAGTATTATCATAATTTGCGTTTCAGCATTCTTACCTCCTTATGCATACGCACCGCATTTATTGCGCACAATTAAATGATAGCGTTTATTTATTTTCAAAATATTATTGCACGGCTATTACCATGTTGTATAATTTTATTATCTGAGCACTAATAGTTACATATTTTATATTAGGTACTATTTTAGTCCGTATTAATTTAGTCCATAATTAAATCCTAAAACTATTTGGGCTAAGGCTTAATTCATAAAATCAGCCCACATTTTTCAATTTACCTAACCATATTTTAATTCATCAATCCATTTTAATACCAGCCCACTACCCTTGTCATGACCCGGCCCACACCTTTCTTTTATCCCCAAAACCTAATTCCTTATACACCATTTTCCCTCACCCGCCACCTCTTTTCTTCTTTTCTCTCTCTTACGCTCGTCTCTCTCTTCTCTTCCTCTTTCCCCGCTCCTCTCTCTCTTCCATTTCTCCCTGTTCCCCACGCTTCTGCCACCTCCACTTCCCTTTGTCCCCCGCTCTCCTCTCTCTCACGCTCCTCCCTCTCTCTTTTCTTCGATATATAGCCCAAAAAACTCGGATGAAAAAGGGGGGGGATTTTTTTTCTTTTCCAGCCGCACAAAAGTCCTAAAAAATTTCGATTTTCAGCCGCCCAAAATTGCTTAAGCAATATTAATTTCATCAGTTTTAATATGGAGCGAAAGTATTGAATCATTTTTGGTTTTTTCGTTTATCTTGGTATCGCTTCGAATCCGAGCATCGCAAGCTCGGCTTTGATAGTGTTCGAGTGTGAATCGGAGACCCCGCGCCTCACTTCGCTGCACCCGAAGAAGGTAATTTCCCCTTTCCCTTTTACTTTCTGTTTTATCTGTGTTTTCTTAATCGCTATGTAGGTTTAAAACAAGCTGATTAGTTAGATTAGTTTGGTTTAATGGATAGTTTGTTTGTATGTTGATATTAATTCGGACTTAATTAGTTTGTATGGTGGTTTAATTATCGAGTTTGGCTCTGTTTATGTAATTACATGTATTAGGTGTGATAACTTGGCTTTAGTTAATTCAAATGTGTGAGTTAATCATGCTAGTTGGTTTAAGTTGCGTATTGTTATATAAATCTGGGTAATTAGTTAGTAGGATATTCGAACTTGTTTAAGTGTTGTTGTTAGGTCAGGCATGATTAGTAGTCGAATCTGTGGCTGATTTCTGTTTTGCTTCTGATTATGTTAACGAAGAACACCTCTATAAGTTTGTTCAATGTGATTTAATAATGGCATAGTAATAGGGAGGGTCGAAATTGCAACATAGAGAAAGCATATCCAGTTTGTATTATGATAAGAATGATGGTTTGTGGTAAAGATGATTGAATCTGGTTTGTTGTTACCTTGATGAAGGTTAAATCTGGCTTGGTTTGTTTAACCTCTTGAAACAGATATTGTGATCATGAGCACGAGCCTTAAAGATTCATTGTTGTTTTCGTGGAAACATCTTCAAAAGTCCCAAGAGATTCTCTTCCTTTTACTCACTGTCATTTCGATGTAGTTTGTTTAATTTCTAGTTTCATGACTGTTTTGAAGCATTAGTTAAAGTTAGGAACAGAAATGGACTGTGATGTTCAGTTTCCTTCATGATAAATCTTTAATATAAAAGAAATTATTTGTTTGTATGCGTAGAGACTAATTCCATTCGAGTTAATACATTTTCTTAGTTCATTGCATTTACAAAAGGGTGATATCGCTTCTCCTTCATTTTCACTTTTCTCTCAGATTCACGGTTTAGTTTTAGGCAGTTTTAATTGGTTTCATCTCTGTTTGGATTCTTCATTGGCGCTCATGTTAATTTGTGTGATCAGTGAGTCTCAGTACTTATTTGCTGGGTTAGTTGAATTAGAATAGGTTAGAGTATTGAACTTGCTTATCATGAAAACAAAAGCTGCTGTTTGTGCACTAATTTGATATAGATGTTAGTATAACATAGTTCCAGTTTTTGAATAACTTGTTGAATGATTAGCATGAATCTGTCTAGGTCATTCAAGCTTATTAAAGGCTTGTTTTAGATGATTTCAGTGTAGCCAGTACCAGTGGTTTGTGTTGTCAATTTGCTATTGGTTTTAGTATTTGAAGATCTCGAAATATGTTTCTTTAAAGGGATACAAGCATTTAAACTCAGTTCTGTCCCCTTTTATTCAAAAGAATGAAATTTCAATTTGTTAAGGTTGTTGTTTCCTTAATGTGATTTGGCATTCTCCTACCCCCTAGGTGTTAACGAACAACCAAAACCTGTGTATGGTATGTATGCTGCCTGATTTTCCCTTTTGCGTATTATTCCTCCTATGTGGTTCTATCCCTTGATTCAGCTCGTTTTCATACTTCCGAACAGTTTGGGTATCTGGTTGAGTCCTGTTTTGATGGATCTGTCGTTAACAGATGACATTAAGTCTAAATGTTTGTTAAATCTCAGTCTACTGAAAACAAGCCATTTTTGTCTTTTGTATTGTTTCTATCGCCTTTAAACTACCCTAGTGCCATGTTTTGAGTCGATCGCTACTGCTGTACTGCCTATTTGCTGGGCTGTTATGTTGGTTGTTTGGAACCCTGGTTGTGCTCGTAAGAATCTCCTATGCTGCTGTTCTGTTTCCGTCATTGCGTCTGTCCTTTGTTAATTATTGGCTGCTGTAATATAATGTTGACACTATACTTAGGAAATCACTGGTTTTAAAGGAAAAAAATGCTTCATGTGATGAGAGTGTAATATTAAGCCTAGCTGCTACTGTTTCGATGTTTCTAAAATTGAGTTTTTTTTGGGTTTAGCATAGTCGATTGGTTGGTGTTTGAAAAGCTAATTTGATATGTTTATAAAGAGTAAAACTTGTTTCACGTGGTTGCTGC
This sequence comes from Lycium barbarum, assembly GCF_019175385.1. NCBI lineage: Eukaryota > Viridiplantae > Streptophyta > Magnoliopsida > Solanales > Solanaceae > Lycium > Lycium barbarum. The sequence goes on from NC_083348.1 coordinate 92,710,130, forward strand.
TTCGCCTAGATTTCTTTTAAGTTAACGATGTCTGGCTGTTGGTCTGTAGACTTAGCTTGTGTGTGTGTGTGTGTCAAAAGCATAAGTCATTGTGTCCTCATTTGAACTTGCAGTTGTCGTATAAAAGATTTTATCATGTGCCTATCGAGAAAGAAAGTAAAAGAAAGGACATTTTCACCACAACTATAGTTCTCTTCCCAAAACAGAAAACTAGAATGAATTTTGATACCTTCTTAAGTACTGCATTTCATATCCTGCAGCGTGCACTATCTTGCTTTATTTTCTTACTCGATTTTAAGATCATTTGTGAGACTAGTTACCCCTTAGTCACTCATTCCTGAAATACATTTGATTTGTACGTATATCAGTAGAAGCATCCCTTGATTTTTGTTTTCCTTGGCCTCTTCGCTGTTTCTTTGAATCTTACAGGGAATATTGCATAAAAGTTTAAAGAAAGGGGTAAAAATCATTGTTGTTGTATAGTTATATTTGCAACCTGACGTGGTGTTTCTCCTGCTGCTAAATAATATAAATTCTTAGCCCATTGAATTACCCATTTATACAATCTGTTGGGCCTACCCCCTCCAAGTATATGTATAGCTTTGTTTGCTTTATATCTTGGTATGTTTCCTTTCTTTGTGGGCCTGTTGTCCCTGATGTGCAAACTACTTGTAATCCGGATTGGTTTTTGTTGTGTCATGAGAATTAGCTAAAACAAATCAGTACTTGCGTGGTCAAGTTAAATTCATGTTATGTATGCATTTAAAACCATGATATCTTCGAGTAAATTTTCATGTCGCTAATCTTTATTTTTTTTTTACATGTACACACCGGAGTCGAAGAGTCTTACTTTAAGACTCAACGTCATCTCCCGTCTTCGGCGTTGGGCCAAAGTCCAACGGAATCCTCTCGTCGAGTCAGCCCATTCACAGCAATCTATTAAATTTCGCTGGGCCGAAGCCCAATAGCAATCAGAACCGCAGCAGTCCTGGAAAATGGGCCGAACCCATTTAATTTTATTTCAGCCTCTATTGTGTTTTGTGCATTTAACTTGTATTATTTGACTAACTCACTACTTTGTTTTGTTTTCCTAACTTAGATGAATTCTAGAAAATGAGTGGGTTAGCTTAGCATAATGGGTAGTTAATTTAAGAGAGAAATTCATCATTAGTCCCATAAGTCTCTTTTTATATTTACAGCATATATAGTATTCATTTTTATTGGAATAATTGATTTGCAAAATAGCATGCCTACATATTTTGGGTTAAAGAAATTATTTTTATTCTTACTATCTTAGGAATTTCAGAATTTCACTAATACGTAAATATATTTTATAAATAACTCTTTAAGTTTTGAGTCAATTACGCATATCTTTAAGCATACTTAATAAAAGGATAAAGAAGCTCACATTAGCTGTTTTCATATTTTGTTTATGCTCTTAAATCGCAAAATCAATTAATATCTCACCATTTGAGTTGTTTCAAATATTTATTAAAACACTGCACAAACTCGCTTTTTCTTCTACTTATATATTTTATGCAAATCTTATTTTAAATAGCATTATTATTTAAAGTCTTTGCAACATTTATAAGTTTATTTTAAATGGCATTTGAAGTTTCCTTTTATGCAAATTATTATATTTTCTGCAAATCTCATTCTAAATAGCATTTTTATTTAAAGCCTTATCAACTTTTATAAGTTTTATTTTAAATGGCATTTAAAATCTTCTTTTATGCAAATTATTATATTTTCTCTAAATCTTATCCTAAGCAACATTCTTATATCTTCTTAAAAACCTTAGCAACATTTCTTAGCCCCTTTTTTTTTTAAAATTTCAAGCATCTTATTTAGCATTAATTAATTAACCTAAGTTTGGTCGGATAATCGTAGTTAACGGATTCTAAAGGATACCTAACCCCTTCCCTTTAGGATAATATAGAACCCTTACCTAGAATCAAACTGATTAAGCAGACTATTAACGGAGGTTTAGCCAGCTTTACCTTAGTTAATAATTAGGTGCCCTAATTCACCTTAAAATCAATTAGGTGGTGACTCCTTAAAATAAAGCAATATAGGAATCTCCAATATGTTGTACTCTAAATTTAACCCGGTTAAAATGGGGTATAACAAATGCAACAAGTAAAACTGAATATATAAAAATATATATACACAAAAATTATTAAATACACTATAAAAAAATGAATACAATCTAAACATTTAACCAAAAAAAGCTCAAAAAAGTGAATACAACCGTCGTATTCGTGTATACAACAACACCAACCATTAGCTCCGGCCAGATCTGCCCACGATTTCCGGCTAGATCGGCCGGAAATTTCACAATAACAACAACAAAAGCCAACAACAGAGAGAGATAAAACCACAACCAACAACAACAACAACAGCCATCACCGGAGCTTACTTCTCCGGCGAACCACAACAACAACACCACCAACCAGATCTGGAGGATGCACAGGTCGTGGTCACGACGGAGCTACGGCGGCGACGGGAGGCATGACGTCGTTGCTAGCAACCAGATCTGAGTGCACCGATGAGCAGATCTCTTTTTTGGCTCTCACCAGCATATGTCTCACGTACGAGTCGTCACTTCCCCCAGTTAGACCTGGCTGCAATTAACCTCATCAATACATTTTCATTTTCTATAGATAGCCTTACTTTTTTTTTTTTTGAGATGAAGCAATAGAAAGAAGACTCACAAGCAAAATGAGTAGCGGGCAGTCAGGAGGTAACAGGCGATCATCGCCGGAAAAAAAGGGCACGACATTTTGGCCGGAGCTCCGGCGGCGGTGGTGGCCAGTGGCGGAGCAGTGGGAGGGCGGGGGGGGGGGGGGGGGGGGGGGGGAATGGGAGGGATGGGTTGGAAGTGAATAGTGAGATGAGTATTCTATTTTGTGTGTGTATATATATATATATATATATATATATATATAGTTATTAAATGGTATTAATACACAAATGTTTGCTATGAGAAGTAATTAAGTTAAACTATAGCTACTAAATGTCAATACCCACTATATGTTTGTTATATCACGTAGTTAACCCTATATCAATCGTGTTTTGAACATAGTATATATATTAAAAAAAAAAAAATTGGGCCCCATATTAAACGGTCCATTAAAAAAAATTATAAAAACAAATTGTGGGCCCCATATATATTAAACAACAACTAATATTAAAAAAAAATGTGGGCCCCATATTAAACACCATCCAGTATTAAAAAAAAAAAAAAGTGAACCCCATATTAACAAAATCAAGCAATATTAAAAAACAAAAAAATTGTGGGCCCCATATTAAACACCGTGCGTATTCGTAGCAAACACTAATATAATAAAGTTTTAAATACGGAGCACAAACTACAATGTTATAGTAATCGTGTTTTGAACATAGTATCTCATATTGACAAAATCAAGCAATATATATATAAAAAAAAATGAATCCCAAATTTTGGGCCCCATATTAAACACCATCCAGTATTAAAAAAAAAAAAAAGCGAAACCCACCACATCCAAATTCACGGGGAAAAAAAAGTGGATCCCATATTAACAAAATCAAGCAATATTGAAAAACAAAAGTAAATCCCATATTTAAAAAATAAACAATGTTAAAAAAAATGTGGGCCCCATATTAAACACCATGCGTATTCGTAGCAAACACAAATATGATAAAGTTTTAAATACGGAGCACAAACTACAATGTTATATTAATCGTGTTTTGAACATAGTATCCCATATTGACAAAATCAAGTTTTATGTTCACTAAAATAAATATACTTAAAATATTTATATTTTAAAATAAGATAGAATTTAATGCAAAAGACAACATGACAAGTAAAATGAGCTAAACCGAGAATATTTACCAAAAATTAAAAAATAGTATTTCTTCGTTTAAATAGAAAATTAATTTCTACTTTGTTTCGTTTTAAACATGTAAAATTAATTTAATAATTTGAATTAGAATTATCCAAATCAAAATTTGATAAAAAATAATAAGTATTTTACACCTTTAAATTAATCGAATTAAAATTGAAAGTATGCTTAAATATTGCTATTGTTTTATCTGAAAGAGAGGAAAATAGTTCATTTTAAACAAGTCTTCTCTTTTAAAGTTTTTTAATAAATTTGCCGATTTTGTATTCGTAGCAAACATTAATATAATAAAATTTTAGATACGGAACACAAACTACAATGTTATATTAATCGTGTTTTAAACACAATATATACTCTCTCTCTATATATATAAATATATATAATCACTATTCAAAGACAACTACATACACATAGATGCACTATAATCTAAAGTGTTGGGCCCGTGCTCCGTCTAGTATTATATAGAAGCACCAGTTGGGGTGCTTTTTCGTGGTCCGTTGTGGCCATTAAAAAAAATAAAATTTTGGGCCCCATATTAAACAGGCCCATAAAGAAAAAAAAAAACAAAATTGTAAAAAAAATGTGGGCCCCATATTTATTAAACAACAACTAATATAAAAAAAAAATTGTGGATCCCATATATATTAAACAACAACTAATATTAAAAAAATAGTGCAAATTAATAATGTAAAAAAAAAATGTGCACCCCATATTAAAAAATCAAACAATATTCATGTAATTTCTAAAGTATCTCACTAAGTTAATAATGATGGATTCATTGCCACGTGCGTATTCGTAGCAAACAATAATATAATAAAGTTTTAAATACGGAGCACAAACTACAATGTTATATTAATCGTGTTTTCAACATAGTATAATTGTGGGCCCTTCTATACAGTAGTAATATATCCGTTCCAATTTAATTAAAAAAAATTGTGGGCCTCAAATATATTAAACAACAGCTAATATTAAAAAAATATCAATCATGTTTCGAACATAGTATATATATATATATGCATAAAAATAGTGCAAACTAATAATGTATCAAGCAATATCAAAAAAAAAAAAAAAAAAGTGAACCCCATATTAAAAAAAATATAATATTAAAAAAAAAGTGCTGGCTTTGTATTCGTAGCAAACACTAATATAATAAAGTTTTAGATACGGAGTATAAACTACAATGTTATATTAATCGTGTTTTGAACATAGTATGTGTATATATATTATATGCATAAAAATAGTACAAACTAATAATGTCCAAAAAAAAATGTGTGGGCCCCATAATTCTAATATATATATATATCCGTTCCAATTTAATTAAAAAAATAAATTGTGAGCCCCATATATATTAAACAACAACTAATATTAAAAAAATAGTGCAAATTAATAATGTAAAAAAAAAAAGTGCACCCCATATTAAAAAATCAAACAATATTCATGTAATTTCCAAAGTATCTCATTAAGTGAATAATGATGGATTCATTGCCACGTGCGTATTCGTAACAAACACTAATATAATAAAATTTTAAATACTGAGCACAAACTACAATGTTATATTAATCGTGTTTTGAACATAGTATCCCATATTGACAAAATCAAGCAATATATATACATAAAAAAAAGTGAATCCCATATTAAAAAAACAAACAATGTCAAAAAAAAAGTGCAAAAAAAAAAATTGTGGGCCCCATAATTCTAATATATATATATATATATATGCATAAAAATAGTATAAATTAATAATGTCAAAAAAAAAAAGGTGTGCGCTCCATATTAAAAAAATCAAACAATGTTCATGTAATTTTCAAAGTATCTCATTAAGTCAATAATGATGGATTCATTGCCACGTGCGTATCAATTCATTAGTCGGAGCAAATGAAATTTCTTTTTATTCTTACTCTAATAAATGTGAAAAGAGATTAATGTCGTAAAAAAAATATATCAAATGGAGATCAAATAATGAATAAGGTAAATTAGTAAAATTACAATTCTAATCGACGTTTTCTTAAAAAACCATGCAAAAGACAACATGACAAGTAAAATGAGCTAAACCGAAAATATTTACCAAAAATTAAAAAATAGTATTTCTTCGTTTAAATAGAAAATCAATTTCTACTTTGTTTCGTCTTAAATATGTAAAATTAATTTAATAATTTGAATTAGAATTATCCAAATCAAAATTTGGTAAAAAGAAAAATAGTTTCCTTTTAAACAAGTCTTCTCTTTTAAAAAATATTAATAAATTTGTCGATTTTGTATTCGTAGCAAACATTAATATAATAAAATTTTAGATACGGAGCACAAACTACAATGTTATATTAATCGTGTTTTGAACATCATATATATATATATATATATATATATATATATATATATATATATATATATATATATATAATCACTATTCAAAGACAACTACATACACATAAATGTACTATAATCTAAAGTGTTGGGCCCGTGCGCAGCACGGGCATAGGCCGTCTAGCATATATATATATAGGGGCAATATAAATTCATGAGAATGACTAAAAAGACTATGCATATTAAAAAAACACCATTAATGCATATGCAGCCACCTAAATTTATCTTTTTATTTTGACATTTCAACTAAGTGTTGTTCCTATTGAACCCCTGAACTCATCCTCAAATGTATCTATCAAACCCTCTAGATCTGTTTTTTTTTTTTTTTTGGTAACTAACTTGTTTTATTAATCACCAAGTGTGTCAATTACAGCTCCATAGCATAGCCAAACACAGCTATCTATCTCGTTTACTACTGTCTACCTACACAACACATATATAGCCTAATGTTGGGTCTATTACTCCCTCAGAATGTGTAGCTCTACATAAGAGATTGGAGGCCTGGGGTAGCTCGCACATTGCATATGTAGGCTATTTCGCGGGCAACCCTCTCCACTTCACGGCTTCGCTATTCAAAAATCCTCGCATTCCTTTCGGTCCATATTGAGTTCGTCACTTTAGCACACACCATACGAAATAATCTAGCTTGCTCTGACTTACCTTTCCCTCGGTTGATCAGCCATTCCAGGTGCTGCAGCCATGTTTGCGCACTAGTCAGTGGTTGCTGTAACCACGTCAGAACTCTGCTCCAGAGTTGCTGTGCATATGCGCACTTGACGAACAAGTGTTCTCTGTCTTCATTGTACGTTTTACATAGCCCACACACTGGATCAAAGCTCAGTCCCCAGCTGAGTAGTCTATCAATTGTCAACAATTTTCCATGAAGACAGAGCCACAAAATAAACACAGATTTGGGTCGGGCAGCATTATGGAACATTAAGCATTTCCAATGCACTCTCTCATGGTTGTTCAGTAGCTGTAGATAAAAGCTTCTGGTCATGCTTTTGGTAGGCAACGTCCCAGTGGTCATTTGCTCGAGCTTTCCCCAAGTGCCAATAAGTTGTCGCACCATCCAACTTGCTTGACGAGGTATGGGAAGAGTGGCCAAGTGCTGATCTTTGATGTAGAATGTATGAACCCATTTTATCCAGAGTCGATCTTGCTTCCTCGCTAGGTCCCAACAGAGTTTAGCTATAGGCGCTTGGTTCCACACCTGAAGGTTTATGAGATTGAAACCCCCCGAAGCCTTAGGGCAGCAGACTCTATCCCATGCAACAAGTGATTTTTTTGTTATTGTATTGACCCCGGACCAAACATAGCTCCTACAATATGCTTCAATGGTTTTGATCACCTTAGCAGGCAAGATGAAGAGTTGAGCCCAATATGATTGTATGCCAAATAATACACTTTGTACTAGTTGAACCCGCCCTGCATATGATAGTTTCTTAGCAGTCCATGAGGATATTCTTTTAACAAGTTTCTCAATCAGTGGCTGCCATTATATTAGAGTAAGCTTCTTTGTAGATAGCGGTATACCAAGATACTTGAAGGGTAAGTCTCCACATGAATATCCCAGGTGGTGTAGGATTCTATCCCGCTTACCCCACCGAAATAAACAGAACTCTTGTTCAAATTTGCCTGTAGTCCTGACGCCCGAGAGAACAACAAGAAAGACTTATGCAGTGCAGTCACAGAGGCAAGGTACCCTTTGGAGAAAAGCAATAAATCATCCGCAAAACTGAGATGAGTTATCCCTAATTTTGAGCATCGTGGATGGTATTTAAAGGACCTGTCTGTCCGCAAATTGTTCAGGCTTCTACTTAAATATTCCATGACAATGACAAATAAGAACGGGGAGATCAGATCGCCTTGTCGCAGCCCCTTTGCTGCATCAAATGGTTCAGTTGGAGACCTATTTACCAGGATAGTATAGTTGATAGTAGTAACACATTGCATTAGCCAGCCCTTGAATTTTGCAGGGAATCCCAACTCTTCCAAAATCTGTTCTAGGTATGCCTACTCAACTGAGTCATACGCTTTTTGTAAATTGATCTTGATCATGCATCTAGCATAAATATGTTTCCTAGAGTAGGCTTTCACTAATTCGTGAGCCAGTAGGATGTTATCAGAAATCCTCCTACCTGGTATAAAACCCGACTGAGCCTCACAAATTAGGAAAGGCATAATCTTCTGCATTCTTGATGTCAATATCTTAGCGATGATTTTGTTCAAAATGGTACAACATGCAATAGGCCGAAAGTCCTTGACCGTCTCAGGGCTCAGGATTTTAGGCACCAACGTGATAGTAGTACAGTTTATGGCTTTGTACATTAACCCAGAGCTAAAGAATTGCTTGACTGCTGCACATATATCCTCTTTAATAATAACCCATGCTTTCTTGAAAAAATAGGCCGAATACCCATCTATTCCCGGGGATTTCTCATCATCAATAGATCTAAGCCCCTCCCAAATTTCCTGATCTTGGATTGTTGCGCATAACTCCAGCTGTTGTTGTCTTGTCAGGACCGGTCCCAGCTTCATAATTCGCTTATCTACAGCTGGGAGGCATGTCTGAGTTGACCCCATCAAGTTTCTATATAAATTAGTGATTTCCACTTCAATATCTTTAGGCCACTTCAATATCTTTAGATCTGATTTTTATTATAAGAAAAAATTAAATTGTGGTAATGAAGGTGAAGTAATATTCTAGACGTGTGGTAAGCTATTTTTTAGGTCATGAATGTGTCAGTTTCTACTAGTTCTGCTCTTCCACTGCCTGCTTAATTAAGAGCTTGCTCTTTTTTTCCTTGTCAATTGCTGCTAATCTTAGCTAAAAGATAGCATAATTAATTAGAATATATATTAGCATGTTGCTACATTGAAGATAGAATACCATGTAAGTCAAATTGTGTTTGATAGACACATTTGAGGACGAGTTTAAGGGTTCAATAGCAACAACACTTAGTTAAGGTACCAAAATAGAAAAGGGACAAGTTCGGGGGGCTGCTATGCATTAAGCCTTCTTTTTTCCATTCAAGTGAAATTTTCAAGTGGAGTCTTGATCCAAATGAGGTCAAACTATAATTTTTCTTGGGAAAACAACATCCAATATCCCTAAAATATAAAATATTTACCCGCCTCATGCCTCTCCTAAAGTAATTTCGCTTCTACCTTAGCTGGTCGAAAATATTTACCCGACATACCTCCTCGTCCAAACCCCTTCCTATGTGATACCATCGCAGTATATTTATATATCATGATGGTGTCATGGAGGATTAAGAAAAGAATTGAAACAATCCTCCATGATATCATCTCAGTATATTTATATACCGCAATGGTACCATTGTCCTGAGGAGTGTTTAATTAAAAGACTGGAGCAGTCCTCTATGATATCATCACAATATATGTATATAAGACGATAGTATCATAAAAGTTTTTTTTCGAGAAAAGTGTGTTTTTTTGAATAAATGGACATAATCATCCATAACACTATCTCAGTATATTACATACCATGATGATATCATGGAGGATTAAGAAAAAGACTAAAATAGTTTTTCATTATACCATCTCAGTATATTTATATACCATGTTGGTATCATAATTTTGGGGGCATCTCGGGTAAATAATTTTGATTTTCTTGGGGGTACGAAAGTAATGGGAGAATGGACGGGTAATTATTTTGATTTGAAAGGGCACACGCGTTCTTTCTCCTAATTTTTTTAGGTGAGATTATTACACACTTCAATATAATGACGGAATAACCAGAGGTGTTAGATAGAATCTCACCGCGCCAATCATCAAAAAGGATTCCTCATGTTTGGCTCATGCCCATTATCAAAAGGGATTTCTCATGTTTGGCCTATGAAAAAAAAGATTCATATTAGCATATGAGAAATCATGTTAAAAATATAATTAAATAAATAAAATATATTATGAGAATCTCTCTAACAATTAAATTTTTAAATGAGATAGGTCACACGCTTCAATATTTTTTTCCCATAAAAGTTGCACTTAAGTAGAATTAGTGCTTTGATGAGAATAGGTGTGGGCCTAAAATAGTGCTATTTGTGGATAAAGATCATTTTGGGTCTCAATCCGAGCCTTATTCCAGCTCATCTCTCTTTTCTGGTAATGTAATTTAGACATCACGAATAAGCAATATGCCAAAAGAAAGCCATCAGTAGAAAGGTTACTTTTACAAGAAAAGGTCCAGAAAGCCATCAGTGCTTAAGGGTGTTCATGGTTCGGTTTGGATCAATTATTGACTAAAATTATAATTAAACTAATTTAATCGGTTTTTAAATGTTTAAAATCATAACCAAATCAAACAAAATAATAACCACCGTTTGGATATTGTCGGTTTGGTTGGATTTTTCAGTTTATGACTAGCAACCATGAGACTTATCAGTAAAACATTAAAAAGTTGAAAAAGACATATTTTTTTTTTATTCAAACGATAAATTTTATTCATAGTTTAAGGTGGAACATACATCATAGAAACATTTTCACTATTAGTGATAGTGTAATACTCAAGTTACCCAAAGTTGCTAAACTATTACATATAGAGCTAAAAACTAATTTAGTAGTGGCTGTACCATTTTTATCATCTTAATACACATACCTGAAAATAAAGTAGAGCATAGTAACTTTTAGTTGTTGTTACAAACATACATATTAATTAAACATAAAGACTACCTAAAATTAAAATTAAAATATATGACATAAAAAAACTTTGTGTAATGATCCCAAACTTTGAGGCAGTACTTGCATTTTGTCCTCAATTCTCCCATTTTATTAAAAAAAACTTTGTGTAGTGATCCTAAACTTCAGATGTTTTTCTACCATTATCCCCAAGGCTAGGGTCTCGAATACAAGGAGTTGTTCTTTTCTGCTTTTTAGGAGGATTACCCACGGAAGAAGTATTAGGGCATTAACATGTGCTTGAGTTGCAGCAAATGCTGATGCTACTGAAGTATCTTCTATAGGAACCTCCAAATCTACAACCTCTATCCTTTTCATATGAAAAATATTAGAAGTTTAGGACCCATTCAGACAAGAAAAAAGAAAGGTATAAATTCGAAAAAAGAAGAAGAAACAACCTAAAATCAAATGGCTGATAAAGAAAGGCTAAAAATTTAAGTTAAAGACATTAGACTCTAAGGTGAGCTTCTCTTAGTAGGTTTACACTTAACACTTAAAGAGTTGAAAGACTTAAAGACATGGGCTTGGACATATTCTTAAAAACATAGGATTAAAAAATCATGTGAAATAAGTAGACCAAAAATTAAATTAATGATTAAAAGGTAAAAAATATTTATAATTATTTATGAAAAACTAATATTATACATATAAATAATTATAAAATTTATGTATATAATTTATCGGTTTGATTCGGTTATTTTTTAATAGAACCATAACCAAATCAAATATTATCAGTTTTTAAAATTGAAAATCAAATCAAACCAAACCAAACCAAATGTCAGTTTTTTTATTCAATTTGATTAAATTTTCAGTTTGATTTTAGTTTTAACCAAAACCGTGAACAACCCTACTCAATAGATAGGTTACTTAGAAGAAAAGGTCCACTCTATGGAGAACATATTACACATTTGGGATAATACTTTCACTGCAACAAAAAAACAGAGTATTAAAGTTAAAAATAAAAGATACAGTATTTTCTAAAAGTTGCAGTTATATTTAAATATTACCTATAGTAAAAAAAAAGTCGAAAATTTGCAGCCAAAAACTGTTATTTCACTCAAAATGATCCTCGTATAAATTTTTAAATATTTACTAGTGATTGTCTGAACATACTATTCTATGCTCAGCCGACATTATTTCAGTGAAGTAGATGAGGTAGGGAAGAGAAAAGAAAAGAAGTAGTTCTGAAAGGAAAGATGACCAAGCCAATATTTGCAAATACTGAAATACTTCTCAATTTAAGTGTCTTATTTTTTTTAACCTGTTTCAAAAAAGAATACATCTTTCTATATTTAGAGCCCGTTTGTCCATGAGAATTATTCACTTTTTTGTGAAATATTTTTTCACTTTTTTTACTTTATGGTGTTTGGCCATAAAAATTCCAAATACAGGTTGAAATTGTATTTGAAATGTGGAAAACAACCAAAATTTATTTTTCACTTTTTTTCACTTTCAATACATTCAAACAACCAAATATTCTTTGCAAAAATTATAACCAAACGCAACTCGAAAATACCAAATAAAGTGAAAAATATTTGGTTTTCATGGCCAAACGCCTAGTTAGTAAAATTTTCAATTCCAACATTTTACATGACAAATTTAAGATTATAAGATTTAAAAGACTCTACACATCTTTAATTTAGTACCACATGATTCAAAAATCTCCCTTTATTTTTTAATATTCATGTCTAATCAAATTAAGACATTTAAATTGGGACGGAGGGAGTATTATTTATGGCCAAACTATAGCTTCTCTCAGCTGCTGAGGCAACAGCTTCACTCAAAATTTGAAGAAAGGTTATTACTGTTTTAATAAAGAAAGTATTAACTGCTTTTTTCCGGCCAAAATTAGTGGACAGAATAAAAAGATTATCCGAACCAATCAGCCCCTAAAACTTGTCATTTGCGTGCAAGCAACTAGGTTCCAAAACAAAAGATAGCCCCATTAAGCCTACGTTGCAATCAGAGTCCAGACACTCGTTTCAATACAGCAGCATCATTTTGAAAGAGACGTTGGTCAAATGTCAGATGATGGTGATTACATTAAGAACCTTTCATAATTTTTAAGAAGAAACAGAAGTACCGTTCTGATCCCAACAGGTTTCCTTTCTAATGAAAGCTTATCAAATACATAAAATCAACTTGGAAGAAAGCCCTACAGAGAGTTTCTCAAGGACGCTCCACGGTCATGACCTGACAATGAATCTCCCAACAACCCCTCTAAGTCACTTATATACTTTCTTTTTCAAATTAAATTAGTTTAAACTGCCAATCTTTTCATAAAATTCACTTCATTACAATAAGTTTAAACAGCCAATCTTTCATAATCGAATAAGAAACTAAGGAACGGAGCACAAGAAATCAGTCTTTCCTCAGATCCATTTCTTCCCTACGAATGCCATCAGCATTTAATACTACTATCTCCAGCTTGTCACCCTGCAATAAGAGAGCAAAACATTCAGAAATATAGTAAAAGTTTATTTCTGATCATCTAAAACAGAGTTTCTCCCATCAACTTAAGTACATAGGAAAACACCACCTCAACATTTCAGCTCAGTAGAGTTTGGAGGGCGTGAAAAAGGGAGAGACAATTTTATCTCGCTCTTATAAACCAAAGGTCCAAGAACCCAAAGAACTTTAATTCTAAAACATATTGCCTAAAATGCATCACAGAAATGACTTACAGTGTATATATCCCTTTCTGTTGCCGACGCAAAGCATGTCTTAACTAAATCGATGGCTTCTGATTCAGAAAGTGGAGTAACGGCATCCTGCAGGGGTCATGGGAACTTCGTGAGCAAGAGAGCATGTTCATAATTTCCCCTCATTTTGAGGTCAATTTCAAATGCTTATGTGGCAAAATTTGAACAGATGAAGTATGAAGCAAACCTTGGCAGGCAGCAAGAGAGGGCTAGGAGACTTCAGTTGATTATCCAGGAAAGGCATGATCAGAGTTGAACCAGAACCTTGAGAGCTGTAACCAACCCTCTCATATGATCCAACAGCATCATATGTGAAGACACACCCCTTTCCTACAAGGTTTTTGCACGAAATTGTATAAGCTTCTTTACCAGCAAAGGCTACAAACAAACCAGACAGCATTTCCACCGATAACCTATTACCTTCATTGTCAAGGCCACCTAAAACATTGAATGAATAGTAGGGGAAGAATCGTTTGTAGTATAGTGTGTTCGAAAGAAGCTGGCCCATAGCTGGACAACTCATCTGCTTGTTGTGCTGGTGCTGGTAGATCTATTTCAGTATAACAACATCAGAAGATCATTATCCAATATCTTATTAAGAATGTAAATGCTAAACTCTAGAGAGCACATGATTCATGATAAAAGAACTACAGATTAGCATTTCAGACATCATTCTATATCTTAGACCCATTAGGGATAAGTATAAACATGCTATTTCCTGGACTGGATAACCAAGTTTGACTTGGCACAATAAATAATAAAAGAGTTGACAGTAGTTTACCAGACAGTGTCAGAAGAATAAAACATGTAAGGTGAGGATCGATATTTGTTTTCTTAGGAAATCAAAATATAATGAAACAAGAAGAGTAAAATTAGTGCTCTATGTTAGAACTTAGCATCTAAATTATTTAACAACCTGTCTATGACCTGCATAACAAAACATCAGATGCAACCCCAAACAAGTCCATGATCTATTGTCCTACTTTTTCCAATTTGCAAACCAAACATAAATTTTAGCAATTATCCATACAACTGTAATACTTTCTTTTTGATCAGTTCCATGGAATTGTAACACTTGTATCTCACACTTGGTGCAGGGAGAATAAAAGGTGGATAAAAATTTCAAAGACAAAAAAAAAATGGCTTAAACATATCAAATAAGCTATAATAAATTAATAAGTAATCAACTGAATTCATATCATAGAAAAAATTAATATAGGCACGGAATGCTAAATTTATACCTTTCATAGTGTTTTTTGTTTTTAAATACAAATTTCTACATTAGTAGAGTTATAATAAAAGCCATAAAAATAGACGAAAATGAAAAGTAACAAAATAAAGAAATATTTAAAAGAAAACTAATAATATAGTCTATAACATGGGAATATTGTCCCTTATACAGTATCCTCTTCATTCCAATCCGAAACTTCCACTTAAAAATAAAAAAGAAGAAGGTAAATCACCCCCAACAACAACAATGTCTCAATCTTGTACTAGTCGGGATAGGCATATGAATCCTCATTATCCATTTTGCTTTATTTGGAAAATTTCATACCAATATTCAAAACGTCAGGGTTCTCTAACTCTACAAATTCTCTACATTTCATACTGATATACAAATCTCTAAATCTCTAAGCATAGCACCATAAATAAGCCACAATATTGGCATCATCAATATGATCTTTTGCTTCTATTTATGTTCTGCTTTTTTTGTGTGTGGCCAAATCTGCTTATATTGTTAGAGATTATAGGTCCTTTGAGACAATTTCCTTCTTTGTGATTTTAGGTCTATCTCGTTCTTTTTTAATACCTTCGGTCAACGTGGTTTTACACCAACAGACAGATCTACATAAAACATGACCAAACCATTTCAAAGGATCTTATCTTATTCTATCGTCTGTGTGCTACTTGCATAGTTTGTTGGATTCAATAATTTCGGGTCATGTTTTTCCTAATTGAAAGAAAAGAAAAAGAGCTTAAACCTCTGGCTAAAGAATTTTAAGGCTTATGGAGCAGACCATGGTCACTGTTTCCGTCTTTCTACCACATAATGCTTATTCACTTTTTTTCCAAATAAATCAAGCACATAATGCACCTAACAATCAACCTTTGGTTCTCAACAAGCTCATAAGATCATATTGCACAAATAGGTGAAGCACACTGAACAAAGATACAACTATTTTTTTTTTTTAATGACAAGGGAACCCGCAGCTGCTACCCTTCGGGTGCACACAGGGTAAATCCGCTCCTGTGCAGTAGCCCGCAAACTACACAGAAGAGATAACCCGCACTAGGCAAGCCCCTTGGAATGAGCTCGACCCAGAAGGCAAATTCCCTACTGTTGCAGGTAGGGGGTTTTGAACTTGAGAACTCAATTATGGAAGCCCTATGCTCAACCAACTGAGCCACCCTTGCGGGTTAAAGATACAACAACATCTTACATGCTCCGTAGCGAACTGTCTGAAGAAATAAAGGATAAACGATTTTTTTAGCATATTACCAGATGCCTTGATGCCAAAACCTTTTGCAAAGCTCTCACATCAGCCTGAAATCCTGAAGACGCCATCACACATTTATCCGCTCTACATAGTCATATAGTTGACATACAATGCTGATATGTTAGAAAAAGGTTTGTGTGTAAAGATAAAAGGAGAGAAACCAATTACTATCATGACATAAGGTGAAGATTACATGTATCCATATGCATCTCATTCATTCTCTCATAATACAATTTACACGTATCTCATTCATTGTTATACTTTCTTCCACCCAAGGCAGAGACACATAAAGGCAAGTGAAATTTGATTGTCTCCCTCCCCTTTGGTTGTCTGGCATCAACTCAATGAGATTAGTTCTCTTCTTCTCTTTTTAACATGCTAAGTCAATAGTTATGGCTTGAATTATGATGGTTCTCTATAGTCTATTCAGGGGCGGATCTATTAAGCCCCGGGGGATGCCACGCCACCCGCTAGCTTCGGTGAAAACGCTAGGTATATATGTATACACTAGTATAAAATAATATGAATAATTTGATTGCCACCTGGAGTAACATATGACGACTCGGTGCCAGTGGCAAAGAGCAAAGGCTGCCTCCCTCAGTGGTGAGGGTTTGAGCTTCACCAACAACATTTTTAACAAAATTTTTTGCTTGCTGCACTAAATAACGCACAACAGCACGCATACACGGTAAATTCCCACAAATTTAGGAACCCATTATCAGTTAGTATCAGTTATATATTTTATATTTTAAAATGAATTTATCTTAATGAATGAGATTACTCCACAAATTTAGGAACCCATTTATATCAGTTGCCTCTTTCTTTTTCTTTTTTTTTTTTCCTTCTTTTCCTTAATTCCTCTTGACTTGCTTTTATTTTTTCCTCTCTTATTAATTATTTGCTTAATATAAAAAGTTAAATTATCATAAGTTTTATAGTTCAAATATCTTCCTCTCCGATCAGAACAAAAACGTCATGTGCCAAGTTGTCATAGTTATTATATTTTTCCATTCGATCGATTTGTCTAATTAAAATTGAAAAGACGAATAACCTGAACTGAAGCCCAACGTCATCAAACCGACCAATTTAAATACTACATAATAGTTTAACTCATCCGTTTGATATGAAAACAGAAATTATGTGAATAATTTGATAACAGCACTTCTTTATAAGCAAGAAATCCTGTAGGTTCCAATAACCACGTGCCACTCCGATTGCTGTGTACGCTACTGTTCCCCCCTATTACGAATATTATACATGGGGTAGATGTCAACATTCTACCGGAAATTCCAATCTAACTAGGCTCCCAGTTACCAATTTCAATGATTACCGATCAAGTATATACAACTTTATATCAGGTGTTATTAGCCTACTACATCATATTAGGCAGCTAAACGGAACAGAAAAACAAGTCAATTGAAACAAACAAAAAAAGGAACATACAGTTTAATGATCTTGGAGTAATCACGAGTAAGAATGTTGTAACCAGTGGACATGCGAGTATCTGCTGCAATTACACAGTAATCTGCTCCAGCTACTGCCACACACGTTCTGCAAAATCGTACCCAAAGGACATAAGAAAGCAAGCCAAAAGAAAGTACTAATTTATGAAAGATTACCCGCCATTGTTGTCATAAGGAGACCAGTTAGCTTGTTGCTTCGTCATAGTGATTCGATGTGTATGAGAGATGCAGCTAGGGTTTTTTTTTTTGGAGAAGAAGATTCAATTGGAAGAAAGAGGGAATAACTGATTGATTATTTTCCTTCGTCTTCAGCAAGTCATCAATGGGCTTTAGTATTTCTGCTTCCTCATTAGGCCCAATGTTTTGTCTGTGCAGTCTTCGCGATCTACTTGAAAGTGGGTTTATTGGTCCCTGCCCAACTTCTAAATGTTGACTAATAAACAAGGAGAAAAACCTTTTTTATTTGGATATGTGTTTCACTTGTCTCATTTGAAATACCCCTCAAATCAATTTTTTCAGCTTGCAATTCTCCATTTTGAGTTGAAGTTAAAATAATGGAGTACTAAATTCTGAAGCAGATATTGATTTATGAATATTGTTTCAGGTTGAAGTTACGAAATATATTGTGTAGACATACGTCCACTAGACCACAGCCAAAATAAGTGCACGATCTCACTGTCAAGAATCTGCCCTCATGTTGAGCATGCAAACGATATCCAATTTTATCAAGGAATACTAATTTATTCCTACCAAATCGCCGTTGGGATATTATATATAGACAGAGTGGTTTTAAAAATAGTGAGTACAACATTATTTCACATCGATTGACTTAAAATAGTGAAATTACCATTGTTCAATTATAACTCGTGAGGGATCCCTTGTAATTCCTTCATGCTTTGACTTTACAGAATCAACTCATCCATTTCGAGCAATTCATTTAAACACATAAAAAGCATCCAAGGCCAGGAGGTTTGCTATCTCGTATGTTTTTTTTTTCTCCGTAAGATGGTAACTTACTACCTCGTATGTTTGGTTATCCTCCACAAAATTTCATGATAGCTGTCAATATCATCTTTTATGTGGTCACTCATAATAATAGACCATGCAGGCTATGAGAAGATCACATTTAGCATCTTAACCTAGAAATATCAAGTCCCCATCAGCACAAAGAAAGTAACTGAAAGCAACTCACATTTTTGTCAGCCTGTCCTATTATTTTATCTTAAAGATAGATCCGAACCCATTATGCAAAGCAAGTCAAGACAAAAGATCCAGGCTTGTGGCATCTTGTCCTATGGTACATTGAATCTTCAAATCTCTACCAAATGCACAATTGTTATGCCCTATAAAGAGAGTGCATTACTATTAGTGATAGCTTGTCCATTCAGGTTGACATTAAAATCCGAATATACTTTGTCAATGGAAGAGATTCTTCTCCTAGTAAGCAAATACTATGATATTCTTCTGGCTTCAATACTTGTCATAAGTATTACACTTTACTTATCAAAGGTATCAAGAAGAGCTAAAGATGCAAAAAGCTGTATACCTGGGAGTTTGGGAATACCTTTTGTGGGCGAGACCTTTGCACTTCTATCAGCAACCAACAGTGTCAAAGGTTGCTATGACTTTGTTAGACTCCGACGCGAGTGGTAAGAAACTCCATTTTAAATCCGTCAAGTGCCAATGCAATCTCAAATCCAACACTTTCCTTTTTCTATATTGAGATTAACATACTAGCTTTTATATTTAGATGACACAGGGTCAACTGTTCCAATGACTTCATAGGCCTTAAATTCAATATTTCCCAAATATTTATAAATCAGCATATATTTATTGATCGATAAGGTTTGGTTCATTCTTTGACTGCTCTGCTCACCCCCAAAAAGAGAGAGACTGAATTTCTTCCACCTTCCCTGTACGAGTAGTGAAGAAGTATAGTCTGTTTCATGATAAAAAAATCCTTCCTAAAGAACGCGTTGCGGCTTTGGTATAGGACAGATAATTGTGTCTTCTCAACAACTGAAGTCATCCCCCTTTTTGAGTTTTTCCTCTAATCAGGACTTGGTTCTAAGTTTATCTCCCAAGTCTGCAATATGGTGATGTGGAAACGCGAACCTTTTCTGGGTTTACCAGGGAATTGTACTCGATATTCCCTAAGGATTTAACTCATATATAACTACAACTTCAATGAGTTTACCAGGGAATTGTACTCGATATTATGAACAGAACTTTGTAGTTATCTTTTTAGGTGAATCTAATATAAAAGTTAAAACTCATTGCCAAATAGGCTAAACCATCATGTCATATGAAGCTTCTGGAAACCTTTTTTTCAGTCTCATTTGTTCCTCCAGCTTTACAGCTATAGATTATGCAAATTATGGTAGTTTGATTGTTGTTTAATACAGGTATGGGAAATGGTTCAAAACTAGAATTTTCGGGAAGATACATGTGTTTGTTCCAAGTGTTGAGGGTGCAAAAACGATTTTTACCAATGATTTTGCTCTTTTCAATAAGGGCTATGTGAAATCGATGGCAGATGCTGTGGGAAAGAAAAGCTTGTTATGTGTTCCTCAAGAGAGTCACAAAAGGATTAGGCGCCTCCTATCTGATCCTTTCTCTATGAATTCACTGTCAAAATTTGTCCAGAGGTATGATAACATGCTGTGTGAAAGATTGAAGAAAGCACAAAAGGAACGGAAGAGCTTCACTGTGCTTGACTTCAACATGAAGGTAATTTGTCTTTAATGGCTTTGCATATATTGCTCCATATATACACTAACTTCCTCTACCAGAATCAACATCTCAGGCAACACTTCGCTACTAAATTACGCTGTGAACATGGGAACTTCTTGTATTGTGGTAACTGGTAAAGGTGGCTCAAAAATAGCTTTAGCTTTAGGTTGTAGGTTTAAATGCTAATTGCAGAAAGCTGAAGGGCTGCGTGTACACTGACCTCTGCGAAAATTGGATACAGATAATACTTGATGCAATGTGTGATATGTTGATGAGCATCAAAGATGCTTCGCTGCTAGAACAAATTGAAGGAGACTGCACTACTGTTTCTGATGCCATGCTATCATTTCCAGTCATGATTCCAGGCACCAGATACTACAAAGGAATCAAGGTAAGTTGACTACTGAATGCAGGACATTGCTTGCAATAGGACTTTAGTAAACAGATCATCAATTATGATATCATGTACTAATATAATAGAAATCTATCCTTTTATATTATGCTCACCCTCAATTTCTGTGCAGGCACGTAGGAGGCTAATGGAGATCTTCAAGGCAATTATAAAAAATCGGCGGAATGGGAAGGAATATCATGAAGACTTCCTGCAGTCCATGTTGGGGAAGGATTCCTCTCCAGCCAATCAAAAACTTGATGATGAAGAGATCATGGATAATTTGTTAACATTGATAATTGCAGGGCAAACAACAACTGCAGCTGCAATGATGTGGAGTGTCAAGTTTTTGGATGAGCACAGAGAAGCCCAGCACAGTCTTAGAGTGAGCATCCGTCACAAAGACTTTTGATTACACTATGCACTCTTCTGCAAACAAAAAGATTAAATATCCTACTTTTGGCATTTCTAAAGCAAAATCTTCCGATTAAACTAAGATGTAACTGGTGACATTATGTTGAAGAAGCATATTTCCTTCGACCAATTTTGCCGTACATTTGAGAGTATGGAAATTGATGAGAAGTATAGCTCCCACATCTCTGGAAAGTTGATATAAAATTCAATCATTCTATATGGTTATTATTATGACTTATACTACTATCAACTTACAGGAAGAACAACTTTCAATACTCAGAAGCAAGCCTAATGGAGCGTTACTTACCATGGATGATCTCAATAGCATGTCCTATGCCACAAAGGTTTGTAGAAACTATGTCGTATGATCTTTCTTTTTGATTTGTTTTACTGTAATTACTGCAAAATTTTGGTACTTTATATCTGGCACCAGAATAAGATTAGATGTGACTCAATTTCCTCTATACTTAGGTTGTGAAAGAAACATTGAGGATGTCCAATGTACTGCTATGGTTCCCTCGTGTTGCACTTAATGACTGCACTATTGAAGGCAAGTTTATCCGTAGCACATTGCTCCATATTTGCAGTAGTCTGTGACACTGCATCGACATATTTGCTTTAACTTACAAAAATGAAAAACAGAATTCCTCTGTTTGTTGGTTCTTCCCCAGTAAATTACAGAAATAAGAGTCATCTGACAACTATTTTTTTTTCTCTATGCAGGTTTTGAAATAAAGAAAGGGTGGTATGCCAACATAGATGCAACATGCATACACTACGATCCAACATTATACAAAGAACCTATGCAGTTCAACCCTTCAAGATTTGATGTATTAAGTTTTATTGCTTATTTTATCTTGGGAAACTTTGAAATTTGAAAAACACTATTTATCCATTAATAAGCAATATTCTCAAATTCAGGAAATGCAAAAGCCATATAGCTACATTCCTTTTGGATCAGGACCCCGAACTTGCTTGGGAATTAACATGGCAAAAGTGACCATGTTGGTATTTTTGCACAGATTGACAAGTGGATACAGGTCGGTCGATATCTTTAGAGTAATTGGTCATTTTCCAGCTTTCAGTTTGCAATTTCCTAACATATGAACTTGCATTTTTGTCATTGTATAGGTGGACTGTTGACGATCAAGACCTCAGCCTCGCAAGAAAAGCACATATCCCCAGATTAAGAAGTGGGTGTCCAATAACTTTGACAGCCTTGCAAGTTGAATAGCAAACTTTTCCAAATGGGCCCATTAAGAAGATGCCATGTATTAGTTCAAATCATGAATCAGAGAACAACATGATATTGCATTAGAACTTAGAAGTACGTAATGTAGCTACAAAAGTTTACTTGTGGAAGAATGGGGCTTAGCAGTAGATAGGATAATGTCATCCACAATTCATAGTGTATGAATAAAAAAGAATCTCTTCTTCAGCGAATTATTTCTTCTTCGTTCATGACAGCTAGTACAAAATTGGAAAAATTAAACAAAAGCAAAAGAAACAGCCAACAAGAGTAATCATGAAATCTCAGTCAACACTGTAGATCCGCCCCTACGTATTCGAACTTATAACACTGATTGGTCCTTCTTGGTGACATTATGGACTTGTCTGCTTACAAAATTGTGCAACTAAGAGCTACGTGCTACAAAATAGAGCATTGTGGGGTGGGTTCTTCCCTATGTGTCATGTGAACGACATGTGGCGATCTCTGGCAGCAAGCACAGACTGGGGGCATAATGTGACCATACATATGGGCCATGGGCTGGGGCTCGGGTTGTGGTTTGGGTTTCTGGTCGGGCTTTTTCTGTCCATCTGGTTTTGGAGGAGCTGGTAGAGGCCCAATACTGATCACCTCAGCAAATTTGCCAGCTTTTCTTGATCTAACAATGACCTCGTACGGGTCAGCATCACCCGTTACACTCAAAGTCCCTTTTGCGTCATCAATTTCAATTTTTTCCACACCTTCAATATCAAATTGTAGAGTTTCAATTTCATATAATGCATCCAAGTAGCCGTAGGTAAACCTGTTAACTGGTTCGGTTTAACCGGTTAAAATCGGTAACCGGACCGGTTAAACCGGAACCGGTAGAACCGGTTAACCGGTTCCGGTTAACCATTTAAAAATTACCGGTCCGGTTCCAATATTTTTGAAACCGGAACCGGACCGGTTTAACCGGTGAAATTAAAAAAAAAAAAAAAAAAAGTATATATAGTATATACAATATAAGTATATATAGTATATATATATATTAAGTTATACATATATATAAGTATATATAGTATATAGTACATATATATAAGTATATATATACTTATATAAGTAAATATAGATATATATTAAGTTATACATATATATAAGTATATATAGTATATAAGTAAATATAGATAAGTATATATAATATATATAGTATATATAGTATATATAGTATATAAGTATATATAGTGTATATATTAAGTTATACATATATATAAGTATATATAGTATATAAGTAAATATAGATAAGTATATATAATATATAAGTAAATATAGATAAGTATATATAATATATATAGTATATATAGTATATAAGTATATATAGTGTATATATTAAGTTATACATATATATAAGTATATATACTTATATACTATAAGTATATATAGTATATATATATTAAGTTATATACTTATATAAGTATATATAGTATATATATTAAGTTATACATATATATAAGTATATATAAGTTATACATATATATGTATATGAAAAGCACTATTCTGTATTGCTGACTTGCTGTTAGCCTGTTAGTCAGTAAATATTTAAACTTTAATTATAAACTTGTATAACATATGTAAATATACCTACAATATATTAATAAAAAAAAAAAAAAAAAGGTTTTAACCACTTTGAACCGGACCGGTTCCGGTTTGGGATTTCAAACCGGTAAACCGGAACCGGTTAAGCGGTTTCGATTTTTAACCGGAAACCGGCCGGTTCCCTAACCGGTTACCGGTCCGTTTCCGGTTGCAACCGGTTGCCACCTTTAGCCGTAGGATGTGGATATGTTAGAGTTAAATTAATATGGTATTGTGTACAAAGTGTTGGAGTGTAAATGTTTAACTTTATATTTTTTGTTGTGAATTTGACCAATTTTTTTCTTTTGAAATGAAATTAATCCCAATTTTATAATTTGAAATAGTCTAAAACGTTTGGCGCTGTTAGACAAATAAAAATTTGTTTGATTCCCTAAATAATAATATGGACGACGACATACCAAATGAGATAGATGGAGCATTTCGTAAGAGTATTCGATCTAATTTAGAGATTTGAGTCATTAGAATTACACCTTGTTGATCATCCTGGATGGAGTATTTCGAAAGATTGTCATATCTCAATCCTCCGCTAAAAAGTGATTGAACAATAATGCTTAATAGGAGTTTCGCAGAATCTTTTTTAAAAAAAAAAAAAAAAAGTCAAAGAAAGAAAAAATATACCGGCAACATGAGGTCAAATTCACAGACACATATATATATGACAAAAAATACTTAAATTAGTTAGTGCAGATTTTTAAATAGCAATCTAGACAACAAAAGGGCAAAAACAAAGTCACAAAATAAAAACAGTAATACAAAATTAAGAAAAGTTGCTGTACCTGGCAGTCCTGAAACTGCTTTAAGGATCTTCTTCTTGCATTTATCACAAGAAACATCAACCTTCAAAACAGTCTTTTGCACCATTAGCAAGAAGGTTTATTTTGGGTCTATTTCAGAATATCCTAATTTTATTAAATCGACTATGGTTATGTCAATTCAAAGAAAACAATAAAACTCAACCAACTAAGAGATCAATCTTTGGGTTGTTCACCATCCTCTCATTTTGTTCTCCAATAAATGCTTCCTTCCAATTGTCTTCTTCCGTCATAGAAAACAATGCTATTAGTTTAATTATCATTTTCAACGCTTGATTTTTTCCACTCCATTTTTTTCTTTACCCCCTTTGTATTATTGACTTGATTTTTCTTCTCGAATGTTCTGTCATCTATGTAACAATATTATGGGATTTGCTTGGTTCCAAGTTAAGTACCATATGTCGAACTCAACAACCAAAAAAAAATTCTTTGTTAATTTTTTTGGGAGGAGGTAAATAATGAATAGTGAGAAAAATAAAGAATTAAGATGACAATGCTCACGGCAAAAAATTAAAATCCCCGAATCCACATGGTACGTCTAGATGGAGTTGAAATTACTAATTACTTCTAGTATATAGCAACTTCAATACTCGTAAAACATCTTTTCTTAAAAACTCTTCATCATCAAAGGAACAAAGAGATTCCTATTCAGCCCCCGGTAGCTACGAGCACAAATCGATTTAACAAATTACATGGAGTGATCACATAAATTATTCGCAAGCTTACGCACGAGGGAAACTTGACACATAGTGATAATCCCGGACATTTCGTAGTGCTAGATCTCATATTTACAAGTCGCCCATATGTTTGAATTAGATTGTAGAAGCCCAAGACTTTTCTAACTCAAAAATAATTTTTTTTTAAAAAAAGAACCCATTAAAAAAAAAAAAACCTAAATAACCTTCACGCACAGATTATGTGCGTAAAAGGACCAAAGTGTAGTTTTACACTGAAGTCCTTTCACGCACAGATTCTGTGCGTGAAGTGCGTTCCCTCCCCCCCCCCCCCCCCCCCCCTTCCGCCCCAACCTTTATTCTTTGGAAATCAAACTCAAAATTAAGTTTTTTTCCATACTTTGACCGAAAATTAGTCACGTTTCAAAACACCGAAATATAAATATTTTATATAGAACTTAATATTTTTTTTCCTGTACAATAATAACGACTCATTACATCAAGTATACATATACATTTAGATCGTCGTTTTAGAGGTTGTAAAGTGCTCCGAAGTGAGTTTGAAAACTTGTTATACATATACATTTAGATCGTCGTTATATAGTTCTAATTAATATAGGACGTCGCACAAGTTATTATTAATCGACAATAAATACTAAAATAACTAATTATCATTAAAAAAATAATACCCAAAAATATATATAATATTAACATAAAATGTACATTTTATTTATAAATATACAATCTCCTAAGGCCTAAGGATCCTCCTAACCCCACCACCGTCATTATCATCAGGATCCTCTCTCTTCCTCTTAATGACAGGATGATTTATGGCATGATCATCCTTTCTTCCCTTCTTCAGCTCCTGGGTGAAACACATGCTTCCTGTGGAAGACGGCAGCGGTCTCCACCTGAGTAGCCTCAGTAGATGCCTCAGGAGATGACTCAATCGAAGGAGACTGGACCACATAAGCAGAAGAATGGACCTGAAATAACATATAAACAATTTAATGTTTCATAAACTAAACATGAAATAACATATAAACAATTATTTATTTAATAAATTATTTCTTTGTAAAAAAACAAACCTGTGTGTCGACTGCCTCATGAGATGGCTAGTTAGAGGGCTCCTTAGCTGGCTCCTCAACGGTCTCCTGAGCACTACCCGGAGCTATAGCTGGAGGTGGAGACGGGTCAATCTGAACAAGAGGAGACGGGTCCACAGGCGCAGAAGAATGAACCTATAATACATGTAAATAATTTAGTTTAGATTAATAAATAATTAATTAATACATTATTTTATTGTAAAAAAAAAACTTGTGTGTCGATGGGCACCTGAGATGGCACGTGAGAAGGCTCCTGAGCGGCCCGCGGAGCCAGAGATGCAGATGGTGCCGTAGGCCTGGCTGTAGAACGAAGAAAGTAGTCAT
This sequence comes from Lycium barbarum, assembly GCF_019175385.1. NCBI lineage: Eukaryota > Viridiplantae > Streptophyta > Magnoliopsida > Solanales > Solanaceae > Lycium > Lycium barbarum. Next base: position 92,737,053 of record NC_083348.1, read on the forward strand.
CGAAAATAATATTCAAGTCTATGTCCTCATCTCCGTCTCCCATATGTAGATCACTAACTGGCACCAGTGGAAGTGATAACCAAGGATCATAATGTGGGACCATCTCTGGCGTATATCCAGGTCTCTGTGAAGTCGACGGCCTGGAAGAAGAAGTCGACGGGATATCTGTAGCCGACGGAGCTTGACGGGCTATATTGTCAGGCTCATCTACTAGACCTCTGCCAGCCCCACCACTTCTATCACCCCGACCACCTCTATCAGCCCTCCACCCTCAGGAACACCCTATGGTGCAGGCTCTGGAACATCCTCATCGACACGATGCCACTTCTATGCCTGTGTCATACCAGTGTCGGTAAGATGAACTATCCGTGCTGCATATGCCGCTATCCCGGGGTCGATGGACTTTGTAAGGGGAATGCTCTCATGGCGTATCATCAGAGTCATTCGTAGCTGCATATATTTGCAATTTTTAAGAATTGAATAAATTCGTAAAGTAATATATAATAAGACGACGATTGAATAAACTTACCAGCGCCTCATACGCTCCTCAGAGTGATGCATATCCTCGGCCATCAGGAAGCGACGTCCAGGGGTTGGCAATCAAGGAGAGAGTGATACGCATGTACCACATCATGTATTAATGGACCGGAGTATCATGTCTGACCGCCGTTAGAGTCGCCATCCTCGCGTTCCATGCATCGACTTCCTGGTGCATACGCGCCCGCTATGCTACACTGTCGATCGAACGCTCGTTCCTGGTATAGCGGGTGTGCTCCCAACGTGTAGCCGCGGGTATGTTCTGTACATGCCCAAATTGCTGTAATACGCGGTCGGGTGCGTGATGCTCGACGATGTCCATATAGATCAATGGACACCGTGCAGTCCATATGTGCTCACCAGCCCTACAAAACGCCGGCAGCTGACCCAAAATCTGATCATACGACGTCCACATGAAAGCCTATAAAGGGAATTCAACTAGTTAACAATAAAAGACTAACAAAAATAACAAACTAATGTTAAATAAAAAAACTTACCTCGGGCACCGTCATGCGGTCTAACTGATCCCTAAACGGGAGAATGACATGGTGCGTCTCCACACCTATGGTACGACCTCGCGACCATCTCCGCGCGTATGGCATATCCTCAGCAACATAGTCATCGGGAGGGTGAGCAGCTATGGGCTGAAAAGGTCTCAATCTAGTCCACACCCATATCGGTCGTAGTCATCAAAAAAATTATTTATCAGTCGTCGTTTCGAAATTTTTTTTTTAGTGTTTTATCTACACACACTTAAATATATTACCTGAAGAAGAGCGCTAAATGCAGCGACCTCAAGCCTCTCGCCCATAGAGGCTCGATCAAATCCTCTGTACATGTAAGCCAGGACAACGGCACCCCAACTGTAACATCCCAGCTGGTCTAGGTCCTCAATAAAAAGCAGATACTTGATGCTCATATCCGCACCCGTCGTGTTCGGGAACATGATGCTCCCGAATATGATGAGAAGATATAAGCGAGCACGTCGGTCAACATTAGCCTCAGGCGTCGCCTCGTCAATCGAACCCTGCATATCTACGAGGCGCAAGTGAGCATGGAGGGAGGACCGCAACAACCGACTCCGTCCACGCATATCCCTCTGTAGAGGCTCGAAGCCAGTGAGCCTAGTCAACTCCTGGCGATACGGCAGTATCTCTAGAGGCTTTACTCTATACAATTCATGTTCATCAATCTGTAGACCATAAATCACCTCGACATCCTGCAAGGTAATGGTAGCCTCGCCTGTGCGGAGATAAAATGTATGGGTCTCCGGTTGGCAGCGCTCAATCATGGCCGTCACTAGAGCCCTATCGTGCACAAGCCGACCAACCTCGATGCACCGGTAGATACCACCCCGATGTAGTATATCTATGACACGGGGATGTGGGGGAATAACCTCTAGAATATCCCATGCTGACTCCCCCGAACGGGCACAAACCACTCTACTAGAGGATACCGATGCATCCCATACATACTGGGACCTATGCTCATGTTGTAGATAAAGTACCTCTCTGTTATCGAAGGGCCCCGGCTCCATGGTGGTGTCCTATCTATTTTAGGCATTTTAAATTAATCATTAATACATAAAGTAAGGATTAAAGTGGTATATTTTTTACGCATTTCAAATTAATCATTGTTTTTTTTAATTAATATCTAATACATAGTATTAGTTGTGTAATCTTTTACCGAGAAATTATACAAAGGATTCAATCCTAAACTAAGGATTTTCAATTTCTAATTAGCAAATAAATAAATTAGCTATTAAAGATATAACGATTAATAATTAACAAATCAAAAAATTAACAATTAGCTAGCAAACAATTAGCATATAATTAATAAATAAACAATTAACTAACTAATCAAATAAAAAAAATTAATTAGCATATAATTAATAAATAAACAATTAACTAACTAATCAAATAATTAAAAAATTAGTAAAAAATAAAGAATTGGCTTAACAAAAACTAAATAAATAATTAGCTAGTCTAACAATTGAAATAACTAATCTAACAATTACCAAATACTAAATAAACAATTAATAAAAAATAAATAATTAACTAACTAATCAAATAAAAAAATTAATTAGAATATAATTGATAAATAAACAATTAACTAACTAATCAAATAATTAACAAAATATTAACAAATAAACAATTGGCTTAACAAAAACTAAATAAATAATTAGCTAGTCTAACAATTGAAATAACTAATCTAACAATTATCAAATACTAAATAAACAATTAACAAATTAACAAATTAACAACAAATAAACAAATATAAAAATAATAAAAAAGGAAAAAACGGGCTGAAAACAGCCCTTTTGCGCACAAAAAAAGTGCATAAAAGTTTTTTTTTGTCCATATTCGCACAATAGTAATGTTTAGGTTAATAATGTAATAGAAAAATCGTAGTAAAATACCTGGATTGAAGCTTTGATTTTGAGTTTTTGAATTGAATTATACGCCGCTTTATTGCGAAGAAACTTGTTCCTAGACTTCAATATACCAAAAATATTAACTTTTGGGTTGGAAATCAACAAGAAAACGAGTTTTTAAACGCGTGGGACCACGAAAAAGGACCTTTAATGGTTGATTTTCCTTTTTTTTTTTGAATTAGGGGGACCAGTGGGGAAGAAGAAGGGCCCGATTTATTTACCTCTGTGCGTAAAAGGATTTCAGTGTAAAATTACACTTTGGTCCTTTTACGCACAGATCTATTTAAGTTTTTTTTTTTAATGAGTTATTTTAATTTCAAAAATTTATTTTTGGGTTACAAAAGTCTTGGGCGCTAGATTGTATGATGCCACGTTGCATCTCATAAACCTCATTCTAATTGGTCTATATACCAACAACTCGTAGTTAGGGAATTGAACAAGTTGTGATAGGGCAATACTAGTAAAATGGGTGGCACGGACTATTGAGCCAACATGATTGCTAAACGCATTATCTGGGGATAAGCAAGAGCCTGAAAAGAAGGGCCTGATAAAAAAAATACTACGAGACTATCTTTTCTTAGCTTTTTGGTGGATCACTTTCATTTCTTAGCTTATTTTTTCCTCCCAGTGCTCCTCCTTCCTCTTTGTGTGGTCTACAACTTATACTAATCAGTAATATACTACTTACTTAATTATTTTGGCCTTTAGCTCAACTCAAAATAACAATGTCACAAACCCTTCTGATCAATTTTATATATATTTAACAGAGCAAACATGTTTTAATAGTACTATGCACCAGAATTAGGAATCCTAACCACCGCACTATCAACTGCTTGTACAAACTAGCTTTTATCAAGTTAATTAATGAGCATCTGACTGAATAAGAGATTTACATTATTTAGAACAAAAAGGCCAAACAAGCAATAAAGAATCACTACTATGGCCCCCAACTCAAAGATGCAATATTTTTCCTATTTATAATCCCTCAAATGACGCGTGTACAAACGCCAGCGTAGTTACGGCCCACCACTCAATATTCCATATGGTGCAAGTTGATTTGACTTGCTCTTAAAGCAAAACAAAGCCGGAAAATAAAAAGATGAGTTGAGTGGTGTCTAATCCAAGGAAAATTTTATTTTGTGTAAGACACGACTAATGGACAGACATAAGTTGTATGAGGTTGCTCTCATCTTTTGCCAAGTGGATTTTGGGTCCCAGTTAGCAATTCTTGTCCCAGTTTTCAACAAAAGAATTGCTGAAGTTTCAGCACTATTTTTCTCTCTCCATATTCTCATTTTTTTTTTTAAAATAAAAGTCAAAAACACACTTCAACTATCATTTTTTTTTTAGTTTTATACCTAAACTATCATAAGGTTGAGAAAACTACCTAAACTATCGATATCTAGTTTGCAAAATACACTTCAAATTATTCTTGAATGGCATGTGATCTATACTCTCCATTTTATATAAACATGTTGCTAAGTGTTGTCCACGTGGATAAATAACATCACAATGGCACCTACATGAAAATTAAAAAAAAAAAAACTATTTGTTTTAAAAAACAAACTAAAAAATAATAATTTTTTTAAGAAAAAATATCAAAAATTATACAAAATAAAAAAATAGTTTAAAAAATGAAAAAGTTATTTTTTTTTAAAAAAGAAAACTAATTATTTAATTTTCACATTTAAAAAAAAATCAACTTTTCCATTTTTTAAATCTTTTTTTTTTCTGATTTTCTAAATTTTTTGATTTTTTTTCATATATTTTTTAAAATCCAGTTTTTTTTTTAAAAAATTAGTTTTTAATTTCCATGTAGGAGCCACCATAGCATTTCTTATGCCATGTGAAAAGTTTTTTTGAGAAAATTTCAACTTCACTTGCCTCTTGGAAAGTGAGTTCACACATTTAGTTCAGGTGTGTTTTGCAAATTAGATAGTGATAGTTTAGATAGTTTTCTTAACTTTATGATAATTTAGGTATGAAACTAAAAAAAAAAAAAGGTAAGTAATAGTTGGTTTATTTTTTACCCTTATCTCTTTTTTCAACTTACATCTTGTTTTAATACTCTCTCTCTTATTCCAAGATATTCCTTCTCGCGTAACTCTTACTTCTAGCAATTTAACATTGACTGGTTGTTTCATTCTTTTTCTTCCAAATACTTTTATTATTTTCTTTTCCGAGAAAATACCAATCTTTTAGTTTCAAGAAATTTTAAATTTTTCTGTATGTTTGAGCCTCTAAATACAATGATAAATGATACTAGTATAAGTTTTAGTACATTGTTGTACATGCAGAGATTTTGGCATTATGGATCTTTTTCATAATCGAAATTATAATTGGATAAATTATCTGCCCTTTCGAAGCCTATTGTAAAAAATATTGAAAAAAAAAGAACTGTAGACATGGAATACACAAAAATAAATGCATGGCAAAAGTAATCTAAAGAAGAATAAATGAACCCCTTCAAAGATACTTAAAAGTTAGATCCACGAAATAATCTTAAGAGGGAAAAAAAAAAACAGAAACAAAGAGTGCCATTAACCTTGAAAGCACTCAAATAATTCAATTTTTGTTGTTACCATGAATCCCCAGAAACAAAAAACAGCCATAAACAAAAACATTCATTACTTAAATCCAATTTTAGACCCATTTTTGGTCAATGATTTCCAACATAAATTATTCCTTGATAGTCAGCTATTATTTGGCCATGCCTCCCAAATACATAAAAGAAAATTGACATCAGGAGTGAAGAATTTTATGGGGAAAAAGAGAATAAGATCTGCTTTTATTTTGTATATCATGAAAACTCACAAATAAAAAGAAAAGAAATAAAAGAAAGAAGATAGTTCAAAATATGAGGAGAGAGAATGGTGCTGGGGATGAGAGACTTTGGTTCACACGTGAGTGCCCCATATTCTTCTCTCTCACTGAAAAGTCGCACAGGAAAAACATTTGGCAAAATATGAGAGGAACCTCACACAACTTATATCTGCCACGTAATATTTGTGTCTCATGCAGAATAAATTTCTCCTAATCCAATATGGTCCTTGGCAGAAAACACTACAAGCGCTTAACATGATGAGAAACCCACTCGAAACAGCCACGACACTAGCTTTATTGCCCATTTGCTCAGAGTCAAACACAAGGACTAGGGACTCCAAAATAAAACCATAAAATCATGACGCTCCCAATCCATTTAGGGTTGGGCAGGTTAATGACCAGTTTGTTTTAGTAACTCAATCCATTTTGATTCACTTAATTCATCACAGATAATTCATGGGAGACTGTCTAAACTAAATTATTTTTTATTTTATATGTTATATATAGTCAATTAGTCATAACTCATAATATAGGAAAAAAGATTTTTTGAGGTACTTAAACAAATTATAAGAATATAAACAAAAATTTTTAAACTTAATTAGAATTGAGAGGTTGGGGTATGATTCTGTTTCTAGCTCATTTAAGCCCAAATAACTTTTGGGCGGATATTTATTAACGCAGTGTTTTTTGACATGCCCAATTTCAGCTCAACTCACTCATTTGATACCTTCGGACAGTGCATATGCGCAAATAGGCAAGATAAGGTGCTAACTTGACGAATGGTGGCAGGTTGCGTAAGTAGTACTGTATAGTACTCTCTCCGTCTCAATTTAAGTGTTTTACTTTCTTTTTGGGTCTGTCCCACAACAATGAGTGCCTATTTCTATATTTAGTAAGTTGACAGTTCAAACATCCTACATGACAAGTTTATAACCAGAAGACTCAAAGGATATTTTAATACATTATACGCATCTTTAATTTAGGACCGCAAAATTCAAAATCTCTCTTTATTTCTTAAATTTCGTGTCTAGTCAAACTAAGACGCTTAAATTGAGAGGAGGAGATTATCATTTTTCTACTGTGAGATGTTGACGGATTAAAGAGTTACATCATTTTCTCGGATCAAGAAGTGAGCTAGGTTCATTCCTTTTCAAAATGTATTGTTAAACTTATTCATGAGAGGATGTATATTAAAACTTGATCTCTAAATCCAACTACCTTAATGGTGGGGGGCCTGCACAAGGCCATCCCTTTCTAGCTAATGATTTTTAGCCAGTTACTTCATAAGTCAAATGTATTAGCACTACAAATTGCTAGCAAGACATGTGTAGCATTACTAGCAAGCATATCAATCTGGAGTCTCATCAGATCAAAGTAGCAATGCATCCATAATTCACGAAGTCTTCATTCGTTGCTCTATCTTAATCTATGTCAGCGCTTGTACGTAGGGAGTTCAATTTAAGGAATACTAGACCAATTACTTAGATTAATGCTACTTAATGCTAGCTAGCACCAGCGTGACTAACATTTCAAGCTGTACATAAGTATTGTCACGACTCACACGGCACCTTCCTTAAGGCCCCCTTCGTATGCTAGATTTTATTGTAAATGTCGTACGAGAAATCTAATATCAAGAACACAAGAATTGAATTAAGAAAATTGAATGACCTTCTGTTTGTATTAAGGAGAGTAATATTACCAAAAAAAAAAAAAAAAGGTGCTGGTAATAATTAGGTAACTCATAAGGGATGAGCATTTCATGATCACTTTTATTCTGCCTCTTTTACTATTCTCTTTCTCTTGTTTTCTTTCTTCCCCATGAGTAAGTGAAGTGACCAAAAAGCGAAAGTACTGATTCACGAAACTTACTTACTTGCAATACGAGCCAAAGGAGTGGTGGAACCTAAAGAGGGGGAAAAGGTGTGTCAAAGTGGTTGACAGGTCGATTCTGCTCTTTAGTTGGTTACTTCCCGCAAAGAGAAAAAAGAAAAGCTTGAACAAAACCGTTGTGTCCTGAATAGTTTTTCTTTTATTTTTTTTCACTTGATATCCAATATTGCATTGAGGCTCTGATTAATTTAAATTCGTATCACATCAGTTAAGAAAAAACACTCCCTACCAAAATTTTCTCCATATCTAGGGCTCAAAACCCGAAACATTTTGTTTTAGGTAGAGGTATTTTATACATAGCACCACAACCTGAGTGGTTGCCCGGAATGTTATGTTCTCCCAACTTGCTTGTAATAATAGGTTCCTAACCGAAAAACGTACCCAACTCTATTATCACTAGATTCGTTTGGCAAGCGTCCATGATGTAAGCCGTCCTCCTGATTTCAAGCTTGTGCACATATAAAAAGTGAAGTGCGAGGAAAAAGCCTTTTGTCCTCATTAGTCATTGATACGTACGAGGAATTGGAACTGTTTTATATGTTTTGACTATGCTGTATAGTTATAAAATATCCTAGCTTGTTGGATTTCTTACCCTTTTGATAAGTGCTACGAACATAATGTAACACAAGAAATGTTATATAACAATACAACATAAAATAGTCTAAAGGGAAAAATGCTCTTCAAATTTAAAGGTTTCATTGAACTTTATCCGAATTCTTTAGGTTTTACCTTATCAATGCATCAAATATCACAAAAATCTCGGTAATTTGAATATATTTAGTTTAATTGATCAAAGTAATTGAAAAACGTCGTCAAGCATTAAAACAGTAGAAGTATTGTCAATCTGAGTGGTTGATGTGAACGAAATTAATAATACGTAATTTAAAAGTACATTTACACGAAAAAATCAACGGTGAAAATGGAGTGTTTCGATTAATTAACTAATCAAAACTAATTGAAAAATAATAGAAGTATTGCCCATGATGAGAATGAACAATGAAAATGAAATAAGGATGGAATTAAGAGTTCTGTTTCAAAACAATATTTAGCCACTTGCAAGAAATAATACAGATAAAATATATTTTGGTCAAATCAAAAGTATTTATTGCGGAAAAGTGTCTAACTTGTGACTTTAATTGATCTTAGCTTAAGGCTTCGTCAAACAATCAAGAGTTAATTTTGTTCTAGAATTTTCGGAGAGGAGTGATTTACACTTGCTCGAAAATTACATTGTATGATTTTGGTCAAGTTTTTTTAAAATCTAAAAAGTAAATTACATTTTGATTTCTTTATAATGAAAATTTTGATTCCGCCGCGCAAAACACTGATGTTAAGTTCTACTCAAAATATATTTTATGAGATGACGTAAAAAAACAAAAAATAAGCTTAAAACTACAGTACTACACCCCCACCCTCCTCCTTTCCTCCTTTAAAAGGGGATGGCAAACACAATTGAGTGCAAAGCGTGAAGAAACTCTCATCACCATGGATGTTGAGAAAGTCTTCCACATGACTGGAGGAATTGGAGAAACTAGCTATTCCAGAAATTCTTCTCTTCAGGTCTCTCTTTCTTTTATTCATCTCATTAATTTGCCCTCACATACTAATTAAATCGAAAATCTAAAATTCTACTTATTTGATATATAGTATACAATTTCTGGTATTGTCTATTCTAACTCTTTTCATATTTATTTGATGCAGAAGAAGGCATCTGATATGGTTAAGCATATAACTCTGGAGAGCGTGGAAGAAGTTTATGTCGCAACAAAGCCCAAAAGTATAGGCATAGCTGACTTAGGTTGTTCCTCAGGACCTAATTCCTTGTCAAACATTAAAGATATTCTGGATAAAATCGAAACTGCCAGCAGGAACACAATTCAGCAATCGGCACCAGAGTTCCGAGTTTTTCTGAACGACCTTCCAACGAACGACTTCAACGCTATATTTCAGGCCTTGCCAGAATTTCATGAATGGTTAAAGCAGAAAAGAAATGATCAAGAAAATGGGGGCACTTCAAATAATATATATGTAGCTGCTTATCCTGGCTCATTTTATGGAAGACTTTTTCCAGATCATTGCTTGCACTTTATCTATGCCTCTTATAGTTTGCATTGGCTTTCCAGGGTTAGTCTCTTCGATTCAATTTAAGAGTCCATATATACTCCATTAGGTTATTACTTCAGAGTTTAAGTTTTGTGCACCGTCAGTATATAAAAAACTTTACACCATCAGGTAATCTCAAAGGTTTTTTACCACAGTAACTCTCTTAAATAGTATTTCAAATACATTAAAAGGTAAGTAGAATCCTATTTATACTCTTAACTAAAATAATTTCTGAGTTTACTCGTAATCAGAACTATTTTCTTATCCAAATTTATTTATTACTTCTGACGTTTTCATGCTTATTCTCAACATCATCATCAAAATCATGAATGAAGGTTTTGGCTCTTTTGCTCATGAAATTTAACTAGGTTTCAAACTCCTCTTGGTTACCCTTTTGGTTTTGAACAGGTCCTTTTCGTTTCTTAGCTGCTGTATCTAATTCATAAAGCCTTACAAATAGCAATTATGCAAATCGAATCTATTAGAGAACTTGAAAAAAAAATCAACTTAAATCACACTGTTAAGCCATGTAATTATTTTGTATCTTTGCTGGAAACTGGATATATTATAGAGCACATCAAAATTTAGGGTGGACGATACACACGGGGAACAAAAATCCAAAAACAGAAAACATAAATAGGTGATTAATTCACTGTGATTTGAGAGAGGAAGACGGACATTTTGTAGGGTTGAGGAGAGGGGAAAAAGAAGCCTTATTAAGAAGGGAAAAAATAACTCTAGTAAAAAGTTAGTAACCTGCTATAGTAGGTCAATATTACCTGATGATGTAAAAAAATTGTAATTATTGTCCGTATGTTAGAGCATGATAATTACATGTTAGAGAAATTAAAGAAAAAGACAAAAATACTTTTACAGAAATTGTCCGTATATTATCTGGAGAGATAGGAGAGGTTTCTTCGGGAAACAACAAAGCCATTGTACACCGCAAATTGACTACTTCAGGGAGTCCTTATATTTGTAGAGTTTAAGGAAAGGGACGGAATACAATGTCTTGGTTAATATTCGGCCGAATACAGTAACTTTGGTCCAAACTCTGAAATGAATTTACCTTAGATAATTATATTGTGATTGACCCGATTATATAAATATTTCTTGTACTTGTGTTCATAATTAATTTTTGAATTTTCCTTGGTCTTAGGTTCCACCAGGACTGTACGATGAACAGGGCAATTCCTTGAACAAAAACAGCATATACATATCAGAACATAGTCCTCCTGAGGTTTCCGAAGCTTACTTTGACCAGTTTCAGGAGGACTTCTCATTGTTCCTCAATTCGCGGTCGGATGAGCTGGTTAGTGGAGGAAAGATGGTGCTGATTTTACTGGGAAGGGAAGGTTCTAATCATGTTGATAGAGGAAATGCCTTCTTTTGGAAGATCCTCTATCAAGCATTATCAAATTTAATTAGCAAGGTATTCATCCTTCACTAGTAAAATTAGATATTTAGTCTAATTTCATCTCGTTTATATGAGCAAGAGCCGGAAGTCCCAATAAAAAGGCACATAATTGGCAATCAATAAGACTTAGTATACCTTATACAGTACTTTATGCGCCACTCATTTTATTGTTCTGAAGAGTAATATTTAAGCGTGTAATACATTAGGTCACGGCCGCTTTCTGAATATTCTAATTATTTGTCATTATTTTTAAAGGGAGAAGTGGAAAAGGAAAAGCTTGATTCCTACGAGGTACATTTTTATGCACCATGCAAGGAAGAAATAGAAGAAATAGCAAGGGAAAACGAGTGTTTTGAAGTGGAGCGGCTTGAAATGTTTGAAATAGAGAAAACAATTGGAAAAGGCATGAGCTATGGTACAATGGTGGCTATGACAGTTAGGTCAATCCAAGAATCAATGGTGGCTCACCATTTTGGAGAAGCAATTGTTGAGGACTTGTTTAAAGAATATGGTAGATTGGTGGATGAAGAAATGGCGAAAGAGGAAATTAGGCCTATAACTTTCCTTCTCGTTCTTCGAAAACAATAACAGAATTGGTGAATACTATATATTGTCAGTCTGTCACGGCAATTAGGTATCAATTTAAATAGTACATATATGTCTTTGTTCAAATAGATTATTTAACCTACCATTGATTTCTGTATTACAGTGGGATAGAATTATGAATACTATATATATAAAGGTCGAGAATGTGGAGGAAGTAATATATTTTGGGAGCCTTTGACATTACTCATTAATTCTCGACAGAATATTAATGAACAATTATCTTCTAATGGATTCAATTTAGGACTTTTCCACTCTTGAATATATGCATTATATAGAGAGTTGAGTTTGTTGCTTACATAATTTTGATTGACCATCTCCAAGTAATTATTAGTAAGTCTTATGATTGTATTGTTCGACAAAAAAAATACAATAGACACGTTATTCTTCTATTTGAATTTGTTTTACTATTTTATTTTTTGGGTACGTATCATTCTCTTATGTATGTGTTACCTTATAATGTTTGTTTTCTTAATGTATTTTTTATGTATTAGAAAAACTTTAGTGAAGTGATGTGACACCTCTCATAGAGTAGGAATTCTATTTATTTATTTTCTCTATTTAAAAAAAAAATTGGTTTTTTGTCTCATTTTTCAATTTGGTGATCTTTTACAGTTTTATGGTGGAATGTAAGAAGCTGTAAAAACTAGACTGAAAAGTTTAAAAGTTGCCTAAGCCTGTTTGGATGGGCTGATGCCTATAAGCTGCAAACAGCTTATAAGTTAAAAAAAAAAAATTGGGGTAGTCTAACTTATTTTTTTTGGCTTATAAGCTGTTTTCAGCTTATAAGCTGCTTTAGATAAGCTAAGTCAAATGGGCTGAATTATTTTTTTGAGCTTATTTTAAGCACAAAATGACTTTAAGCTGGCCAGCCAAACACTCAAAAAAGCTAAAAATAGCTTATAAGCAACTTATAAACAACTTATAAGCCAATCCAAACGGGCTACATTCAATGGCTTTTGTAACTCCCAAGAGTTAAAGGTTTTACTTACTCTTTAGTGATCAGTGTTACTTCCTATGAGAATGAAAAAATCAACGGAACATATCAAGGAATTAAGGAAGAGCATGACTTGGAAGATCCGTAGTGTGAAGAAGGGGAGTGCTACTAAGGCTGAAAAGAAGAAATTAGTTATCTAAGACCAACATATAGCTTGAAGTGACAATGGTATTTTGCTTGGGTATGACATTAGTGCTTTGGTTCGATATTTAAGAACTTCGGTATTCGATTTATGAATTGTGTATATCAAATACCGTACCAAAATTATTTCGGTACATTTCAATATTTCTTATTCGATTTATTACAATTTTGGCTTGAAGTTTAAACCTGATCAACTGAAGTGTATGTTTGCGTTGATTCAGATTGCTGATATTTGTACCTAGCAGAGCTTGAAACAAAAAAGAAAATAAGATTAATTACAAAGTTGTTCTTGAAACCAAGCACCATTGGACAACAGGAAATAGAAAATACTGTTGGTTCTCATAATACAACTTATGGAGCTAAGTTTCAGGAATTTATGTCAACATTTTGTTCCGTTCTCTTTCGGTAAAAATGCACTCCTATGTGATGCTTTATCTTCGATTTATTTTCTATATATTTCACATGTAATTTTTTCCTTATACTTTTGAGTTTTAATTTGTTTCCCGTGAATGTCCTGCATTATATATACATATTTAATTTAATTTTTATTTCTTTTGTATTAACTGAATTTCTTAAAAAGAAACTTCGACCCGCGCAAAGCGCGGGCAAATTAACGAAGTTAATTTGATCAATGTAATTAACTAATTATGGTGATCTCCTTACATGAAAATTATTAGAAGCACATACACCTGATGAGGAACTGCATCATTCCTCTCATTTCTAAAATCTTACTCCCTCCATCTTAATTTGTTTATCTTAGTTTAAGTTGACACTAAATTTATGAAAATAAAGAAGACTTATAAATCTTGTGGCGTTAAATTAAAGATATTTATAATGTGCCCAAATGCCAATTTTTGCGGTCTTAAGCATGCCATGTGAGATGTTAAAAATAAAAAGTTGTCAAATTAGGAAAATGACATTCTTTTTTAAACAGACTAAAAAGAAAAATAAGAAAAATAAATTGTAACAAAGGAAGTAATTCATAATCACATAAAAGATTGACCAGCTAGAGTCATATATCCCACCCAAGTTATGCCCCGCGCTCTTAAAGAACTTATGTCCTGCTAAGCATAAATTCGATTTCGGAGGACAAAAATTAAAGACCAGCCAATTTCTTCCTTTCATCTAACCGAAGTTCTTAAAAATAGCCTGTTGGGCTCTTCTTGTCTTACTCTTGTATTTTCTGCAGCCCAATTGTCCAGATATGCGAAAGCCCAAATCCGTGGCCCAAGTAACTTTATGGAGTGTGTTTATTTACTAGTACTAGTACAATTTAGAGATGAATAAAGCTATATTATGTTGCGGGCTGTTGTTAGACTTTGAACAACTTTAAGTTAATAAAGTATGTGGTTTCTGGTAGTGAATCTAACCAGCATCAAATTGTCATTTGATTATCGTCGAACCTAAACAGAAAATTAGTCACTGACTTCATGACTAAGCTACAGCCATATATGCTGCTAAGGCATTGTTCTTGTGCTCTTTCTTTTGGTATTTTGTGATATTCTCCTTAATTGGTAATTAAGACTAACCAGAGGGTACATATCTACAGTCACTCATAGGTGTGGCCATAAAATCCAAAAAATGGAACAAAAGCGAATTCGGTTTCAGTTTTCAATTTATTCGATCGGTTTACTCTTATGTATTTCTATAATTTCGATCATTCCGTTATATTTTCATTTTTAATGTAACGTAATAACCGAAGTTCTTAAAAATAGCCTATTGGGCTCCTCTTGTTTTACACTTTTGTTTTCCGCAGCTCAATTGTCCACATATGCTAAAGCCCAAATCAGTGGCCCAAGCAACATTAAAAGACTGTTTATTTACTTAAAAAATTAGAGATGAATAAAAAAGGAATTTTTACCTAGCATAACTACCTCTAAGACTTATTTATGGATGATAACTACTATTGAATTAATTAACTATTAGTAGCTAAATGAGTTTTTTATTTACATATCATAGCTACAACAATATACACACGGTTATTTCCTCCAACCAAGCGTATGTTACGACCTCTCTCCCACTTCACTGTTTTTCTCTCCCTTTTCAAAATCCAATTCATTTTTTCTTCCCCACGATCTCTGTCACGGTGGTTGTCGTGATTGTTAAGTAGCAACAAGGAAAGTAGTGGAGGATCTCCAGCCAATGGCCGAAGCTCAGCCATAACAATTCGTCTGCTAAGTCTCCATGTATGGGCCGAAAGAAGAGGAAAATTCTTCTTATGTTTTTTGGTCATATGGTGTTGTTTATTTTATCAGTGATGAAGAATAGTATTGATTATAGCAATATGATATTATAGAATCATCTAGGAGCAAGAGAATAGGTTGTTGGTGTGTAGAAACACCATTGATGAGAGTTGTGGAGCTTCATGCCCACCAAGTGTTTGATAAAATGTTTTAGTATATTTCAACGTATTTCTGTGTATTAACAAACAATATATCTAATTTTCAGTATATTTCTGTCACGACTCAACCCCGTAGGCCGTGACTAGTGCCCGAGTTGGACACTCATATTGCCTGTTAACTGTAATCATTTATAACTAGCATGTCATGAACTTATTTGTATAAAAAGGTAGGGTGTTGTTTTAAAGTTGTCAAAATTTTGTATGTCGTAGGCACCTGTCTCCTGAGGAGTTACAATTTTTAAACAACAACATATATATTTCTACGCAAGCCGACAAGGCTGCCACGATATGCAACATACCAAACATACATATATATGCAAGCCGACAAGGCTGCCATCACGAATGGGTACGCCCCAAACATAAGTCATAAAATAGACACAACTGAACAACATTGATACACAACCCACACATATGTCTACAGACCTCTAAGAATAACAACAGTATCATATGACGGGACAGGGCCCCGCCGTACCCCTGCATAGCCACATATATACCACAGGAGAATCTGTACCAAAAAGCTAGGCTCCAGGACAAGGGAGCACTCCAAGATAGCTGGATAGGACTCCTAAGCTGGCGGGTTACCAACATAAGTATCTGTACCTGCGGGCATGAACGCAGTCCCCCGAAGAAAGGGGGTCAGTACGGAATATGTACTGAGCATGTAAAGCATGAAATGTAATAATAGACTCATAAGGAGACAAAGTATGTAGGACCCAATGCAACAATCAGAAATTCATAAAACTTGCCTTTGGACATATTTCATCTGTATAAATCTCATATCAATATCGTTATAGAGTTTTGTAATCAAAGCTGCATAATCATTCTGTATATAACATATATAACGTGTCCCGGCCCTTTAATAAGGGACTCGGTAATTAAAATCATAGCATCATAAACATAAACATAGACGTGTCCCTGCCCTTTAATAAGGGACTCGGTAATAGGGAATATGCCCTCCTGGCCACCATCTCCATATCATCATGTCATCATATCATCATATCATCATATTATATATATATATATATATATATATATATATATATATATATAACGTGTCCCGGCCCTCTAGTGAGGGACTCGGTGATTAATATAGTAAATATGCGCACGAGAACGTGTCCTGGCCCGGGACTCAGTGAAGGATATAGCGGTAAGCACGAGCAGAATAAATAGCAACCACATATATGCAATTAATTCTTTGAGACTCAATGGACAAGCACTAACCAGCTCTAAAGTGTCAAAATAATATTCATATTCAGTTCTTTTTAAGTCTCATAACAAACTATAACAAGAAACGTTTCAAATTTCGTGTACATGTACCAACTTAACATGGTGTAGCTTTTGAAAGTCAAGTATGCCTCTATTTGTGCAATTCTTTAAGAGTAGGAACTTTTATACATCATTCATTAGTCAATCATATAGTAGGCTTGTGACAATAGCATTAAGGAAATATAGAATCATAAGTCATGCATGGAACTAGAGAGTAGAATTTACCCCAAGGTTCATATCGTTTCATACTTACGTCTAGGACATGCCAAAAGAAAGAAGGAATAGGCTTTACATACCTTTAGCGTTTAGTCGTATTATAACTTGTACTTGCTGCCCAAAAACACTTATCCTATATCAAGATATCAAGAGCTATGATTAGTCTACGAGGGAATTCAATACGTATTTTAACGTTAATAATCCCTTTCTAACATTTAAACGACGTTTCGTTCGCATTCAAACCAACTAGTGCTACAAGCTAACATTGCTAGTCATACTTTCAAGTACCAATCCGAACTTGTTTAAACATGACTTAAGGGAACTTTGGACAGTCCTTACATAATTCAAAACAGTCCCATCTCATGGCCAAACAACACACACAATATTACCATTCTCATTTAGCAATTTTCCAGCTTTAACTTACAACGACAACAACACGTTTAACAACATTACCTTTACAATTCTTGGAACTGTTTTAGCATAATTTTCATTCTTACAACAGCCCACAAACCATTTCAATTTCAACTTGAATCATTAAACTTCACTTTCACTATACGTTCGTAACAACATTCAACATTCAAAACGCACAAATTTACTCTTATCATCAAAACAGTCCCAAATACAACATAAAAGATGCCCGAAATTCTAACGAACACATACAATACACCAAGCACCCCACATACTCTTCTCATACATTATTTCATGCAATCTTTTCAGCAAATTTCAGTAAAATACGACCAGCAGTCACACGATAAATATATCACCAAATTCGTATGCAAATAGCTACATTGTCGACACTATAACCTTACAACAACCTATAAACAATTTTAGTTCCAACTCTAACCATTAAATACCTTAATTCCCATCATAAAATTCATGACAACAACCATCAAAATACCAAATAAAATCAGTTCACTATCTTCCACAAAAACAGTCCACTACACGGCCATAATTCAACAAAACAACAACATGTTCAACACAACTTCACATTTAACCTTCCAATTCTTTTCATTCTTTTTGCCATGCAATCTAGGATAGCCATAACCATGATTACTAAATAAAATCAGTCCATTATCCCACACCAAACAGTCCCCTACGGCTTCTACAAGGCCTCAACATCAACACACACACAATTTCATACATGCAATTCACATTTACACATGCACAACATATCCAAATCACCTCTAAAACAGCCCCTTAGGCCATAACCATATTTCAACACCAACATTCATAATTTCATACATGCAAGGTACTTTTACATATTCACAACACCTCAAAATTCGTCCTAAAACAGTCCACACGGTTCAACTTCATCATCAAACACATACAAAATGATCAACTCTTACCTTAACAAGTTGGCTTCTTAACTTTGCTAGAATTTTGTGAAATGAACTAATACTTGTTCTTGTTGCTCCAATGGATACTCCACGTTGCTATGCACCTTCTCAAGGGTTGAAACACCTTGGAAAATAATTTTTTTGAATAAAAAATGGAGAGCTCAAATCTGGCCGTGAGCTTATAAGAGCTTGTATGGCATATTTATGGTTTCTCCTTCACTTGAAACTTAATGGTGAATGTGTAGAACACTTTGGGGGTTTAATGGTAAGAAAAATAGAAGGGCTGGCTGTCCAATGGTGGTGGAAATGCCATGGCTGGCCGTGGCTCTCTCTCTCCCTTCACTTGGTGAAGATGAGAGCCTCTCTCTCTAAGTTCACTTGGTGGGATTGGGAAATGAGTTGTGGCATGCAACTTTGGTCAACAAGGAGACCATTTTGCTGCCCAAGAAGGTCTCACACGTTCCCCCAACTAAGCATGGGCAAAAATCTGATTTTGTCATGTGTTTGTGGGGCCCACACGGCCACTAGTGAAAAATTTGTGAACATTTAAGTCTTAATACTCAGTCCAACTTGCATCGTCCATATCTCCTTACCCCGATATCATTTTGACGAGCGGTTTGTTGCGTTGCAAACTATACTCGATGAACTTAATTTTAGGCTTTTGAAACACCTTAAAACTCATTATATACTAGGAGATATGCCTCCTACAATATAGGCTAAAATCGGGTCCGAGATTTTTCTGAGGTTGTTCCGATTCATTTCGTTTAACTTCTAATCCTCTTCCAACCTCATGTAACCTCTTATACATACGTATACACACTCATATACATCCATAAAAATCCATATACGCGTCTCGAAGGGTCCGGAGAATCACAATAACCTTAAACATAACTAGAGAACTCACAAAGCTTCGACGAAACTCCAATCGCAAAAGTATATTCATATCTTTTGTCCATCCTCTATATCATTACTAATAATCTCAAATACTTTTAAAAGGTCACTCGCATTACCTCATATACATACTCATAGCGTGATTTCAAATCCTTTAGGTAACCGTGTCACCTTGGGATACTTAAGGAAACCATATATATAACGACATTCTTACTAACTCGATTAACTTTCCTTGAACCTTCTTAACTCATTCTTTCTTGTTTTAATACAAGTAGCACGGATTATTATGGAGTGTAACAATTTCAGTGTATTATTTTTGCCATTGATTATGTGTATTTCAATATATTTCAGCGTATTTAAATTTATATTTAATTATTTTTGCCATTGATTATGTGTATTTCACTGTGTTTTATCTAATTTCAGTATATAATCAGTGTATTATTTTTGCCATTGATTATGTGTATTTCAATATATTTCAGCGTATTTCTGTTTGGAATTGAGTAATAGGGGGAGAGAAAGACGTGAGCTGTTATTGAACATCAGCCGTTATGCGTGAAATATGGTTGATTTAATTTGACTTACCATTTAAAAAGAAAAAGAAGAATCCGTTAAAAAAATATAGCCTATTTTACTCAACCCGATTTTGTATTTCCGTGTAATTCACTGTATTTAAAAAAAATAGAATGAAATCAAAATTACCTTGTTGATAATCGAATTTTCCAACTGTTATTCATTACGACAATGTAAAATCACTCGTTCGTGAATTACAGAGTGTATTAGCCCGAATCAGATTGTTGAAAAAATTTCAAAGATGAAAGAAAATTTTACTGTATTTTTGGAAAGAGAAGATGCTGAGTTTTTTTTTTTTTTTTTAATTCAAAAACTTTTGAATGGAGTGATTTTGATTGACATGCGTTAGTTGTAATGGAACTCATGAGGTTTGCGTGAATCATGGAACCATTAATACAAATTACCATATAATTTGAAAAAGATTTTTATTGCCATAAATATAGTCGTTTTTTACTCAGCAGCCGCGTTGTATTTCGCTGTATTTCAAAAACACGAGATTCAACTGAAATATAGTCAAAAGCAGCTACGGATTGTAAATCTTCAACTTGTAGCTATAACTTGTTAGAAGCTATTGAAAGGTAGCTATTTGTGTAAGTTTTACAATAAAAAAACATATATGCACATGGTAAGAGGGTTTATTTATAGAACATGACAATATTTTTCAGTTTACAAAATATATCAATAGACTTGTTACAAAATCTATACGAATTAGGTAAATTAAAAAGAAGCAAATAAAACACATTAAATAAGGTAAGGAAATCGTTTTACTTATTTTATTCACTTTTCTCTCTCCATTAAAAATTTAGAGATATAATTCCCTGACTTTTCTCCAACTTTTGCTCCCTTATTTCATCCACTTTTCTCTCCCCATTCAAAATTAAGAAATATTGTTACCTAATTTTCTCCAACTTTTACTCAAAAAGTCCATTATAATTGGTAATTTTTATGTACAAAGTTCATACACCAAAAAACATATATGTATAATTTTCGTATGCAATATGTATAACTATATAGATTCTTATAATTTTTATATATCAAATATGTATAAAAATTATATGTGTATTTTGATTATTATAAAGTACATATAAATTGTATAAAATCTAATCAAAGTATGTATAAATTTTGAGAAAAATATATATAATAAACTTGTAATTGATACAAACCAGATTCCATACAAAGTTCATACACCAGAAAATAAATATATATTAATTTTTGTATACAATATGTATAAATGTATAAATTCGTTATAAGAAATATGTATAAAAGTGTTATATATATTGTGATTAAAGTACATATAAATTGTATAAAATCTGATCAAAGTATGTATAGATTATGAGAAAGTATATATGTATAATAAGTTTTTGGATTGATACAAACCAAATTCCATCCACATTTCATACACATATCAGTTTTCAACATTTTTAAGACCAATTGATACCGAATTTGTTCGCATTTCATACATATTGTGTCGCGTATATCTAAAAAATGACATACAACAGACTCCATACACATATTAGTTTTCAACATTTTTTAATACTACAGTTTATATAATTTATACGGATTTTCAAAACACACAATGATCATATATATCTCAAAACGATACAAATCAATTTTTATATACAATTAATACACAAGTTAGTATCAAAAATACTTTGTCATATTGGTTTGAAAATTTATACTAGGACAGAAGATGGATTTTAGGTATGAAAATGGTGTCTATCATAAGAGAGAGAGAGAGAGAAATATTTTTAAAAAAGAAGAAGAAGTTGAATGGTAACTATCCTAAAATTAAATCCACATTTAAAATCAGATTTTCTTCCTTAAAAAAAGCCTAAAATCGTGGGTATCCCATTAAGCCCAAATCTGATATACTTTATAATTTTGTTGGTATGGTTTGTTAATAAGAAAAAGTATCCTTATGTTTTATAATTTAGAGTCTTAAATAGGTTTTATTAGGCCATTTTCCCAATGAATAAAGTTATATTATGTTGTGGATTATTGGACTTTGAATAAGTTATGTAGTATGTGGTTCCTGGTTGTGAATCTAAAATGCATCAAATTGTCATTTGATTATTGTCGAATCTAAACAGCGAATTAGTCACTCACTTCATGACTAATTCGGTGGTCCTTTAATTTGTTGATAAAATCCTATGACTTAAAGAGGTTAATGAGTTAGTTATTTCTAACTCACTGATAAAATAATTAAAAAAATTCCTAATTTTGACACGAATTAAATTCAGATTTCACAATAAAATTCAACTTTGTTAATACATGCTTGACAAAACTAGTGATTGGATAAAGTATTACTTCCATGTATAAAGATCACTTTATGTTCATCTGTGGTGTTAGTAGAAAAAAGTCCAAAAGAACAAGCTAATTTTTGAAAAATATTAAATCTGAAGCCTAGTCTTTAGTAGGGAAAAAAGTTCAACACGACACGCCTAAATCAACCAAATCGAACCGAAGTCCTGAAAATCCAAAAATTGTATAGATTTCGGTTCGATTTTCTGTCCGCCTAATAAAAATCAAATAATTGAACTGAACTTCGTGAAAATTGAACGACGCCCACCCCAAACCGTCAGTAGGAGCTTAAGAGCTTGTTTGGATGGGTTTATAACTTATGCTATGGTTTATAAACCAAAAGCAATAAGTTAGATTTTTTTTTGTTAGTTTAAGTTAAAAATAAGTGCTTAAAAGCACTTTTTTATCTTGCTCAAACACCACAAAAGTGTTTAAAAGCTATTTTAGCTTAAAAGCACCTAAAATAAGCCAATCCAAACGGTTACTAAGGATAAAAAGAAAATTTAGACAATTGGTTACTTATGTTTAAACATTAATTTGTAGCAATGATAATTATCTAACATGTTAATTGCTAACACACTAGTATTATAATTTAGCATGTCAGTGTGCATAACTTAAATCTTTCATCATGTGCCCGTTTCAAAATTGGGCACATGGTCTCTGAATGAAGATTTGCAGGTCATATCAAGTTCCCTTCGCATGTCATTCTTCTGCTTTCATGTTTCACTGCAATTGGCATATGCCCACTGCTATAATGATTTTATGCACTTGTGCTTTCCCTACTTCTCAGAGGAACCTTATTAAATCGGTACGTCCGTTCATCACATGCTGGCCTTTTATGCGGAATATATGTACCAAAGCTATGCACCTAAGTTGAATGTTCTTCATCTTCATTACACTAACACTGTGCTAGTCTATCTTGTGAGTAGTGATAAGAGATTTTAGAATATGGTTCAGTTCTTTTTTTTTTTCTTTCCTTTTTTATGTTTTATAATACCATATTTAGGCATTGAACGTTAAAAAGAAAATGGGAATATATATGGCTGGAACATTGGTGATCTGCGTTTTATATATGTACTAATTTTTTCACGCCACGTAGCTAGATGCAGTGAATTTCGTTTAGTCTAGATCTGCAAGTTTCAATTTATACATTGGAATAAAAGCATAATAAACTAGATTATTCACGGTATGCTGGCCCTAATCTCCAGCTAGGGGCTCAATCTTCGAAAGGTTTGCTAGATAGGATAATGCGCTATATCTGGCGGTCCAATTTCACTTACAAGAAATAGGAAACACACATACACACACACGCACAGAAAAGAAAAAGATATAGCCTTTCTATTTCTAGAATGATTTAATTATATGAGGCATCTAACCAAAACCAGAATTTAGTTAGCTAGCGAGGATCAATTCAAAAGGGGAAATCCCCGAAGGGTGGGTTAAAAGAGATTGTTCTAAACGATAGAGAAGGTAGAAAAGGGAAAAGTAATGATCTTTTAAAGATTTGGCCAAATGTTGCTAATAGGAATCTGAGCTTTTAACTACAGTATGGATTATTAGTTAATCAAAAAGCATAAATATGTAGAAAGTTCGACGCTACAACACTGTCAACAGCTATAGAATGTTTTTTCCCCAACAAACTATAGAATATGCATGTTTGAATTGATTGCAATGCAAATCAGAATATTAATTCATGCAAATTTTCAATATTTCTCCAGTAATTCTGTTAGCATCTGATTCTTCATGAAAAAAATTGATGTAATCTTTGTGTAATTATCTTAATTTGACGGTATATTAAGATTCACCATGGAATACCCGAGCATATGCATCTCCTGAAAATTCTAGAAAGATGTCAAAGAACTTCAGAATTTGTCCAATATTCACACACACACACACAATAAGAGAGAGTCCTAACTAAAAATTAATTAATGGCAGGAAGTTACTGCTTTATTTATGAAACAAAAGCTTAAAATAGAACAGGGGAGCGGGAGGGGGAGCAAAGAGACAAATCCAAAACGAATTCTATTAGTTCAACTAAATTCATATGTTCATTTCAACTTGATTCTATATATAATATAAATCTAGGCAATAGAAATGTGATGTGACACCTTTCTTTGGCCAAGGATTCTATTTATTTTTTTCTCATTTTTTTGACAATTTCTCCTATTTTTTATTGTACAAAAAATAAATATGGTAATTACTACTTCTCAATTCATTCCTATCGTTAATGCAAAAACCTTAAATGTCAACCCTTCAACAACCAAATTAATTATTCTACATTATATGCACCTAATACCCTAAACCTAGATTGCCACCATCGACTATGACCACCATGGCCGGCGGCCAGCCTCCTCCGGAGACTGGTCAGCCTTTAAACACTTCCAGTACTGAGTTCCCCCCATCGAACAATTTAATTCAACAACAACAACAACAACAACCCAGTGAAATCCCACAACGTGGGGTCTGGGGAGGGTAGAGTGTACGCAGACCTTACTCCTACCAAGGTAGGACGGCTGTTTCCGAAAGACCCTCGGCTCAATTTAATTCAAGTGATTGAAAAAAATGAGAATAACCCAAAGCCTGTTCTATTGAGAGATCTTCTGCAAACTACTATCAATGTTGACCCTATTCCTATGAAACCTATTACTTTTATTAGTGGAGTTCCTAGAATTCAGTGGACTGAGAATGAAGTTGCTAGAATGAACATTATTGAAAAGTTACAATATGCAGTAGTAGGAAAATTTTCCTACGGATGGCCATATATTGAAGAACTAAGGACGATCATACCAGCACAATGTGGGATGAAAGGAGAATGTAGGGTTGGGGTCTTTAGGCGTAGACATGTGCTAATTCGGTTGTCTTTAATGGAGGACTATTTGAACCTTACATCCAAAGAATCGTATTATCTAAATTCCAAGGATGGATATTACTATCAAATGCGACCTTTGATCTATGATCCCAAATTCAATTTAGAGGAGGAAACTACAAAAGTCATGGCATGGCTCTCATTTCCAAATCTATTACCTACATATTTTGTTAAAGAGTCTTTACTTTCTTTGGCTTCGGCAGTTGGAAAACCATTACATCTTGATCAGGCAACAATAAACAAAACCCGTCCAAGTTGTGCTAGGGTTAAGGTGTTGGTGGATCTCAAGTTAGATTTACCAAAATCTGTTCAAATGGATATAATAGATGAGGAAACTGGGGTTGAGAGGACAGTAATGGTTGAAATAAGATATGACTATCTCCCTAAATATTGCTTTGAGTGCAAACTTCAGGGGCACAATGAGGAGGAGTGCAGGGTGCTGAATCATGAATTACTACCTACAGAAGAGGAAACCATCAATAACAATGATAAAGGAGTTCAAGAAGAAAAACAAAATGTAAAGCAAGGGAATGATGACATGAGGAACCGTGACTCTAAAGGTGAGGAAAGAAAAGGAGGATACAGTTATAGAAATTATAATAGGTACCCCAGGAAGTTGACTAGTGGCAAGATAGTTGGAAATTTACAGAGATGGAATCCTAAGAAGGGTAACAAGGAGAATGGTACTGAGAAGAATACAGGAAAGGAGATAGTTACACAAGGAACAGAAGGGGACACAAATGTTAGATACAAACTCACAACAAGTTTGATGTACTAATAGAAGAAGGGAAAGATGAAAATACAAGAGTGAATTCTGGAGACATCAACAAAGAAATACAAACAACAGGAAGTCTAAATACATATGGAGAAGGCAAGGATAATATGGAGGCAGGGTCTGAGAAGAAAAATGCAGGAGGAGAGAAAAGGGGTGCGAAATCTTGGGTAGAAGCCACATTTGGAAAGGTTCTCAATGAAGAAGGGGAAATGCAGAGCAACTATGAAAAATGAAGTGAATTATTAACAGATCCAGCAGATACTAAGTGTAAAAGGGGAGATAGAGTAGAGGATATAGCTGGATTACAAGCAGAAGAGGGTGATTCCTATCAAGAGGTTAATTCATCTTCATCAACATATGGGGATAATGAGGTTGACAATGGTCTAAAAATTCCAGCAGAACAAAAATATGTGAAGGAGGCAGGAAGGAGTGGCAATCAAGAAACTCCTACCTGTGGTTCATGCTCTAATTCACTGATAGGAGAGAATGAAAACAAGAAAATACAAGAGGGAGGCAATTTGATGGGGGCACAAAAACCACCAGGAAGACCCCCAGATATTCAAGAAGAAAAAGTGATGGTTGATGTGTTGCAGATAGAGGATGACTCCAAGGAAATTCAACAGAACATTATTAAAATATGTGAACACCAGGGAGAGAAACATACCATGGAAGTGGTTGCAGATAGTACTGATTTAATAAAGAACCTTGGGAATTCCATAATATCATCTAAACAGGCCCCTGCAAAGGAAAAAGTAGATTGTGAGGAAAACATGCAGATTACAGTTGGTCAGGAGATCATCACAAATGCTGAACCAGTAGAAGTATTGATACCAATTGGAGAATCAGCTGAACAACAACCTGCAAGAGAAAGAAAAGGGGAAGAAGGTAAGCAACTAGTAATCAAAACAGCAACTCTAAAATCAAATGACATCCTTCAGGATATTGTTGCACATAAGGTGACAGAAATTGAAATACAACAATCATTGGAGGAATCTCAGCATCTAGAAGAAGATAGAGGTATGGAGGACATATCACAAAATATTAAAAAAGCAGTTAGAGATGCAGATGTTTCACCAAAGGCTATAGCAAAGAGTGGAAAGAAGGTCAAGCACACAGAGATTCAACAGACCAAGAGGTCTATGCCAAAGAGGACTGCTTCATCAAAAAATAAATGATGATTAAGGCTCTCATATGGAATATTAGGTCTGTTAATACTCAACAGGCTTTTCAGAGACTAATCAATATGCACAGACAATATAAAAGAAGATTGGGTATGAAGGCTGCTTTATCAAACACTAATGGAAAGATATGGGTATTTCTTGATTCTGAGATGCAATGAGAGATAGTGTTGGATACAGAACAACAACTTACTCTAAAGTTACAACATCAAGGCATAGGGAAGGACTTCTTGGCTTCCTTTGTCTATGCTAAATGTGATGGAAATGAGAGGTTGACTTTATGGGATAATATTTATCAGATAACAGATAGCATGAACCTACCATGGATGGTTGGAGGGGACTTTAATGTTATTTTAGCTGATGAGGAAAAATTGGGTAGATTACCTGTCATATTAGATGAATGTGAGGATTTTGCCTTTTGCATAAACTCTTGTGGTTTACTAGATATAGGATTCAAAGGAAGCTTGTTTACTTGGTGGAATGGAAGATCAGTAGAAGACTGTATTTTCAAAAGGCTGGACAGGATCCTGGTTAACAATTCTTTGCAGGAGATGTTTACCCAAATGAAATTGAGCATCTGATTAGAACAGGATCAGTTCATGCCCCACTACTTATGTCATGTGGAGAAGAAGTTACCAATGTTGTTAAACCTTTTAGATTTTTGAATTTCTGGGTTCAACATGAATCATTCAAAGATCTAGTTTCTCAACACTGGAGAACTGAATTTGTGGGTATTCCATATTTGGCCTTCAAGCAGAAATTGAAAAATTTGAAGAGGGCCTTGTCAGCATGGAGTAAAGAAACTTATGGGGATATTTTTAAACAACTTTCCATCAGGGAAGAGGTGGTGAAGGTCAAAGAAGCATTATTTGAGGAAGAACCAAGCATTGTCAACAGAATTGTTCTTCAGAAAGCACAAGCTGAATTGAAGAAATACTTACATTTTGAAGAACAATATTGGAGGCAAAAAGCAGGGGTTACCTGGTATGCAGAGGGAGATAGGAATACTAGCTTCTTTCACAATTATGTGAATGGAAGGAGGAAGTCTTTGCAGCTGAACAAAATTCAAGATGGCAGTGGCACTTGGCTGGATACAATGGAACAAATTTCTCAAGAGGCGGTAAACTTTTTTCAGAATCAATTCACTCAGGATAGAGATACTACTGACTTTGAGATTCTGAAACATGTTCCTACTATGGTAGATCATGAACAAAATATGGGCATGTGTGCTTATCCAGGCAAGGTTGATGTTAAAGAAGCAGTTTATGCAACAAGTGGAGAAAGTGCTAGTGATCCAGATGGTTTTACTGGGATTTTTTATCAGCACTATTGGGATATTGTTGGAAATGATGTCCATGAAATAGTCCTAGGTTTTTTTGATGGAGCTTCTCTTCTCAAGTCCTTAACTCACACTAATTTGGTCTTAATTCCTAAGAAGTACCCTGTTCAATCCTTCTCTGATTTAAGACAAATTAGTTTGTCTAATTTCATTAACAAAGTGATTTCTAGGGTGCTTCATGGGAGATTGGAAAGGTTAATGCCAAGGTTGATTTATCCTAATCAATCAGGTTTTGTGAAAGGAAGGAGCATTTTTTAGAACATTCTCCTTACACAGGAGATAGTTTCAGATATCAAACTTAGAGGAAAGCCTGCTAATGTGGTTATCAAATTGGATATGGCCAAGGCTTATGATAGAGACTCTTGGAAGTATTTACTTCATGTTCTCAGAAAGATGGGATTTGCAGAACATTTTATAAATTTGATTAGGAGGCTGGTTGATAACAATTGGTATTCTATTCTTTTGAATGGGCAGGCTACATGTTTCTTTAAATCTTCTAGAGGTGTTAAACATGGAGACCCTCTTTCTCCTGCACTCTTTCTCCTATCAACAGAAGTGTTATCTAGGGCCTTGAACTCTCTTTTTGATGATAGTAGATTCATTGGATATGGGATGCCAAAGTGGACCTATCCTATGAATCATCTTGCTTATGCAGATGACACTATTATATTTGCTTCAGCTGATGATTACTCTCAGAATTGCATTATGCAAGTGCTGAGTGCATATGAGCAGATATCTGTGCAGCTTATCAATAAGGGGAAAAGCTTTTATTTTATGCAGAGCAAGATTGGGAATGAAATGTTACAGAGAGTAGGTAATATAACAGGATTTGCAAAGGGACATTTTCCTTTTACTTATCTTGGGTGTCCTATCTCTCATGCCAGGAAAAAGAAGATATTTTATGCTGAGCTTATTAAGAAGGTGAAGAGCAAACTCCATTCTAGGAAAGGTAAATTGCTATCTTATGGAGGAAAGGTTGTTTTAATTAAAAGCGTGCTTCAAAGCATGCCTATTCATCTTCTATCAGTGGTGGCACCTCCTAAATGTGTCGTCAATGAAATTCATAAAATATTTGCTAAATATTTTTGGAGTAACACAGAGGAAAGGAAATGTAGACACTAAACAGCATGGCGAGATGTTTGCTTGCCAACACAAGAAGGAGGTTTGGGCTTTAAGTCTTTATTTGATGTTTTTAATGCCTTGTTTGAAAAATTGTGGTGGAAATTTAGAAAAACAGGCACTATGTAGGCTACTTTCATGTGGAACAAGTATTGTAAAAAACAAATTCCGACACTGGTGCAATGGAAAAGGGGTTCACAAATATGGAAGAAAATGTTGGAAATGAGGGAGGTTGTGGAACATGAAATCTGGTGGGAAACTAAAGGAGGTACCGCTAATGTATGGTATGATAACTGGACCAAATTAGGAGCATTACACTATGTTGTGCCTATTGAATATCCTATTAATGAAGAATTAGTGGATGTAGTAGATTTAATAGAGGATGGAGGTTGGAAAGATCAGCTACTGCAGCAATCTTTCCCAACAGACATAGTGGAGCATATTAAGGCTGAGATTCATATAGAGCAGTTACAAGGGACATGGGACAGACCATGGTGGATGCCAACTAGTACAGGAAAATTCACTGTTAATAGTGCATGGCAACTTGTGAGACACAGGGCACAAGAACAAGATGTTTATAGACAGATATGGATCAAAGGGGTGCCATTTAAAACCTCTTTTTTCCTATGGAGATTGTGGAAATTTAAGCTTCCTACAGATGACAAGTTAATGAGAATGCATATTCCTATTGTTTCTAAGTGTTACTTGTTGACACCCAATTTTGTCCCTCCTTTATTCCAATTTATTTCCTTGGGCTTTTAAATTTATTAACGAGCTAAATACTTTGTTTTCACTACTATTTTTATCACTATCAACATTACTAGTATTACTTTATCACAAATTTTAATGGTTCGCCATCATTTTATTTTAGGATTTGTACTCGTTAAAATAATTTTTTACTTTATACACACTAATTATTATTTGTCTTCACATAATATATTTTGTACTAGTTATTAAGTTAAAAGCCCAAGAGTAATTAATTAGGAGAAGAAAATACCCAACAATTTTAGCCATTTTTGCAAGTCCAATTCGTGACCAGTCCATTTGTTTTTTAACGGACCAGCCCACTTGTTTAAACCCGACCGGCCCTTCACCCGACACGACCGGCCCACTTTCTCTTAAACGTTTTCATCGTTCTTTTCACCCCAAAAACCTAGCCGCTCCCTCTCTCTCTCGTCTCTCTCCTCTCGCCTCTCTCCCTCTTCCATTTTCGACCAAAGCTCAGGCCCTTTCAACCATGGCAGATCCTGCCACCCCCATTTTCGTGCAATACGCACGACTTTTTTTCCTCCTCCCTCTCTCCTCTCCCTTTCCAGTTAAATACCAGCCTCCCTTTAGCCTTGCACAAGACGCATCTTTCCATTTCCACACAAAAACGTCTCTATGTCTGTTTCGTCTGAGTTTTCTGTCGATTGACAGAGAAAGACGCTTCTTTCTCGCTTCAAACAAATTGAAATCTTCAAAGATCAGAGAAGGTCGAACCACTTTAAGTAGGGTCTGAATCAACCACGTGAAAGGCTCCAACGTTCGGATTAGCAAAACTTTGACTCAATTTTGAATTTTGATTTAAAAACCCCGCCCAATTTCGAATTCAAAAAACCCTACAAATCATCCTATAAAAAAAATCTCTAAGGTCATTTTGAAAGGAGGGGGATTTTGGACGACATTCAACATTTTTTCATCTTTTCATTACTACTCTAAATCTGGGAGTTGTTCGAAGTCCGTTCTGTTTCAGTTCTTTTTCAGCCACTTTAACCCCTCTTAAATATCTACATTTTTTGTTAAATCACTTTATCCGGGAATATTCAATTTAAGTCGTTGATCCTCTCTGTTGTGACTTTGGAATCGAGGGTAGATTGGGACTTAAAACCCGTTCACTGCACACGACAAAGGTCAGTGCAATCCCTTCCTTCCACTTTTTTAGGTTCGTTTTGATTTATGATGTGTGTTTGGATTCCCTGTTTGCATGTTTAAAGTGTTTTTAGTTTCAAGTTGGATAAAGTTTGTATGTCCGATGTCAAAAAAATAGGAAGTTACATTTATCTTTTGATACTGGTTGGTGCTCGTTTAATATAATCAGTGTTTCACTTGAAAATATGGCTTAAGATCTCTATTTGATGTTCATATGAGTTATTTTCTATGGTTAGTTAAGCTTAGTTTGATCTTATTCAGTAAACTTCATGACTGCTTAGTGCGTTAATCGTGTCGTTTGATTGTTAGTTGATTTATATTAGGCATCAAACCCGCTTGTATGTTTAAGTTAGGTGTTCATGTCCAGTGTTGATTTACTAGTATTCTGGGTCTTATCAATGAAATTTGTCGTACTTCTTTTGTTGAATTAAGGAACTAGCCCTAACATCTCTTTGCTATTTGCCCAAAATTGAAGATCGATGCACTATTTGGTGTGGATTTAATAGAAATATTATGTATTTTAATATTGATATGGTGTGCTGTTATTCTTACCCGATACTTGTGTAGCTATGAATTTTGGTGTTGCATACTAAGACTGTTACACCCCGTATCTTGGAACTAAGGTTAGACTCATATCATTAGAGTTTTAGTGGAAAAATTGAAGATTTGAACGTTTTACGAAAATGGTTGATAACTTCGGGCAGTGATAACTCCTTGATTAGTTGGGAATTTGGGAAAGTACCCTCAATGAAAGTTGTAGTATGTAGAAATATCTTTCTAACGATATAAGGACCAAGCCAATCAGAGATCGGAGCAAGGAGATATGATCGTCTCAATATGGCTAATAGTAAGGCACTTAAAATTCGATAGAATCGGCTAAATTTTCGATACGTCTGTCTTCCAGTCATATTTGGTGAAAATCCATTGGGAATTTGAGGAAACTTAAAACATGAAAGTTGTATCCCTTTGAAATATCTTTCCAACGGTATATTGTGGAGCCCAAACAGAGCTCTGTCCAAGAAGTTATATCCATTTTACCGAACCCTGTGCAGAACCGACACCCGTCGCTCTTTCAGGCGCGTGGGGGCGCGTGCGATGGCCCCGCATCGCGGGCGGATCTCGCAAGTCTTAGTATTTAGCTGTAGAACATTGCGCGATGGTCCCGCATCGCGGACCAATCGCGAATCGGGTCATATTCGGGTCAACAAGTCGGGTTACGCGTTTTTAGTTATATCTAAGGTTTGGGGTTTATTTCCCCAGCACCCCATTCACGAAAAATTACCCTAAAGTCAATAAGAACAAGTCCGAAGCCTCAAGAACCATACAAGGTAAGTGTTATCATGATTCTAGGTTGAATTCAAGTCCCTAATCTCTTTCTAACTTGAGTAAACCCTTCTAATCAATAGATTTGTGAGTGGAACATTATTGTTGGGCGTGGAAACCCTAGAACTTGAATTCAAGAGGATTGAACGTCAAAAAGGTAATGTTTCTACACTCTAATCATTCATAATAGTGAATTGATGAGTTCTTGGGAGAATAGTAAATGGGTTTAGTAAAGAGAATTACACGAACTATAGTAGGGTTTTGAATTGTTGACTTGAGATTGTTATAATGATATGGGTGATGGAGAATGATGTTAATTACATCTAATTGAGATTGTAGAATCACCTAGAAGTAATAGACTGGGAATTGGGTGAAGAAACACCATTAATGGAGATTGTGGAGCTTTATGCTCACTAAGTGTTTGATAAAATGCTTAGATGACCAAAGCATGAATATTACTGCTAATATAGAATCGCTTTGGCTTGTATTGATATAGATCAAAGTTGAAAGGGGTGACGAACATTGTATTACGCTCAAAGGCTGGAATTAAGGTATGTGAGGCTAACTATCTACGTTAGGGAATGTTCATGATTCTCCCTACGCCTCATTCTTCATACTTGTCAGTAATTTGACTCAGAATACATTTTAGCCCTAGTTTTATGATATGTTGTAGAACTGTTATCTTCTAGGGTTGCAGTTACAGAATTCGTTCATGGTTATCAATTTGAATATCATGAACTCAACACGTAATCTTTATAGACTTATGTATTGTTACCACATGAGTCTCAGTCTAGAAATTCAGTATGCTCAGAAACAGTCAGTGTTTTCAATTCAGTCCAGCATGTCTATTTCAGTTCAGCATTGTTAATTGTTGTTATGGTCTCAGTCCTTATTAATTAACCATAATTATACATATGTCATTTTGCCCGAGGGCACAACACAGTCTTGTGTATACGTATACATGGCCGAGGCCATTGACTGACGCACTACTAGGCCGAGGCCATAGCGTGCATTTATTATTGGGCCGAGGCCCCACATATACAAACACAGATAATACAGATGATTCAGATACAGAGCAGAGAGTATTCATATCTCTACTTCCTTGCTATTACAGTTACAGTTATTAGTTTCAGTTTCAGTATTTTATTGCTTCAGTTGCTTTACATACCAGTACAATTCAAATGTGCTGATGTCCCTTTTTATTGCTTGGGGGGCTGCATTTCGCGATGCAGGCAACGATATACAGGTTGGCGATTCAACTATTTAGGGGTGCACGTATCAGCTACTGGTGAGCCCCAAATTCCTTCGGGGCGTTGTCAGCTATCCAGTTATTTCAGTTTATAGACAGCTCTATTATTCAGTACTCTTAGAGGCTTCATAGACACAGTTCAGACAGTCAGATATTTATTATGTAAGCCTTGTTGGCAGTCGTTCAATTGTTTGGTTTAGCCATGTTGACTACTTTCAGATATGTTCAGATTGTCTAAGTATTTCCACATTATGATATTTCAGTGAGACTTTTAGTTAATCATTATGTGTTAGTTTTATTTTATAAATTAGTTATGTTTTGGTATCACATGTTGATTCAGTCAGCCAGTTGGTTCGCTCGGTCACATGCAGTCAGGCACCGGGTGCCGTGTTACGTCCAGGCCCAGGTTCGGGGCGTGACAAAGACTTTTCACCAAATTATATTTTTTTGTTGTAGTATTTTCCTTTGTAGTCTCTTTTTCTTGCTACTTCTTGGTGCTCTGTGTAAGTGTTTAGAGGGATAAAAGTATTAATTCTTTTACATTTGTTGTTGTTGGAATTATAGGGTTGGTGGTGTATATCTTATAGTAACTGGTTTCAATATGTGTAAACTGTTGGTTCTTAAGTACATACGTATTCTGTACTCAAAGTTAGAGATCCTGCTCGTATGCTAAAGCTGAAATGATTTAAAGATATCTGCACGTTACTATAGTTGGTTATGCGATTGACAACAAGTTGCACTAAAAATCATGATTTTAAAATAACACTAGGCTCTATTTATCTCTTTCTTTGTATTCTCATTTTAGATCCATGACATGGCAAACTTTGATGTAAACAGTGATTACTTATATAAACAGTGATTACTTGTTTAATAGCGAAAATGAAATAGGTGCAGCCAAGTAATCACTGTTTAATCACAAGTCCTATTTAAATAATATTCTTATATATCTATAACTTTAGCAACATTTTCAAACTATTTTCCAAACATTTAAAATATTATATTTACACTTAGCCTAATTAATTGTAAGTCCGGTCGGTTAACCATTATTAATGGATCTTAGAGGGTGCCTAATACCTTCCCTTTAAGTTAGTTGAACCCTTGCCTAGAATCTTTTTGGTTTCGTAGACTTTAAAATAAAATCAACTTTAGATAATTACTTTAATTACCTTAGGTGCCCTAATTCACCGTAAATAATTAGGTGGCGACTCCAAACTTTAATTAACCCCGATATTACCTGAATGTTATAAACTATTTTGACACCGGTTAAAATAGGGTATAACATTACTGTTGTGATATTCCTCAACAGGAAACTATGCAGCATTTATTTTTGACAGGAAGTTTTGCTACAGGGGTGTGGAAGGTATTTAAGGATGTTGTTGGAATTCACATAAATCTGGTCCAGATTTATCAAGTGCTCAAGAATTAGTGGAAAATAAAATGTGCTGAGAAGTTCCAACCTATTCTTCATGCAGTGCCAGCAATGATTACTTGCGAGTTATGGAAGAGGAGGAATACTATAAAACATGGAGGAAATGTTAGTTTTAGAAGGGTGATTCATGAGATTAATAATAATCTGTACTACTTGGCAAAGTATAGATATCCATGGTTAAAAAATATCCCCTTTTTATGCCAGAGTTGATTGCTTTTTTGGAGGAATACAAGCCCTTATTAATGACCAAAACTGTCTGCTGGAAAATCCCTTGGGAGAGGTGGTATAAGTGCAATTCTGATGGAGCATCGAGAGGGAATCCTGGCCCTAGCTCTTATGGCTTTTGTGTGAGAAACTGGAATGGAGATTTAGTTTATGGCCAGTGTCAAAGTATTGGGCATAATACTAATGTGGTGGCAGAAGCAAGAGGGGTTTTAGAGGGGTTACTATATTGTATGGAGAATGAATTGCATGCTTTGATTATGGAGACTGATTCTATGATGATGAAGAATGTAATTGAAGGAAGATGGGAGGCCCCATGGTGTATTATCACATTAGTTGACAGAATAAGGAGTTTGGTGGAGCATAATAATGTGATAATACAACATGTCTTCCGGGAAGGAAATTCATTAGCTGGTTTTTTAAATAACCTTGCTTTTGTTTTTGCAGGTACATCAAGATTTTATAATTTCTCAAAATTGCCTAGTGTAGGGAGGAGATTGTTAAACGTTGACAAGCATCAAATTCCTAATCTTAGAATTAGGAATGCCTAAAACACTGCTTTTACTGATTATTAAGGTTAATTGTGTTAATTCAATATTGTTAAGACTTCTAATGGTGGTATTAGCCTATGGCTCAACCCATTGAAGTAGTGACAATAAGGGATTAACATAGAAGCAATTTTCAGTGGTTTACAGAGGTATTATCAAGACGTGTAATTTTGGGGTAATTCTTGACCTTTCAGCAATTACAGTCATCTACACTTAATTCTAAAGGTTGAGAACTACAAGCTATGTCTGACAAGAGAATCAACAGTACCATATGCAACAACATTCACACATTTCCACGGGGTTGATATGAGCTACGGATTCCAAATATAGAGATACTCTACGAATCACTTGCTAGACACATGGAATGGAGCTTCTATTCAACAACATCAGCACAGGATTAAGTAAGTTTTTGAAGGGATGAGTTGAAACTTTACCTCATAGATCAAGATCGAGTTTCCTCAGAGAATCAACTCCATGGCGATGGATTCACGGCACCTGGTGAGAGCTTGAGGTGCGAAGAAGTGTGTCCAGAGCAGAGAAACTCATATCGGAGCTATGGTGAAGTCCAATTCCGGTCATTTTTCGGCCAAATCTGGCGGATTGGAAGAGGAGAAAACCCTTAGGCTTCAACTTTCCTAATTGTGTGATGTTTTTTGTTCTGTTTTTTTTTGGTCGGCTTTGACCCCTGACTTTATTTGTTTGTTTTGTCTTATTTTATATTTAATAAAGTATCCCTCCACTAAGATTTCTTAGTGGTTGATTAAAAAAAAAAATTCTACATTAATGTACAAAAAAGATGTAAAAATATTTTTTACTGAAAAAAAAAAACTTAAATGTCTAAAATTTACTACTTCACTTATTCCTATTCTTTAATGTAAAAAAATTACTACTCAACCTTTCATTCCCTCCATGAAGAAAGAAAATCTATATCTATGTATAATATAAAGCTAGGCATAAAAGAGATGAGGCGGCACCTCTCATAGGCCAAGAATCTCATTTATCATTTTTCTCCTTTTTTGGGGTTTTTCTATCATTTTTTACAATTATTTTTATTCAAAAAATCATCTAATAAACGTGTGCTTACAATGTTTAATTGACATTATGATGGGCCATTAAATTGTATAAATGCCTTTTTCAGTTGCATAAGCTACTTTTCCATTGTAGAATGGAGTCTTTCCATCTGCATATCTTATACGTTTGTGATAATTAACGTTTGTGATAATTAATGGGTTAATGCACCTAATACTCTTTCTATTGTACTAGTATTACTTCATAATTAACACATTGTATAGCTTACTATAAATATTAGAGTACATTTTCTCATTACATACTAACCTTACTTTTCCTCTTTTCATCCTAATATCTCTACGTAGAAAGTTTTCTCTTCTTATTTTGTCTGCTCTTTTCCCGTTATTGGTTTTCTTGCCATATTATACCATTTTGTTTTTAGTACATATATCTTCAATTCGTTTATAACAGATATTATAGTTAGTTTTTTCATATGCTAATTGATTGATTTCGTTTTTGAAAATCCAAAATTTATGTACTTTTTTTATGTGAATGATAATAGGTGTAGGTTGAGCCGGAGGGTAAATCACACGCGACAGTGAAAATTTACAAAAAGGAAATAATAATCTCTCGAGGTAATTTCTTTCCCGAGGCACATTGTGGTTGAATTTTTCCTATTTCCTTATTGTGTTTGATCTTAAAAAACGAAAATGGTTGTAGGTTTAGCCAAAGATAAATCACCCAAGACGTTGAAAATACCAATCTTTTGATGTAATTTTTTCTAAGGCATATTGTGGTAGAATTTATTTTATTTTCTTACTGTGTTTGATTTTATAATGACCATAAATTTCTGATACGTGGCGACACCATCGGACGGAAAGGAATTAACTCCTAAAGAGCTCAAAAAGAAAAATTATATGTATTTTTTTGATAGTCAATAGATGTATATATTGTTGTTCTTT
Organism: Lycium barbarum; assembly: GCF_019175385.1. Taxonomy (NCBI): domain Eukaryota; kingdom Viridiplantae; phylum Streptophyta; class Magnoliopsida; order Solanales; family Solanaceae; genus Lycium; species Lycium barbarum. Next base: position 92,774,909 of record NC_083348.1, read on the forward strand.
TAATTTGTTGCAGGCTTGTAATTACAGTGGAAATTTAAATATAACACTTTGCCTTTTGTTAGGCGTAAAATCCTTATTTTGAATTATAGGAGTAGTTGTACCAATTAGATTTTAGTTATTTTTTTCGTTGCTTTTATACAATTAAAATGAGTGAAAAAATTGAGAAAGTATAATTATGTCTACGTGCTCTCAAACAAAACACTGGTATTGCTTCAACTTTTCACGATACTAATCCGCATCATTTTATTTTTACATCTACCATATGTATACATAGTAAACTAAAATTGTGATATTTCTTTTTCATTTATATTTTACTATTTTTTTATAATAAAATTTACTCTTGCATTTGTTTTTCCTTCTTTTGGATTTTAGTCGTTCGAATCGATATGCATATCTTGATCAACTTAGAAAATGTTTCTGTAATTTCTTGAGTTAATATTTTTCGTTCCACAAATTGTTATTGTTGTTGATAATATTATTATTATTATTATTATTATTATTATTAGTATTATTATTATTATTATTATTATTATTATTATTATTATTATTATTATTACGTTTAAGTGGTAATACTACTGTCAACAAATAATCTAAATGTATTGGGACCAAAGTGAAAAAATGAGATTGTAGATCTGAAATGCCGATTTCTAATCTTGGTTTAAGGCTAATTTAATATCTAGATGCCGATTTCTAATCTTGGTTTAAGACTAATTTAATATCTATGTATGTAAATGCTACTAATATTTTTATATCATCTACTGATATAAATACATATATAATACTTACAAATTACAAGTATATCATGTGATTCAGAAGATATTGTACTTACATATATTGAAAGCAAATATTTCTACGATATACAAGAGTTACTGCAACAATTTCAGAATTTTTATTTGTAGATATGCCTACATTTTATTGGAAAATACATATAACAAAGTATGAGTTCAGTCGATAAAACATGATTTTATGGGGGAACTGATTTTTAATTTTTTATTATAATTTGACTATGTGAATTTTTTTTAATATAAAATGGTTTTGACACTTTTTCTTTAGGCCATCGCTATTATTTCGTCGAAGCAACTTTTTTTTATTTTCTTAGGTTATGTTTTGATTTGACTTTTTAGTTTAGTTTTTGATGTATTTCAGTGTATACAATATGAGCCAAATACAAGGAGAAGAAACTAGGAAAAATATGAAAGAAAAATAATGTGGTTGGCTGGGTTCGGACCTGGGCACGCACGGGCAGAGCCCACACCCAATAACCACTCCAGCCACGGCCACTTGATGTATTTTGGTATTATGAATGGTAATTTACAAAATCACTCTAGCTACTAAATATAAATAAACTAAAAGGTAATTATTATCAATAATCACCTCTTAGAAGTAGTTATGCCAAGTAATTATTCTTTTTATAAACCAGTGCTTAGATTATCTTCTTAGAGAAATTTAAAGATACTTTTGTAAAAAATTCCTTTGAATATTTAAGATTCGAGTATTAGAATAACACTATTTCATAAAATAAGAAAAAGATTTTATGATCGTGAGAAGCGCGACCAAATTCACTAGTTAGATATACATATGCGAACAATATTAAGATGCATACATATACATATGTCTAAAGGCTTCACAAATGTGTTGTTTGAGACTAATTCAACCGTTGCTAGACTGATCATGATACAAGAAGCGTATTGCATTGCTAAGGGATAAAGAAATTTGATTTTTTGTCATGTGTGTGTATTGTAGGATCAAAGTCATTCTAAATTTGATGACTTTAAATTATGAATTCGTCTAGACGGGGCAATAGGCTAGTGGGAATGTCTCTTTGCACCCTTCTGGCCATTATCAATATACGTTATATTTTCCCTCAAAGCACATAGATATAATATACTTTCTTCTTTCCCTCCAAAGCACGTTGATTTAAAATGTTGAACCAAAGAGAGAATTTGGGCAAACTTCAAAGAAAAAGGACTTCAATGTATTTGGCGCACGACCACGGAAACAGTATCATTGCATTGCCCATTTGCAATAACAAAAATTAAAGTATGACTCTTTCGGTTAACCAACGAGATATCCATCTTACAACTACTACAAAAGAAATCCACACATGCAATTTTTGGTGGAATTGTAATGATGGTGTCTCCCAAAACAATTAGGAAAAGAGCCAATGAATTTTTTTAAAGAAAGACAGGAAAGGTTGGGATAAGAAATCCAAATCCAAATGCGTCAGTAAGACGGTAATTAAAGATTCTTTAGTCACTCATTAGAAAAAGTATAAAAGTGACTTTTTTCGAACAAAGATTACGGAGATAATTAAAGTGAAAAAGGTTATATCAACGCGTGGAACGCTGTTACCAGTTTTCTTATTTATTTTTAAAAAAAAAAAACAAGAAAAAATACTGTCTTGTCCCTTTTCTCCCACTAGAATACTCCAAAAGCTTTTTCTTTTACCTTTTTATAAAATGTTGAAATTCTCATTTGTAAAAAGTTCAAAGCACAGCCACCTTCAAGTAACAGAATTTGATTACCTTAATGACTGCAGAAACAAATGATTTGTGAAACTTTGGCAATGATGAGTTTTATGTGGCAAAAATTACTCTTCTCGTTCTTTATTATATTTATTAAAAATAGTTAGTCCATTTCAGAATAATTGTTATTTTCAAAAAATCATAGAAATTTTATTCTTTTTACTTTTTATTTTACTTTTACTTGAATAAATGTGGAAAACAAGAAGGTCTTAAATATTGGGCATGAGAAATTAATTAATATCTCGAAAGCAAGAAGTATTAAAGAAAATATGTTTTATTAATATTTTTTAAAGGTCGTGCAAAACAAAAACGTGACAAGTAAAATAAAAATGTAATATTATTTCATTTAACACTTCCTCTGGTCAGTATTATATGATATCTTTAGTTTTTTTATTTGATCCATAATAATTGATTTTTCACATAATTAAGAAGGTATTTTTTTTTAAAAAAAAATTACTCTTATTTAAATAAGCGAATTTTAAGACAACCAACAAATCATATTGAATAGGCACTACTAATTTTGGAAGAATTATTTTTTCAGAAGTGAGTGAATTTTTTAAGGGGCTTGATCAACTAAAAATACCCTGTAATATGGACCCAAGGGGTTGCTAAAAAATTTCAAATTTTGGGGCGAATGGATATCAATGATGGCAGTGAAAAGGGACTCCTAATAATATGCAAAAACCTAATGATGGTTAAGTGTACCTTACCTAGTGTTTGAGCTTTTTGTTTCATCTGTTCCATAATTAGTCTTTTCAAAGTTTCCAAATGAGCCCATGCACATTATTTCTTGTTAAAGTCTTTTCATTTTAATTCCTGATTTCTAGTAAATAGTACAGTAATATTACTCTCTTTTTCCTATATTACTTGGTCATATTATTAAAAATATATATCTCAAATTATTAATTCATTTACAAAATAAAAATAAAAATTAATTAAATCTTTCTCATCTTACCCTTAGTATTAAATGTTGTTGAAAATAATCAATATTGACTAAAATATATTTATTGAAGAGAAATGTTTATTTATGATTTTTTAAGGGGCGTATAAAAGAAAAATGATTAAGTCGCTATTTACATTACATCGCACAACCATTATTTGTTAATAAAATGTTTTTTTCATTCTTTTTTGAGTTATCGCCAAGGCACATTAGACTTGCTGGGAGATATGAATATTGGAATATTGCAACCCTAATTAGAATGCCAGAAAAAAAAAATGAAGCATAGTCTACTTCTTGTGGTGCGAAGGAAGTTAAAAAATAAGGGTGTTAGGACTCATGATACTATTATTTCAAGAATTCAAGTTAATACCTGTTCCTGTTGGGCTAAAACGGCTCAAAGATACTCTTAACATGATGTGATATTGTCCGCTTTGGGCCAAGCCCTCACGGTTTTCCCCAAAAGGCCTCACATCATTAAGAGTATCCAACTCCTTATAAATAGCTTCCTTTTCTTTTCAGCTATCAATGTGGTACTTTGTTCGCATAGCCAACAATCTCCCCTTCGAACTAAGTTTCACGTGGCTCATTATCATACCACGGATCAGAGATTCAATATGTCTGTGTGTCACCCACACTGTCAGAGTATTTACGGTCACCGAAGCCCAAAGGCTGTGAATGCGTCTTCAAAGCTACGGGTAAAGGTCGTAAACTGGCCCATAGACGGGCAAAGGCACTAAGCCGGGCCCCACGCCACACTCCGTTATCTTCATACTCGTCCCGCCAAACCATTGGCTCTGATACCAGTTGTTGGGCTAAAACGGTCCAAAGATACTCTTAACATGATGTGATATTGTCCGCTTTGGGCCAAGCCCACACGGCTGTCCCCAAAAGGCCTCACATCATTAAGAGTATCCAACTCCTTATAAATAGCTTCCTTTTCTTTTCAGCTATCAATGTGGTACTTTGTTCGTACAACCAATAATGTCTTTGTTGGGAAGAAACAAGCAATAATCAAATTGCACGACGAGGTAACAACGGAAGAAATACCCAAATCGAAACTTCCCACACTATTTGAACCAAGAGAAGACAATAAACACTAGCACAAATGGAAATCCAGGCAGCACCTATACCAACAATAAAATAGCAAAGCAAGCAAAAATAAATCGAATGGAAGAGACACCAAATTTACGTGGTAAAACCCTTTCAAGGTGAAGAGGAAACATCCACGGGACCTCCGGCCCACAAAAGCTCCACTATAAACAACAGTTAAAACAATGTTCTCCAAATGACTACAACAACAAAACCAAGCACGGAGCAACAATACATAAAAGATAGCACCAAAACTGGCGAAGAAAAGAGAGACATCACCCCCAAAAACGAGCTACTGTTCGTACTCGAAAACTGGAGCTACAGACGACAAAATCCGATCTCCACCGTTACAATAGAAGAACCAGATGTTAAGAACCCCCAGCTAAAATTTCAGCATGATCCAAGGGTAACTAATCGGGAAACGCAATTTAAAGAAGACTGCTGTAGCAGAAAATTTCTGGACGAAAATCTGCTTTCTCTCTCACGTTTTTCTCTCTATATGGCTGCTATGAATTCACTCTTGTGTTGTCAAAATAAGACCTAAATTGATCCTATATATAGAGGAAATTTTGGGTAAAATTGGCCTAGTCCAAATTGGATTGGGTTTTATTAATCCAATTCCACATAGGAAGGGAAAACCCAAAAACCTAACAATTCTCCCCCACCCGACTATGTGGAGGAAACCGTCATCCCGGCGATCAAGCAACAACACTCTAAATCTATACTTGTAACCAAGCCCAGAACAACCTGAATGGATAACATCTTCACAACTGCAGAAAAGATTTCATCAAAATCAACTCCCTTCTTCTGATTAAAGCCCTTGACAACCAATCTAGCCTTGTACTGTGGAACTGGGTTACCATCTTCATGTTTCACCCTAAAAATCCACCTGTTTTTTAAAGCTTTTCTGTCTCTAGGAATCTTAACCCAATCAAATGTATGATTATCATGCAAGGATTTAATCTCATCTTGCATAGTATCAAACCACCTTTCGTTTTCTTCACTATCAATGGCCTCATCAAAACTTTCATGTTCTCCCCATCAGTCAAGAGTACAAACTCATTGGGAGAATAACGAGATGAAGGTACTTTCTCTCTAATAGATCTTCTGAGAGAACTCTTTGGAACATCAATAGCAACTGGTTGCTGGCCAACCACATCATCTTCCACTGGAGCATCAACAGCATCATGCTGGTCATTCTGAACATGATCATTATCTTCATTATCAACTTGATCTTCATTATTTTGAAGATTTTCTTCAGGTGCAATAGTCACAGGAACTGGATCAACATCAACTAAGCTTTCATTGCTCTGAGAATCAACCTTCTCAGCTTTGTCAAAATCTTCAATTGTCTGGTCTTCAAAGAACATAACATCACAGCTTCTAACAAGTTTCTTCTCAACTGGATCATAGAAACGATAACCAAATTCGTCTTGATCATAACCAATGAAGATGCACTTCCTAGTTTTAACTTTCAGCTTTGACCTCTCATCCTTAGGAACATGCACAAAAGCCTTACACCCGGAGACTCTCAGATGAGCATAAGAGACATCCTTACCAAACCAAACTCTGTCAGGGACATCACCATCCAAAGCAACAGTAGGAGATAAATTGATAACATAAGCAGCAGTATTAAGTGCTTCTGCCCAAAATGAATCTGGCAGCTTAGCATCTGAAAGCAAACATCTAACCCTCTCAACTAGAGTTCTGTTCATCCTCTTTGCTAAACCATTTAACTGAGGAGTCTTTGAAGGAGTTTTATGATGCCGAATACCCTGCTGTCTACAATAATTATCAAAGGGACCAATGTATTCACCACCATTGTCTGAGCGGATGCATTTTAGTTTCTTCCCTGTCTGTCTCTCAACCAAGGCCTGAAAAGTCTTGAACACATCAAGTACTTGATCCTTGGACTTCAAAGGAAATACCCAGAGTTTGCGAGAATGATCATCACTAAAAGTCACAAAGTAAAGTGCACCACCACGAGAGCTTACTTTAAAAGGACCACACAAATCAGAATGTACCAACTCCAGCAAATCCAACTTTCTTGAAGGTGAATGACTCTGAAAAGAAACTCTTTTCTGTTTCCCGTCTAAGCAATGAACACATCTCTTTAACTTTTCTTGTTTTACCCGCAGAAAGCAAATTCTTCTTAGCCAAGTTATCAATCCCCTTCTCGCTCACATGACTCAGCCTTCTATGCCATAATTCTAATGAAATATCATTCTCTACCAAATTTACTGAGTCACCACAAATGGAGCCCTGAAATAAGTACAAGTCAGACATCTTGTAACCTCGAGCCACAACCATTGAACCTCTAATTAGCTTCCACTGGCCACCACCAACGGTTTGATCATAACCCTCATCATCAAGTTTTCCTACAGAAATTAAATTCAGCCGAACATCTGGAGCATGCTTGACATTGTTAAGAACCAACCTCGAACCATTATTACTTTTCAAGCAAACTGTGCCAATACCAAGTATCGCAACCTCACTATCATTGCCCATTCGTAAATTTTCAAAATTACCCGGAGTATAAGAAGAAAATAATTCCTTCTTTGGCGTGACATGAGAAGTGGCACCTGAATCCACAAATCAGGTAGACTCATCACAAACAAGATTGATATCATTTTTACCACAAGCAACAAGAAGATCATTTTCAGCAACAACAACAACACGATTTTCATTATGACCTTCTTTCTTTTGCCTTTTCTAGTCTCTCATAAACTTGTAGCAATGTTTCTTGATGTGCCCTTTCAAGTGACAATAGTCATATGTAAGAGTCTGGTACCTGGAGGATCTTAACTTGCTTCTACTTTTGCCTCTGTCATTCTGACCTCTGAAGTTACTTCTCCCCCCGCTTTCGGTAACCAAGACATCGGAGTGTGAAGTTGAAGAAAACGAAGCTTGAGATATTCTTCTCATCTCTTCATTCAAAACACCACTCTTAGCATATTCCATAGTTACACCATCACTGGGAGCAGAATTAGTCAAAGAAACTCGAAGAGTTTCCCAATAGTCTGGCAGAGTTAAGAAGCCAAAGTCCTTGTATTTCTTCATCAAACTTGACACCCATTCCAGATAGCTGATCAAGGACACCCTGAAAATCATTGATATGATCAGAAATAGGGTTGCCCTCTTTGTATCTAATATTTATCAATTGTTTCAGTAGGAACAACTTATTATTGCCAGTTTTTAAAGCATAAAGTGTCTCGAGCTTTTCCCACAAGATTTTAGCATTTGTCTCATTCATAATATGATTTCGAACATTATTTTCAACCCATTGCCTGATATAGCCACAAACCTGTAAGTGCTCAAATTCCCAATCCTCATCTTCAATAGACTCGGGTTTCTTAGAAGCAAATACAAGTAAATGTAATTTCTTGACAAATAGAAGATCTTTCATCTTGTTTTTCCAAATATGGTAATTACTGTCATTTAAACAAACCATCTTGCTCATATTTGCCTCCATCATTCAAATAGACAATTGACACAACCAAATACAACCACAAGCTCTGATACCACTTTGTTAGGAAGAAACAAGCAATAACCAAATTGCACGACGAGGTAACAGCGGAAGAAATACCCAAGTCGAAACTTCTCACACTATTTGAACCAAGAGAAGACAATAAACACTAGCACAAATGGAAATCCAGGCAGCACCTATACCAACAATAAAATAGCAAAGCAAGCAAAAATAAATCGAATGGAAGAGACACCAAATTTACGTGGTAAAACCCCTTCAAGGTGAAGAGGAAACATCCACGGGACCTCCGGCCCACAAAAGCTCCACTATAAACAACAGTTACAACAATGTTCTCCAAATGACTACAACAACAAAGCCAAGCACGGAGCAACAATACATAAAAGATAGCACCAAAACTAGCGACGAAAAGAGAGAAATCACCCCCAAAAACGAGCTACTGTTTGTACTCGAAAACTGGAGCTACAGACGACAAAATCCGATCTCCACCGTTGAAATCGAAGAACTAGATGTTGAGAACCCCCAGCTCAAATTTCAGCACGATCCAACAGTTAACGAATCGGAAAACGCAATTTAAAGAGGACTGCTGTAGCAGAAAATTTCTGGACGAAAATCTGATTTCTCTCTATATGGCTGCTATGAATTCACTCTTGTGTTGTCAAAATAAGACCTAAATTGATCCTATATATAGAGGAAATTTTGGGCAAAATTAGTCTGGTCCAAATTGGATTGGGTTTTATTAATCCAATTTCACATAAGAAGGGAAAACTCAAAAACCTAACAGTTCCACGGAGGCTTTGTAGCAACTATTATTTGTGTGTGCTTAATTAACTTTTGAACGTTTTTATTTAGCTGTATGAAAAGGGGCATTTTCATTCATCTTCTACAGAAAAATCTGCAACTTCACTGCACACGCATGCAGAATTTATTTTTTCTAAATCCGTTTGTTTATTATAGGTTTACAATAGTTTCAAGAGCAACTTCAATTTATTTCTTCTTGAGGAATAATACCTGAAAAGAAGAAATTTTAAAATAGGATAAGAGAATAACATAGTGGGGAATTTGAGAATACATTCCCTCCTTCTTTCCATATTGATTAATTAATCTTCATACAAAGATAGAAAACTAAAGCACACTCACTTCTAACTTTCTGAGCCTAACCACCATAGCTCACTCTGATAAAACAGCGAGCACAACGCATATATCTGAATCTGCTTATCCGCTGCAAATATCAACGGCTCAGATTAACGCCCCCCTATTTCCACATCAGATTTACGTACGACTCCTATTATTCATTACACTCTGTACATTAACCCTAACTTTATGTTCTCTAATAGTAATTATTTTTAACTTTTAATAGACAATACACAGTAGTAACACTTAATTAGCTTAGCTATGAAGAACAATAGCCAACTTCTCTTCCTGATGAAATTTAATTTGCCTAGCAATGAAATCCTCAATGGCTTTCTGAAACTCTTCATTGCTTAATTCATCAACTGGATAATTAACCTTTTTCGATGCATCACCGGAATTATCGTTTTTCCGCCACTTCTCCGTCTCCGATCTACGTAGCTTTCCGTGTATTTCCTTGTTATTATTACTTCCTCTGTCAAACTTGTCCGATTTTGTTCTCCTTGGAATTTGTGCCTTCTCAGTTGCCGTCTCTGTTTTCCTACCATCATTCACTTCAAGTATAGTTTGTTTGTCTTGGTAGACGGTCTCTTCTACCGGTGCCGGAGAAGTTAAATTAGCGGAGTTATCTTCTTCCTTTCCGACGAATGAGTCGTAGAGTTCGGTTGAGGATTCAGCGGAAAGTGTGTCAGATTTGAAGAAGAGAGTGAGGACGATGACGTTACTAATAAGGAAAATGAAGAGAGGGCTAAGTATCACGGTAACAAGTTGCCGGAAATACTCGCCGGACATTTTGACGGCAAAAGGCAAACGAGTTGAACTCCATAAAAGCAGAAAAGCTCCAACGCAAAACTCAACGATGCGAAAAAGCTTAGTAACGCTTTTGAAACTGTGGAATATGAGAATCACTTTGTTTTCCATTTTCTGATCACTACTGAAATCGAAAGTATCCATTTGAAGAGCAGTGAAAAGGATTAATATGAGTAGTGACGCTTTGGCTTATTTTTTTTAGTGAGAGAAGAGAAAAAGGACTCAAGAATTGAACCGTTTCAAATGAATAGGTTCTGCCGTTTTTATAGAGTAATATTGAAGCCTCTAAGAATAAACAATACGATTTTGCAAAAGCTATTTATCTTTTAATCAAACGCGAATGATTGGAAAACAAAATTATTTCTTGTCTTTGGTCTATAAATAATTGACAAAAGACACATTTTGCTCTTCAAGAGTATCCGTGTAAAGAAAATTAACTTGTTTAAGCACTAATTCATGTTTTCTTTCTTAACAATGATAAAAATAAGAAATAAAGAGCCTATTTCGGGTTCCCGCTTTTTGTCATACTTGGAAAATATGATAAATTACTCAAGACACCCTTATAATAAATACTAACTAAATTGCGAATGCACCTCTTTAGTTTAGGAATCAAATATAAACCTTATGTTGTGAAAATTCTTTAGAAGATGTATTCCCGATGGCCCAATTTATGTGACAAAGTTCGCATTTCGAAAGTCAAACATTTTAATTGTAATTATGAATTCGGGCATAGAATATTTAAATTTTAAAAAAATAAAATATACATATTTGGAAACCAAATAAAAAGTACTATAAGTAACAATAATTGATAATTCAAAATATTTAAAGAAAAAATTACAATCAAAGGAAAACTTATTTGAATCTTGAAATACAAAAGCTATACATAAATTAAGACGGAGGCGGTAGTAATAATTGCCTTTATAATTTTTAAAATCAACTATTTAAACCCTTATATAGTAACTATCCAACATAAACGTCGGGTCAAATTTCAATATATAAAATGAGAACTTGATTGTTATAGTAAGATGTTGTTATAGATAATGACAGTTATAAGAGATTTGACTGTATATAGATTGATATATATATATATATATATGAAGGATTCTTAAAATATAAGGAGGTTAAGTATTTGATTTTAAAATATTGGGCATATCGTTTGAGTTTTACTCTAAGGAGTTGTTTGGTTTGAAGACAAGTAATGCTGTGATTAGTTATGCTGGGATTAGTTATCTTGGGATTAGTTATTCTAGTATTATTTTCGATCCACTGTTTGGTATGTTGTATTAGAAATAACATACATTGCCTAATTTTTAAGAAGAAGTTGTTTGTTTACAAAAATATCCTCCACCTTATTTAACCTAAAATTTCCCCTCATGGGCTATTTTAGTCAATTTCCCTATTTTATCCTGGGATAAGTTATCTCAGGATTATTACTCCACCCTCTGATGGGTATAAGTTATCCTGGTACTATTTTTAATGTTGGGATAACTTATCCCAGAATTAGCAACCAAACAAGTGATAAGGTTGTACTAAATTTTTATCCCAGGACTATTTTTGCTTATACTTCATACCAAACGTTCCCTAAATCTTATAGAAGTAGATTTATTTCTTTGTTTTAACTTTTAAGTTAGTCAATAATTTGTCCATTTCTGGCCTGCAAAACAATGAAAGTAGTAGTCACTTATTCTTCAACACTTCAAGCTTGAAACATTTGTTGATTTATTATACTTACGTCTGTTACATTTAATTCTTTTGTCCTAATAGAAAAAGGAACAAAGCTTTATGAGTTTAAAGAGAATCCCAAAATATGGAGAATTTGCAAATGTGTTCTCAACAAGTCGTGGCTTATTGCAGTTATATAAGGAAACGTTTCAAATCAAAACGAAGGAAAAAAAAAAATTCTAAAACAAGAACTTTTAATTCTTTGACTAGAAACAAAATTTCTAAGATCCCAGTGTTAATGGAAGATGTTCATAGCTCATGGAGTCGTGCAATTTTTTACCACACTAATATAGGCAAACAAAGATGAGGGCTAATTGGGCCTCGTTTAGAAAGATTAAGGAGATTAAGATATCTGAATTCAAGAAGGTATAAATTTTAAAATTAAGATGTTATATTAAGACATAAATGTCAAATTAAAACTTTTTGTTTTATATTTGAATGTATAAAGGTGTCTTTATTGAGATCTAATAAATATGAAATTCAAATAAAATACTAATTAATTTAATATTGTATCAATAAAGTACTAGAAAAAATAAATTTATTTGGTGGTCGATGGTTGTGGGTGTTGACTGGCGGTAATAATTGGTTAAGGTGTGATGGTTGATAGTTATGGTTATGGGTAGTATGTAATTAGTGTAATATTCCGGGGTGATAGTGGTAGTGGCAACTGGCAACTGATAGAGTTGTGCTGTTGTATGGTACTGATTGTCGATTGATGGTGACGATGGTCGTTAGTAAACGCAACAACATATAACTGTTAATTTCGTCTACTTACATTAAACATTTATGCTTCCATTACATTCCACTAGCACTCTCTTCGTTCTATTTTACTTGACCCATATTGACTTGACACATTCCTTAAGAAAGCTTCTATTAGGGGTGTATTTTACTAAATTGATTTTATTAATGATGCTTTGAAACTCTAAATTTAATTATTATATTTTAGATAGTTATTTAATACTAAGGGGTCATTTGGTTTAAGGTATTAGCTGGGATATTCCAGCACTAATTTTTATACCATGTTTGGTAGAAGGTATAAATTTATCCTGGGATAAATTTATACCTTCTACCAAACATGGTACAAAAATTAGTGCTGGGATATCCAACTTATACCTTCTTATCCCACTTATACTGGGATTATTTTATACCATCTTTTAGATGGTATAAAATAATCCCAATAGATGAGATAAATTAGTCCCGGGATTATTATCCCGGGACTAATGAGTCAATCTACCAAACGGCCCCTAAGAGTAGTATGCGAAAAAAGTACTAAAATTCTCTTAATTTGGTAAAATGGATAAGTAAAAAGGAAAAATGTATTTTTAACATAGGGGCCAAGTAAAATGAAACGAGGAGAGTAATTTGCTACGTCCGCATTAATTAAGAAAAAAAGAAGGTCATTTAAGATAACTTACCTCGTCCGATTTTAAGTTCATCTCGTCCTCTTTTAGCAGGTGAAATTTGCACCTAACTGCTAAGCAATTGTAACCGTAAATAGCCCTTTTTTTTTTTTTTTTTTTTTTTTTTTTTTACGAATTCCCATGTTATAAATCTGGTCGGGTTACAAATGTTAAAGAGGGTTGCATTATTACATTTCTCTTACAATGTTTTCCACTTCAACACTGCAATAGTTTTTGATCGAAAATCTATTTAGGCAATTGTTCTATAACTTCCACTTTCCTCTTTGGTGTCTATACTGAAGGACGATATGGAAGAGAGCAATAAAAATTTGCCAGCAACGAGCTTAATTTGACATGAGTTGAACGCTATGGGTCTATGGCATATGGCTACATTAACTCATAGGAGCAGCTCTTGTTTCGCCTATTTTGACTACTTATAATTCAATGCTTTATTTTCTATTTTTATACGTTAGTCGTTAGGTACATTATTTTCACAGAGGTAAGATACTGAAGAACGAAACCTAACCAGATTCTGATGGGAGCCTCGGGAGGGTACATACAACAGTGACATTTAAATTAAAAGACTAGTCTTTATTTATGACATGACCATATTTGAATAACATTATCGCGCCATTCTCTTTACTTAAAATAAACAAATGCATACCAATATGGAACTCGTGATCAAGTCATTTCACTGAAAAATATCTACGAGTTATATTATTTATTTTACAAACACCTAGTATAACATGGAATACCAATACAAAAATTAAATCAAAAGGCAAAATTACCTTCATCCTTTCATCAAACACATCCGCAACACCTTTTCCATTTATACAGTTCAGAAAATAATATTCCCATACTTTGAAATTTACCTCTATATATCTCATTTTTAGTAAAAAGAATCAAAATAGAAAACAAATTGTACAATAATTCTTGCATTACAATCTTTGTATAATTTCTTCCTTAAACCAAACATTTCATATGCTGGATAAGGTGAGATATTTCAAGATTAAGTTTGGATTAAGTTTATATTGTGTTTGGTTGAGATTATATTGGGTATGTTGTTGTTGTTGTACCGTCAACTAAACACATTATAAATTAAATCTCAAACCTCCGGGGCGGGATAAATTAATCCAAGGATTATAGTCCAAGACTATAATCTATAGATAATATAGTCCACGTGCGACCCCTTTATATACGCTATTTTTGTTCAAATTAGTAACTACAAGAATTTTAATATGACATGAATTTTGGGAAAATGACTAGCGGGCGTTTAGATATGCGATTTGAAATCATGGTTTGAAATCATGAGATGAAATCAACGTTTATACATGCAATTTCATCTCATGTATAATAATTCTTGCATTACAATCTCTGTATAATTTCTTCCTTAAACCAAACATGTCATAAGCTGGATAAGGTGAGATATTTCAAGATTAAGTTTGGATTAAATTTATATTGTGTTTGGTTGGGATTATACTGGCTATGTTGTTGTTGTTGTACCGTCAACTAAACACATTATAAATTAAATCTCAAACTTCTCGGGTGGGATAAATTAATCCAAGGATTATAGTCCAAGACTATAATCTATAGATAATATAGTCCACGTGCGACCCCTTTATATACGCTATTTTTGTTCAAATCAGTAACTACAAGAATTTTAATAACTAGCAGGCGTTTAGACATGCAATTTGAAATCATGGTTTGAAATCATGAAATGAAATCAGCGTTTATACATACAATTTCATCTCATGATTTCACGTCATGAGATGAAATCTCAAATCATCTAAAAAGACATGATTTGAAATTTCAAACCATGATTTCAAACTATGTCCAAACGGCAAATCAAGGACGTGGGAGTGGATGTAGAAAGATGGGTCCACTAATTAGCGCAAGGCGAAGGGACTAGAGATGGGGGAGCCGTACGCTAAAATGGCAGCACCATCTGCGCGTTTTCTTGGATTACTGGTGCAGTCGTAGGGAACTCTGAATTCCATGGTACGTCCATCACTTTCCCATCCATGAATCTGATTCTGGCTCTAACCCATTTGACTGGTCCACCTCATTTAATCCATCTTTCCTGTTATCCTTCCCTGTTTTTCTCCTAAGAAAGTGACTCTTTATCCATGTTTATTAAAGCAATATTGGAAGGAGACTTGTCTCGAATCTAATTCCAGATCAATGCTTCTAAACACTCAACCTTTGGGCTAACCCTCGTAGATGCGTCTTGATTTGCCCCATTTACATTTCACGTCTACAAGGATATACTCACTTTGTCCCAATTCTAAACTTCCTATTCTATCGTTAATTAGATGATGTATAACCGTACAAGGCCACAAATATATATTACCTGTCTTAGTAGTTTTATTTTCGTAAAATTTCTTAAATTTTGTGTGTTAAAAATCAAAAAGTATCACATAACTTAGAACAAAAGGAATATCTTGTATGTCTTGTGCATGACTTTACACTTTTGATAGAGACAATATCTTAAAATTACTTGTCTCAAAACATTATCCTTTTAGATTTTTCAATTCATCCTTCTTCCTTTTTCAATTACGCTTAAATGGAATGGATGTTTGATGACTACGGATAAACAAGGTTGCTCGCTTGCATAATTTTTGCATCTTTATCCTTTTTCGTTTCTGAACATTATAATAACCCTGGAAAAGTTCTTGCAGATATCAAAAGTAAAAGAGAGAAGATTATTAGTACCTTATATAGGATTAGAATATGAGGATAGAAAAAGTTCAAAGGACCTAGAATAAGTAAGAGAAGGAAGAGAAGACTCGCTATGACACATGAAATTTAATTATCTCCCATTGAGTAGGGAGACTAATCAACAAAAGAAAAACTCTCGCCGTAACATTATAGTAGTACTGTTTTTTAACGATTGCTAAATCACTTCAAATAATATGATTATTAATTTGACAAGACAAGACTTTACCTCAGTAGCCCCCAGTTATAATAACAGAGAGCAATGTGATAATGCCACGTTGTTTGGAAAAAGATGCCCCACCACATAGGCTTTTTGTAACCTATCCTTTTCGTCCTGCACTTTGAATCGATTTCTTTGTATTTTTGGTTGGTCTAATCCCAAGTAGCTTGCTATCACGGGAGTAGCAAAGCAGCTGGAACAACATAGTTGGTACATAGCACTCCTACTTATTTTGTTAGTAAAATCAAGAACGAGAAATAGAACGCGTGGAGAAATTTACATTCGCTAAATATTAGGGTATATGTTCTTCGAGGGTAACAATAAAGTTTCAAGATTTTTCTTAAACTTATAGATAAAAGAAACTTATTTGATGATGGATCCCAGAGCTATTATTATATTGTAATTGGGTTCCCCATTGAAAGAATGATCACAAAAAGTACCTCCAGGAGGTTTATAAGTTGAGTGGATATTAAAAAAGCTGCCCGAGCTAGGGATTGAACCCGTAAGCTTCAGAATACAAAGATAACCTTTGACCAATGCTCCACTCAGTCTATTATGACCATGTGTTCACTTAGTTAATATTAGATATATTTTCAGAATTATACATATAATATATCGAGATTAGTCGAGTGACCATGTGTTCGCGTGACCCAAAATTTACACATAAATTCGCCCCTGAGACTATGTAGGTGTTTGGACATGCGTTTGAAATCATGGTTCGAAACCATGAGATGAAATCAACGTTTGGACATGCATTTCATCTCATGGTTTCAAATCATGATTTGAAACCCAAATCATCCAAAAAAGCATGATTTGGGGTTTTAAACCATGATTTCAAAAATTTTAAATATAAAACTTGACCCATAAGTTTATATTTTATAAAAAAAGACCCATAAGTTGGTAAAATATTTTTAACAATTACTCTCACCAACCATTTACCAACCTCATTAACTTCCACCAACCCTTATTTATATCTACCATGTGGGAGGATTATATTAAAGAGTACTTACATTACTATTCATGTTAAATTTTTATTTTTATTGAACTAAAGTTTGATCAATTGATGTTGTGTTTTAGAAAGGCCTTCTAGTAACGTATTAATTTTGTTATGAACTATGACTTGCTCATTTGGTAAGATTGTATAAGAATTGAGAATGTTTTGATAGTTTTCACAACTTGTGGGTTTTTTATGTCTATAAGAGAAAATACAACTTAAGATATCCAAATTACATGTCCAAACATGATTTCAAATCATGGTTTCAAACCATGGCCAAACGACTCCTATATATCTTGCTTAGATAGATCTAATTAATTACTCTATCTGTTTCAATGCGTTTCTTACTTTCCTTTGAAATTTATCCTAGACAAGGTTATTTTCTATATTTGTACTTAGTTTAAGACCCTAAGTAGTCGTTTGGTTTAAGGTATAACATGGATTATACCGGTACTAATTTTTATACCACGTTTGGTATAAGGTATAGATTTATCCCGGGATTATTTTATACCTTGTACCAAACGTGGTATAAAAATTAGTGCTGGAATAACTCAACTTATACCTTCTTAACCCACTTATACTGGTATTATTTTATACCATCTTTCAGATGGTATAAAATAATACCAACAGATGGTATAAATTAGTCCCGGGATTGTAATCCCGGGACTATTTTGACCTCAAACCAAACGACCACTAAGAGTAAAATGTCCCTTTTACTTTTTAAAATTCCGTGTCAAGTTAAATTCAAGACGCTTAAAAATTAAAATGAAGTAGAGGGAGTATATTGTAGGTAGCATTTGTTTTTTTGTTTTTTTTGGACCTATAATGTAGGTATATATATTTTTCCCTTCTCCTCATTTTGATGTAAGGGAAGAAAAACATTTTCGTTAATATTCTTCTTTGTTTCTGCCATATCCTACTCTCTTCCTTTCCCCCTTTTGCCAACAATGCGATAAAGAAGTCAAATTGTCCTCAATGAGCTTGTCTCACTCATTTCGACTACATAGATATTTATGCAAGAATTGATATACCACTTTTTACCATGAAACTCTTTGAGGCAAAGCTAGAATGATGTACTTGGCAAATAGCTAGCTTGGAGCCTTGGACTTAGATGAGACCCCCACTTTAATTAGAGTGTGACTATATACTACTACTAGTAGGCACTAGAAATAATGTCGTAATAGCAAATGTGTCGATCACAGGCTACTGTTTCCACAACCGTTGATGCCCTCTCCAAAATTATTTTAGGCTTTGACTGTCAAATATGTCAAAAGTTTTTACTTTCACTGTGCTTTATTCACTCCCAAAAAGGGCCTGCTACAGTTTAAAGGTAACGTCTTCTCTGTTTCTTGGGTCCTAACTTTTATAACCCAAAAATAAAATTTTGAAATAAAAAATAACCCATTAAAAAAAAATAATAATAAGCTTCACGCATAGAATTTGTGCGTAAAAGGATCAAAGTGTACATTTACACTTAACTTTTTTTACGCACTGATTCTGTGCGTAAAAGCACTGAAATAAAACGACCTTCCTTCTTCCAGCCTTTGTTCTTTGAAAATCACTCAAAATAAAGTTTTTTTCCATACTTTGACCGAAAATTAGTCACGTTTCTAAACTCTAGAATATAAATATTTTATATAAAACTTAATATCTTTTTTAGTGTACAATAATGTCGGCTCATTACATCAGATATACATATATGTTTGAATCGTCGTTTTAGGGATTGTAAAGTACTCCGAAGTAAGTTTGGAAACTTGTTATCTTTAAGTTTTTTTCGTACTTTGACCGAAGATTAGTCACGTTTCAAAACATCGGAATATAAATATTTTATATAGAACTTAATATATTTTTTAGCGTACAATAATGTCGTCTCATTACATCAAGTATTCATATATATTTGGATCGTCATTTTAGGGGTGGTAAAGTGCTCCGAAATAACTTTGGAAACTTGTTATCTTTAAGTTATTTTTCGTACTTTGGCCGAATATTAGTCACGTTTCAAAACGTCAGAATATAAATATTTTATATAGAACTTAATATTTTTTTTAGCGTATAATAATGTCGTCTCATTATATCAAGTATACATATATGTTTGGATCGTCGTTTTAGGGTTTTAAAGTGCTCTGAAATAAGTTTGGAAACTTGTTATCTTTAAGTTTAATTGTCATATTTTATAGGGTTTTAATTAATCTAGGACGTCACACGAGTTATTTTTATTCCGAAATAAGTTTGGAAACTTGTTATCTTTAAGTTTAATTGTCATATTTTATAGGGTTTTAATTAATCTAGGACGTCGCATGAGTTATTTTTAATCGACAATAAATACTAAAATAATTAATTATCATTAAAAAAAATAATACGCAAAAATATATATCATATTAACATAAAATGTACATTTTATTTACAAATACAAAATCTCTTAAGGCCTAAGGCCAACCCCACTACCCTCACTATCATCAAGATCCTCTCTCCTCCTCTTAATGACAATTTAGTTTATGCTATGATCATCCTTTCTTCCCTTCTTCAGGCCCTGGGTGAAAATATGCTTCCTGTGGGAGACGACGGTGGTCGAAACCTTAGTAGCTTTATTAGATGCCTCAGGAGATGACTTAATCGAAGGAGACTGGACCACAGAAGCAGAAGAATGAACTTGAAATAACATATAAACAATTTAATTTAGATTTATCATAAACTAAACATAAAATAACATATAAACAATTATTTAATAAATTATTTCATTGTAAAAAAACAAAACTGTGTGTCGACAGCCTCCTGAGATGACTGGTCAGAGGGCTCCTTAGCTGGCTCCTCAACGGTCTCCAGAGCGGGACCCGGAGCTGTAGCTAGAGGCGAAGACGGTTCAATCTGAACAAGAGGAGTCGAGTCCACAGGCGCAGAAGAATGAACTATAATACATGTAAATAATTTAGTTTAGATTCATAAAATAATTAATTAATACATTATTTTATTGTAAAAAAATAAACCTGTGTGTCGACGGGCTCCTGAAATGGCATGTGAGAGGGCTCCTGAGCGACCCGCGGAGCCGGAGATGCAGATGGTGCCGTAGGCCTGGCTGTAGGACGAAGAAAGTACTCATCGAAAATAATCGCCAAGTCTAAGTCCTCATGTCCGTCTCCTACATGTAGATCACTAACTGGCACCTGTCGAAATGATGACCAAGGATCATAATGTGCGAACATCTCTAGCGTATATCCAGGTCTTTGTGAAGTCGACGACCAGGAAGAAGAAGTCGACCGGATATCTGTAGCCGATGGAGCCTGACGGGCTATAGATGGAACACGCTCGTCAGGCTCATCTACTAGACCTCTGCCAGCCCGACCACCTCTATCAGCCCTACAACTCTATGGAACACCATCTGGAACACCCTCTGGTACAGGCTCTGGAACATCCTCATCGATACGATGCCACTCCTGTGCCCGTGTCATACTAGTGTCAGTAAGCTGAACTATCCGTGCTGCATATGCCGCTTTTCGGGGCTCGGGGGACTCCATAAGGGGAATGCTCTCATGGCGTATCATCAGAGTCATCCGTAGCTGCGTATATTTGCAAATTTTAAGAATTGAATAAATTCGCAAAGTAATACATAATAAGACGATGGATTAAGTTTAAGACTAATAAAACCTACCAGCGCCTCATACGCTTCTGAGAGGGATGCATATCCTCGGCCATCAAGACGAGGCGTCGAGGGGTTGGCAATCAAGGTGCGAGTGATCTGCATGTACTACGTCATGTACTCATGGACCGGAGTGTCATGTCTGACCGCCGCTAGAGTTGTCATCCTCGCGTTCCATGTATCGGCTTCTTGGCACATACGCTCCGGCCATGCCGCATTGCCGATCGAACGATCGTCCTTGGTATAGTGGGTGTGCTCCCAACGCGTAGCCGCAGGTATGTTCTGTACATGCCCAAACTACCGTAACACGCGGTCGGGCGCGTGATGCTTAACGATGTCCATATGGATCAATGGACACCGTGTGTCACGCCCCAAAACCCACCCTAGACGTGACCGGCATCCGACATCATGAACAACATCGGAAGAACCTAAACAATGCAATAATAACACTTGAACCCGCCAGGTTCAGCATTCACCTCCAGCAGTTTATAAAATAAATGTAACATCAAGTTTCTTTTTAATAATCTTTCCTTATTAAATTAAACAAAGTTATAAATAACTGCATATATCAGGATCATAATTATGAAATAAGATCAACGGAAGTCTAATATAAGTAATAGTCATAAACGTGGCAACCACCCAGTAAGTCGTACGAGACTTTGACAATCTACCCATAATTCTGACCACTATCTATGGAGCTTCTAAGAGACACAGCAATCATCTAACTTCGGGACGCAGCCCGGAAATCTAGAATAGTAAATGAAACAGGAAGTGTCCCACGAACAAGGATGTGGGCTCACCAAATCAACAGCAGCAGCAAGTTCTCCTAAGCGTCGAGAGTATCACGAACCTGCTCTTCTCTGTTACCTAACATACCATCAAAAACAACAATGGTATGCCTAAGTACTTTCGTACTCAGTGAGTGCCTCGAGAATAACAAGTATTATAAAAATAAAATATAATAATACATAAAGAAATCAGTTCTGAAAGGATAGTATAAAAAAACAGTCATTCCACTTTGTGATTCTTAATATCATTTGTTAAACAGTTTACAAAGCCATTAATCGATATAAAAACAGGTATTCAGCATATGTATCTGAATAAGAATTATCAAAACCGATTACAAAGCCTTTTGTCAATTTATAACTTTCAATTATGCCTTTCAAATTGATCATGATTGTCAACAACAGTTCCATGAGAGAATAAGAATATCACACATGCCAATACAGGCCCAAGAATCAATCATATCGCGCATAGCGCACCACACCGGAACATATAATTCTCGGTGGCTATGCTTCCTCCCGAATAGCTAGGCATACATCACACCGAACTATGTAGTACGCGGTGGCTATCCTTCCTCCCGAATAGCTAGGCATAAATCACACCGGACTATGTAGTACGCGGTGGCTATCCTTCCTCCCGAATAGCTAGGCATACATCACACCTCAGGTAGCGAACCCAGCGGTGGCTATCCTTCCCCCCGAATAGCTAGGCTTGAATCACACCCCGGGTAGCGAACCCGGTAGTGGCCACTCCTCCTCCCGAATGGCTAGGCAATTACCACATTAGGATCCATAGTGACTACCCTTCATCCCGAGTAGCTAGGCATATATACACCGGAATATGAAATCCTCGGTGACCACTCATCCTCCCGAATGGCTAGGCAAAATCACATCAACAGAGTTCATAGCATAAAAATCGAATTACAATTCATCTCAAGGTAGTAACATCACCATTTACCATTAAGGTTCATTATGCCATATCATAAAGGTAAATCATTTCAAAGAATGTTTTGAAAACGTATAACTTCTTTTCGAAAGATTCCATGTCCTAATTCATCAATGAGAATATCATTACCAACCTTTAACCATCATTATTAAGCATCTCCTATAGAGGAAAACATTCATAATATCACATACATATATAGGGTTTGTTACAATCTAGGTTTAATGTGGGTTTGTCCCCTCACACACATTAACCATTAATCAAAACATGTAATAGATTTAAAGAGTGTAAAACCAATTCATCATATCATTCAAAACATGCTTTTATAAAGAATCGATCTTTCAAGAGAGTTTGCAAAAGAGACATCTAAATTACCTTTATATTCAAAAGGATTTTATTTTTAAAGAGACATACATTAGGGTTTTGTATGAGAAGTTCACCCCTTTTTATTCAATAAAGAACTTTCGAGAAAAATACATATATCCATAATAAGGTTTTTAAAAGAGAGACATACAAATCACCTTCATAGTCAAAAAGAATTTTCAAAAGAGACATACAAATTACCTTCATAGTCAAAAGGGTTTCCAAAATAGACATACATCCAAAATAAGGTTTTTAAATGGGAGACAAACCTTAATTTGTTAAACAAGGTTTAACAAATCACTTTTCTAATGAAGAACACCCAAACCCTAGCTTGAATCACTTTGGGAAGAATTATATTGCAAACCCAAGGTTTTGGTCACAAAAATCATGTTAAGAATCATGGGTTTGATGTTAGAATGATTTAGTAATGTTAAGGATGCCCTTACCTTTGATTTGAAGACTTGGGGGAATGATTTTCGTCCTTAGGGTTGTTTAGGAAGTGGAGGAATAAATAAAAACAAGGGTCTTATTTATATTTTTCTGGTGAAAACAGGCCAAAGGTCGCCCCCAAAGGACGGACCGTCGATCGTGTTACGGACCGTTCTTTGGACCGTCCCTTAGTGGGAATTTCCAGAGAGTTCTGGAAATTGTTGAGACATTACGGCTCCATGTTACGGCCGGTAACATGTGTTACGGTCCGTAACGTCTCACCGTAACACAGGCAGAATTTCCAACGAAGACAGACTTCAGTCAAACGGGCATAACTTTTTGTACGCAGCTTTGTTTGGGCTAGGAGACCTACCGTTGGAAAGCTATTTCAAAGATATACAACTTTCATCAAGAAAGTTTTTCCAAATTCGCAACACATTTTCATGAAAATCGCCCAGAAGACAGAACTATCAAAACTTAGGCGAATTTAAGAGCCCTTAAGAACTTCACTAGTTGGTTTGACTTCAAAACGACCATCTTCCACCCGAATTCATTAAGAATGGATTCATATAGATAAAATATCATCTTAACACTAGCTTTTTACATATTCACACCTAATTCAAGTTTACGGGGGTTACACCGTGCCATCCACATGTGCTCACCAGCCCTATAAAACGCTGGCATCTGACCCAAAATCTCATCATACGGCGTCCATATGAAAGCCTATAAAAAGAATTCAACTAGTCAACAATAAAAGACTAAAAGAAATAACAAACTAATGTTAAATAAAAAAAAACTTACCTCGGGCGCCATCATGCGGTCTAACTGATCCCTAAACGGGAGAATGACATGGTGCGTCCCCACACCTCGGAATAAGCCTCGCGACCATCTCCGTGCGTATGGCATATCCTCATCAACATAGTCATCAGGAGGGTGAGCAGCTATGGGCTGAAAAGGTCTCAACCTAGTCCACACCCATATCTGTCATAGTCATTAAAAAAATGATTTCTCAGTCGTCGTTTCGAAAAAATATATTTAGTGTTTTATTACACGTACTTAAATATATTACCTGAATAAGAGGGCTAAATGCAACGACCTTAAGCCTCTCGCCCATAGAGCCTCGATCAAATCCTCAGTACATGTAAGCTAGGACAAGGGCGCCCCAACTGTAACATCCCAGCTGGTCTAGATCCTCAATATAGAGCAGATACCTCATGCTCATATCCGTACGCGACGTGTTCGGGAACATGATGCCCCCGAATATGATGAGAAGATATAAGCGAGCACGTCGATCAACATCAGCCTAAGGCATCACCTCGTCAATCGGATCCTGCAGATCTACGAGGCGCAAGTAAGCATAGAGGAAGGACCGCAACAACAGACTCTGTCCACGTATATCCCTATGCTGAGGCACGAAACCAGTGAGCCTAGTCAACTCTTTGTGATACGACAACATTTGCGGAGGCTCCACTCTATCCAATGCTTGTACATCAATCTGTAAACCATAAATAACCTCAACGTCTTGCAGGATGATGGTAGCTTCTCCAGTGCGGAGATGAAATGTATGGGTCTCCGGTCGCCAGCGCTCAATCATGGTCGTCACTAGAGCCCTATCGTGCACAAGCTGACCAACCTCGATGTACCGATAGATACCACCCCAACGTAGTATATCTAGACACGAGGATGTGGGGGAATAGCCTCTAGAATATCCCATGTTGACTCTCCCGAACGGGTACAGACTACTCTACTATAGGATACCGGTGCATCCCATACATACTGGGACCTATGCTCAAGCTGCAGATAAAGTACCCTTATGTGTCGAAGGGCCCCGGCTCCATGGAGGTGTCCTATCTGTTTTAGGCATTTTAAATAAATCATTAATACATGAAGTAAGGATTGAAGTGGTATATTTTTTACGCATTTTAAATTAATCATTATTTTTTAAATTAATGTTTAATACGTAGTATTAGTTATGTAATCTTTTATCGAGAAATTATACAAAGGATTGAATCCTAAACTAAGAATTTTCAATTTCTAATTAGTAAATAAATAAATTAAAAATTAAAGTTATAAATATTAATAATTAACAAATCAAAAAATTAACAATTATCTAGCAAACAATTAGCATATAATTAATAAATAAACAATTAACAAATTATTAGCATATAATTAATAAATAAACAATTAACTAACTAATCAAACAATTAACAAATTATTAACAAATAAACAATTGGCTTAACAAAAACCACATAAATAATTAGCTAGTCTAACAATTGAAGTAACTAATCTAACAATTAACAAATACTTAATAAACAATTAACAAATTAACAACAAATAAACAAATTAAAAAAATTAAGTGTAAATGTACACTTTGGTCATTTTACACACAGATTCTATGCTTGAAGCCTATTTTGGTTTTTTTTTTAACAGGTTATTTTGGTTCCAAAATTTTATTTTTGGGTTACAAAAGTTCCGGACCCCTGTTTCTTAAGTTAGGACATGGATACGCAATAATAACAAATATACCTCAATCTCAAGTATATTGAGGTCGGTTATATATATACACCTTATTACTGTTCATGTTACTTCATTTCATCTCATGATCTCACAATAAATTGAGATAGAATAAAAAGTACGTATAATTCTCCATCTATCACTACTAAAAATACGTCCAAAACTTCTTCTCATTGTTGAATCAAGTACTAACAAACAATTTTTCCCTAAAACTGACCGACTGCGGTTTGTTTTTTCAGTCAGTGTCGGGCTTTTTTGAATAGTTGCTTTTACTAGCGGTCTAGCATATAAATTTACCGGATTACTAAATAATATTACACTTAAAGTATAGGTACTCACATTACTGCCGAAGGATATACACGATGACTTGAAAAAAACTGTTTTGAAGCTTTGGCTTAGTCTGTTTTTTTCACAGTCTTCTTTGACAAAATTGTTTACCTTTTTTTCTTCCTATCGTGTAGCAGAAGGATATACAACAAAAAAAAATAAAAAAAATTAAAGGTTGTTTTGATGCTCTGGTTCTATCTATTTCTTGCACAATTTTCTGAAACAACTCTGTTTTTTCTTCTATGGATCAAATGGGCAATATGTGAAAAATTAAAGTTAATTTTTTGGATGAATAAATATCATAGATATTTAGAAGAGTTTCTAGAAAGTTATAATGTAATATCTTTGATATATATTTTATTAGGAAATGTCTAGAAATTCTAGACACTTAGATATTTATAGTGGAGGATAGAATTATCTAGATCCTTTTGTATCTAGAATAATATCAAGATGAATTCTAGAGTAGTGGTAGGAGATAAAGATGAATAAATTTTTCTAATGGATGTATCTAGAAGTATTTCTATAACCATCCCTACACAAGTATAAATAGGGGTGACCTTAGTTATTTGTAACCAACCTCAATTGTAAGCTAATACTACCAATACAAGCCAATTCAAGTAAACTTTTCATTTCCATAGTTTCCTCTTCTTTAGTTGAATCTTCTGATCTTAGTAAACGATCTTGGGCTAGCAGAAGGTCTTCCCGATTTACCTTTCTTCTGCTATATTTCTCTACATGGTATCAGAGCCATAGCCACTGGTTGGCTTCTAGATTTTGTTTCAAGATCGGGTTAGTGGTAGATTCAACTGGTTTCTCTAAATGGATTTAAGCGGCCGTGTTAATGGACTGGGGATGGAGTTGTTGCATCAGTCTAATTACAAGGTATGGAAGACATGTATGGAGCCATACCTTGTGGGAGAGGATTTGTGGGATGTTGTTAATGGTAGTTACACAAGTCCTCCTACTGACGAACCGGAAAATAGCAGTGCATACAAGAAGTGGAAGCAGATTAATGTGAAAGTGGAGTTCATCCTAAAGAGGTCCATCTCACACAACTTGTTTGATCATATTATAAGGTGCAAATCAGCTCATGAAATTTGGAGGACCCTTGATCGTTTGTTCAACAAGAAAGATGAAGTCCGGCTACAAATATTGGAGAATGAATTGGCGAACACCACTCAAGGTAATCTTTCTATTGCCGAGTGCTTTTTGAGGATTAAGAACTTATGTTCAGAGATCTATTTATTAAATCCGGATGAGGCTATCTCTAAAGCATGAATGAGAAGAACTATCATTCGTGGTTTGAAGTCAGAATATATTCCTTTTGTTACATCAATTCAAGGATGGGCTCAACAACCATCGTTGGAGGAGTTTGAGAATTTGTTGTCATCACAGGAGCTATTAGCCAAACAGATGGCTGGTGTATCGATCAAAGAAGGGGAAAGAAATGCTCTTGCAGCTAACCGAAGGAATCTTAAAGTAAGGCAAAAGCAAAGTGGCTCAAGAGAGATGGCGTATTCTCAATTCCAATAGGGTTCAAGCTCTCCAAGACAGAAGGAAGAGTCTTCTAATTATGGTAAGAAGTCTATTAACTGTTATCGATGTGGTCAAATAGGACATATAAAAAGATATTGCTGAACAAAAGAGAGCAATATGGCTCAAGTTGAGAAAGTTGCTGAAGAAGAAGAAGACTGGGATAGGTGCTTCGTAGTTGAGACTCGAGCAGTAGATCCTTAGCTTCCCTCAATTTCGAAAATGACCGGATCGTGGATTCAGGAGATAATACAGTCCATCACGTGGAGAAAGAACACATTGGTGCCATCAACAAAAAGCAAGAAGATTCTGAAGACATTCAGACTGGTGACGTGGCAGCTGCCATTGAGGAAGTCAACGAAGCAGATCTTGAAATTGGTAATAAAAGTCTGGACGTGGAGGATGTTGAAGTAAATCCTAAGCATGAAGTTTCTGAAACTATACATAACAATGGTGACCATTCCGAAGAAAGCATTGAGGGAGTTGTAGTGGAAGTTGAAGTCTCTGGCCAATCATCTGCCATATCAGAGTCAATCACTAGCTCAGATCAAATACTGGAAGCAGATAGAGAAGCTGACAGTCAAATAAATGAAGAAGTTGACCTTGAAGGCTCAATTTCATATGTAGAGACAGATAATATGGTTCTCGGATGCTCTGAAGCTGACAAACAGTTCATTGAGGAGCTGAAAAGGGAATCTGGTGGTGGATCCTCCAGTAGTGTTGAGTCTTCGCAGGAAATTAATGGTCAGATCGTCACCGACTCAGGTGCTTCTCCAGATAACACAATTGTTAAGGAGCTAAGAGAAAGGGGGGGGGGGGGGGGGTCTGGAAACTCAAGAATGTGAAACTCAGCATGAAGATGATTCACGTGGTTCGCAAAGGCCAAAAAGAAATATTGTCAAGTCTGGCCGTAACAGAGATGAAAATTTTATCAAGACGTATTCATGTTTCTTTGGAGGCCCAATTATTAGCGGAAAATCATCATCATCTGAAGAAGGAAGAAGTGTTGAGAAAATATTGTTGAGATCTTCACCATGGCACGCTCAAAAGCTTCGTCTGAGTTCTTCCACGACAAGTTCAGGATAGCTTCCAAAAAATTACTTTAAGGGGGAGTGTGAAAAATTAAAGTTAATTTTTTGGAAGAATAAATATCATAGATATTTAGAAGAGTTTCTAGAAAGTTATAATGTAATATCTTTGATATATATATTGTATTAGGAAATGTCTAGAAATTCTAGACACTTAGATATTTATAGTTGAGGATAGAATTATCTAAATCCTTTTGTATCTAGAATAATATCAAGATATTCTAAAGTAGTGGTAGGAGATAATGATGACTAGATTTTTCTAATGGATGTATCTAGAAGTATTTCTAGAACCATCCCCACACAAGTATAAATAGGGGTGGCCTTAGTCATTTGTAGCCAACCCCAATTGTAAGCTAATACTATCAATACAAGCCAATTCAAGTAAACTTTTCATTTTCATAGCTTCCTCTTCTTTAGTTGAATCTTCTGGTCTTAGTTAACGATCTTGGGCTAGCAGAAGGTCTTCCCGATTTACCTTTCTTCTGCTATATTTCTCTACACAATAATGCATAGTATTTATGAGTCTGGAGCCTAAAGGGTATAAAAATACACGGTATAAACCAAAATGGCATCATCAAAAATTTATATACCAAAAGGGGTATATCGTGGGCTGATCCACGTTATACCCCAAAAAACTTTTTCCATTGTCAGAAAATCAACGAAAAATTAAAAAAAAAAAAACCGTATAACGTGGATTGATCCACGTTATACAATATATTTTGTATAACGTGTTCACATGCAATTAAATTTTGTATAACGTGGATCAGTCCACGTTATACGGTTAAATTTTTTTTTCCCGTTTTACAAATACTTTGTAAGACGTGTTCACATGCAATTAAATTTTGTGATATTAGCGGAATTCAACCAAAGACCTATGTTAGCAAGTACTACAGTTGCAGGTTTTACAAGCAAACGTACAGTGGAAAATTTTCACCGTTGGGTGATGAGGCATATTGGCCACCTTCTCCTTTCAGTTTAATTGCAAACACCGAATACGAGCGAACTTCAGGAGCGCGGAGTACAACTAGAAGGAGGAATGAAATGGATATAGCTCTTGCTCGCATGGCTAGAAAGTGTAGTACGTGCAAGCAAACAGGTCATAACAAGAATCGTTGCCCCGATAGAAATCAGTAGTTGTTGTTGCTTGTTGGTTTTTATGTTTTTTCTTAAGTTGTACGATTGTTGTTTCCTTATGTAATCTTCCAAGAATATATAACATGTCTTGTGCCGTTTAATAGTTAGTATGTAATTTAACATTTACTACTCAGTTAATGTGTGATGTTTATTTAACTTATATTTTATTTTTTATTTCTGTTCGCATATATAACACATTTAATTATTGCATGTGTTAAAATATTTATTTGAGTTAATCACTGAAATTAACTATATGCTTTAAAAATTAAAAAAATCAATAATTTTTTATTATTAAAAACACAACCGAATATGATTTAAATAGAGGCAACGTCTTACCAAGTATTTGTAAAACGGGGAAAAAAAAAATTTAACCGTATAACGTGGACTGATCCACGTTATACAATATATTTTGTATAACGTGGATCAGTCCACGTTTTACAAAATAATTTTGTATAACGTGGATCAGTCCACGTTATACAATTTATTTATTTATTTTAAAAAATTTCGTTGATGGCTTCTGACAAGGGAAAAAGTTTTTTGGGGTATAACGTGGATCAGCCCACGTTATACCCCTTTTGGTATATAAATTTTTGATGATGCCCTTTTGGTTTAAACCGTGAATTTTTATACCCTTTAGGCTCCGGACTCTAGTATTCATGATCTTGTTTGTGTTAAGGAAGGTTACTTTTTTGCCCCAGAAAGGTTTGCAAATTTTCAAGGCAAAGCTTTGTTGGAGCAACCTAGCTAGCTGCTATTGTTTTGGTTCCCTTTGTCGCTACACCATATGTTATTTCAAGATATGCCATAAGTAGTAGCATAAGTGCTAAAAAGAAAAAGTTATCAACTGATCAACTCTGGTAAAAATGTCCCAATTTTGCCTCCCTGTTACTTTAAGCGTAGCATGTCATAGTCTCTCCATTTCGATTTATATTAGTATATAGTTTGAATTGATATGGAGCTTAATAAAAGAAATAAAGATTTTTTAATTTATAATTTGAAATATGTCACAAAATTTGTGTCTATAGAACTTTTGAAATTTATTAGCTTAAATGTATTATAAAACAATTTTGTCATTTCTAATACGTTAGAGATATTTTCAATCCTTTTCCCATTATAAAATGTTCCAAACTATCACCAAACTATAAAATTGAATTTTCTGAATAAATCGTTTAAAATTAAAGTGTTGATGAGACTTATATTGTTCTTACGTACTTCAATAAGTATATCTTAAAAAAGGTGGGCATAATTCAAGGAGACGAGTCAATTACTCATTGAACAATTATTTGATTAACTATACTTTTAATGTTGAATAGGAGTTGTTAGCTTTGCGACTTGAGAGACTTAGTATTAGTTAAAAAATCCAGCTTTATCGTCCCAAAAAAGACAGTAGGTTGAAAGAAATAGAGTATCTCAGAAATTTGGGCTCCATGTCTAGCTATAAATAAGTTTATCCTGAAAAGTGGCTGTTACCCTCGTGGTGGAGAATCTGCTGCCAGTGAAAGCTTATGGTGCTGATATGTTTTGATAAAAATTGGCAAAAGGCAACTGATTTTCAGCATAGAATTTCGCAAGAGAATTTGAATTTTTATTTCAGATAAGCTAGTTCTTAAGTAAGAGAATATTTTAAGAACCCACAATAGAAGCAGCTTGCGTGTAAAGAGCTCAAGGAATATTTGTAAAGGCCATTTAGGCTAGTCATCTTACAGATTAACCCATGATACTAAATGTTCATTTGCTTCTTTTACGGGACAACTTTTGTGGTCGAACTGATCCCTCCAAAAAGATAAAATACGACAACTTCCTTTTGCTTTCTGTGTTTACTAATTAGAAATGACTTAATTCGAATTTTAGTTATGGATTTAAGTTATATCCATTAATATATTTTTTTTATTTTATATTATCAGTGTAATTTTACTTGTAATAGTATAGGAGTATCCCTTTTAGGTTACCAATTAATTATCATAAAAAAAATTATTATTACTTTATTAGTGACCTAATTATATAAATATGTTTTATAGATAGAATTAAACATTTTAGTTATTAATACTATAGTCAAATATCTCTAAACAGGTATACTTTATCCGCATAATTTTCAGTTGTCATAGCAAAATATTGTTATAGAGAACACACAATATAACATATCATAACATGAAAAATTGGTTTAAAAAAAACACTTGATCGTAACAATATAATGTTATTATAGAGGATGAGGTCTGATCGTATAACTATAAATATATGTGGGGTCCAGTCCCCTATTTTAAGGAAGAAAGTTTTTTCTTCCTTTTGACAAAATATACAATTGGCAGCTATTGTTGAAATGAGAAAATCGGCTACTGAATGTGTTCATAGTGAACATCTTGACTTTCTACATTCAAGTGATGTCACTGATGACATCAATAGCTCAATTTCATCCCTATAAATAGGGAAGCTTTCTATCATTTGTTAGATCACCAAGATCATTTGCTATACACACCAAAATCTCAGACAATACATCTGAGTGAGAGCAAAGTGAGGTGTTCCATAGACTGTGAGAAAATAGTCTGTGAAGAAAAATAGAGTGTGAGTGATATTGTAGTAAGGTGGGAAATCAAAAGAGTGTTATTTCTTTTGTGGGTGTAGTGGTCTTAGGAGTATTTATACTCGTTACTACACAGTGTAAAATTCCTTACTATAGTGATATAAGCTGCTCCTCTTGGCCGTGGTTTTTTCCCTTATTCAGAAGGGTTTCCACGTAAAATCTTGGTGTCATTATTGCTGTATTTTATTCTTGCTGATTTAACCATAACTTAGTGTTCCGCGTTTATCACTAATACCGTGAATATTATTTTGCGGGTCTATTTTATTCCCAACAAGTGGTATCAGAGCCAAGGTTTTGTCTGAGTATGCTCTGTGGTTGCAGCACAGTCTGAACTTCCACATCAGAAAAGAATTACTTTGGTCTTCGAATAAAATAATATTTGTATTTGTGATAAACGATGGAAGCCAACACTAGTAGAATGGTTACTTTGAGTGGCGTAAATTACGCCATTTGGAAGGGCAAAATGGAAGATTTGCTCTATGTCAAGAATTTTCATCAACCTGTCTTTGGAAATAAAAAGCCTGATAATAAATCAGATGAAGAGTGGAATTTGTTGCATCGGCAGGTTTGCGGCTTTATTAGACAGTGGGTTGACGATAATGTGTTGAACCATATTTCTGGAGAGACACATGCTCGGACCCTATGGGAGCATCTTGAAAGTTTGTATGCTCGAAAAACTGGTAATAACAAGATGTTTCTGATAAAGCAAATGTTGGGTTTAAAATACCACGATGGTTCCGCAATGACAGATCATCTGAATATTTTTCAGGGGATCATGAACCAGTTATCTGCTATGGGTATTAATTTTGATGAAGAAATTCAAGGCTTATTTCTACTTGGTTCCCTACCAGATTCTTGGGAAATTATTAGAACTTCATTATCAAATTCTGCTCCGGATGGTGTGATCTCTATGGATCTTGCCAAGAGCAGTCTTTTAAATGAAGAGATGAGAAGAAAATCTCAAGGTTCCTCCTCATCAGATGTCTTGGTGACTGACACTAGGGGGAGAGGCAAGAATCGTGGTTCTCAAAATAGAGAACATCATAGAAGCAAATCCAGAAGCAGACTTAAAGATATTGACTGCTATCATTGCGGGAAAAAAGGGCACACAAAGAAGTTCTGCCGGATTTTGAAAAAAGAGAATAGAGAAAAGGAGGAAAAGAAAGAAGATGGCAATCGTGTTGCCGCTGTCACTACAGAAGATCTTGTTACTGTCCTTGATGCAGATCTGATAAATATTGCTTGTGATGAGTCAAGCTGGGTTGTGGACAGTGGTGCCGCATCTCATGTGACATCAAGGAAGGAATTTTTCTCATCCTATACTCCGGGTGACTTTGGAACTTTGAGTATGGGTAATGAGACTGTATCCAGGGTGGCTGGTGTTGGAACGATTTGTTTGAAAACTAGTATTGGAACTAAACTAGTTTTAAACAATGTAAAGCATGCACCTGATGTTCGTTTGCACTTGATCTCTGTTGGTGTTTTGGATGATGAGGGATATGTCAGTACCAATGGTGCTGGAAAGTGGAAGCTTACTAAAGGTTCCATGATTGTGGCTCGTGGCGAAAAGCGTCGTGGTCTATACTGGACTACGGCCTCTACCTGTGTTGATATGGTGAATGCAGTTGAGAGCAATAGCTCTTCAACGTTATGGCATAAGAGGCTTAGCCACATTAGCGAGAAAGGACTAAATGTTCTGGCCAAAAAGAAATTATTGTCAAATTTCGAAAGTGCTAAATTAGAAAAGTGTGAGCACTGCTTGGCTGGAAAACAAAATAGAGTTTCTTTCAAGTCTCATCCTCCTTCAAGAAAGACAGAGTTGCTTGAGTTGGTGCATTCAGATTTATGTGGTCCAATGAAGACAAGGACTTTGGGTGGTGCACTTTATTTTGCTACCTTTATTGATGATTGCTCAAGGAAACTTTGGGTCTACGTCTTAAAGACTAAAGACCAAGTGTTGGGTGTCTTTAAGCAGTTTCAGGCCTCAGTTGAAAGAGAAACTGGAAAGAAGCTGAAGTATATTCGTACTGATAACGGTGGTGAATATTGTGGACCGTTTGACGAATACTGCAAGCAACAGGGTATCAGACACCAGAAGACTCCTCCTAAGACTCCTCAGCTTAATGGTTTAGCAGAGAGGATGAACAGGACCTTGATGGAAAGAGTCAGATGTTTGCTTTCTGAAGCAAAGCTACCGAATTCCTTTTGGGGTGAGGCTTTATTGACCGCTGCACATGTTATTAATCTATCCCCTGCGGTTGCTTTGCAAAGTGATGTTCCAAACAGAGTTTGGTATGGAAAGGATGTTTCCTATGACCACTTGAAAGTGTTTGGTTGTAAAGCTTTTGTACATGTGCCTAAAGATGAAAGGTCGAAATTAACTGCCAAGACAAGGCAGTGCATCTTCATTGGTTATGGCCTTGATGAGTTTGGTTACAGGCTATATGATCCAATTGAGAAGAAGGTTGTGAGAAGCCGTGATGTTATCTTCATGGAGGATCAAACCATTGAAGATATTAACAAAGCGGAGAAGATAAAATCTTCAAGTTCTGAAGGTTTAGTTAATCTTGATCAAGTTCCTCATACAAATGCTGATGAAGTTGGTGGGCTCGATGACGATGGTGATGCCCAGAATCATGTTCCAGATCAGCATGTTGATGATGATAACGATGCTGCTATTGATGAAGTAGATGCTCCTACTCATGAAGTCGTGGATGAGTCAGATATTCCACTTAGAAGGTCTACTAGACAGCATGTTCCTTCTTCCCGTTATTCACCTAATGAGTATGTATTACTCACTGATGGGGGAGAACCTGAATGTTATGAGGAGGCCATGGAAGATGAGCACAAGGATCAATGGATTGAAGCCATGCAAGATGAGATGAAATCTCTACGTGAGAACCATACTTATGAGTTGGTGAACTTGCCTAAGGGCATGAGAGCTTTGAAGAACAAGTGGGTGTTCAAAGTTAAAGCCGAAGAACACAGCTTGAAGCCCAGATACAAAGCTAGATTGGTTGTTAAGGGATTTGGTCAAAGGAAAGGTATTGACTTTGACGAAATATTTTCTCCTGTCGTGAAAATGTCCTCCATTCGGACAGTTCTTGGTTTGACTGCTAGTCTTGATTTGGAGATTGAGCAGATGGATGTGAAGACTGCTTTTCTTCATGGTGACTTAGAAGAGGAGATTTATATGGAACAACCTGAAGGCTTCAAGGCAAAAGGTAAAGAAAATCTTGTATGCAAACTCAAGAAGAGTCTCTATGGATTGAAGCAAGCTCCCAGACAGTGGTACAAGAAGTTTGAGTCTGTTATGGGGGAGCAAGGCTACAAGAAGACTTCTTCGGATCACTGTGTGTTTGTACAAAGATTTTCTGATGGTGACTTTATCATCCTTCTGCTATATGTGGATGATATGTTGATTGTAGGCAAAAATGCTTCCAGGATTGACGAGTTGAAGAAACAGTTGAGTAAGTCTTTTGCAATGAAAGACTTGGGTCATGCTAAGCAGATTTTGGGCATGAGAATTACTCGTTCGAGAGATGAAAAGAAGCTTTATTTGTCGCAGAAAAAGTACATAGAACGTGTACTAGAGCGCTTCAATATGAAGAGTGCTAAGTGGGTTAGCACACCTCTTCCTGGTCATCTGAAATTGAGCAAAACGATGTGTCCTACAACAACAGAGGAAAAACAGAGAATGGCCAAGATTCCTTATTCCTCTGCCGTCGGAAGTTTAATGTATGCAATGGTATGCACTCGACCAGATATTGCTCATGCAGTCGGTGTTGTTAGCAGATTTCTCGAAAATCCAGGGAAAGAGCATTGGGAAGCTGTGAAGTGGATACTCAGGTATCTAAGAGGAAGATCAGATGAATGCTTGTGTTTTGGAGGATCAAATCCAATTTTGAAGGGCTATACAGATTCTGATATGGCAGGTGACCTTGATAACAGAAAATCCACTACTGGATATTTGTTTACTTTTTCAGGGGGAGCTATATCATGGCAGTCAAAGTTGCAGAAGTGTGTTGCACTATCTACAACGGAAGCGGAGTATATTGCGGCTACTGAAGCTGGCAAAGAGATGATATGGCTCAAGAGATTCCTTCAAGAACTTGGATTACAGCAAATGGAGTATGTTGTCTATTGTGACAGTCAGAGTGCAATAGACTTGAGCAAGAACTCCATGTACCATGCGAGAACAAAACACATCGATGTCAGATATCATTGGATTCGTGAGCAATTGGAAAGCGAATTGTTCCAAGTCAAGAAGATTCACACGAGTGAAAATCCTGCAGATATGCTGACCAAGGTGGTATCGAGAGACAATTTCGAACTGTGCAAAGAACTTGTCGGCATGCACTCAAACTAAAAGCCAGTGTACCCTCCTTCAAGTGAATGGGACTGGAGGGGGAGATTTGTGGGGTCCAGTCCCCTATTTTAAGGAAGAAAGTTTTTTCTTCCTTTTGACAAAATATACAATTGGCAGCTATTGTTGAAATGAGAAAATCGGCTACTGAATGTGTTCATAGTGAACATCTTGACTTTCTACATTCAAGTGATGTCACTGATGACATCAATAGCTCAATTTCATCCCTATAAATAGGGAAGCTTTCTATCATTTGTTAGATCACCAAGATCATTTGCTATACACACCAAAATCTCAGACAATACATCTGAGTGAGAGCAAAGTGAGGTGTTCCATAGACTGTGAGAAAATAGTCTGTGAAGAAAAATAGAGTGTGAGTGATATTGTAGTAAGGTGGGAAATCAAAAGAGTGTTATTTCTTTTGTGGGTGTAGTGGTCTTAGGAGTATTTATACTCGTTACTACACAGTGTAAAATTCCTTACTATAGTGATATAAGCTGCTCCTCTTGGCCGTGGTTTTTTCCCTTATTCAGAAGGGTTTCCACGTAAAATCTTGGTGTCATTATTGCTGTATTTTATTCTTGCTGATTTAACCATAACTTAGTGTTCCGCGTTTATCACTAATACCGTGAATATTATTTTGCGGGTCTATTTTATTCCCAACAGTCTGATCGTATAACTATAAATATATAATATTGCACTACCTGTGGGCTGTGTGGGTTCTGGAATCGCAATGCTCGTGATGCTGAGACAATTGTTATGTGGTTTTGAACTTTGCCATTGCATGCATGTGTGGTATCGTGAACTTTTCTTAATTAGAAGGAGAATATCGAACTGATTTCCGTGTGTGTCACCGTTTGTTCTGTTTTGTCTTATTTGTCTATTCGGAATTTTGTTCCATCAACTCCAAGAGCATCAAGCATCAAACTCGGTCTGATAAGTTGTTCTCTGGATTTTAGATTAAGATATTTTGCATGGGAATATGCCGTCGTTTCCGCGTCGAACTCGTGTATGTCACTCGTTATATTTTATTACTAGTAAGTATTTTATATTTGCTACGGAACGAAATATAAAAGCTTTTTTTATTTTCTAGTCTTCGAATATATTTGTCAATTAAATTCATTATTCACTCAACTTTTATTTTATTGCACAAAAGTTACTAAGTTATTTGTTGTAATTGAAAGTCGCTATACTATTTTTTGTAACAAAAAATCATTCAGTTTTGTCCGGATATCACAAAAGTTGCTAGGAGGAACCAAATGAGATGTTTTCTCATTATACTTCCGCAAAGTTAAGTGACTTAATTTTTTGTTACAAAAAGTTGTTTGATGGCTTTTCGTAATATTTGCAAAAAGTTAAGTTATTTTTCCCTTACAAAAAATTGGTTTTGTTACTTCGGTGCAATAAAGTTGAGTGGCTATCCGTGGATTTACTCCTGGTGTTTTGAGCAGAAGATAAAGCAGAAAGAATAGATTTTTTATGGTTAGTATTGGATTCAGCAATGAAAAGAATTTTTCATAATGTTGGACTAGACAGAATTCCAAGTACTTCTGTAGAATAAAGATTCCGCGTGGAAGTTATCAGTGGTGTAAGAAATATTTTCCTTAAATCCTTTCTTTACTTGAATTGATTTATATACAAAATAGGAGAATAATATTCTAACCTAAAATAGGAGATTCACACAATATACAAAATATGTTAATCTAAAATAGTAGACTACAAAATATTCTAATTAATATTTACATAATCTATCACGCCCCCGCAGTCGAAACGGGAGGTTTACGAACGCTAAGACTGTCCCGAAAATCTTCAAATAAGACCTGTGCTAGTCCCTTGATGAAAAATATCGGCAATCTGATAGCGGGAAGGAACATGAAGGACACAAACCTGTCCGCGCGCAACCTTCTCACAAACAAAGTGAATGTCCATTTCAATGTGTTTGGTGCGCTGATGTTGCACCGGATTTCCCGAAAGATAAATGGCACTCACATTGTCACAATATACCATAGTAGCCTTATGAATAGGACAATGTAGTTCCAACAGAAGATTGCGAAGCCAGCAGGACTCGGAGACAACATTAGCAACCCCCCTATACTCCGCCTCAGCACTCGAACGAGAGAGGGTAGGTTGGCGTTTCGAAGACCACGATATCAAGTTATCCCCAGGAAAGACACAGTAACCAGACGTTGACCGACGTGTGTCAGGGCAGCCCCCCCAATCCGCATCAGTGTAGGAAAGAAGGTCCGTAACGGAGGACGGATAAAGATGCCAGCCATAGTCAAGTGTACCCTGAATGTAACGGATGATACGCTTAAGTGCATGTATATGAACCTGTCGCGGTGCAAGCATGTGTAAGCATACCTGTTGAACAGCATAAGAGATATCTGGCCTCGTGAAAGTAAGATACTGAAGGGCACCTGCGATACTGCGATACTGAGTCGGGTCATCATAAGGAGCACCCGATGTGCCGCTCACCTTCGGTTTAGTATCAACCGGAATAGAAGTAGACTTACAAGAAGACATCCCAGGTCGATCAATGATTTCTTCGGCATACTTGCGTTGCGAAAGAAACATTCCATCCTTATGTCGAGTGACATGAATGCCAAGGAAATAATTCAAAGGACCCAGATCCTTCATAGCAAATTCCGAGGCAAGGAGAGCCATAATGGAGCATCGGAGAGAATATGAGGAAGCAGTAAGAATAATATCATCAACATAAAGTAGCATGTAAGCCATATCGGACCCCATTTTGTAGATGAACAAAGAATTGTCAGATTTGCTGTTTGAAAAACCAAGAGAAGAGACATAATCTGCAAAACGCTTGTACCATGCTCTTGGGGCCTGCTTAAGCCCATATAAGGACTTACGGAGTAAACATACATAATCCGGATGAGTGGGATCTCTGAAACCCAGAGGTTGATGCATATACACTGTTTCCTTGAGCTCACCGTGTAAGAAAGCATTCTTGACATCTAGTTGATAAATAGGCCACTTCTTTGATAGGGAAAGACTGAGAATGGTACGGATCGTAGCCGGCTTGACCACTGGACTGAAGGTCTCACCACAATCAATGCCAACCTGTTGAGTCTTACCATCACCTACAAGACGGGCTTTATGCCTATCAAAGTCACCATTAGATTTTTCTTTATGAGCGAAAATCCACATAGAATGAATAGCATTCACATTAGGTGGACGGGGCACCAACTTCCACATCTTATTTTTAATAAGAGCATCAAATTCATCATCCATAGCCATTTTTCAATTCGGGTCGCGAAGGGCGGTCACAGGGTTACGAGGGAGAGGGGATTTCGTAACCATGGTATTCAAGTTAAATGTGCGTTTTGGCTTAAAAATACCATGCTGACTCCGGGTCACCATTCGGGACGGATTGGTAGAAGGGGGAGGCTGGGTGACAGTGGGAGGGGACTGCCAGCCGAGAGGAGAGGGGCAGCGGGTTGGGTCACGGTGGGAGGGGACTGTGCAGCGGGCTGGGTCACGGTGGGAGGGGACTGGGCAGCGGGCTGGGTCACAGTGGGAGGGGGGTAGTAGAATCCCAGTGATGCAACCACAATGGGGAAATGCCATCGTCCAAAAACTCATACGTAATAGAAGTGGGAGAATGCAAATTGGAAAAGGGGAAGACATTCTCATCAAAAATCACGTGACGAGAAATAATGATTTTATGGGATGATAAATCATAACACTTATACCCTCTATGATTCGTATGATACCCCAAAAAGACACACGGTGTAGACCGGGCTTGCAATTTGTGGATAGTCGGAGAAAGAAAGAGGGGATAGCATAAACACCCAAAAATCCGAAGATGAGAGTAAGATGGATTTTTGTGGTATAGCACTTGAAGAGGAGAAACGTGACCTAATAATTTACTTGGTAAAATATTAAGAAGATATGTTGCCATTTGTAAGGCGTGATGCCAGAACGAAGGAGGGAGAGAAGCATGAGCAAAAAGAGTCCGAGTGATATTATTGATAGAACGGATTTTTCTTTCGGCTTTCCCATTTTGTGAAGACGTGTGTGGACAAGAAAGACGAAATGACATCCCATTAGACTCACAAAATTTCCCGAATTGACCATTATCAAATTCCCTCCCATTATCACATTGGACATTTTTAATATGACGTTCAAATTGAGTATGAATATGGGTTTTTAAAGCTAAGAATTTCGGATAAACATCGGATTTCTTAGCCAAAGAAAAAGTCCATAAAAACTTTGAAAAATCATCCATAAACAGAATATAATATCGATGACCCAATGAACTTAACACGGGAGAGGTCCACAAATCACTATGAATAATATCAAATGGCATCAAAGATTTGAAAAGAGAAGAATCAAACGGCAACTTAATGTGTTTACCAAGAACGCAAGAACGACAAATACTAGAAAGACTAGATTTATTACATTCAATGCTTTTATTAACCCTAAGACAATCTAAGATAGAATTTCCCGGATGACCCAAGCGAGCATGCCAAAAAGGAGAAGACAACGCTGCAAAGGTTGATGGAGTGGTGGTTGGATATTTGATGATGGTGACCGGATAAAGATCTCCCCGACTATCACACCGTATTAGTGGCATCCCCGTCTGAAAATCCTTCACAGAAAACCCATATGGATCAAAATCAACAGACACAGAATTATCAGTAGTAAACTTCCGTACTAAGATTAAATTTTTAATGAGTTTAGGAGCATGTAAGACATTTCGTAAGGATAAAGGGGGATTTGGGGGAGGCAAACTAGTATGACCACAACCATGAATTGGAATCGAATGACCATTTCCCACAACAATACCATTATTTTGATTGCTCAAATTAAAATAAGACGAGAGATTACCGTCCCAGGATGTCATATGAGAAGTGGCTTCGGTGTCCATGTACCAATTTTGATCGGGCGGGTTCAGGGTCATGGTATGCATTGCGGACTCAATGTCGGTTGGAACATACAACCCGGGAGAAGCCACTGCTGCCGTGTAGAGTTGCTGAGCTGGAGGAGGGCCCAAAATACCCTGCTGCCGTGGCGGGACTAGTGGCGGACGAACTCAAGAGGCTGTCGGGTACGGGCAGGGGGGAGGTGCTGCCCAGCGGGGCTAGGGGACCCACTGCCGGCAGTCCACTGCTGCTGACCGTCGCTGCTTCGGGCAGAATTACCGCGGTCACCGGTGATTTTGCTGCTGCCTGAGCCGCGGCCCGAGCCCCCTTTAAGGCCAGTTCCAGAATTTTGGCCACGGGAATTTTTTGATTTCCCTCGGCGTGAGCTTGTGTTGTCCGAGGGGAGTGGCGCGTCGTCGACCGAGGCCACCATAGCCGAACGAGACCCGTGAGACACCATAGCCGCAAGTTCACGTTCTTCCAAAACAAGGGAAGTCCGAGCCTCAGTGAATGGGGGGAGCAGCTTTGCATGGAGAATTTGTGTCCCAACCCCTTTGTACGCTTCAGTGAGACCCGAGAATAGTTGAAGATCAATGCGGCTATTCGTCACGGGAGCCCCGACGTTTTTCAGTTGATCGGCAAGGCTCTTGAGACGTTGATAATAGGCGGGGGCATTGGGAAAATCCTCCATACGAGTCGTCGTGAATTCTTGTTCGAGAGTCACCGCACAAGAAGTTTGATGATCTTGGAAGATATCACGCAAGCGATCCCAAGCGTCCATGGCCGTAGCGTTTGGTTCGATGATAGTGTTTAACAGATCATTCGAAATTGTCGAATAAATCCATTGAAGCACGGTGGCGTCAATGGTGGTCCATAATTCAACTTCCTCATCAGTTTTGGGAGCCGGCTTCTCCTTACCTTTGGGTGGAGGAATGAT
The DNA here is from genome assembly GCF_019175385.1 of Lycium barbarum. Lineage (NCBI taxonomy): Eukaryota > Viridiplantae > Streptophyta > Magnoliopsida > Solanales > Solanaceae > Lycium > Lycium barbarum. The sequence goes on from NC_083348.1 coordinate 92,817,450, forward strand.
GTGATGAAGAACCTTGTGAGAACGAGCATGAATTTTGAAAAGCTCTGCCCAAGTACCGTTTTGTGAGTTTTCCACCTCAAGAGTAACAGAGATGTGATTCTTGATATTGGAGACCGCTAGGGCCGGGTGGAACGTGGGCTTAGCCGGGGTGGTAGGGGCGTCGGCCATGGGAAAAAGAGGAGAGGTGGGCGACGGCTTTAGTGAGGAAAAAATAGGGATTAGGGCGTAGTGGAAGGAGAAAGAAGAAAGAAACCCTAATCTGATACCATGTAAGAAATATTTTCCTTGAATCCTTTCATTACTTGAATTGGTTTATATACAAAATAGGAGAATAATATTCTAACCTAAAATAGGAGAATAATATTCTAACCTAAAATAGGAGATTTACACAATATACAAAATATGCTAACCTAAAATAGTAGACTACAAAATATTCTAATTAATATTTACATAATCTATCAAGTAACAATAACATACCCTTTTAAACTCGACTAGAAAATTGTGATTTTTGGTTTTGAAATTATTAGTTTTGATTCTTGATCAATTACCTGATGACAGGGCACCAGGTAAGAATGCTTTAACACTGTTCTTCACAAAAACAGCCTGCTATATTTTAAGAGTTTTAAGTTCTGTGTATTGACGTTCAAAAATATGATTATGCAATCAGCTCTAGCACCTTCTTGTTCGGGTTAAGCAAAGTGTTGCAACTCTGGTTTCTTAACTCAAATAAAGATGAGCTAAATGGGACATATATATTCACACATTAAGAAGATGAAAAAAGAAGTAAAAATGAGGAAGAAAGTTTTATACTACCCTTTTCAACTTTGTGAGCACCAACAAAACTAATATGAACTGGCACATATGCTTGGGCGTTGGAAATTGCACCAGCTCGCTTGTATACAATATGAATCGGGTAATTCTTTCAACAAGTAGCCGGGAAATTTTTAAAGTATGATTGACACTCCTTGCACACACTTAAGAGATACTAACACTTGTATATATGTTGGATATAACTCTTCATCCCATACTATCTGTGAATCTAAAAAGAATCTTGATCTTAACATCTTTACCTTAGACAAATTAACCATTTTATCCAAGCCTTATCAGAAATTCGCAGGGAATTCTCCAGAAAATCATAGAGCACCGGTTCCTTTAGGCTCAATAATGAAAAGGCTGAAAGATGGTCTTGGGCTTGCACATATCAAACCCAACAGAAGAAAAATTCTTGGGCAATTTGAACGATTGGCCTTATTCGGGGATGGTCTTTAATTATTGGTCCTCAAATTGCCGGTCTTTAATTTTTGTCCTTCATCTAAAATACTCCGAGGTTCTGGGTTCGAACCCGGCTCAGTCAAAACAAAAAATGTCCAAGGCAAAGTTTCGTAGCAAATTAGGCCTATTCGGACAAAAAATAGGCCTTAACTTTTGCCTTGCAAAGTAAAAAAAAAAAAAAATTGCCGAATAGGCCTATTTTGCTACGAAACTCTGCCTTGTGATTTTTTTTTTTTTAACTGAGCATGAATTTGAATCCAGGATCTCGGGATATTTTCGATCACTTTTTTAAGCGAAGGGAAAAATTTAAAGACCAGCAATTTGAGGGACAAAAATTAAAGACCATCGCCTTTGAAAGCTAAGCCGTCCAAGAAAATGAAAATTCTTGGATACAGTTTGGAAAGAGCCTATCATCCTGAGTTGGATGTAAAGCCTTAAAAGTCCAAGCCCAAACATGGACCAAATTTGGGTTGGGCTAAAGACCAGTAAGCCTATTAGATATCATGGAAATGTTACATGGTTAGATAGGTTTGAAAGAACTGAATACACGGTATAGCCCACTTTAAAAAACTTTCAATTTTACCATTTTTAATAAGTTCGTACCAAAAGGATCCCTCCATGATGGCATATTGCTACGAGCCTACGACCTATGTTTGACTCTAGTCTTGTGATTTCTCCAGATGCTGGTTGGATTTTTGACCTTGATGATAACCACTCCCAATATGGTTTTGCACCTGTGGAGGTAACTTGATTAGTTGATTTTCTCGAATACAAAAGATTGTAGCTCTTTCAATCATCAAAGTTGAATATTGTGCTTTAGCCTTTACATCTATTGTGTATTGACGTAAAAGGAAATCAGTTCGAACCTACAACTTTTTGTTTGAAAACTTGTCATTCTATATTGGGTGGGTGAAAAAAGGATCTAGGAAATCAGTTCGAACCTACAACTTTTTGTTTGAAAACTTGTCATTCTATATTGGGTGGGTGAAAAAAGGATCTTGTTAACTGTTACGGTTTCCATCCATTAGGACCATGAGTACACCATTTCACAAAACTCTAAGCAGCATTGGTGCTCCAAACTTAAGGGACTATTTGGTTTTTTTCCCATTTATTTTATCTCTACAATTCTTTTCCGAAAAACCAATTAAAAAAAAAAGTTACTTTTACAGACAAAGGAAATTATGAAGTTTAAATGTATAAGGTTAATATATCAAGAGCCTGTTGAACTAGATATTATTTTTCATAGAAATGTTTTGGTCGAATTGTCGCACCGCAACCGTTATCCTTCGGGTGCGCACAGGGTAAACCCAGCTCCTGTGTAATAGCTGGCAAATCACACAGGAGAGATAACCAGTACTAGACAAGCTCCATGCGAAGAGCTCGACCCAGAAGGCAAATCCCCTGCTGTCGTAGGCAGGGTAGTTCAAACCTGAGACCTTCATTATGAAAGCCCCAGGCCAAATTCCATACCAAATTCAAACTCCATTTTGGTGAACAACTTTTTCCAATTCCATACCAAATTCAAACTCCATAAATCATCATCGCCATCTCTTTCTCTTTATTTAAACGCCAGAAATGACCATTTTTTCAAAGTCATGCCCCATTCAAACGCCACTACTTTTCACATTTTTTTAATGCTATGTCTTATTCAATCCAATACCATTTTTTCCCAAACTTCTAATAGATTCAAAACCAAACTTGTAATATATTCAAACACCATTGACAGGCAAATTTCTTATTTGTTCAGACACCGTTCTAAGGAATTCCACAAAAAATGCTTAATTATTACTTCCTCCATTCTCTTTTACTAGTCGCATTTGCATTTTACATTCTCTTAAAAAAATATTAACCAGGTGTTTATTTTACTGAACTACTCTTATTAACTATTGCTTTAAAAATTTAAATTTGACTACTGGTACTCAAGAACTTTGGGAATGGTTACTTTGAAAATATGAGAAAGCTACGTGTTTGTACTACTATATTTTAGAACATCACCCTTGTTTGTTTCCTCTTTTTTTTTTTCGTGTCTTTGTACTATTTTATTTCACAAAAAAAAAAAAAAAAAACCTTGATTATTAGATAAAAGAAAGCTTTTTTCTTAATCCTACCAATGAAAAAAAAAATCACACTTGACTAGATCTAATAAAAGAAGTCCGACTAAACATAAAACGTATGATGCTTGACTTATTTCTTATACTAGTATCTGGCCCAGATCAATTGTTATAAAATATATATAAAAATAGTTGAAATTTATCTATACACATTCTGAAAATATTTAATTAAAATATAAATTTGAAACCAAAATATAAATATTTATCAATGTTTAATTAATTCTGCAAATGCTATTTGTCCAAAAAGAAGCCCTAGCACCAATACCAACAACAACCAATTGTCTGCAACATAAGAAAAAGAAGAAGCAAGGAATGAAAAATTAAGTGATCAAATGTTTACCAAGTGTGGCTAATAAGTTAGAAACAAAATTAGGAAAATAACTCGCGAAAAGCAATAACTCACAATCACAGACACAATCCTGTTGAAACAGACATCGTCATAACTTGTCGGAAATATATAAATAGCACTAAAATCCGTATGATATTATAGGCAAAGAAATCAATAGATATTATGAAAGAAAAACAACCATAAGATAAATATTTGATCTTTTTACATTTAATTTTCTTACATTTAAATTTACTGATCTACTGACAGAATAAATATATAAAGAACTCGCACAGCTCTAAGAGACTTTAGGCAAAATGAAATGGAGACTAACCTCGCTGCTGCTGTCTCGACTTCTCTTTCCAGGGAAATCAGCAAAACATATCTTTTGTAATTGAAGATTTATGTAAATTTTTTGTAAATGTCAGTCTTAAATAGGAGAAAGACAGTTAATTAAGTTGGTGAATTGTAACTTAAACTTTATGTAAAGAATTTAAAGGAAATTAAACTGAAGAAAGTGAAGGGACAAAGAATCCACTCCAAAGTCCAAACGTCTGTCTTTAGATTTTCTACCAAGTAGAGGAATTAAGTAGATGAATATGGCCCATATATTTATTTTTCAGTTGATTGAATTTAGTGCACTAATTATTAGGTAACTCTTAAAAATTATTATTTTCTGTAGCATCAAAGAGAAAGTTAACGTACTGCGGTACTGGTTTCATGAAAAAGGTAGTATATCTATTTTTCAAAGGGTATTATAGTCACTAACTTCAGAGGCGGATCCAGGATTTGAAGTTTCCGGGTGTCATGCGTCATTCAATCAATTTGGGCTTCGGGTCGGATTATTCGTCTTTTCGAACTTTGATTCGGGTTATTTGTCTTTTCCGATGAAACATTTATTTATAGCAATATACAGAAGAGAAAAGCATAAAACTTCAATAATATTACTAATATCATAAATATCCATCATTCATTTACAATTGTCCTCGACGAGGTTTCATCTTCTAAAAATGATCAATGACGACATCATTACTTACATTTGTGAATACATCACGCTCTATGTAACAAACTGAAGTAAAGCACCGCAAATTTAAGCAGCCAACAAAAAACACACAAAGCAATATGCCAACTTCTTTACAAAAATGTACATACCCACAAGCAAAATTACACTTTTATACATAACTCTACAAAAAGCACAAGCAAGATTACAACTTTTCTATAAAACAGTACACACCCACAAGAAATTACAACTTTTATACATAAATGTACAAAACCCACAACCAAGATTACAACTTTTATACGTAAATGTACAAAACCCACAAGCAAAATGACAACTTTTATACATAAATGTACAAAACTCACAAGCAAGATTGCAATTTTAACACAAAAAAGCATTTTTGTAAGAAAAAAAACTCAAAAGAAATTAAGAAAGAAAAACGAAAAGATCCTTACAATGGGTCAATGAGGAAGCAGCCGAATGGGATTTTGGCTTTGGAGCAATGAAGAGGGTTTGTTTAGTTGATGAGAATTGAGAAGAGTTTGTTTCTTTGATGAGAATTGAGAAGAGAGAGAGAGGGTTTGTGTCTTTTTTTTTAATGAGAAGGAAGAGGGAAAGTTCTATTTTTAACTTTAAGAAATAAACAAGTCAAAGATTAATAAATTAAATTAAGTCAACAAAGATTGTTACTGCTCATTGTTGTCTGTTGAGCAGCACTGCAGCAAGGGTTAAAAAATAAAAAAATTTATGCAGCCGCTGGGGCTCTATCCCGCGACCAAAGAGCAGGAATCAAAGCCTCTGTCCACTAGCACCAGCAGGTTACTTTGTAGTGAGAGTGTCATTTTAAATATTTGTACATAGCTTCTGTATATATACATATATATACACAGGGTTTCGGGTGAGGCTTGCGGGTGGCGTGGCACCCTCCCGACCCTTAATAGATCCGCCCCTGACTAACTTTATAGGATTATTTTAATAATCTAACTTTTAACTATGTTGCTTTCCACTTTTACTATAATATGATTACTAATTACTAATAATACAAGAAAATATTAAAGTAGTGATTCAAAGGTCTGCACAAAGCATCCTGAATTAGCAAGGTTCGAGGAAACTGCATTCTAAAGCGTGTGAATATAAAATTTTAAATTTAAAAGTTAAATTAAGTTAGTTTAAATATTTAGTGATCGTTTGGTGCATGGCCAAAATTATCCCAGGATTATAATCCTAGGTCTAATTTATTCGATATCTTGGGACTATTTTATACCATCTAGGAGATGGTATTGGTATAAAATAGTCCCAGAATAAGTTGTATAAGAACGTATATCCCAACTTATACCATGCGATGCATTTTATACTTTGTTTGGTACAAGGTATAAATTTATCACAAGATAAATTTATACCTTCTATCAAGATATAGTATAAAAATTAGTGTTGGATATCCCACCTTATACCTTATGCCAAATGACCCCTTGGAATCATAAACGTTAAGATCCCGTTATAACGAAATCCTACAACTTAAGATCCAGTTAACAAATCAGATGCCAAACTTGTTATCTTGCGCAAACTAAGACCGCCACTAAAGTCAAAATTGTACAACATTGAACAGTCAATTTTATAGACAAAATGACGAGCTAAAATAACTTCTACTTACGAGCAGTTGTAGGAGGATATATAGGATTTCGCTTTAACTAATTTGATACTCGCTCCTTCAATTTACGTGAACCTTTTATTATTTAAGAATCTATAAAGTAGTTCTTTTATCATATTTTTCTTACATTTTTCTAAAGTATTTTCATTATAAATTATCATGACTTATAATATTTTTAATGTAATTTCTAAATATATAAATTTTATTTTTATAAATTTGAAAAATCTATATCAAAATATAAGGTCAAAGTTATAAAATTTGATCTTCATATTTCGAAAAGATTCACGGGAGTATTTCTGATTCAAGTATGGAAAGATATTCCTCTTTCAATGAATCCATATGACGCTAACTTAATTTAATTAATGGAGCCGCTTACCCACGCATATTAGAGGGTTAAAAAAAAAAAAAAAACTTCCACTTGATACACCTTGTTCTTCAAATTACATATCTCTGCTCTTTTGTGAAGATGTATTTGTCTCCTAAGTAACTAAAAACCAGAAAAGCATTGAAGTGCAGCTACCAAAATGTCTTCTACAACAACCTTTGTACATCGACCACTGCAAGTTTCCCACCGTCAATTTCCTAGACTTAATAGATGTTCCACCTTTAAATTGGATTTCCCTAGCAAATTTTTCTGCAAAAAATCCATCTCTCATTCTACACGATACGCAATTCCCCTTATTATGGATTCCATGAAGAATCGAGCTGCCACCGGCGATGAAGGGATCAGTCATGGAGGTTTAGAACAAGAAGGTCTCATTGATGGGTCCATGAATTTTTCTTCTGGTGGAATTCAGACTATTCTCAACAGCCTGGTTAGTCAACTTTTGACCTTTTTTGTTTTAGCAGTTATTCATGTTTCTGTAGGTCTCCTCCATAAAAAGAAAGGGGCTCTTTGAATTTTTCTTGTCTGCAAAAAAGTTTTAGAATTGTAAATTTTTGTCATATGTAAGCACCCAAGCTGAAAGAAGCAACTTCAAGAGGAAAATTGGAATGGAAATCTTTTTGCCTGGGGAATAATTTTTAGCTAGTTTATTGGGTTTAAGTAAATAATAGCTGAGTTTGAAGATGGTGGGTTTCACTTTTTTTACTTTTTTTTTAATATTGATTGGTGTTTTTTTTTAATTTTTTAATATTGGTTGGTGTTTAATATGAGGACCACACATTTTTTTTTAATGCTTACGGACAACGAAGCATGGGTTGAGACCCATGCTTCTATATAGTAGTAATTCTCTTTAAAATTAGAAAAAGAAAAATTGTTTCTTTCTACCTCAATATTACCAACTTACCATCACCGATCCTATAAATAGAGAAAAATAACGAAATAAAAGGAAAAGATATCCAATTTTTTGTTCTTTTTATTTGAACAAAAATTTACACGATAATATATCCGCACTTTGTGCGATTATATAGAGTGTCATTAAATTTACAAACTAATTTCCCCTAATATTCGAATATCATTAAATTTCGAACCACACAAAAATTTATAGTATGTACTACTCCAAAATGAAAATGAAAATGAAAGAGTGTGCAACTAACTTGTCTTAATTCAAAAAGAATTCATGAAACATTAGTCAAAAAATGAGGCTTAGCGTATAAAATTTATCCAACTAAATACTTATGAATTGTTATTCTTTTTCTTTCATACTTAGTGTGGAGTAAATTATGTTTAACCAAAAACTTCATACTTATAATGCTATAATTCAATTAAATTGCAAGTAGGGACAACTTCAATTACATAACATTTGCTTGCTCAGTAATAGAGAACAACTAGCAAACTATGTCCGTGCGTGCACAGGGCCCGCATGATTAATTTGGTTACTCAATTTAGTTAGCCTTTATGGTTTGTATATTTTGCAAAGGATACTGCGACTCTCCTAAGTGAGTCTCCATATTTTTTTTCTTTTCCTCTTAATTTCTCAATTGTTGTTAAAATTTGTCTTATTTTGGTTATGTTCGCCTTTTTTTATATTTAGTAAGTTGACAATTCAAATATCCTACATGTCAAGTTTATAAACACAAGATTCAAAGGATATTTTATTATATTATACACATTTTTAATTTAGAACCACAAGATTCAAAAGTTTATCTTTATTTATTAAACTCCGTGTCTAGTCAAACGTAGACACTTAAATTGAGACAGATGGAGTACATACCAAATGAAGGAAATGAAAGGACAATTGACACGCTGACACGTGGGAACTTAAAAAGTAAACACACAAGAGGTAGTATTAATGTTAAACCTTTGAAATGTACACATGTTAGTCCCGGCTTGAGTACAATTTCAGTTGCTTTTTGTACAACTTATTGTTGATTTGTTCGTCCACCTTGGGCATTTGTTATTAAATTATAAAAAAAAATTATCTTATTTTGGTTATGTCCGCCTCTTTTTATATTTAGTAAGTTGAAAATTCAAATATCCTACATGTCAGGTTTATAATCACAAGATTCAAAGGATATTTTATTATATTATACACATTTTTAATTTAGAACCACAAGATTTGAAAATCTATCTTTATATCGTAAACTATGTGTCTAGTCAAACGTAGACACTTAAATTGAGACAGGGGGAGTATATGTCAAATGAAGGAAATGAAAGGACAATTAAGACACTGCGGACCCACGAGGACTTAAAAAGTAAACACACAAGAGGTAGAATTAATGTTCAACTTCTGCAATGTACATATGTGAGTCCCTGCTTAGAGTACAATTTCAGTTGCTTTCTGTACAACTTATTGTTGTTGTGTTCGTCCACCTTGGGCGTTTATATATAATAAGAAAATTATAGAATAGAAAAATAGTCATATATTTTTAGTAATGTGGCCAAGTAATATAGGACGAAGGGAGTACTTCATTTATTAATTCTTAAATAACGTGAAAAGTCAAGTATAGTAATGTGGCCAAGTAATATGGGACGAAGGGAGTACTTCATTTATTAATTCCTAAAGAACGTGAAAAGTCAAGTAATGTGGCCAAGTAATATGGGAAGGGGGGAGTACTTCATTTATTAATTCTTAAAGAACGGGAAAAGTCAAAAGTGAACAAGTAAAAGTGCACGAAGGAAATAAATATGTGTCGGAGAATTAAAATTGAAGTGCATACATGTATACATGAGAAGAGAATAAATATTCAGGAAGAACATGAAAAGTCAAAAGTGAACAAGTAAAAGTGCACGGAGGAAATAAATGTGTCGTAGAATTAAAATTGAAGTGCATACGTGTATACATGAGAAGAGAATAAATATTTAGTGCAATGACATATGTCCATGTGGGATTTATTAATTATTAAAAAAACGTGAAAAGTAAAAGGTAAACAAGTAAAAGTGCACGGAGGAAATAAATTTGTGTAGGAGAATTAAAATTGAACTGCATAAGTCAATACATGAGAAGAGAAGAAATATTTAGCAAGAACATGAAAAATCAAAAGTGAACAAGTAAAAGTGTACGGAGGAAATAAATGTGTCGGAGAATTAAAATTGAAGTGTCTACATCTGTACATGAGAAGCGAATAAATATTAAGTAGTATGACATATGTCCACGTGGGATAAAAAAGTAGTTGGTTAAATTGTGCAAGTTATATAGCTTTGGTACAAACATTTATTGCGTGTACAATTTATAAAGCTTTTGGTACAAACAGTCAATGTTGTGTTGGTCCCTCTTCCATACTTATATATAATAGAAATATTTAAGTGACAGTGCTAAAATAAGAGAACTTATGACACAAGTTCACCATATATATTTCTTTTATGTTATTACTATAGTACCAAAAAATTCTAGGCAATAAAATTTGTTCTTCAGCATGGAGAAAATTCAAAAAGTTAGTAATGGTATCTCTCTTATCGAAACCATATCGTGTACTTTGTTTGATAGCGCCCTAGCATGCGCATCAAAATGTCTACAATCTTAGTGCGTAGAGGAGAAATTTCTTGATTCTTGTAAACTAATCATTCATGCGATAAAATAACTCAAAAAAAAAACAAAAAACTATAATATTTTCATTAGTCTTTCATTTACGACAGCAACACATAAAAATAAAAAAATAAAAACAGGAAGAAGGAGGGATAGCATATAATTTTACTATTATGATATTGTTGTAAAAAAAAGGTTATAACTATAGTGGTCGTTTGGTTTGAGGTCAAAATAGTCCCGGGATTGTAATCCCGGGATTAATTTATACCATCTGTTGGTATTATTTTATACCATATGAAAGATGGTATAAAATAATACCAGTATAAGTGGGTTAAGAAGGTATAAGTTGAGTTATTCCAGCACTAATTTTTATACCACGTTTGGTACAAGGTATAAAATAATCCCGGGATAAATCTATACCTTATACCAAACGTGGTATAAAAATTAGTACCGGTATAAATCATGTTATACCTTAAACCAAACGACCACTTAAGGACATAATAACCGACACAGACTCGCATTCCAGATTAAGCACTATATTTACAAATGAAACAAAAGTAAGGAGTTGGAAAAGAAAAGAAGAACAGAACTAAGGGGGGATAAAATAAAAAAGTTTAAAAGGGAAGAAGAAAAAGAGGAACATACCTGTACTGTTCATGGACGTTGAGGTTGAGAGAGAGCATATATTGATGCTAGAACATCCGTTAGCCCAAGAGACACAAATGAAAAGTCACGACTCTTAATGTGGAAACAAGAGGAATAGAGGCGTATTTAAGAGGATTAATAATGAAATGATGTTTGGGATTTTTAATAAAACACAAGTGAGGAAAAATTAAGAAAAATGTCAAAAATTTGAGAAAAAAGATAAATGTCATTCTTGGCTTTAGAGGCATGCCACATCCCCTCCCCTAAGCCTACCTTTATTATATAGTTAGATTAGATAGATTGTTTTGGCTTGCCGTGGCTTGCGGAGATAGATTGTTTTGGCTTGCCGCTTGCCCGCTCAAAGCTTAAGCTTGAATTTTCAATAATAAGATATGTTGAAGCAATTTTCTAATTGTTTGTTGTAAATTGAATTTTCAATTTTTGTAATGTGAACTCTTTACATTGGAGATTGACCCTGAATAGGTCTTGCATTTGCAGTAATATCATAATTTGTCCTCACTACAAGTCCCTGGTTCTCAAAAGACCGGTAGTTTTATTTACTTCTGATCAGGTTCGACAGGCAATTTAATGTGCACATTTTTCGAATGTTACCTGCCATAAAGAATGTAATTTGTTGTATAAATATATATCTAAACTGAAAAGCTTGAACTGTACATGTTGTTACTATTCAACACCTTTGGTATCAATCTCATTAGTTTGGGAAATCTCCCCTCACAGTATCATGTTGGTCCAGCAGACCTGAATGTTTTGCAACTCTTTGTTCATTATTTGATCAAATTTCTCAGCCAAGTGTCTTAGCTAGCTATTTCCAGCTCTCAAAATTGCTGCTTTGAGGCTTGGTATTGTTAAGAGTTTTAATGATTAGTAGTCCTAATAATGTACAGAGTAAGTGGCTGATGGCTGCAGTTTTTGGTATTGTCTTCCTCTGGAGGCATGATATGGAAGTACTATGGGTTACATCAGGTGGTGCTCTCAATGTTCTTCTCTCAACTGCACTGAAGAGGATACTTAACCACGAACGTCCTGTTCCAACATTAAGATCAGACCCTGGGATGCCTTCTTCACATGCGCAGTCGATCTTCTACACTATGGCATTCTGTATCATCTCAAGTAAGCTTCTCATAGTAATTGAACAAATGCAGAAATTGACTTGGTTTTTGACAATTCTTCATCCATATATTCTAATTGATCGTATAAATCGTGTGGAATTCATGCAGAGGCGGATCCAGGATTTAATACTTGTGGGTTCCAACCCATTTCAAACTAAAAAAAAATAAAGAGACAAAGCAAAGACCTATAGGTGACCAAGGGATTCGAACCCTTGACCAAAAGTAGTCTAGTTGTAGTTTTGAGCGGGTGAACCCATGTTCTATCTCGTAGTCACCTAAGCGGCAGAGTCTGTAAACTCAAATGGTCTGAGAGTTGCCTTTGGCTTCTGAACCTCTGAAACTGGACTGGAGCAAGCTACCAAGCTCCTCTTCCCCCTTCATCACTCTCTATCTCCGGCCCTTGCCATTAGTTAGCTTGCACTTCCCTTGCTTGCCCTTTGAGTTTTCAAAGTCAAGGTGCCTTTCCCTTTTCCCTTTTTCTGCCTTACCTCTTACTGAAGTGAAACAACTGACTGTTGTCTACCTTTGATTATGTCTTTCGGGTGAAGGTCCTAGAAGCAAAGCTTTAAGAGTTCTTTATTGCCACTGGACTAACAACACGCTTTATTAATGGGCTCCCAAATAGTATTTTTTATATAGTTGCTGAATTTTTCAATACAAATACAGGATCCGCACAAATACATGGGGGTTCCCGGGAACCCCCATATAATTAGCTAAATCCGCCCTTGAATTCATGTGCTAGGATTATTTTTTGGTGCATATATAACCAGCACCATTTTACCTCGTGTATTCATTTCCCCAAATGCTCTGGTTTTTGGTACATAGATCCGTCGTTTAGGCCATGTTCTACTTTGAATTTTCTTGTTATCTCTTCTGGCGTTTCCTGAGGAATTACTTAGATAATCCATGTTTAGTTCTCATTTTTCTTATTGTTTGACACAGTGAAAGAGTATTTCGGGTTGAATGGAATAACTGCAGTCAGTAGTGCGCTTATCTTTGCGATGTGCTCATACTTCGTAAGTGTTTTATTTTGTTAGTTTTATCAAGTGCTTTCATATGTTGAAAATAATATAAGTATGTGTTTTTTCCTTTCACTTTGCAGTCATGGCTACGGGTTTCACAAGGATTTCACACGTTAAGCCAAGTAGCAGTGGGTGCAGTACTAGGATTCTGTTTTTCCATTTTCTGGCTCTGGCTGTGGGATGCCATAGTCATGAAGGCATTTATAGCTCGCTTTTGGGTTCAGATTGTAGCTGTTGTTGGTGCTGCTGGTTTTATTGTTGGTTTTCGCCTATACGTGATTCGAAACTGGATCAATGACGACTAATATTGATTGTTTACAGTGTAGTGTGGGTACAAAAAAATACAGAACATAGATTATTATTCATATAGTAACTGACAATAATGAAGGAGTACAAAAGCACAATTTCTTCTCAAAACTGTACCTCTCAGTGTCATTATTTTGCATTTTACATCTTGTCTATTGGTCTCATACGAATTAAATTATGTTTACACCTTGTGCCTACTGACAAGTTAATAAGCCGGGGAACATGAAGGATGGTTGTGAACAGGACACCATAGGACTTGCCTCATAATAAAGACAAGCATTAGAATACAATCGAGAAGAGACAAAGTTAAAAATCCACGTGCTCAATGGCAGAGGCAGAATTTTCATCAAAAGATTCAACGAAGGATGTTTGGATGAACCTCTTATCCCCTCTAGCTTAGCCCATCAACAAGGCTGTATCAAAAAAGGAATACCCTAAATTCAGATGAACTTGTCCATTTAACACCTTATTTCCGTTATTATGTTCACCCTCATTTATTTTAGTTCTTTTCTTTTGGCAACAAGACTGCCTTTTTATATGATTAAGTTTATGAAATATTCCATAACTACCATTTTGTGCTTTTAATTATTAGTAGATTCTATTTTTGAACCACAGCCTCCTCTATAATTACCTTTCTACCACACAAATGGTGTGAAACTGTTGACAATATCTTCAAACAAAATCAGCTGAATGAAAATTGCCGAGGAAACAGAACTGGGAAAAGCAACAATACCACATATCAGCTTCAAGGATTTCATTCTCAATCTGCCTTTTTATGGTATTCAAATTTTTATTGATCTCATGTACTTGATAAAATAGCAGATAATCTCCTATTAGAAATTGCTTTTATTGTTGTATTCAGCAAATTGAACCAATTCAAAACAATATAAACTGAGGTGATCGTTGACATATTTAAAACAAAGAGTACCATAAAATTACATTTCACCGTGTTTGATAAGTACTAGGTCATAGCATTTTATCATTAACCTTAGAAAGACGAGTATTCGGTTATGTTTCAAGCGAACGGAAGAATAATTGAATCAGGTTGCATCCACTGGGATAAAACTTACAAGTATTTAGTCTTTGGAATTAAATCACTTCACCACACTCACGTAGTGAGAAAATGCCTTGTTACACGAAGAATATAGAAAGGGGATGTAGAATCAACAAATAGAAAAGGAAACAACAGTTGCTTCGTAAGTACAGTAAATATTTTGGGTAATGCATATCTGGTAAAATATAACAAAATAACAAAAATAAGCCTAGTACGACACACATGTTTAAGAAACGAAAATGAATCCATAACCATCAAAGATATATATTCCGCGAAGAACAAGATTTATCTGCAAGCATATTAAAGTAAATCTTTTCCAAATTTTAGTAAAGTAGTCATTATCTACCAGCCCGACATGTTCCAAATATGTACACGAGCAATTTTCCCAGAGGAAAAAATCCAACTGTTTCCTCAAACTCTTTTAACATCTAGCTAGTTAGCTTGTCACATGAACTGAGATGTAATAATATCAAAACAACAGAAATTCGAGGCCGAGGCCATCACAGAAACGGGACTCAAGATCAGGATTAACGTAAATACATACTTCATTTATGTACTCTTCCAATATCCATAAAACAAAAGAAGAGAAAAAGAAAACAGTACTCGAAACTTGTAGAACTACTGAAATTGCCTGTTCTATTATACAGACAATCTCTCTCTCTTGTAATCCAAGAGTAGCACTCTGTAAAGCTAGTATATTTTGCTTCTTTAAGACCCTATACATATCAAAGTTAATCAGAAAGAACAAAAAAACTAAAAACTAAAAACAAGTACAAAGCATGCAATTAATATTCTAAGCGGCTGATGGAGCAGTAATATAGTGCAGAACACCAGCCTCTGAAATTGCAACCATAAATTTGTTAGCTTCAGTTTCGCCATCAACAGCAGCCACGGTGGCATTCTTGTAATCCAATGACTCGTCATTGTAAATATCCCACCAGTTCTTCACCAGCATCTTAATGTCTTCTCTATCCATGTTTTCTTCTTTGCCAGTATACCTCCATGGCTTAGACCCCGCAGCACAATAATGAACAACTTTCACCTTGTTAAGATCCACATTCTCTGGGTGACGCCACAACATAGCTAGTACCAAGTTGTAGTTGTTTGGAATTGGCTTGTAGACATCTTTGAAAAACATGTTCAAGAAATCCTGCAAAATTTTGCCAAGACAAAACCATTTTAGAAAGGAAAAAAATAGAAGACACGTGTGCTTTGAGCTCCAACTACATACATATAAAAAATTAAAATATATTAGTGTATCATATATAACCTATTTGGTCAAACTTTTAAAAATTTAAAAGTGTTTTGAAAAAAAATCTTGAGAGTTAAAGTATTTTGACAACCAAAAAAAAAAAAGGTAAAGTTTTTTGGATGGTGGTAGACTATTTTCAGAACTGAAAAGAATAATATTTCTTTTGAATTGGTTTAGAAACTTTGATTATGTATAAATTCCTGCCTTAATATTGACAAAAGGTATTTTTTCCAAATTGTTAGTTAAACACAACTTGATACTATTTCAAAATAATTTTTTGAAAAGCTTATTAGACAGATTTTTTTTTTTTTTTTTTGAGATCTGATCAAACAAAAACTTGAATGCACTGCTCTAGATCTTTGGATTCGTTCTATTATTCAAGTATAAATTACCTGCTCAGCAAATGGAGTAGGAGGGGTAACTTTGAGGGTCTTCAAGAGATCATCATAAGTGGAGAGACTTGGCTCAAAGACAAACATGCCAGCATTGAAGTATAGCGGTGGCTTAGGGCCCAAATCTTCAGTCCACTGGACCTTATCTGGGCACTGTTGGCAGTACCCAACCTTGTATTGTGGGGTGTGACTCCAAGTTTTCTCACAGAAACAGTCCATCACCGCATAGAAATAGCCATCTGGCAAGTCAAAGAGGTGGTCTATGTTATCAAACACCTGGATATCCCCATCCAAGTATATCATCTTGCTATACTCCACAAACTGCATTCATTTGTTTAAAAAAGACATTTTAGCACCAAACTAAAGCGCATCACATAAATTTGAGACAAACGAAATAACATAATATAATTCTCATACCTCCCATATACGGAGTTTGGAATAGTTAATGACATAATAGGCCATAGCAAATTGAGTTTGGTTCTCTGGAGGGTAAACAGGCTCGATCTCTCGAACGATGCAACCTTGGTTGATGAGTATACGTCGATGTTCCTGAGGGACGTCAGGCAAACAAGCCACAACAAGTGGATAAGCAGATTTTGCCTTTCTCAATCCCTTGACCAAACCAACCACACCTTTCCAGTAATCACCGTTGCCTGCCAAGAACGTCACATAAGCACGCCTTGGCAAACTTGCTGCCTTGGCCAAACTATTAGCCTTGGTTGCAAGACCAAAAACATTAGGTGCCATTTTTGTAACTTAGAAATGAGGATTTTTGAGGGATTTAAGATGAGAAAAAAGAAGCTAGCTCTTGAAAGTTTTGAACAAAAGATTGTTTTTATGTGTGTTGAAGAGAAGATTTCTGATGTTTGTTGATGGGTTTTGAGTGTTTCTGAGGTTGTTTATATAGGAGTTGGTGGAAGCAAAAAATATGTGAAATATAAATTGTCCCGGTACCATATTGCGTGGTGTCTCCGCAAATACGGTGTCGTTCTCACTTGTTTCTTTGAAGTAGCACACTTGGAGCCTGGAATCTGTATTTTTCTCCACACAGATCGGACTGTACGTGTTGTATCAGGTAAGATCCAACGGCTTAAACTTTTTTCCTTTTTTAATAACACTCAAATACAAATAGTGACGGTTACCTGTTGCTCGAGAGATATCTGGAAACTGGGCGGTGGTTTGAGTAATATTATTGTTTCTTTTTCTACAGTAATTAATTAAAGTAGAAAACTAGAATAATCTTTCATTTGGTCCACCGTTATTTCATTCCTTAAATTACCCACAAAAATAGAAACCTGGATCTCACTTTCGATTGAGTCATTTATTTGCGATAAAGTTAATTACTTTAAACACTGCATGTCATCATGAATTTCATATACATTAATCTGTTTCAAATCAAATCCTTAATCTGTTAACGAATAAATATTCTACACATGTTTAACACTATCTACTATGCATTTAAATCAAACACGTACACCTTGTATAAAATCAAATCTGACACAAAATTAATATAACTTGATTGTGGATATAAATTTCCTATAATGAAAACATACGTAATTATAACGTCTAAATTTTCCCAATGATTCATGCATCAAAAACCACCACCAACATATTTTTTCCCTGCCACATACCTATATAGTTATACCAAACTATTTTGTATTATTCTAGAGGAGTTAAGTAATTGTTCATGTAATATGAAGAACGTAAGTAAAGTAATATAGTACCTGAAGTAAAATAATCAAAAGGCTAATTGAACTAATTAAGAATGGAGAATTTTATATGTTAAAGTTATTAAATTTTAGAAAAGAAAAATAGCGTGTACATTTTAATATTCACTTTTCAATTGTACTCATTTCCTGAGAGGTTTTGAAAGAAGTATACGTCAAATTTTAAAATTCACTACTGAGTAATGAACGAAATTGTAATAGAAATTATAATTTTTACTAATTCCATAAAGACTTTGATAGTAGGAACTTTCATTTTTAATTTCACTTTATCTTCTAATTATTTTTTATCTATAATGTACTAGCGTTACAAATTATAAATTATATGGTTAAATGCTTGATTGAAATAAAAAGTTATGTGTATGTAATTGCGTCATTTTACGATGTATCATTACTGTAATTTTCCTTACTAACAATTTGCGTAATTTTCGCTATAAAAGTTTAACTATTCACTATAATCAATTTTAGAGCTCATTAATTAATTAGCTGATAAACATTAAGTGTTAATAAGTGTCTTTTAAATGCTGAAATTTATTTTTTAAAATAAGCATTTACATGTTTGGGTATAAAATAAAAGTGATGAAATTGATAATAAGCAATATTTCTATTAAAATGACTACTTAATATATTCTCAAAGTTATTTTTAAATTTTTTTAATTAAAAAGTATATATACTAGGAGAAGAACAAGGGATGAAAATGGAACGAGAAAGGAATTAGGAGTGCTATTTTGGGAACATAATTTTGAAAATTTAAAAAATATTAAAAATAAAATAGTAAAGTACTCGATTAAAGTAAGAGTGCACACAAGTTGTAAATGGGCGACCAACTTATGATTTTTATCAATTTGTCCTGTAACACTATTAGTATATAAGCAGTTTCGATCTTTAATAAACGCGTAAATAAGTTAAAAAATGTTTATAGGCTAGTTCCTTACAAGCTTACCCTAACAACCTGCTAATGGCTCTGATACTAACAAAAATATTAGAGTAAAAGTGAAGACCTTAATTTTAATCATTCAGGTCTCAATCATTAAGTGTAACTACACTCGTCAACCACCCGCATTAACCACCAACACGTACATTCGTCAACCACCCGCATTAACCAGCAGCTACCCTCGTCAACCACCTGCATTAACCACCAACACGTACACTCGTCAACCACCACGCATTAACCACCAACTATACTCGTCAACCACCCGTATTAACCACCAACTATCCCTATCAACCACCCACATTAACCACCAACTACACTCGTCAATCACCCATTTAAACTACTTGTTAGTCACTAGCACGATCCATAGTCACCACCAGCAACTACCGCCGTAGTCAGCACCACCACTATTAGCATCACTACCAACTACTACCATATTATTTCTTTAAAACATAATATCGATGTGATATCAGCTTAATTAGTGTTTTATTTTATTTTATATTTTTTAATGTTGAGATAAAAATAAATTTAATATATTCAATTGTTGCAAAAACAAACGATCTCAATTGTCTAGTATTCAAATCTTAATATGCATTTTAATATCAGATGTGAATTTTGATTAAAATATTTTAATCTCAATACACATTTTAATTTAAAATTCGAATATATATTTAATTCAGATGTCTTAATCTTAATCTTAATCTTAATATATATTTTTATTTTCAAAAAAAAAAAAAATATATATATATATATATAGATTCAGTTTTAATTTTAATAAAAACAAATGAGGCTTTTAGTCCTTTTTTTCTTAGTGCCCTTGTGCAAAGTAGTCCATAATAGATTTTATATATATATATATATATATTCAGTTTTAATTTTAATAAAACAAATGAGGCTTTTAGTCCTTTTTTTTTTCTTAGTGCCCTTGTGCAAAGCAGTCCATAATAGATTTTTGGCCCTCTAATATCAACTGACGTTGCCACCTTTTTTTTTTTCTTGAATTAAGGGACCACCGACGCTGCAAACCTGCACTATCAGAGGTCTGTTTAATTTAATCATACTTTTTTCGGAATGAACATATTAAGGAACATTCACAGCAAAAGAATATCTTTTCAAAAGAGACTGACGACATAGTAGAATAACATTCTTTTACAAGTTTAGTCTTGGAAAGCCGCAGGATTTGATTATAAATAGGAATTTGTTCTAAATATCCCAAGCAATGAATGTGCACTAATTATCTTATGCACCAAGATATTATCTTGTGCTTATCTTGGACATCCATATGTGTAAGTTTTATGGATTAGTCACCAAGTCTACTTGGTTACTTATCCATTGTATTTTGCTCCTATAAATAAGAGGCTCATATGTTATGTTGAGATAATAAAAAAAGCTATATTAATACAAAAGCAATAGTAACAGTATTACGTACTGTTTTACCTATTTGATCATTTTGTATCTTTTGTTCTTTTATAAGTTAAGTTAGTCTTTATTTCATACCACGTTATCAGTACGAGACTCTGTCATCTCGAGCAAATACTTTAAAAGCCTCGAAGGTATTGACTTACTTTTTTCTTAACTAATGACAAATCTTACTAAACGTGAATTTGTAGCCTTAGATATATCCGACAATAGCTATATGTCTTGGATTCTTGATGCCGAGATTCACCTTAATGCGATGGGTCTGCCAAACACCATCAAAGATAAAAATGAGGCATCAGACCAAGACCGTGCCAAGGCAATGATATTCCTCCGCCATCATCTTGATGAGAATTTGAAAATGGAATATCTCACGGTTAAAGATCCTCTTACGCTGTGAAATGATCTGAGAGATAGATATGATCACCTGAAGATGGTCACACTACCACAAGCAAATTATGATTGGCTTCATTTAAGGCTACAAGATTTTAAATCTATTAAGGCATATAATTATGCAATGTTTAAAATTATTTCTCAGTTAAAATTATGTGATCAAAATGTTACTGAGCATGATATGTTGGAGAAAACATTCTCCACTTTTCTTGCCTCGAGTATGCTCCTACAGTAGCAGTACCGAGAAATGAGGTTCAAGAAATATTGTGAACTCATTGCACATCTTTTAGTTGCTGAACAACATAACAAATTATTAATGAAAAATCATGAAAGTCGACCTACTGGTACTGCTCCATTCCCTGAAGTGAATGAGGCAAACTTTTACAATTTTAGGCGTGGAAGAGGTCGTGGCCCCAGTCGTGGTCATGGCCATGGTCGAGGAAGGAATTTTAATCATGATTCTCGTATTGCACCAAATAATATCGTTCATCACCAGCAGTGTAAAAAGAAGGCGGAAAACATGAAGCTGTGCAAAAGAAAAATTCAGAAAATAAATGCTTCCGATGTGGAGGGAAGGGGCATTGATCACGTACCTGTCGTACGCCAAAGCACCTAGTTGAATTGTATCAAGCCTCTCTCAAAAAGGACGAAAAGAATGTCGAAGCAAATTTTATTTCTGAAGATAATGTTGAACTCATGCATCTAGATGTGGCAGATTTCTTTGAACACCCCGAAGGAAAAATAGATCATCTGATCGGTGATGGATCTGTAATAACTTAGATATTTCATACATGTCATTTGTATTAGCTAATGTGGTTATGTTTCCATAGTTATGTAAATGAAGTGTGTGTAATGCTTTGTTTAATAGTAATATATGTAATAAAGCGTGTGTAATGCTTTGTCTAATCATAATATCTACTTCGATGTTTACTTTGGCTATTCTTTCGTTTTGAAGAATATATGGAAAATCCTCAAATATTATTTGGATCAATGACCAATCACGAAGATATTTGTGTGATTGATAGTGGAACAACGCATGCCATATTCAAAGATGAGAAATACTTTTCTCACTTGCTTAAGAAAAAGGAAAATGTTAGTACAATTTCTGGAAATTCGAAATTAATTTGAAGGCTCCGGAAGAGCTACTATATTTCTACCTAAGGGGACGAAACTTGTTATAGAAGATGCATTATTCTCTTCTAGATCCCCAAGAAACTTGTTGAGTTTCAAAGATATCCGCCGTAATGGGTATCACGTTGAGACATTAAATAAAACAAATGATAAAATATCTTATTATTACAAAGAATGTCTCCGGCCAGAAATATGTTTTGGAGAAATTACCAACTTTGTCTTCTGGCCTGTACTATGCAGAAATTAGTACAATTGAAGCGCACTCAATCGTAAACCAGACGTTTAACGATTTAGGAACTTTTGTGCTTTGGCATGACCGAATGGGTCATCCTGGATCAATAATGATGAGACGAATTATTGAAAATTCAAATGGGCATCCACTTAAGAACCTGAAGATTCTTGAAAGTAATGAATTTTCATGTGTCGCTTGTCATCAGGGCAAATTGATAACCAGGCCATCATCAATGAAAGTTGACATTGAATCCCCTGCTTTTGTAGAGCGTATACATGGGGATGTATGTGAACCTATTCACCCATCTTGTGGGTCATTCAGATATTTTATGGTTCTAATAGATGCGTCTTCGAGATGGTCTCATGTGTTCCTCATATCGTCTCGCAACCTGGCGTTTGCGAAATTATTGGCACAAATAATACGCTTAAGGGCACAGATCCCAGATTATCCTATTAAGGCTATACGTCTTGATAATGCTGGAGAATTTACATCCCAAGCTTTTGATGATTATTGTTTTTTAGTTGGGATAAAGGTTGAACATCCTACAGCTCATGTTCATACCCAAAATGGCCTTGCTGAGTCATTTATTAAACGTTTGCAATTGATAGCAAAACCATTACTTATGAAAACACGGCTGCCTACTACCGTTTGGGGTCATGCTATCTTACATGCAGCATCCCTTATTCGCCTCAGACCAACTCATTATAATAAATACTCCCCGTCACAATTAGTATTTGGTCATGAACCAATTATTGCTCATCTCCGAATCTTTGGTTGTAGTGTGTATGTGCCAGTAGCACCACCACAACGCACTAAGATGGGCCCCCAAAGAAGGTTAGGAATATATGTTGGGTTTGAATCACCCTCTATTATTCGCTACCTTGAACCATTAACGGGAGATTTATTCACTGCACGATTTGTAGATTGTCGATTTGATGAAACAAATTTCCCACAATTAGGGGGAGACAGAAAAGAAGAAACCAAAAGAGAAATAGCGTGGAAAGTTTCATCACTATCTCATTTTGATCCTCGTGCCCCTATATGTGAGCAGGAGATCCAGAAGATCATCCACTTGCAGAAAATAGCAAATCAAATGCCAGACGCATTTACTGATTTGAAAAGAATAACTAAGTCGCATATCCCTACAGAGAATGTGCCTATTCGAATTGATGTTCCAAAGGGACAATCTACTAGTGTCATAGCCCCTGAATCTCATCTACGCCTGAAGCGTGGTAGGCCATTAGGCTCCAAGGATAAAAATCCTAGAAAAAGAAATATAAACAATTATCAGAATTACACTATGAAAGGATCTCATGAAGAGATTCAAGATCTGATTAATCCTAATATTCCTGAAGAAATCAGCACACTCGAGACTCCAGTAAGTAAAGAACTATCATTAAGTTCTACTGGTGATGAGGTCAATTTGAATCGTTCAAAAATTGTGATGAATAGTGTTTTTGCATATAATGTTGCACTAAATATTATGAAAGGCACTGAAGATCAGGAACCTCAATCTGTCGAAGAATGTCGACGAAGATATGGTTGGCCAAAATGGCAAGAAGCAGTTCAATCAGAATTGAATTCACTTGCTAAACGTGAGGTTTTTGGACCTATAGTCCAAACGCCTATGTCACGCCCCAAAACCCCCCTAGACGTGACCGGCATCCGACGTCATGAACAACATCGGAAGAACCTAAACAACACAATAATAATACTTGAACCCACCAGGTTCAACATTCGCCTCCAACAGTTTATAAATTAAACGTAACAAATCGTGATTTCATGAATTAAATCAGCGGAAGTCTTTAATATCATATGAGTTAATCAAAACGTGACAAATGCCCAAGAGTTAAACCAAGACTCAACAACTACCCACAAGAATGTATACTATGGAGCTTCTAAGATAATGAGCAATGCCTAACTCATCGGGACGCAGCCCGAAACTAAAAGACGAAAAATAAAGATAGAATGGTGCCCCACGAACAATCATGTGGGCTTACCGAATAGTCTCGAAAGTAGCAAGTTATCTTAAGTCGTAGGCGTATCACGAACCTACTCCTCAATGATACCTAACATACCATAAAAAACAACAATGGTATGCCTGAGTACTTCGTACTCAGTGAGTGCCTCGGGGACAACAAGTAATATAAACATAGGATACGTAATACAGAAAGAAATTAGTCTTGCCAGTCAGGTGAGAGCGATGTAAAAATAGTTATCCAGTTTATGTATCTCAATAATAAATATCAAAACCCATTTATAAAGCCTCTTATCAAGATACAATTTCAAATATGCCCTTTTAATCAATTAAGATAGTCATCACCAACTCCATAAGAGAATAAGATTGTCACACATGCCAATATAGGCCCAAGAACCAATCACATCGAAGGGATGACCGTAGGGTTCCCTTGTTACAGCGCACCACACCGGATGGCTAGGCACAAACACAGGCATAAACACACCGGAATATGAAAATCTCGGTGACCACTCATCCTCCCGAATGGCTAGGCGTAAGCACACCGGAATATGAAAACCTCGGTGACCACTCATCCTCTCGAATGGCTAGGCGTAAGCACACTGGAATATGAAAACCTCGGTGACCACTCGTCCTCCCAAATGGCTAGGCGTAAGCACACCGGAATATGAAAACCTCGGTGACCACTCATCCTCCCGAATGGCTAGGCGTAAGCACACCGAAATATGAAAACCCCCGGTGACCACTCATCCTCCCGAATGGCTAGGCGTAAACTACACCCCGGGTAGCGAACCCAGCGATGGCCACTCTTCCTCCCGAATGGCTAGGAAATGACACACTAGGATCCATAGTGGCTACCCTTCCTCCCAAGTAGCTAGGCCAAACATCATAACAAAGTTCATAGCATAGAAGCCGATTCACAAATTGTCTCAAAGTTATCACATCATCAATAACATTAACGTTCATTATGCATATCGAAAGAATAAGTCATTCCAATCAATGTTGTGAAAACGTACAACTTCTTTACAAAGATTTTCATGTCCCAATTCACCAATGAGAATGTCATTACCAACTCTTAACTAGCATTACTAAGCATCTCTCATAGAGGAAAACATTCATAATAGCTTATACATATATAGGGTTTGTTACAATCTAGGTTTAATGTGGGTTTGTCCCCTCACACACATTAACCAACATTTAGACATGAATTAGAGTTCAACGAAACATGAAAAGATTGCTTTTCCTTTCATTCATTAGAGAATCTTGAATAAAATTTATACTTCCAACAATAGTTTCAAAAAGTGATTTTCATTCAAAATAAGTTCTTAAAAGAGAGACATACAAATCACCTTTATAGTTAACAATGATTTTGAAAGAGACATACATTAGGGTTTTGTATGAGAAGTTCACACTTTTTACTCCATAAAGAACTTTCAAGAAAAAGACATATATTCATAACAAGGTTTTTAAAAGTGAGACATACAAATCATCCTTATAGCCAAAATATGATTTTTAAATGAGACATACAAACCACAACCAAAAAGTTCGTAAAAATCGATAGAAAGAGTATGCTCAAAAGAGACATACCTTAATTTGTTAAACAAGGTTTAACAAATCACTTTTCTAATGAAGAACACCCAAACCCTAGCTTGAATCACTTTGGGAAGAATTATGTTGCAAACCCTAGGTTTTGGAAATAAAATCATGTTAGAAAGGGATTAGGAATTTGAATTCAACCTAGAATCATGATAACACTTACCTTGTATGGTTCTTGAGGCTTGGGACTTGTACTTATTGACTTTAGGGTAATTTTTCGTGAATGGAGTGCTGGGGAAATAAACCCCAAACCTTAGATATAACTTAAAATGCGAAACCCGACCTTTTGACCTGAAACCGACCCTGTTATGCGATGGTCGCGCGACACACAACCATACTCAGATCATTAGTCAGAGTAGGGGTTTTTGTGCGATCGGCGTGCGGCGCGGGGCCATTGCACGCGCCCTCACAAGCGGCATGTGTCAATTCTGCATAGTGTTCGGTAAAATAGACATAACTTCTTGTACGTAACTTTTCTTGGGCTGGGCGACCTACCGTTGGAACGATATTTCAAAGAGCTACAACTTTCATGAAGGATGTTTTTCCAAATTCGCAACACATTTTCATGAAAATCGCCCAGAAGACAGACCTACCAAAACTTAGGCGAATTTAAGAGGCCTTAAGGACTTCACTAATTGGTTTGACTTCAAAATGACCATCTTGCACCCGAATTCATCAAGAATGGTTTCATATAGATATAATATCATCTTAATACTAGATTTTTACACATTCACACCTAGTTCAAGTTTACGGGGTGTTACAGCCTAATGGTGTAAAACCAGTTGGCCATAAATGGGTCTTTGTAGGGAAAAGAAATGAGAGAAATGAAATTGTGCGATACAAAGCACGCCTTGTTGCACAAGGATTCTCTTAAAGACCCGACGTCGACTATGAAGAAACGTATTCACCAGTTATGGATGCTATAACATTTTGATATCTCATCGGTTTAACTTTATATAAAACCCTTGAAATACATCTGATGGATGTGTTTACAGCTTATCTTTATGGCTCACTTGATAATGAAATTTATATGAAAATTCCCGAAGGATATAAAATGCCTGAAGCATTTGGTTCAAAGTCTCGGGAAATGTATTCAATCAGATTACAAAGATCATTATATGGTCTAAAACAATCAGGGCGTATGTGGTACAATCGCCTCAGTGAGTACTTGATAAATAAAGGTTATATAAATGATGCCATCTGTCCATGTGTCTTTATTAAGAAAACAAACTCAGAGTTTGTTATACTTGTTGTTTATGTTGATGACATAAATCTCATTGGAATTCCAGAAGAGCTCCAAAAGGCGATTGAATATTTGAAGGAAGAATTTGAGATGAAAGATCTTGGAAAGACAAAACTCTGTCTTGGTATGCAAATTCAACATTTCGCAAAAGGGATCTTTATCCATCAATCTGCCTATACTGAGAAAGTTTTAAAACGGTTTTACATGGACAATGCGCATCCTTTAGGTACTCCTATGGTTGTTCGCTCACTTGAAGTGAGCAAAGATCCGTTCTGACCTCAGGAAGAAAACGAAGAGCTACTTGGTCCTGAAGTATCATATCTTAGTGCAATAGGTGCACTTATGTATCTTGCTAATGCTACAAGGCCTGACATAACATTTTCTATTAATTTGCTAGCAAGATATAGCTCTTCTCCTACACGGAGACATTGGAACGGGATTAAGCATATATTGCGATATCTGAAAGGAACTAGCGATATGGGTTTGTTTTATGCTAACAATGGTAGTACAGATCTTGTTGGTTATGCAGATGCAGGTTATTTATCTGATCCACATAAAGCTCGATCTCAAACGGGCTATCTGTTTACATGCGGAGGTACTGCCATATCGTGGCGATCTACAAAGCAGTCTATTGTAGCTACTTCATCAATCATGCTGAGATAATAGTTATACATGAAGCAAGTAGAGAATGTGTGTGGTTACGATCAGTGATACATTTCATCAGAGAAAGATGTGGCTTGAAATGTGATACCAAAGTACCCACGATATTATATGAAAACAATGTTGCATGCATAGCTCAACTAAAATGGGGCTTCATAAAAGGAGATAGAACGAAGCACATTTCACCAAAGTTATTCTTCACACATGATCTCCAGAAGAATGGTGATATTGATGTACAACAAAATCGTTCAAGTGACAATCCTGCAGATTTGTTTACCAAATATTTGCCAACTTCAACTCTTGAGAAGATGATATTCAAGATTGGAATGCGAAGACTCTAACATCTGAATCGTGGTCTTGATCAGGGGGAGTAGAATACGCGTTGCACTCTTTTTCTCTATGCCAAGGTTTTGTCCCATTGGGTTTCTTGCCAAGGTTTTTAATGAGGCAACCCTCAAAGCGTATTTGTAGATATATGTACTCTTTTTCCTTCATTGGGACTTTTTCCCACGGGGTTTTTTTCTAATAAGATTTTAACGAGGCACATCATCTATTAATGGACATCCAAGGGGGAGTGTTGTAAATATCCCAAGTAGTGGATGTGCATTAATTATCTTATGCACCAAGATATTATCTTGTGCTTATCTTGGACATCCATACGTGTAAGTTTTATGGATTAGTCACCAAGTCTACTTGGTTACTTATCCATTGTATTTTGCTCCTATAAATAGGAGGCTCATATGTTATGTTGAGATAATAAAAAAACTATATTAATACAAAAGCAATAGTAACAGTATTACATACTGTTTTACCTATTTGATCATTTTGTATCTTTTGCTCTTTATAAGTTAAGTTAGTCTTTATTTCATACTAGAATTTGTGTTTTTTTTTTTGCATTATCTCCTTTTTATATATTTTGATTTTGATTATTTCGTTATCTATCAATAAATGAACATTGTTATTCCAAAATTCCATATACAAACATATAAGTTGGTTTACAACACACGTTCAAGATTATTATTTTTAATATTCTATTACATTGAGCAAGAAAGAATAACGGATCTGATTGATACTTCTAGACTATATATATAAATAGTGAAGTTAGACTTCTCTTGTTGATTAGTGGTACGCGTATATATGGGTAAAACAAAAACTTTTTTTTCTTCTTATGCTTCTAAAAACAATGTGTCAAATTGGTAGGGACAAAAACAGTATGATAGGATTGCACGTTATAAAGTAAATAGAATTATAGAAATTGCACAAACATTTACCATTCTTTTGTAAAAAATTGTTGATCCAAAGTTCTTTACCTAGGAGTACTAGGTTTTCTGCTTAATTTCTTAGCTCATTGATGATATTTCCATTACATACATTTTATTGAATAAATCAGTGTTTGACAATGTTGTCGAGAATCAATATCTAATTTCAAAATTAAAGTTAATGAAAATATAATATAATTATAATGCTAGATTATTTAAATAATTAGAGTCATTGTTTTGCTTCGAACCAAATCGATGCTAGATCTATTTTTTTTTTCTGAAAAAGAAAAGATCTAACCTACATATTGAGAAAATATTTGTTTAAAAATGGCAATAACCACGTAATGACATCAAGACCTTGTAAAACATATGGGGTTGTATTTTAATCAGGACATCTCATTTTACGTCACCTTATGGAGTATTTTATAATATGCTTGCGTGAATTTTACTTTTTCTTTTTATAATATACATTTCCTTTTTTGCTTACGTACAGTAAAATACAAACTCTTTTACCCACAATAGGGGTTTTGACTCTGTAACCGTTGCCGACCAGGTACCAGTTTAGGATCAAAATTAAGGCGTAAACTCATCCAATATGCATCCACGTGGCTAATTCTTGCCACGTGGTGTGCCCCATAGGCCATTGCTCGTCGGTGTGGGCTATCCATTAAAATGTCCTTCAATGAGGCAGGTCAGGGAGGTTAAATAATGGGCCCACCTTGGCCCACATATCAAGCGCGTTCACTACGCGGGCTAAAAAAATGCAAAAAGAGGTATGCTTTGAGCTACTTTTCCTGACTTGTTCTATTTAATTTTCGGTTTTTTTTTTTGTGAAGTAGTTATGTTAGTTGGTCATTAGTTACACTAGTGTGTGAAAGTTCAGAAGAATTGACAAGTGTGGTTAATTTTGGATGATAGCGTTAGGATAAGGAGATAATTCTATTTAACTCAAACCGACGAAAACGTTATCCTTAGGAAATAGAGTAGTTGAGGATGAACATTTGACTACCGACTGATGAGTAATATTCTAAGGAAATTGATGTGATCAAGGAAGATGGCGTGATTTGTTGCTGCGTTGAAGAGTCTACTGGAGTGTGGGGTGGGTCATGGTTCTCACAATTTCCAGACTCTGTTGCCCGTTACGCGACAGTATTGACTATTAACTCCAAATTTGACAGCTTCATTAAGATTAAAGATGACAATAATGTTAGAAAAAATGTACTTACATTACATAAAATTTTTTATTTATATTAATTATTTCGACTGATATCATAGTTGATAAATGTGAGCTCAATCGTAGTGATAATTAAATATTAGATCGTGCATTTTATGTGTTTGGTAGGTCTACTAAGAAGGTAAGTGTAAGCTTAGCACAATGAGATCCGTAATGGGAGAACCCTATGCAAGGCACACTTGGGTCATGTCATTTGCATTTTTGCCCTATTTTGTGGTGGCTTTAATTTTTGTCAAATCGAGTTTATGCCTCTCGAGACATAAGTTACGGATTATAAAATTCACAAGTTATGCCAGCTCTATTAAAGAAACTTTTGTCCTGCTAAACATAAGTTTAATTTTGAAGGGAAAAAGTTATATACCAACCCATTTGAAGGGAAACCGTGCAAGTACTTCAACACACTTTTGTCTTCTCTTATAATATATCAAGAAAGTGATAGATAAATGTGTGGTAGCTGTTCCAATGACGTTGTCAGGCCAACACCCCAACCCCAATTTCCCCCTCCCCACCACCGCCACCACTGCCCCACCACCTCAAGTCATACTATTTAGTTGTTTGTCTAGATTATATATAAATGTTCGTGGGACAAAAATTTTTGTTAACTAAATAAACATCAGAAAAATAAGTATTTAAGTAACAAAACCACTTGTCTTTTTTAACCAAACACACCGTAAAGCGATTCTCTTTTATTTATTTCCTATCTTCTTGTCTTGACCTGGAAAGAGGCCTAATTCAATGCCAAACTTTTTATGGGTCTCTTGAAACAGGCCAGGCCCTTTTAGGAATTTCTAGGCCGAGAAGAAGGCTTTACTCTTGTAAACTTGGTTATGGGTCTGGAATTTCTAGTCAAGTAGCCCTTGCTGAGAAAAAGGCCTTGTCATGCCTACCTGAATATGGGCCTCTAAAATGAGGCCCTTTTAAGAATTTCCAATCATCTTTCCCCGGCTAAGAAAATGGCCTTACTCATGCAAGCCTGGCCATGGGTCTCTGAAACCAGGCCTTTTTATGGACTTCCAAACATGCTATTCTTGGTTATCATTTCATGAACCGACCTATATATGCTTGGGGAAAATGACCTAACAATACTACTTAAGACTCTATATTAGAAAATATAAGGATACTTTTTTTTATTTACAAAACATACCAACAAAATTACAAAGTATACCAGATTTGAGTTTAATAGGATCCCACAATTTTAAGCTTTTTTTTAAGGAAAATAATCTGATTTTAAATGTGGTCTTAATTTTAGGATAGTTATCTATCAACTTCTTCTTTTTTTTAAAAAGATTTCTCTCTCTCTCTCCTTCCATGATAGACACCATTTCTAGACCTAAAATTCATCTTCTCTAGAATAAATTTTCAAACCAATATTACAAAATATTTTTTATTACTGACCTGTGTATTAGTTGTATATAAAATTGGTTTGTATCGTTTGAGATGTGTGATCATTGTGTGTTTGAAACCTTTATATATTATATAAACTATAGTTTTCAAAAATGTTGTAAACTAATATATGTATGAAATGTGTATGAAATCTGCAATATATCATTTAGATATATGCGGTACAACGTGTATGAAATGCGAATAAATTCGATATGAATTAATGTATGAAATGTATATGGAATTTGATTTGTATCAATCAGAAAACTTATTATACATATATACTTTCTCATAATTTATACATACTTTGATCAAATTTTATACAATTTATATGTACTTTAGCATAATCAAAATATATATACAACTTTTAAATATATTTCATACATAAAAATTATAACTAATTTATATAGTTATACATATTGCATACTAAAATTTATACATATTTATTTTCTGGTGTATGAACTTTATATGAAATCTAGTTTGTATCAATTACAAAATTATTATACATATTTTCTCAAAATTTATACATACTTTCATTATAGTTTATACAATTTAAATGTACTATATCATAATCAAAATACACATATGATTTTTATACATGTTTCATATATAAAAATTATAACGAATTTATACAGTTATACATATTGCATATAAAAATTATACATATATGTTTTCTGGTGTATGAACTTTGTACATAAAAATTATTGATTAGAATGGAATTTTTGAGTAAAAGTTGGAGAAAATCAGGAACAATATCTCTTAATTTTGAATGGGGAGAGAAAAGTAGATGAAATAAAAGAGCAAAAGTTGGAGAAAATCAGGGAACAATATCTCTTAATTTTGAATGGAGAGAGAAAAGTGGATAAAATAAAGAAAACAGTTTATTTACTTCTTTTTAATTTGTCTGATTCGTATAGATTTTGTAACAAATCTATTGATATATTTTGTAAACTTAAAAGTATCGTCATATTCTGTAAATATACCCTCTTACTATGTACATATATGTTTTTTGCCCGTATGCTTAATCGGTGTGTAAAATGAGTGTGTTATATTTTCATCAATCCTAAACATTTCACATGCCTTATTCTTTAGAGTGCCATTTTTAAGACAGTTGATTACACAAATATTTGTCTAGAAAGTTAGTTCCCAGAGAAAAGAAGACTCATTGTGTGATATTTATTTAGGAAGTTAATTAATTCCCTCAAATTTGGAACACAAATGTTACTTTGGCTATCAGATAATTTTCGGAATAAATTTTAGTGCTTTTATTAGTAGTAGGGAAAAACACACAGAAGGGAAAAAGACTTCTTTCCCTTTTCCCTTTCATTACTGACAGAAGGATATATAATTGGAAAATTACAAGCATGTAAGTACCAACACAAGTAGTCAAGTACCAAAAAGACACCACAAGTACTAAGTATTCTATTAACCCACCTGGATGAATCATAATCATCTCTAAGAAGGGCTATTGCAAACACTTAATGAAATGTTATCTATGTCATGCAAAATCTTTTAGGACAGTTTTTCTGTCACACAAACTGCTTCATTTAAAGAAGAAGCTATAGCTCAAACTGAAAGATAGCATCTTATCATCAGTTTCCGATTCGCCTAGCATCTTATCATCAGTTTCCGATTCGCTTTCCTCTATTTCTATCTGACCAACCCCTTCTGGCAGCTTTTGCTCTATTCCATCTCTGAACGTTTCTCATTCTTGCAAATATTTTTCGAATCTGGTACAACTTATGAGATTGTTGAGCAATCAAATTTGCAGTTGAAGGGTTCTGGCTTAAGATGATCTCATATCCATCTCGAAAAGAGTCCATTCCTTCACTTAAAAGTTGCCAGAAGAGTCCCCCTGCTGCTGCTCCCCCGCGCTTGGCTGATGAATATATCGTGTAATAGACTGTGTTGTAAAGAAGGTCCCTTTGGTAGGAGCTGAAACCTGAATCTTTCGAAGATTTTCCGAACTCTGTGATCAGTAATGGCTTTCTAAGAATATATTGAGCATCTTGAATGTGGGAGTTTAGCCAATTGTTGAGAAATGATAGCTGAGCTTGATCATTTGAGTTTGTTATCCTGTCATATCACAACTTTATAATTAAGAAACTCTTAAATATTGTAACCATCTCATCTAAAAGTTCCTCTCTTAGAGATGAGACACTTTGTAACACATCTCTCAAATGCAGACCTGATTCATTTTCCATGCTCAAGCACATAACTGTTTTTGTTTTTATGTGACGATGAGACTTGAACTCAGGATTGCTGATCCGACATCATATCGAATTGTGTCACTTTATTTAATAGTTTAAACATTTAAATGAGACGATCACATAAAACACACTTGAAGTTTCAAGATAACTTAAGTGATATAATCTCCGTAAAGGATATTATTGTAATGTGCAGATGTGGTTCTGAAAAGTTTACCATTGATCAGGATAGGCATGAGCAGTGGCAAAATCAATGCCAGGGATACGGTTGTTGGCGATGAAGTCGGTTCCTATGTCAAAATTAGGATTCAGATTCCTCCTCTGAGGAGTTGTTTGTCCGTAGAATCCTTCTAAGCCAACTTCTAACAAATGGTTTCTGTCAATGGACTTAACATAAGAAGCCATCTCTGTTGCCCAGGCCTGCACACAACAACTGAAACTTAGTATAAATCCTTTTCATGCTGTTTCTCTCCAGAAAACATAAATTCTTGTATTAGGATGCAGTGACATCAAAAGTAATAAATGAGTGCACTAGAAATTGGCAAGGAAAGCAGATGACATTAATTTCTAGTCAACTACTGGTTCTTATGAGCATTGTCCATTTCTGGGGCATCGAAGTATGTGAACTAACATGGGATCTACAGGGATGAAAATTAATGGAGAACTTTAATTCTGGTACTTTAATACTAGTAACCATGCCGCACCCATATCAGATTCAAAGGGGTCATTTATATTCGTGGTAGGCGTCATATTAAATTTCCTATTAAATAGCCAGACTTAATTTTTTCCTATTACTACTTTGGATATTGGCAATTTAACCCATATCTATTTTAGAAACTTGCACCATTACTATTAAGGTGTAAGCCTTAATCCAAACTTCTGTAGTACATCTGAGGGGCCGGTGGTGTTATCGTCACATGGAGGATTGAGAAGTTACTGTAGTTGCAAAATGCAAACCAATTGTAGCATTGTACTTGAGTCATGTATCCTGTATCTTAGAAGGACAAACGACACTAGATTATAGTTTATACAGTATTCAATCTCACTTGGTTATTCTTTGTACTCCCTCCTTTCATTTTTACTTGTCCACAAAGAACTCAGTACTCTCTCTAAAAATACTCAAATAAATGAAGTGTATATTTTAATACGATACCCACATTAATTGATATAAAGTCGCAATGAACTTGGTGAATGAGTAGTTAATGTTGATGAAAAAATAAGAATTTTTTTTTATTTTTAAGTGGACAAGTAAAAGTGAAACTTTTAATATAGTGAAGGTGAGCAGAAGGATTATTATTTAATCTAATCCTGTATCACAATTTATCACCGTATTTCAAGGCTTAATTGTCTGCATCTAACTTGCAAAACCGTAAAAACCACCAAAGCAGAAAAGGAATCCCGACCCCAGTTTTAATTTAACGTTCAGACAAAAAAGAGGAATTAAAAGGTAAAGAGAGTGCAAGGAGGTGGATAAAGTGAAATTAAATTTAGCTTTTCTTCTTAAAAGTCGACCCATTGATTTAAAAACTCTGCTTAAAAATGAAACCATGGATAAATGCATATAGATGTGGAGAAAGAAAAAAGAACCTGAATGGTTCTTCCGGAGGGATCTGATGTGCATCTTGGTTCATTCATAAGCTCCCATGCCATGATTGTAGGGTCATTCTTGTAAACAACTCCATTGAGTTTGTTGTATCTATTGAGTACAGTCTGCATGGTAAAAACCAAAACCAAAACCTCATGCCTTTTTCTACACAATTTAAACTGACCAATTAGAATCAAGGAAAATGGTGAGATGCAATTTTGTGATTACCCTAATATGATTCTTGTAATAGCCCTTAACAACAGAGTTTCTGAAGAAATCATCATCCGAATTGAGGTACTGCCCATGACTTCTAGCCCAGTTCACATACTGTTTCTTCCCCCCAAAGCTCTCATAATTATTTGCAAAGCTTAATACAAGCTTAATTCCATACCTTCTTGCTTCAGATATCACAAAATCCAACCCCTTCAAATCAATTAGTTACACAAAAGTTAGATTTGGAGGAACATTAGGCAAAAAAAATTAGGACAAAACAAAATATGTACTACTCCCTCCGTTTTGATTTATTTGTCTTAATTTAACTGAACACAGAGTTTAAAAAAGCTGTGGCCTTAAACTAAAAAAGTACGTTAAATGAATCATAATGTCCTTTTTAATCTCGTGATCTTAAACATATCGGGTGGGATGTTGGAATTAAAGACGTTTTTTAAACTGACTAAAAAGGAATTGCAAGACAAACAAATTGAACGGAGGGAGTAGCAAAAAAGAGACCTTAAACATATTCTCATTGTAGGAGCCAGGAGCATATTGTAGTGGCCTGTATCCACCATCACTAAAAGCCCAAGTTCTAGCAACAGTAAGGCCATGGCTTGAAGCTTCTCCAAATGCGGCTGAAACTTTGGATCTTTGAGATGGGTCAGAAGCTACATACATTAGCCAGTAAGCGTTAAAGCCATTGGCATAAAAAGGGTCACCATTTAGCATGAAATGGATCCCTCGGGTTCTAATGAACCCATCCCCTGCTTCAACTTGAACAAATAAGCAGATTTTTTGCACAAAGAAAATTAGAACAAGTGTGTATGCTAAATGTTTCTTCATCTCAATTTTGGTTTTAGAATTGTGTGGTTTAGAATGCCAATGAAGGCGGAGAAAACATTTTATTAGCAGCTTAGAGTAGTGTGGGGCTCTGTAATACTTTGTGCAAATGTGGCCCCCCCACTGCTATTATCAGCTATCAGAGAAAGGTAACAGTGACTGCCAATTGGTTTGTTTTGGGAGGTGGATAAGAAACAAGAAAAGAAGGGCCAGCTGTTGGGTCCATCCCATATTTTAAGGAAGAAAATATTTGCCTCATTATTAGGAAGAAAAATATCTCTCTTACTTTGAGAAAGAAAACATATTTCTTATTTTGAGGGAGGAAGATTAGAAAGTAAAAATCTTCCTCCCTAATAAACAAATGGTAGAAGACAAATGATAGAAGACTTCCTATTTATAGGGATGAAAAATCTTTCTCTTTAATAAACAAAAGATAGAAGACTTTTCTATTTATAGGGATGAAATGAACCTATCATTTGAAGATACACCAAAATCACACACCAAAAATCTCAGACAATACATCTGAATGAGAGCAAAGTGAGGTATACCATAGACTGTGTAAGAAAAATAGTCTGTGAAGAAAAATAGAGTGTGAGGGATATTGTAGTGAGGTGGGAAAATCAAAAGAGTGTTTTTCTTTTTGAGTGTGTAGTGGTCTTAGGAGTATTTATACTCTTTACTACACAATGTAAAATTCCTTGTTATAGTGATATCAGTTACTCCTCTTGGCCGTGGTTTTTCCCTTATTCAGAAGGGTTTCCACGTAAAATCCCGGTGTCATTATTGTTGCATTTTATTCTTGCTGATTTAACCATAACTTAGTGTTCCGCGTTTATCACTAATACCGTGAATATTATTTTTTGCGGGTCTATTTTATTCCCAACAAGTGGTATCAGAGCCAAGGTTCTGTCTGAGTATACTCTGTGGTTGCAGCACAGTCTGAACTTCCACATCAGAAAAGAATTACTTTGGTCTTCGAATAAAATAGTATTTGTTTTTGTGATAAACGATGGA
Organism: Lycium barbarum; assembly: GCF_019175385.1. NCBI lineage: Eukaryota > Viridiplantae > Streptophyta > Magnoliopsida > Solanales > Solanaceae > Lycium > Lycium barbarum. The sequence continues at coordinate 92,854,545 of NC_083348.1, forward strand.
AGCCAACACTAGTAGAATGGTTACTTTGAGTGGCGTAAATTATGCCATTTGGAAGGGCAAAATGGAACATTTGCTCTATGTCAAGAATTTTCATCAACCTGTCTTTGCAAATAAAAAGCCTGATAATAAATCAGATGAAGAGTCGAATTTGTTGTATCGGCAGGTTTGCGGCTTTATTAGACAGTGGGTTGACGATAATGTGTTGAACCATATTTCTGGGGAGACACATGCTTGGACCCTATGGGAGCATCTTGAAAGTTTGTATGCTCAGAAAACTGGTAACAACAAGATGTTTTTGATAAAGCAAATGTTGGGTTTAAAATACCACGATGGTTCCGCAATGACAGATCATCTGAATATTTTTCAGGGGATCATGAACCAGTTATCTGCTATGGGCATTAATTTTGATGAAGAAATTCAAGGTCTGTTTCTACTTGGCTCCCTACCAGATTCTTGGGAAATTATTAGAACTTCATTATCAAATTCTGCTCCGAATGGTGTGATCTCTATGGATCTTGCCAAGAGCAGTCTTTTAAATGAAGAGATGAGAAGAAAATCTCAAGGTTCCTCCTCATCAGATGTCTTGGTGACTGACACTAGGGGGAGAGGCAAGAATCGTGGTTCTCAAAATAGAGGACATCATAGAAGCAAATCCAGAAACAGACTTAAAGATATTGAGTGCTATCATTGCGGGAAAAAAGGGCACACAAAGAAGTTCTGCCGGATTTTGAAAAAGGAGAATAGAGATAAGGAGGAAAAGCAAGAAGATGGCAATCGTGTTGCCGCTGTCACTACAGAAGATCTTGTTACTGTCCTTGATGCAGATCTGATAAATATTGCTTGTGATGAGTCAAGTTGGGTTGTGGACAGTGGTGCCGCATCTCATGTGACATCAAGGAAGGAATTTTTCTCATCCTATACTCCGGGTGACTTTAGAACATTGAGTATGGGTAATGAGACTGTATCTAGGGTGGCTGGTGTTGGAACGATTTGTTTGAAAACTATTACTGGAACTAAACTAGTTTTAAACAATGTAAAGCATGCACCTGATGTTCGTTTGCACTTAATCTCTGTTGGTGCTTTGGATGATGATGGATATGTCAGTACCAATGGTGCTGGAAAGTGGAAGCTTACTAAAGGTTCCATGATTGTGGCTCGTGGCGAAAAGCGTCGTGGTCTATACTGGACTACGACCTCTTCCTGTGTTGATATGGTGAATGCAGTTGAGAGCAATAGCTCTTCAACATTATGGCATAAGAGGCTTAGCCACAGTAGCGAGAAATGACTAAATGTTCTGGCCAAAAAGAAATTATTGTCAAATTTCGAAAGTGCTAAACTAGAAAAGTGTGAGCACTGCTTGACTAGAAAACAAAATAGAGTTTCTTTCAAGTCTCATCCCCCTTCAAGAAAGACAGAGTTACTTGAGTTGGTGTATTCAGATTTATGTGGTCCAATGAAGACAAGGACTTTGGGTGGTGCACTTTACTTCGCTACCTTTATTGATGATTGCTCAAGGAAACTTTGGGTCTACGTCTTGAAGACTAAAAACCAAGTATTGTGTGTCTTTAAGCAGTTTCAGGCTTCAGTTGAGAGAGAAACTGGAAAGAAGCTGAAGTGTATTCGTACTGATAACGGTGGTGAATATTGTGGACCGTTTGACGAATACTGCAAGCAACAGGGTATCAGACACCAGAAGACTCCTCCTAAGACTCCTCAACTTAATGGTTTAGCAGAGAGGATGAACAGGACCTTGATGGAAATAGTTAGATGTTTGCTTTCTGAAGCAAAGTTGCCGAATTCCTTTTGGGGTGAGACTTTGTTGACCGCCACATATGTTATTAATCTATTCCCTGCGGTTGTTTTGCAAAGTGATGTTCCAAACAGAGTGTGGTATGACAAGGATGTTTCCTATGACCACTTGAAAGTGTTTGGTTGCAAAGCTTTTGTACATGTGCCTAAAGATGAGAGGTCAAAATTAACTGCCAGACAAGGCAGTGCATCTTGATTGGTTATGGCCTTGATGAGTTTGGTTATAGGCTATATGATCCAATTAAGAAGAAGCTCGTGAGAAGCCGTGATGTTATCTTCATAGAGGATCAAACCATTGAAGATATTAACAAAGCGGGGAAGATAAAATCTTCAAGTTCTGAAGGTTTAGTTAACCTTGATCAAGTCCCTCATACAAATGTTGATGAAGTTGGTGGGCTCGATGACGATGGTGATGCCCAAAATCATGTTCCAGATCAGCATGTTGATGATGATAACTATGCTGCTATTGATAAGGTAGATGCTTCTACTCATGAAGTCGTGGATGAGCCAGATATTCCACTTAGAAGATTTACTAGACAACATGTTCCTTCTTCCCGTTATTCACCTAATGAGTATGTATTACTCACTAATGGGGGAGAACCTGAATGTTATGAGGAGGCCATGGAAGATGAGCACAAGGATCAATGGATTGAAGCCATGCAAGATGAGATGAAATCTCTGCATGAGAACCATACTTATGAGTTGGTGAAATTGCCTAAGGGCATGAGAGCTTTGAAGAACAAGTGGGTGTTCAAAGTTAAAGCCGAAGAACATAACTTGAAGCCCAGATACAAAGCTGTGAAGTGGATACTTAGGTATCTAAGAGGAAGCTCAGATGAATGCTTGTGTTTTGGAGGATCAAATTCAATTTTGAAGGGCTATACAGATTCTGATATGGCAGGTGACCTTGATAACAGAAAATCCACTACTGGATATTTGTTTACTTTTTCAGGGGGAGCTATATCATGGCAGTCGAAGTTGCAGAAGTGTGTTGCACTGTCTACAACTGAAGCGGAGTATGTTGTTTATTGTGACAGTCAGAGTGCAATATACTTGAGAAAGAACTCCATGTACCATGCGAGAACAAAATACATTGATGTCCGATATCATTGGATTCGTAACCAGGTAGAGAACGAATTGTTCCAGGTCAAGAAGATTCACACGAGTGAAAATCCTGCATATATGTTAACCAAGGTGACTCTTAGAGACAAGTTCGAGTTATGCAAAGAACTTGTCGACATTAACTCTATCTGAGAAGACGAAGATGCCTCCTTCAGGTGTATGGGTCTGGAGGGGGAGATTTGTTGGGTCCATCCCCTCATTTTAAGGAAGCAAACATCTCCCTCATTTTGAGGAAGAAAAACATCTCCCTTGTTTTGAGAAAGAAAACATATTCCTTGTTTTGAGGAAGAAAACATATTCCTTGTATTTGGCAAATTGTCAAGTGCTTGCTTGAGTCACTAATGACATCAATAGGTTCATTTCATCCCTATAAATAGGGAAGTCTTCTATCATTTGAAGATACACCAAAATCATTTGCTATACACACCAAAATCATTTGCTATACACACCAAAAATCTCAGACAATACATCTGAGTGAGAGCAAAGTGAGGTATACCATAGACTGTGTAAGAAAAATAGTATGTGAAGAAAAATAGAGTGTGAGGGATATTGTAGTGAGGTGGGAAAAATCAAAAGAGTGTTTTTCTTTTTGAGTGTGTAGTGGTCTTAGGAGTATTTATACTCTTTACTACACAATGTAAAATTCCTTGTTATAGTGATATCAGTTGCTCCTCTTGGCCGTGATTTTTCCCTTATTCAGAAGGGTTTCCACGTAAAATCTTGGTGTCATTATTGCTGCATTTTATTCTTGCTGATTTAACCATAACTTAGTGTTCCGCGTTTATCACTAATACCGTGAATATTATTTTTTGTGGGTCTATTTTATTCCAACACCATTATCTTTGAAGACAGGAATCATTCATTTTCAAAGTCAAGGTAAAATGTCAAGTTCGTCGGTGTGTAATACCGAAACGTTAGCATTAAGGACAAATATGACTTATAATAATTTGTTAATCATAGGATAAAAATAAAATATGTTGTATATTAAAAATGTAAAATTTAGACTTTTTTGCAACAATGTTTGTAAATAGGCCTTATAAATATACAACTGATTTTCAACTATATGTGTATATTCGTCCATGGTCCAGACTCCTTAGCTCCCTAATTAAAGTAGCATGCTCCCCTTTTAACTTAGGGAATCATAGGTTGCTTAAGTCATCAACCATATTCCATAAGGACAACTTTCTCTTACAACATTAACCTTCTAGGCCAAAAGGTCTCCATGATTTCTTCTCCTGAGATACACAACGAATATTTGCATGCGGAAAAAAATGTACTTGAGCACGCAAGTATGATTATGAATTAACCAAGCGCGAACCAGGGACTGCCGACACTTTGGTTAAAAAAAAAAAAAAAAGGCTTGGGCCAATGTGGAAAGAACAATGTATGGGACCATATGTGAGTAGCTTTTCCTTTTAGCTTTGTCGTCCTACGCAACCGTCCATTTGTATATGTTATGCATCGCAGATTAATGGCCATCAACTGCTACTTACTACTACTAAAACCAACAGGTCAAGTGGTAACAGAGTAATTGTAAACCGCGCCAATTTTTAGACCTATAGTGATCAACCATCCATTATAGTACTACAAGTACTGTGTTTATGGAAAGAGGCAGTAGATGTAACCACAGAGAGAGCGATCCTTTCCAACCACAAAATTAATTAGAGGGGAAATCTTTTAAGAAAGAAAGCCACAATTTTGTGGACAATTAATGTGCCGATATTTTTCTGGAAGCATTGTGAATTGTGATACAGCTCTCTATCTATGAGCGATGTCTTTGTCTGATTTCTACATTATTTATTATGGTGCACTTTTAAAAGCATCTCTTTGACGATCATCTGGTTGAGAACTCGATTCTTATCATTTTAAAGCTAGACTAGATCTGCCTCCCACAGCCAATTCACGAGAATATGAAAACTACGTATAGGGCAAGTATTTTGCAAATTTTGGATAAAGCGTAATTGGACCTAATTTAAAAAGGTTTCCCTGTCCTTATGAAGATTTTTAAGGCCCGTGACACAGCCACGTGGCTACAACTTACGAACATCAAGGTAGGGTTTCTAGTTTCAACAGCCCATGTGAGAAGAAGACAGCAAGCAACTCTCCTTTCTCTTATGATATATGATTTTCCGTACTCCTTCTCTTCCGAAAATAACGTCAAGACAATATTAGAGAGATGATGATGATAAGTGTAACGCTTTTTATATAGTAGTTCCATATGTGAAAAATTTATTTGTTAACGATAATTAGAAATTGACATTCAAAATTCACCTAGAAAATTAAGAATCTCAACATCTCAGACTCGTAGTAATTGTGGTACTGGGTATGTGATATTGCTAGAAACAGTATAAATTAGTAGCTCCTTTATTCTCAGACACAATTCTTGAAGGAGCTCGTTGGTCCTACTTGGTTTGGTTAAAAACATTTGGCGGTGAATGAATGGACGCATTTAGAGGCGACATCTGCGGCGAGATTTATCATTTACCCAACTTTTGGTAAAGACATATCGAGTGGGGGTGTCGAGCGATCTATCATCGAGTCCGGAATTAAAATGACAAAAAAAAAAAAAAAAATTTGAACCAAAATATTTGAATAAAAAAAAAGGTGACACAAATATCGTTAGCGCAGTAATTTACTGGGCTAAAGGACTTAACCGTAACAGTGCGGTTAAGTCCTTTAACGCAATAAAATACTGCGTTATAGAATCAGTACTTTTTTTTTATAACGCAGTATTTTACTGCGTTATAGAAACGGTAAAAGAAAAAATTGGCCAACTTTATTTTTTGCAACACTTTAGTGTTTTTTTTCATACTTTGATCAATAATTAATCGTGTGTTAAGACTCCGAAATGTTAATATTTTGTATAGAACCTGATTTTTTTTCTGCGTACAATAATATAGGCTCAATACATCAACAATACGTAAACGTTCGGATCATCATTTCAGGGGTTGAAAAGGTGTCCAAAGTAAGTTTTGTTTTAAGTGTTTATATAGACGTCTATTTTTGTTTGAAGACTTGTTGTCATCTGCTTAAAGTTTTTTATTTTTAGGGTTTAGATTTAAGTGTGTTATTTTTTAAAGTGTAACTTTATTTTGAATATCCGTGATTTTTTGCGCTTGGACGTCCGCTTTAAGCGATTTTTTTTTTTTGCAACATATTTGAAAGAAAGTTACGCATAAAAAAATAATACACTTAAAGAACACTTAGTGTTTTTTTTCATAAAAAGATCGCAACATCTTATTTTAATAATTTTTTTTTTGCAACACTTAGTGTTTTTTCCATACTTTGACCAACAATTAATCGTGTGTCAAGACTCCGAGACGTCAATATTTTATATAAAACCTGATATTTTTTTTGCGTACTATAATGTAGGCTCAATACATCAAGGATACATAAACGTTCGAATCATCGTTTTAGGGGTTGAAAAGGTACCCGAAGTAAGTTTTGTTTGAAAATTTTAGGTTTAAGTGTTTTATTTTTTAAGGTTTTGATTTAAGCGTGTTATTTTTTAATTAAGACATAACTTTATTTTGAATATAAATCGAATTCTAAAAAATATAGGGAGAAAAACTAATTATAAAGTGGTCAAACTTTAGATGGTCATAACTTTGCGCTGAGATGTCCGTTTTACGCGATTTTTTTTTTGATCTTGCGTATTTTTTCGAGATCTACGCGGACAAATTTGGCCGAGCCGATTTTTAAAAAAACACTTGTTATCCTATTCAATTTCAATTTTCCCCCAAATTGGCTTGAAGTTTTTAATTTTCTTTACTTATAATATGATGATAAGTAATAGATTTCAACGTAAAAATCCTGGAGCAATGTAGCTCTGAATGTCAATTTCACTTTTGTGATTTCAATTTTTCAAAATAAAGCTAACTAATTTTCTCGACATATAAAGTTGACTAAAATAACCTTATAAAAATAGAACACTAAATCTAAAGTTTTCAAACAAAACTTACTTCGGGCATCTTTTCAACCCCTAAAATTACGATCCGAACGTTTGCGTATTCTTGATAGATTGAGCCAACATTATTGTACGCAGAAAAAAATATCAGATTTTATATAAAATATTGACGTTTCGGAGTCTTGACACACGATTAATCGTTGGTCAAAGTATGAAAAAAAACACTAAAGTGTTGCAAAAAATAAAGTTGGGCAATTTTTTTATTTTTTTTTACTGTTAAGGTACTTATGTCACCTTTTTTTTTGGGAATATTTTGATTTAAAAGGGGTTTTTTGGGTCATTTTGATTCCAAACTCCATATATTTTTTATTTTTAAAAGTACTGATTTTTTTACTAAAAATATAATGCAGTATTTTCCTGCGTTAAAGGTACTTATGTCACCTTTTTTTTGTTGTTGGGATATTTTGATTCAAAAAGTTTTTTTTTGATCATTTTGATTCCGGACTCTCTATCATCACAAATTCACAAAGATAAATCGAGCCATGGGTCCCAATTTGTGGCCTACATCTCACCAGTAGGTGATGCAGCTGCTGTAGAGCAAGTACCCCTAGGTGGAGTGATACCCATACTTGCACCATACTCATCAATAAAACCACAGACAGAATCTTGTACCTCCTTGACCCTCTTGGATTTGGTTGGTCAATGGTCATTGTGTACCTGGTTGGCCTACATCATTAGGTTCTAATCTTGTGCTTTCTATTCAGGTGGTCTTTTAAAAGATAATTAGGAGTCGGAGGGATAGAATGGGCTGGATTATTAATCCAATGAGATTAGAATTAATCCTATGTTTGGTTGGTTGGATAATTTTTTTGATATCCCACCCAATCTCATGTAGATGGGATAAAAGGTGGGATAAGGTGGGATTAGTAATCCCAACTAATCTCATCTTATCCCACCCAATCCCATCTATATGGGATAATTTATCCTCTTACCAAATGACCCCTCAGTAATCTAATTCACAACCCAAAAGCTTGGATTAGTCGGGTCAAAGAGTATTGCACGTGATCTTCAAAATGTTATTATTGGAATGATACATAGGAAACAAATTGTTGATTTGAGTTTTTAACCAAGATTATCCCTAACTTGATTATCTTTGAATTTACTTGTCGTGATACGCTTGTGACCAATTAATATGGTCCATTAAGCAAATAGGTTTTTTGTCATCTTGGTCCAACCATTAACAGATTACAACCGTTAACCAAATGATGGAATTTGGCTATCTGAGCCTCCATTTTAGGCAATTGGAAAGTTCAGGTGGTCACTTGGTGATAACACCATTATTTTTTCGTTATAGATCTTCTGTAGCTGTAGGACTAAAACAGTCACCCACTGAAATCGCAGAAGGATCATTTAGATTACAGGCATAGAAGGACAACGGATAGTTCAGTAACCGTTTCGATAGAAACTACTGTTAGTTCTGTGAAAACCCATTAGTTTCTGTTGGAATTATCCTTTGTATTTAGGAGTCATTTATTTAATGTTTGTTTGGTCTTTTATTTAGTTGAATTGGTCAGCTCCTAGTTACTAGGAAGTGGTTGAGATAGTGGAGTCTGTTAGGAGTCCTAGTTAATGTTCACTTAGTCGTGGGTTTGTGGGTTTTATGCTCAGCACAAAAGTCTCTGTAAAAGCCTATATAACGGCTTCCCCTTGTTGCTATTTAAAACATCCCTGTTTTTGCAATACTTTATTTTCTTCTGGTGTGTTTTCATCTCTATTTCATATCAGTTTGAGTTTGTTCAATCTGAAAAATATTAACAGTGGTATCCAGAGCTAGGTTATCCTGAGAGGGAAAACAAGTGAGGCAGCCAAAATTTCTTTCATCTCCTTTTACATTTAACCAATGGCCACATAAAATAATTTTGTGCAAGCAGCTATTCCACGCTTTGATGGTCACTATGATCATTGGAGCATGTTAATGGAGAATTTCATGCGGTCCAAGGAGTATTGGCAGGTCATCGAAAATGGAATTCAGCAGCCAGCAACTGGCACAACTTTGACAGATTCACAAAAAGAAGAACTCGAAGCTAGAAAGCTAAAAGACCTGAAAGCAAAGAACTATCTCTTTCAGGCAATTGATCATCCCATCTTGGAAACAATTCTTTGCAAAGAAACTTCCAAAGATATTTGGGATTCCATGAAGAAGAAGTATCAAGGCTCTACAAGGGTGAAGCGTGCACAGCTTCAAGCTTTGAGAAAGGATTTTGAAACACTAGAGATGAAGGAAGGAGAATCTGTCACCAATTATTGTGCTAGAACAATGGAAATCACCAACAAAATGCGTTTCCACGGTGAGAAGATAGACGATGTTGCCATTGTGGAGAAGATTTTGCGCTCGCTGACACCAAAATATAATTTTGTGTTCTGCTCAATCGAAGAGTCAAAAGATATAGATGCACTATCTCTTGATGAATTGCAAAGTTCTTTACTGGTTCATGAACAGAAGATGAACAAAAATTCCACGGTACAGGAGCAAGCATTGAAGGCTTCTACTAATACTCATTCCAATAACCATAGAGGAAGGGGTAGAGGTAGAGGCCGAGCAAGAGGAAGAGGAGATCGTGGAGGCAGAGATTTCAGCAGAAATTTCAAAGCCAACACTGATCAATTTCAAGGCAAAGGCAGAGGTCAAGACCATGACAAATCCAAGGTAGAATGCTATAGATGTCACAGATTTGGTCATTATGCATCAGATTGTTATACTAGACTGCCTAATGATAAAGAAAAGGAAGAAAGTGCCAACTTTGTCGAAAATAAGGAAGTAGAAACTTTGTTAATGGCTGTCCAAGATGGAATAAAACATGAGTCGGATATTTGGTATATTGATACTGGATGTAGTAATCACATGTGTGGAAGTAAATTTTCTTTTTCATCTCTAAATGAAAATTTCCATTCCACTGTGGCATTTGGTGATTTTTCTACTATTGAAGTGATGGGGAAAGGTGATATCAAGATTAAAACCAAGAATGGTTTTGTTGAAACAATCTCTAATGTGTTGTATGTTCCCGACTTGAAAAGCAACTTACTTAGTGCTGGTCAGTTGCAAGAGAAGGGTTATGTCATCACTATTAAGAAGGGTGAGTGTGAAATTTATGATCCTGTGAGAGGAGCTATTGCAGTAGTTCAAATGAGCTCCAACAGATTATTTCCGCTAAAGATTGATGATATTCAATCTTGTTTGATGGCTGAAGTCAAGGATTCCTCATGGTTGTGGCATTTTCGTTATGGTCATTTGAGTTTTGGAGGATTGAAGACACTCCACCAGAAAAACATGGTCACAGGACTTCCTCAAATCACTGCTCCTTCCAAAATCTGTGAAGAATGTGTTGTTAGCAAACAACCTCGCTCTCAATTTCCTAAAGGAAAGTCATGGAGAGCAAAGGATGTTTTGGAGCTTGTGCATTCAGATCTTTGTGGTCCAATAAACCCAACATCCAATGGAGGTAAAAGATATTTAATCACTTTTACCGACGATTTTTCAAGGAAAACTTGGGTTTATTTTTTGCAAGAGAAATCTGAAGTTTTTTCAATATTTAAAAGCTTCAAAGTTGGTGTGGAAAATGAAGCTGGAAAAAATATCAAGACTCTCCGAACAGATCGTGGTGGCGAATATTGTTCGAAAGAATTTGAAGGTTTTTGTATAGATCATGGCATTCGGAGAGAGCTTACAGCTGCGTATACACCACAACAGAATGGTGTATCGGAGAGAAAAAATAGAACCATCCTCAACATGGTGAGAAGTTTGTTGGCAAGAGGAAGCGTTCCAAAAAATTTCTGGCCCGAGGCAGTAAATTGGAGTATTCATATTTTAACAGAAGCCCAACTTTTTCTGTTCAAAATATGACACCGGAGGAGGCATGGAATGGGAGAAAACCAACAGTAGATCATTTTAGAATTTTTGGATGCATCGCATATGCTCATGTCGCAGATCAGAAGAGGAAGAAACTTGATGACAAGGCTGAAAAATGTGTTTTTCTTGGTGTAAGTGAATTTTCCAAAGCATATAAATTGTTCAATCTATTGACAAGGAAGATTGTTATCAGTAGGGATGTTGTTTTTGATGAGGAGAACACTTGGGATTGGAATGGGCAGCAGCTTACCCAAGTACTCTATGATAGTGACGTTGAACCAGAGAAATTTTCAGCAGCTTGCACACCGAAAAATTCAGCAACTTCAGCAACAGTTGCTGTAGAAAATGAAGAAGCAACTCGGTCTGTTGGGCGTATTAGAAGAAGGCCTGCTTGGATGGAAGATTATGAGGTAACTGGAATTGAAGATCCAATTACTCACTTTGCTTTGTTTTCAGATTGTGATCCTACGTCTTTTGAGAGTGCCGTGAAGGAAGAAAAATGGAGAAAAGCAATGGATGATGAAATTAATGCCATTGAACGAAATGATACTTAGGAGCTATCTGATCTTCCAAATGGACAGAAAACTATTGGAGTAAAATGGGTCTTCAAAACAAAGTTGAAGGAAAACGGTGAAGTTGACAAGTACAAGGCACGTTTAGTGGCTAAGGGGTACAAGCAAGAATACGGGATCGATTATACAGAAGTATTTTCTCCCGTTGCGAGGCATGATACAATCAGATTGGTAATTGCGTTGGCGGCTCAGAAATCTTGGCCTATTTTCCAGTTAGACGTCAAGTCGGCATTCTTACATGGGTACTTGGACGAACAGGTATTTGTTGAACAACCCCCAGGTTATGTTAAAATTGGAAATGAGCATAAGGTTTACAAATTGAAAAAGGCCCTTTATGGACTAAAACAGGCTCCCCGAGCTTGGTATAGTCGCATTGAGGGGTATTTTCTAAAAGTTGGTTTTTCGAAATGTCCTTATGAGCATACACTTTTTGTTAAGATTGGGGATCAAGGAAAAATACTCATTATTTGTTTGTATGTTGATGATCTTATATTTACTGGAAACTGTGGTGTGATGATTGAAGAATTCAAGAGGTCAATGATGGATGAGTTTGAAATGTCCGATCTCGGATTAATGCATTACTTTCTTGGCATAGAAGTAGTGCAATCTGATGACGGGATCTTCATTTCTCAGAAGAAATATATAGGAGAAATTCTAGACAGATTTCAGATGAGGGATTGTAATCCTGTTAACACTCCTACAGAGCTTGGTTTGAAGCTACACAAAGATCCCACTGGGAAGAAGGTTGACAGCACACTTTACAAACAGGTTGTGGGCAGTTTGATGTATCTCACTGCAACAAGGCCCGACATAATGTACTCTGTGAGTTTAATCAGTAGGTATATGGAGAATCCCATAGAAATGCACTTGTTGGCAGCGAAGAGAATTCTCCGTTACTTGCAAGGAACGAGAGACTTTGGGATATTTTATAAGAAGAATGAAAAATCCAAGTTGCTCGGTTATACTGACAGCGACTATGCTGGTGATCAAGATGATAGAAAAAGCACTACAGGTTATGCTTTTATGTTCGGGTCAGGTGCTATTTCATGGTCAGCTAAGAAGCAACCAATTGTCACGTTGTCTAGTACGGAAGCCGAGTTTGTTGCTGCGACTGCTTGTGCTTGTCAAGCTATTTGGTTGAGGAGACTTCTAGAGGAGTTGAAATTCAAGCAACCAGTAGCTACCAAGATCTTTTGTGACAATAATTCAGCAATCCAACTATCCAAGAATCCAGTGCTACATGGCAGAAGCAAACACATCGATGTGAAATTTCACTTCCTGAGAGATCTCACAAAGGAGAAGGTCATTGATGTTGTCTACTACAAGAGTGAAGACCAAGCTGCTGATATTTTAACCAAGCCTCTCAAATATGCAGCATTCATGAAATTGAGAAAGCTACTGGGAGTTTGCACTTTGAAGGAGGCTATCGCTTGTGAAGTCAGTTAAACTGAAAGTCTGAGACTTATCAGTTTAAGGGAGGCATTGTTGGAATTATCCTTTGTATTTAGGAGTCATTTATTTAATGTTTGTTTGGTCTTTTATTTAGTTGAATTGGTCAGCTCCTAGTTACTAGGAAGTGGTTGAGATAGTGGAGTCTGTTAGGAGTCCTAGTTAATGTTCACTTAGTCGTGGGTTTGTGGGTTTTATGCTCAGCACAAAAGTCTCTGTAAAAGCCTATATAACGGCTTCCCCTTGTTGCTATTTAAAACATCCCTGTTTTTGCAATACTTTATTTTCTTCTGGTGTGTTTTCATCTCTATTTCATATCAGTTTGAGTTTGTTCAATCTGAAAAATATTAACAGTTTCTGCCCCAAAAGTCAACCAAAACGACGGGATACAGTAAATTTCTCTTTCCAAGACATTGCACCAATCTTTGTCCAACCATCGAACACCAAAAACTTCCATACCAAATGGAGGTTTAAGGATATATTAGTGTTATTTGGTGTTAAGCAACTGGTCCGTTGGCTGAAGAAATCTAATCAAGGGTTCCGTAGGCAAGTCGCCTCTAAAGTGCAATTGCTCCTCAAGGCCTGCAAAGTTCACAAAGAACATCCACTTTAATTTGCCCAACAACTATAAGAACCATTTCGCAGTGGTGCTAACAACCCCAGAGCAAATACTTTATTTATTTTTCGAGGAACTGTACATGTGGAATAGCAGAAATATGCTTTATGTATCAAAAAGTAAAAGAATATATGATGATATTCACAAGACAGAAAGATTGATCTCCGGCTTCCTTATTTCCCTGTATTAATAAGCACACCTTAACCTATTTATTGAGAACTCATAGTTCTGATCCAGAGTCACCCTCAAGACTATGAGATTGATTCAAAGAAGATGCTTCTCTTCCAGTTGAAAAGTAAGACCAGGCTAAGACAGCAGAGCCTAGTGTAATTGTAGCAGCAATCGAACCCCATATCCATTTCTTCTGCCTTCTCTTCCTTATTTGCCTAAGACGCCGCGCTGTCTCTACACAATCCAAACACAAAACGTCATTTTCTTTAAAGCAAAACAGCATCTGCTGGTAGATCTCCTTCTCAACCAACAACAAAACAACTCAGCACAAAAAAAGGATCACTACTTAGCATTTACCCTGATAGACTGCGGGTGCCAAGATTAGATAATCAGAGAAGCAGCCTGAACAGTTGTCACTCAGGATCAGGGGCGGAGGGAGGAAGGGCCATGAACCCCCTTTGGCGGAAAATTACACTGTTTATATATGGTTAAAATTATTAAATTATTTTTCATGAATATATATACACGTTGAACACACTTTGGCTTCTTCGTTTGTTTACTTTTTCATAGTTTGAACCCCCTTAGTGAAAATCCTGACTCCGCCACTGCTCAGGATAAGGAAACTACATGCGAGGCCTTCGATGACACACTAACATACAAAATGGCCTATGAACCGAATGTACTCCTGATGCAAGATGTATGTTAGCAAGGAAGTTTCTAGCGTCAATTTGGTCTTTCAAACAATTCTGCAAATAGGATTACCTGTATGCATACAATCTATTTTCACAGATATTACGAAGTCAATATGCCTTGCAACAAAAACAAGATACCCAGTGAAATCTCACAAAGTGGGGGTATGGGGAGGGTAGAGTGTAGGCAGACCTTACCCTACCTTGGAAAGTAGGGAGGCTGTTTTCAGAAGACCCTAGGCTTAAGGACCCCCACATGGTTAAATGTCCTACATTGATTAACACGATCATAGATATGAGAATTAGGATAGAGTCCATGTTTAGATATTATTAAAAAAAAACTGCATGTATGAGTGAAAAAGTGCACAATGAAGTTTGGTTGTAAAATACACAGATAGCCCAAGACATTATTCTGGATGCCCTAAAGACGAAACATAAACATTTGGCATGGAATACTGGGGAAGATATTTGCAGTACAGAGAATACAGAATGATGAATTTATGCATCAGTTAGAAAAGAAAACACCATATCTGGCTTATGCTTTGAGTTCTAATTCTCTCAGATAAGAGAGGAGGCAGTTGCCATCACGGCTATGACCAATATCCCAATGAAACTATAAGTGAGACTAAGTAATAAAGGTTAAGGACCTAGTTGTTCCTATCAACATATCTTATCTATTTGGTGGAAGCAACAAGTCAGATTGACAGACACAGACGTACAAAGAATAAGTGAAAGATGATCATTTGTCCAAACAACCCCGAAAGAACATGCATATACCTACATTAAATGCGCAACAACACATCAGCCTCAAAATATAAGTAGTAACATGTAACATAAACTCACCTATAGCTTCCTGATTCCTCTGTGACATCTCTCGATTCACAGCTTCGTAATAATTCAACCTGTCCCATAGTCGAGCTATCTCAAAGTTCTTCGACTCAATTTGAGCCTCCATTTCTGCCTCCACCTCAGCCTTTGCTATTCCCCTTCCAATGGAATCTGATACAAACCGAACAATGTGGACTTGTTGACACAAATCTTCCACCTGATCAACTGGCTGTTCATTGTCCAATCCCTCTCCAGCAACGACATTAGGAGGGATGTTCAACCCCACAAGAGATAATTGTTCACGAATGCTTTGCCACTGGGTTTGCATAGTACTTAGAGCTTCTTCCACTTGCTTTCTCTTTTCAATTTCCATTAATAAGCTCAATCTTATTTCTCGTAGCTCATTTTCAAGATCATTTGTCGGTAATTGTGGCCCATTCTCTGAAGATAGTTCTGAAGAGAGGACAACCAAAAATTATGTCACTAGTAATATAATAAGCTCACGGTGATGACATAGAATATCAATAACTTATCATAAGAAAAAGTAAAAAGCACTCAATGGTAACTGGGTATTCACATAGAATAACAAAGCTTGCATAGTTGACTGAAAAATGTAAATCCTACAACTATGCATCAGGTTAAAGACAAGGAAGCCAATGTGACAGCTACGAAAAAGCAAAGGAAGAAAATGGCAAAGAGAACATTCAAATTATTACTAGAGAAGAGGAACAAATAAACCCCTCAAGTGAAATTCAAATGTAAGCATAAAAAGACAGCCATAAAAATAATCAAATTATGAAAAGGCGACTACCTTCCCAAGCATCATAAAATTCTCCCATCGGGGTCATGGAACTTACACAGCGCTGCAATCCACCATTATTCTCACTCTCACCATAACTCCTGACACTCAGAGATTCCTGTGGGTCAAAGAAATCGTCAGCTTCACCACCTCTCCTCAAATTGAATGCAACAGACTTCATTGTACCATTTTGCCCAGCTGAACCATTATGCAAATCTTGTTGAAGAAGCTCCTTATCACAAAGGTCACTCACTTCACCATTATCAGCAGGGAATAATAAATTATCCTCTTCTGCACAATTAATTGTCTCACTAGAAATGGAAGGGTCATCAACAGATGTACTGGGGAGCTCCTTCTCCATGTCTCTTAAATTCTCATCTATCTTCTTCTCTCCATCTAGAGCTTGTTGAGTGCCGAAATCATCTTCAGTGAAACTCTTTGAAAGTCGTGGACCTCGGCGCTTGTGATTGATTATGTAGGGTGATGGAGGAAATGACGAAGAAGAATCTGGATATGACGAAGGAGAATCTGGAAGTGGTGTTGGCTTGGGAATTGTGTATAGTGCAGGAGATATTTGAGTCCAGTGGTCATTCGTTCCTGCTATTACAGAGGACTTACCATTGGTATCATCCAACTTTACATTAGACTCGAAGGATATCCTTTCTAGTTTTGAACTAGAACCATTCTTGCTCCTATCAAAGCTTGAATTAGGAATGTTGTTCCTCCTCTCAAACTTTGAGTCATGAATGCTCTTGGAAGTTGCCGTGGATTTCGAGCCCCCGGTTTCTATTAATCTATCCATAGCTATTGCTGTATATGTCGGCATGGCTTACTATACAAGCAACACCTGTACGAAATAACAGAGAAACTTAGAAACATAACACAACAACCAATTAAATTCATTTTCCATTAAGAATACATAAAAACTATAAAAGCATGTCCTAGCAAATAATCTGATCCTGGATGCATCCATAAAAGAAAGAAATGAAAAAATGAAAGGTAATTGAAATTGTTCCAAACTCCGATTTTAAAGGAGAAATTCCATGGAATTGCGAAGGCAAGTTCACAAAATCTAGAAATGCTGGTATTTGTTAAACCAACGTTTGAATTCTTATGTGTCAAATCACGACGACATCATAATCCACCTAAATTTTACTTATCCGCTAAAATCAATATGGTTCATTAACCTTTAAATTCATTCATTCAAATGGTAATTATAGGTCCAAATGATCAAATTAAACGCATAAAAGCTTTTAACAAACTCACTTAATAATAACAACCAAATATGATCATCAAATCACCAATAAAGAGAGATAAGAAAGTAACCTGAAGATGGGAAAGAAGCAGAAGAAATGAAGAAACCCTAAGGGAAGGGAAGGGGACTCAAACCATGAAGGTAAGGGAAGAGATTCAGAAATTGAGAAAGGTCATGACATTATGATTAAAGGAAGAAGGAGAAGGTGAAGGTTCAGTGTGGAACACGTTTCCATTGAAGCACACGACCTGTTCTTGTTTCGTGTCCTTGACTCTCTCTCTCTCTCTCTCTCTGACCCAGACCCTGACCTTTCGGACAAGGCAAAAGAGCCCACCCCCCAAAAAAAAACCGAGCCAAGAGGAATGCTTCTTTCCTTCCTTCTTTCTCTGTATGTTTGTTAAGTACAAAGTTCGTGTGCCTGTTGTTGTATGTTTATGTTCCTTATTTCTCTCTGTCTTTCTCGTGCTTCTCCTTGCACCACCTCGCCTCCCTTAGAATCAAAGGCCAAAATGCAAACAGAACCTCCCCCACTTTATTCTAAAACAAAAAATAAGATTCTTATTTTGTCGTACCATCCAAAGGTCCTTTTCTTTCTTTTTTATTACGTACATAGGATAGTTAACATGCGTAAAAAGAATTTCTATTGGTGATGCTACAATTAGATTTATTTACAGGTGAATAAATGCAAAGTACTTATCTTTTCTGCTTCTGAAAATTATAAAATTGTGGGATGGCAATTAAATTTTAAAAAGGCTAATTATGCATAGTGAAGTATTACTTAATTTTTTTTTATAGAAAGAAATAAAAAGAGTTTTAATATGGACTTGTTCTTCATTGAAGGACTATTAGATTACAAGTTTTGTGGGTTGGCTAACTTGGCCAAATTCGTTGAGTTACAAAAGCTTATACTTTCGTTGACTTTAACTAACGTTGAAACATTTCGCGTTGTGAGTCCCTTTTATTTTAGTCGAAGTCTCTAACCTAAAAAGAGAAAAATCATGGGAAGGCCAAAATGAATTTTGTTTCTCAATTGATGTGTTGGAAAGTTCAAGGGGATGCTAGAAGGACCTCATACTCCACCCAAGTTAGTGGATGCAATTTTTACAGAAATTGTTGGAATTCCTGCCAGGTGTGTCATCACAAGGACATTTCTTTTCGTAGTCAACCGAAGGGCTAGAAAGCTCAAGAAAATATTTGCCCAGATAGGACCGTTAGCCGAAAAAAGCACTGGAGCTAATGCCAACTGTAAGGACTGGACCGGCAGATATAATTGACGGCTCTTTTCTTTTTCTTTTTAAAATAAGTTTGCATAGCGAGAACTGAGGAGGAAGAGTCGAACAAAGAAGGAAGGGCTCGACTATTAAAACGTCAATGTAATTGGTATTTGTGACATTACAGCTTCAGTTTTGACATTTTGATTATTAGATTGTTTTTACAAATTTTTTATTAGTTAATAGTAGCATCATTCAATTGTCAAAAAAATAGTAGCATCATTCATGCGTTGGGATGACATTACTACCAAAAGAAGAAAAAAAGGCACGCGGTCATAAATACCCAGTCTAATAATTTAGTATACGTGTAGAACTTGTTTATTAGTACTAATTATTATACTCCATATTTATTATGAGTATTTTTCTTTCCGTCATAAATAAATAATAAACAAGTTCAATATTTCTAGAATGCCCATTTCCTCACCGCTGCTCTAAGTTGACTTTCTTTTGTGCTCTCGTTTAGAAGTGGGAAAGGGATGGGTTCAAAGTGGAGAAAAAAAAGTTCGTTTCTTCTGATTCACCAATTAAGCAGAGAAAACATGAAAATAATTAGATTCGAACTAGTGACGCAATCCGCTATTGCCTATTGATAAATGGGTTACTCTCACAGAGACCTCTTCCATTTGTTTCTCCGTTTTTGTTCCATCAGCTAATTTTTTGATACAATAAAGGATATGGAAAACAAGAAATTAACAAGAAAAAGTAAAGTATAGATAGATTGACACAAAGAGAGACACCAATGGCAACGTAACTAAAGCTCTTCAAATAGCTAAAACCTCCAATTGACATATAAACTAACACCTAATTTCTTAGGATATCATAAGGGAATCTAAGTTTTCAAGCAACCAATCCTCTCAACAAATCAACAGGTTCAATCAATGGCTTCCACAAGCCCTCAAACTCTCAATAGAGTATAAAAAATATCATTCATCAAAATAGTCTCAGTAATGAAATGTTTAGCCTACTACTTGTACTAGAAAAACAAGAAAGACAACTAACTCCATTACAATTATATTCCTAATGAAGTAAGGGTCTTGTTTGGTTGGTCTTCCTTTGAGATAAAAAAATGAAATGGCTAGCATTTATAGAACAGCCTCTTTTGCATGCATAGTCACCTTCTCCTTCCTTCCAAGTGGAGTCTTGTACTTCCACTTTAGCACACTCTCGAGCCTCAAGTCTTCATTCCAAGCATCTTCTAAACCTCCAAAGTAGTGATACCTAGCTCAGCTTGGTTTGCATGTTATTGATGAAGCTCGGCTTGCATCATTTTTGTACTAAGTTTATGCTTAATAAAATAGTAAGAATATTTTGGTAAGAAACGAAAAGGAGCTGAACCAACAAGGGTTAGGAGTGTAGTAACAATTATTCCTTCATCCTTAATCAGAGGTCTCGGGTTTGAGTTCCTTGGTACGAAGTCGCCTTTGTTAGAGAGTGATTTGCCCCTAATGTGTGACTTCCCGACGCGAATCTGAATTTGGCAGGCCTAATGTAGGTAACGGTGTTTTTATTCGTAACTTCATATTTATAGAAAGGCCGAAGTCTCAACTATCAGACTTGACTAGATTGATACAGAGAAGCAATAAAAAAAAAATTGAAACGATTAGACCATGAATATATAAGGGTTAGACTATGCTATAAATCATTTGAGTCATGAAATAATTGTAAGCATTTCGCTCCATATTCCAATTTCTTCCATAGTTGCCTGATTCAAAGATTTAATTCTTTTCTCTGGAGAACACTGCTTTAATAAATTTCTCTAGGTATATTTCACATATATGCCTTTTCAAATTCTTGCGTACATATAGTGCAGTGTTGTGTTTGCACGACTGCACATCTATTTGCATGTACTTTTATCTGTATGCAATATTATTGTATTGTACCCCACTACAACACAAGGCATATATTGCTAGAAAATATGTCCTAGCTAAATATGAAATTTTTTGTGGCTAATATATGCTAGAAAATATGTCGTAGCTAAAAATGAATTTTTTTGTGGCTAAACACTTTAGCCATAATATTTCTTTCCGTAGCATTCGTAGCAAAATGTAGCGTAGCTAAAAGTTAGCTACAAACTTTACATGGTCCGTGGCTAATGACTTATACTTATTGCTGCGAAATATTTTGTGTTGTAGCTGCGATGGTAAAAATTTCCTGCCACGAAAAATATACTTATAGCAAGTGATTTTATTCTTTTGCCACGATGATTAAAATTTATAGTTATCTTCATATTTTAGCCACAAAGTGTTTTATTGTAGCAAAAGATTTAATTTGTTTGTCACGCAAACTCAATTTTATGGCTATTTCTATAGCTTAATCTCGTGACAATGGTGCTCATATTTAGTTATGAATTAATGTATTTGCCACAAAAACTTTTATACTATAGCTAAAAGTTCATACCTTTAGCCATGAAATGTATAGCATCGTAGCTAAAAAAAATCTTCATGTGCTACAGAAAGTAAAAATGTATAGCCATGTTTTTGATATGTGGAAATTATAGGAGTATATATCTACGAATTCAAAACCCATAGCTAAGATTTCATAACTTTTTTGTCACGAGGGATAGAATTGTAGCAAAAGATTTTTTTCATTTGCTATGGAAATGAAATCATGTTCTCATTTGTGTGGCTGTTATATGTATGTTTAGCTACCAATTCAAAATTTTCATAACTACTAATGCAAATGTTTGGCACAAATATTTTTATCCACAGTAATTCATAAATGTAGCTGAGAATTTATTTTTGACTTGAATTTAATAGACAATTGTAACAAAGTGTAATATATACAATATATCAGGAAAAAAATTTAACAAAGATTCAACAATATTAATGAAATTCAAGCATATAAATATATTTTTACAAGAGAAAAAATAATTATTCATGTCCCCTTCGATTTTGATGCTTTCATCACTCCCCACAAGTTGCAATAACAAATAAAAATAAATAAGAAAATGATATAATAAAATATTTGTATAGAAAACTGAACTTTATCAATTCCATACCTCATTTCTTAAATCTATTCCTTGGCTTCCTTCTAACTTCTTTCCTTTTGTCCCTCCTGTAAGTTAATTATTAGATGCATCGTGTAGGGTTTTCGATTTTTCCTTTGTCGGTGTTGAAACCTAAAATTGAATATCAAACAGATAATGTGAAGTAGTAATGCCAATAGAAGTAAAAAAGATCAATAAAAGATAAAGAGTATATGTTGAATTCGTAAATTTGTGTACTTCCATAATTGATTTTTTATGAAAAGAGTACTCATAGCAATATCACAATCTTTTGGTAACGTAAGTTTATCAAGCCATAATTATTTATAAAGGAAAATAATACTGAGATACATAAGAATTACAAATAAAATAAAAGACATACAATTCAAAGAACAAAATTATGTTGTTGTAAATGACATTTGATAATTGAGTGAAAAAAATTTAAAACAAAATTGTGAATGAGAGAAGAAGTAAAAAAAGATATACAAGAACGTAGATGTTTTATGCTATCTCACAAGGTAAAAAGAAACCTTGTTTAAATAATAAGAAAAGCAAGCAATTAAAAAAAAAAAGATATAAAATTTATTTTAGCTATGGCTTGAGAACAAAAGTTGAAACTAGGGGATTGAGACAGGGAAGATGACGGCAATTTTTTTCTTTTTCTTTTGAGTGCTTATTATTTTAGGGTTTTAGCTCTGATATCTTTAATAGGAAAAGAAAGACGTGATTTAAGGGGGTTGGGGGGGGGGGGGGGGGGGGGAGGGTGTAAATTTTAGGGAGAAATAATTGGAGGGAACGTTTTTGTTTTCGTTTTTAGTGTTGTTCATTACGTCGTCTTCTCAAATTTAAGCACAACTTTTGATTTTTATATTAATTTCATAATTAGAGGGAAACTATTGGGAAGTCATCATGTTTCCCTCCTAAGTTCTAATTATCAAACCAATAAAAAAAGGTTAGGTAGAATTTTTCTTAATTACATTGTAATTAGATGTAAAGGAATTAAATTTATCAATTTTAGTTTATAACTTGTTAATCATTGAACATTAATGTTTGAGGTTAATACTTATTTGGTGTTCATGGCTCGGTTTTGGGTAGATTTTTTATTAAAATCAAAATCAAATCAATTTAATCGGTTTTTTAATTATTAAAATCAAATCACACCAAATCAAATATAATTCACACTCATCGGTTGTTTCGATTTTTTCTGTCTTAAGAAACCTAATAGTATTTCTCTCTTTCATTTTTCCTACCATTAAAAAAGAATTAATTCTTTTCCAACTTATAATCCTTTACTAACCTTTTGTTGTGGTGGCTACAAATTTTCTCGGATTATGGAGAAAAATATCTTAAATCGATATATAAGATTTAATCAAGTGAATAAAGTTTACAAGAAATACAAAAAAATATAAGTGGCATAGTTGTTTCTTTGAATAATTGAGTTTGGAATTATCATTTTCTTTTTAGAAATGAGCTTAAGGTGTAAAGTCCATTAATCTATTAGAGTTAAATATTTTTTTTGTGAAAAAGTATACATGGTATTTAAAATTATTTATAAAAGTTAATATATTTTGTGTGTGTGTTTGTGTGTGTGTGTATTTGGTTTAATAAAATAAAATCAAACCAAATATTATCGAAATTCCAAACCAAACCAAAACCCAAAAAATATTAATTTGGTTCGATTTTTAATTTGGATCGATTTTTAACCAAACGGTCAACACATCTGACTTATATGATATAAATTATGATATATGCTCACTTCTATATTAGCTATATTAATTATTAATCCTTAATATAACTAATTATAACTAAATGTTTAATAGTTATTAAGTAATTGAATTAGTAACAAATAATAAAGTTATTGTCCTGATAGATTTGTTATTAAATTGTGAGGGTTTGCATACGCACGACTCTCGAAGCACTAGATCAGCACGAAGCTTGAGTTGCGCTTAGATATGTAGACAATAAATTATATTTAAAATTTACAAATACAAGTAAGATTTCATAAAATTAAATTAAATCGAACTATATACGAACGTCTAATTACAGTAAATCGTTGTAAGGTATTGTTTCAATAATAGAGGTTTGAGTCTAAATAACAAGTATTGTTTCAATAATAGAGGTCTGAGTCTAAATAACAATTCTTGAAGTGCTAGTTCAGAATGAAGTTTGAGCGAGGCTTAGTGAATTTTTTTTTAAATCCAATATAAATAGTCAATTAAATTTAATTAGATATAATCTAACTATTTATTTAATTATATTTGAAATTTACAATAAGACCATGTGAAATTAAATCAAATAGAATGATCAACACCTAATTACCAGAGGCGGAATCAGGATTCGAAGTGTATACGTTTGGAATTCTAGTCTTTTAAAGTTACTTGGGTTCTAAATTAATAAATTGTACATATTTAATAAATTATATAATACAAATACATAATTTGGATCAAAGTTATTGGGTTTGATCGAACCCACGATTGATAAGCTAGCTCCGCCCCTGCTATTTACACTAGATCGATAAAGGAATTATCCCAATTGAATAGCTTCGATGTGTGTTTTTATAAATAATTGGTGATAGTTTAGGTAGGAAACGCAAAGATAATTCAGGTAGAAAACTCACAAAAAAATAATATTTGAGGTGTGTGTTTTACCATTATCTCAAAAATTAATAATTAGCTACGGATTTTTGTTCTAGCAAAAAATCCGTGGTTATATCATTTAATTATTGCCATAATATTTTATAACTTGAAGCAAAAATGTGTATTTAGCTATGATATCTTGTTTCAAATAATTTATTATGGGTAAAAGATTAGTATTGCTACAGTTAGTTTCAACTCGTAGCAAAAATTAATAATTAGCTACGAAATTTTGTCACATCAAAATATCCATGGCTGTTTCGTTTAACTATTGCCACAAAATTTAATAACTTGAAGCAAATATATTTATTAGCTACATTTCAAATAATTTATTGTGGCTAAAAGGTGACTATTGCTACAATAAGTTTTACCTCGTAGCAAAAAATAATAATTAGCACTGCAATTTTGTTATTGCAAAAAATCTGTGGCTATATCATTTAACTATTGCCACAATGTTTTATAACTTGAGGCAAAAATATTTATTTAGCTACAACATTTTGTTTCAAATAATTTATTGTGGCTACAAGGTTACTATTGCTACAGTTACTTTCAACTCGTGGCAAAAATTAATAATTAGCTACGAAATTTTGTTATAGTAATAAAGTTGTAGCTAATCTATATATAATATAAAACTAGGCATAGAAAATCCTATGTGGCACCTCTCAATGGCCTCCAATGATATTTATCTTTTTTCTCCTTTTTTTGGCCTTTTTTCTATTTTTTTCCATTTATGTGCTATATTAAAAAGTTCAAAATGTCATTTATGTGTTATGTAAATGGATGCTTCAAAATAAATGACTTGTAAATGAGTGATTTAATTCTCTCTATGTAACATTGTGTACATATTCTTAATGTCAAAAATAATTTCTTTCACTTAAAATCATTCGTCTTCCTTCTCTTTCTTACCGTTTCTTATAGTTTGTTTGGCCAAACTTATTTTTTCCCCAAAAGTACTTATTTTTTCAATAAGTGCTTATTTTAAAAAAAGTGAGGTGTTTGGCCAAGCTTTTGGGAGAAAATAAGTGCTTTTGGGAAGTAGCAGAAACAGTTTTTCAGAAGCTAAAAAAAATAGCTTTTGTCCAAAAGCACTTTTTTGAAAAGTACTTTTGAGAAAAATACACATAAAAGCACTTTTTAAAAGCTTGGCCAAACATTAATTGCTGCTCAAAAGTACTTTTTAAATTAATTGGCCAAACACTAACTGCTTTTAGCCAAAAGTACTTTTTTGAAAAGTACTTTTGAAAATAAGTACTTTTGAAAATAAACTGTTTTTAAAAGCTTGACCAAACAGGCTATTACACACAAACAAAGAATCGGAAGTGATAAACTTTGACATTTTCTTCTTATTTAATTTCTCCTATTAAATATATGTTTAATTCTTTCTTCCACTAATGAAGATTGTAACGTCTAACATAATGGAGCAATTACTTACATCATAACAAATATGTAATTTTTTGAATTCCAGTCCATGAAACGAGGGCTCTTCACATATGAAGCAATCCTTCATTAAATAGCAACCCTCTTGCTCTCTCATTTGTGCAATCTTACCTTTCATCCCATTTTCTTCTTTATAATTTGTTTTGTGTATTTTGTTGATATGTACCTTTGGACACTACAAAATTCAGAAGAAGTTTTACGATATGGCTTCTTATTCCATTGTTATAACTTACAGTGCACTTCATTTTCCGAAATTACATTGGTATGGATTTTTATTCCATTTGTTATTCCTACTGTGCATTTCATTTTCTGAAATTATCACGACTGGATTAATTAAAATTAATAATATTGCTTTTCTTCTTTGTTGTATGTAGGTTTTAGATGCACAGATAATTTGTCACGGTTACTAAGTCGCTACCAGTCAAAGATGCATCTGCTCAAATATTGTCATCTCGGAAGGCGCTAACTTCCAACAAGTGGAACAAAGAACTCTTAAAAGTAAGCTCTATGCATAAATCACGCATATCTAATCAGAGGTTTTTCTCTCTCACATAATATACAGTAAGCACAATATTTCTGTCCCTTTTTTTTTTTTTTTTTTTAATTATAATCCTTTGCGCTCATATGTATCTTTTGTATGGTTCCTTCAAATAACTAATTGAAGTTTTTATGAAATTCTTTCATTAGATGTTTTACAACGTCAATTACTAAAGTATTTTTGTGATGATTCCTAATCATGTTTTTCTATAGATTTCATTTATTGGATGATGAATATTGTTCACGAAAAGTAGGCAACTGAAACTCTTGGGATCTCCCTATAGCCTTGAAGAGCGACAAACAAATGATATCAAGTATTGCTAAAATGTACGTTTGTGTTTTGACCACTTTGAAATATTTGAAATTAGTATGTGGATAGGCAGAGTACAATTTTATTATGGTTGATAATTGTTAAAATTGCCTGAATATTTACAAGGAATGAGCACCATATACATATTGTGCTTATATGATTAAATATTATCACTAGGTGTATGAGAGGTTGTGAGTCCTAATTACTTTTAAATTATAATTAACTATAAAGCTAAATAAAGAGTAATGGTCCTTCCTCCCATGTCTTTCAGTTGATTATTGAACACGAACATCAAATTAGTTATCTAGATGAAGCATTACAACTACTCAAATTTTCATAGTTTAGTTTATGCAGAGTTGTTGAGAAGGAACACTTAGTAGATAAAATTTATAAGGAGCCGAAAACGATATCCAATTTATTGCCATCAACACTGATAATCATGTCCTCTTCTGAATGGTGGTAATTAAAAAATAATGAACTATAAATCTTTTTTCTCTTCATGTATAATTAACGATAAATCATATCTTTTCCTCTTCATATATACCATCAATGCTTTATTTCCAACAGTGTATTCACTGAGTAAAAGTTTTGACATGAGCTAATAGTTACACATTTATATTGTTCGTTAACTTATGTTACACAAGCTGTGAGAAAAATAATATATGGTGATAATATTCTGCTCAGATTGCAAAGAATTGACTTCTAATCGTCTTATTATAACTTGAGATGAGAACCAGAATCTTGAAAATCACAACGCTCGAAGTAATCAAACTTTAGGCATCTCATGAAAAATTTGTCCTCCGCATTCTACTCAATGCTAGCTGGGTTCAAATATTTGACGGCATCTCTACCGGGAGTATTGTTTGAAGCTTTAATGGTAAGAGCATTCCCATAATACAATATTTATTAGGTTACTTAATACAAAAAAAAAAATGAATAGAATTTGAAGGTTCGTTCCCGTTATTACATTTCTATTTCAATATTTTGTATGAATCAAAGTTTTTTTTTTTTTTAATGTTTAGCAGTTTAACTTTTTTTTTCCCGAAATAAATGGTGTTCTTTCATCTAAAGTTGTCTTAAAATTTAATACATGTTCTGGTTTGGATATCCAATGGAACTTTCATAAATATATATTTTTTTAGTTGTCATATACGTTCTAATATAATGCTAAATGTCTTAAAATGAATATTAGGTTGAGGATTTTGCATGTAGTTAATTCGTGAGAACAATTATGCAATATAGCTTGCGTTTTTTTATTAATTAAATCTCTGTATTCTTAGTCATGTATGCTGATGTTAACATTTTTTTTCATTGCAAGCTTCGGGAAATTTGAATGTGCATGGTTTTCTTAAATAATTAATAATGAATAAATGAGATAGTCAATGGGACTTTCTAAATCAATTGGGCCTAGACTTTATTTAAGGAACTAATAAATTTGATTCTCTCTGCTAGACATATTTTCTTTGGTTCATATAAAAATGTTGTGTGTTAAATTTTTAGCGTTCCTTTATCCTGTGAGTGAAAATCGACATTGTGCAAATGTTTGATTGGTGTTCTTGTGTCGTTTTAACACATGTTTTACTAACTCAAATTTTTTTGTTTAGTCTATGTTGAAAATCTTTATTTTCCATTTTTTTTTAACATTCAACTCTTGAGTACATTTAGTCCTGATCATGTATTTTGTTACATATCTAAATTAAGGCTAATGATATTCTAAATCGCAAAAAGCTTTTGTATCAGAAATATTGTTTTGAATTGATTAGCATGATGTGAATAACATGACCATCATTTGTGTTGTTATTTAAAATAATACATTAGAAAATTAATATGGCATTTGGCAAGTGGATATAACAATTAAATTTAATATGCTCAAATGAGCAACATCATATTTTGATGTGGTTAATTTGTTTTTTAGTATTATTCGCACAACGTGCGGGTCATTACACTAACATTGAGGAGCTGAAATAAAATTTGAATCTAATGTGATGTGTGAACATATTCACAGGAAGTTGAGTTTTTGTGGTTGTGTGGTACGTGGAATCAATTGTCAATAGCCACTTTGGAATTTTTATGTATTTACTTGTGTAGTCAATTTCTTTCAATAATTGTTCTTTGTATTTCTTCTACTGGATCTTTTAGCAATAAAAAATTTTATGTACTATTTTGCTTTGCAGCTAGAAGATTGAGATATTATTTGCTTTCAAAAATTCCTTTGAAACTAAGACAATAAACAATATTACTTCCCAGAGATTCCTTCATTTTTGGAGTAACGTCCACAATAATCATCAGGTTTGTGATACATCCTCTTATTGTGATATTAGCTCCTAGTATAAAAGACCGTATAATATGTGAAGAAGCAATGGAAGCTACATATACTATAGGAAAATGTTTGTCTGTAATAAGACTGATCCAAAAAAAAAAAAATGAGAATATAAAATTTATAATATGCCACACATGGTTTAGACACGTCTATTTCTATTATCTCTCTCCTCTTTTTTTTTTTTTTTTTTTTGAAACGATCCGCGCATCGCGCGGGTACGTACACTAGTTAAGTAATAATTGCCACGATTTTTAGCAACTGTGACAAAAATGAAGAATTAGCTTTGCCAATTTAATTTTCGTGGCTAATTTTTTTTATGAATTTGTAAATAGCCACGAAATTCAAAATTTTATGGCTATTACTAGGTACTAGCTATGATTTATAAATTCATAGCTAAGATTTCGTAGCTATATATATATATGCCATATATGCCCTGTGTTGTAGTGTCCGCCCATGCCACTTATGGTCCAGAAGCACAAATAAATAGCCTGAAATACAGATGTGAGTGTTCCCATTTGCTCATAAAGAAGTATGGTGTGTACTTGTGGTGGTCGGGTAGCCAGATAATAGCTTAATCCCTATAAAGAGTTTTGTCGGCGCTAATTCCAATATCTTCTTCTTTGTCTCAAAAAGACTGAATATTGGATGAATCTTGCTCGCTTTTTTCGCTTCCTTATTAATCTGAGGACTCATAGGAAAATTCTGCTCCGATGACGTCACCTTCCTGGATGGACTAAACATTTTAGCTACTGGAACACTTCTGTTTCTCATCAATTTTGGCTCTACTAATGGAGCTGATGGTGCCTCCTCTTTAATCAATTCATCATATCCTCTATAGCCTCTTCGTGTGCTCAGTGCTCTAAACATGACTAAATTATTTTTAACTTACAAAAAGAAATTAAAGACACGAGAAAAAGCAGCTCCTAGATCACTTGATCAGGGCTTAAAATGATGGAAGAAAACGGAGTAGAGAGATTGAAGATGAAGAAAGGAAGAACCAGTACTAGAGAATTCCTAGTGTAAAACTAACAAAGGATGCATTAAATAGTTTGGTTGGGCAGCAAGGGAAGTTATTTAATTCCTATTAGCTGAGGTAGTCTGACACAAATATGGTCTGTGGCCTTATTTTTCAAAAATTGCGTGCGCCATATGCTATGCGATGGTTGAAATTTCGTTTTCTTGGCCAAGCTAACAGCTAACTGGAAACTTTCCATGTTTGACTTTTCTAGTGCCTAAACCAGTAATTTAATAGGAAGTGGGACCATATGAGAAATGCAAAACCATAGAGCTAGCTTGCGGTGTGCTTTTTTTTTATTCACGTTAGGTCTTAACAAATTTAGATACGCACCCGGGTAAAGCCATTTAAACGAGAAGCACTTTCTTACGAGATTTTTCATACATAATTCTTGAAGTGAGACCAAATACCTCTAATTAAAAATAAAGAAATCATATCTAAACCACCGCGCGTGCTAAGCAAGATGTTGCCACCACATGCATCTGGATCCAACTGACGGCTATTAGTGCTTGGATTAAGGCTTGGACTATATTTTTTTTTTTTTGTTAAAAGAAAATTAGTTATGATAACTTATAAAAAAAGAAGAAGTTATGATAACTTATAGTAATATTAATTGATTAGCCGAAAACTAGACATGTTTGAATGAGTACGCTCTTTTCAGAGAAAGTATGAAACTGAAAGATTGCTAAGAGCCCGTTTGGATTGACTTATAAGTTGTTTTCAGTTTTTTTGAGTGTTTGGCTGGCCAGTTTAAAGTCATTTTGTGCTTAAAATAAACTCAAAAAAATAATTGGGCCCATTTGACTTAACTTATCTAAAGCAGCTTATAAACTGAAAACAGCTTATAAGCCAAAAAAAATAAGTTAAACTACCCCAACTTATTTTTTTTAGCTTATAAGCTGCAAATAGCTTGTAGGCATAAGCGCATCCAGGCTCTAAATTGATAGTAACTGATTAGACAAATAACTGACATAGCTTATTCCAAATTATGATTCTTAGATACAGAGGTCGAGTGAATTTATGACTTTCTATGATATCAATAGATATTTTTAGTAAATTTTATTTTAATCATATCGAGTTTGAATCCCCGTCTTTTATCAGCAATTTTTATAGATTTAATTTTTGGCCATTAACAACCTTATTGATACGAGCAATTATATATATATATATATATATATATATATATATATATATATATATATATTTTATTTTATTTTTTGCTTGGAATTACTTTAATTATTATTAATGAATGAATTTTATAACTTTTTTGCTTTTACATATATAGATGGATAACTTAATAATTGAGAGAGAAACTAGTACTCTTACAATTACAAAATCACCGGTCAATTGCCCGTTAAATTATAATATGAAATAAGTTATGTCACTGTTTGAATTATAAATAAAACACTTTAAGTTGAAAAAGAGAAAGAAATACTCTCTCTGTTTTATTTTATTTGATATCGATCTAACTTTTGAATAGTCTTTTAAAAATATGACACCGTTATTTAAAAATAATTCAATTTTAAAATTTTGTATCATCCTTAATGATTATAGATTAAAGTAGGAGAAAATTTTGGGGGAAAATGACTTTTACCTGTTTAATTAATAGGAAAGTTTTGACATCAATTTCCCAATCCATAACAAGTTTGCATGTTACGCATATATACACACTTTATTACAATTGAATATCATGCTCATCGACTCCAAATTGTTTGGTACCGTAAAATCACAGATGAAGAACTACTTATAACATATAATCAATGGTCTTCTCTATCACAAAGTCCAAATTAACTTATAACATGTTTTAAATAACTAATTTACTGCAGCCAAGTTGGATTTGGAGGAAGTGGTCTGCAACACATCACCAAAACCTCCCTCTCTAACATACTGAATGTACCTCGAGAATTCAGGCCTAGCAGTTGCCTTCTTCTTTTTCTTCGTTTCAAATAAACTGAATATTGGATGAATCTTGCTTGCTTTTTTTGCTTCCTTTAACTGAGCATTCGCGCGAAAATTATCCTCGGACGTGACCTTCTTGGAGGAAGAGCTAAAGAATTTAGCAGCAGCTGGAACTGTTCTGTTCCTGCTCAACTTAGGCTTCCCCAATATTATTGGAGCACAAGGTTCCTCCTCCTCGATCTCCTTATTCAATACTCCGTATCCTCTATAGTCTCTTCGTGTACTCATTGCTCTAAACATGGTTTTAATTAATTACTAGTACCAAAAATAACACTACAGCTCCCAAATTTCTTGAACTATAGGCTTAAAATGAAGGAAGAGATTGAAGCGAAGAAGATATTGAATGATGAAGAGAACAAAGCATATGTTATATAGTAGTAGTAGTGGTGGTTAGGTTGGCGGCTAATAGCTAAGGGAGATATTTAGTTCCTATTACTATTTTATTGCAGCTGTAGCCTCTTTTTTTTTTCTTCCAAAATTGCGTGCTCCACGTGGTTGTAAGGCTTTGAAAGTTTAATTGCGGAATAAAGCGGCAACTTTCCTTGTTTTGACTTCTCGTGCTAAATATAAAGGAACTCTGACCGTATATGGCCGAAAAAACAACAATAATAATCTATTTGGATAAACTAGTTGATTAGTGAACGCTGATAATAATGGAAGTGTGACTATGGAGCTTCAGAATTCCAACAAGGCATGCTATGAATATATATGACTATGTTAAAGATAATATTTTTTATTTTTAGTTTTTGTATCTTTCTTTTTGTTGAAAAGAATCAAGTTGGATAAACTAGCTATTTGATTAGTGAACACCAACTTCCATATGTTTGAACGAGTACTGATATTCTCTAAACCAAAAAATATTGATAGAAAGTTTGTTAGCTTGCATCATATATTATCATTCGCCCTTATTTCACAAGGACCACCTATTTTGTTGGTGAAACAATTATTCGAATATCAGCGTTTCTTAATTTTTGATTGAATTATTGTACAGTAACACTTTTATAACATGACTATTTAAGCTTTAGATGATCCTTTTATATTTAAAAATCAAATCCTAAACCTTCCTTCCTGTATATATAATAGAAGTTAAATTAATACGTATACTGATTAACATGTAGTTATACGTATATAATGAGAATTTTACGTACTTATAGGGGATTTTAGCGAATTTTGAAGAATAGAGAGTTATTCATAACTGAATAAACAAAAGCAGAAGAATTCTGTATAGGTATATAAAACTATTATCTGTACAAAGTGATAAAAATGCTATCTTTATTATATAGTAGAAACAAATATTGCTACCTTAATCGAATCGGTCAAGACCAAATTTGTTTAATTATCAAAGTATTTCTTCAGCTCAAGCGAACACTTTTCAATCACGAGGAAAAAGATTAGATCATTTTGTTCCATTTAAGTGAATGATGTTCCGTCGTTATTAATTAAAAACAAAAAGGGTGAACGAGATCCGTAAATGTCGAGAAAATAATATTCAATTAGCTAATAGGAAAAGGAAAAACATGTTATCATATGCGCTACAAATATGGTTACACGAGAGTGGAGCTTGAACTGGACTCACTCATAGTTGCAAACATGCTCAAGAGTGTATAAGTTGAGAACTACAAACTTAGGTCAGTCATATCGAATACCACAAAGATTTTAATGCAAACAAATTTTGAGATCAAACATTCTTTTAGAGAAACCATCAGGTGAATATGATTTTGCTAAATATGTTTCAACTCTTCAAGATTCTTCTCTTCTGTTTAACTATCAGGATCTTCCTAAAGATGCTAAAGGACCGTATCAGCTAGAAAAGTGGTAACCACCTAGCTTAAGGATAAGATATGAGATGAGTTTCTTTGTAAGCTAAGACGTGATAATTTTTGCTGTGTGTATGTATCCAGTAATTAGCAGCACACAGTTTTTGTACGAGGTCAGGAGCCTAGTCCCTCTATTTATAATCTTCCTTGATATAATACTACTTAAACTAGAGCTGGGATTTAACCTTATTAAAAAAGATTACGCCTATGCAAATGTCTACTCCTTACGGAATTTCAGCTGTCAAAATATAGATTTCATATGATAAAAAAAATAAAAAAAAATAAAAAGTTAGATGATATATCCGATCGAAATGTAAGAAATATAGTAAGTATTGAATATTGCAGATATAGTCTATGAGTGCAAATGAGACGGTGCACTATGTTAATGTGAAATAAGTAAAAGGATAATAAGAAACTTATTAAACAATGACATCATGATGAATTATAATTAAGTTGAAGTACCCTTTCCAAAAATCATGCACTGCATGCCTTGAACCTGTACAATCAGCTTGAACCATTTCAAGTCCTTTGTTTCTTACTCGTCTAAGAACATATTCCCATAACAACGAACACTTAATCACAGAATCTCTGATAAATAGAAGTGAGAACGAAGAAATAGAGAAAAACAAACCAACATATATTCCTAAATCTATTATGTATACATGTACACTTCGAGAAGAACAGCATGCTCAGCATGATCCCCTCCAAACCTCTACGGAGAACCGCATAATATGATAAAAAATTGTGTAATCTATGATCTTCGAATATTCCAAAGAACCAAAATTAAGAAACCTCGCAAGTTCAATCTCACTTTACTGCAGCCATATTGTTGGATTTGGAGGAAGTGGTCTGCAAAACATCACCAAAACCTCCCTCTCTAACATACTGAATGTACCTCGAAAATTCAGGCCTAGCAGTTGCCTTCTTTTTCTTCTTCGTTTCGAATAGACTGAATATTGGATGAATCTTGCTCGCCTTTTTAGCTTCCTTTAACTGAGCATTCGCCTGGAAATTTTCCTCAGACGTCACCTTCCTGGACGAAGAGCTAAAGAAGTTAGCAGCAGGGGGAACGGTTCTGCTTTTACTCAACTTTGGCTCCAATATTATCAATGGAGCAGAAGGTGCCTCCTCTTTAATCAATTCTTCATATCCTCTATAGTCCCTTCGTGTACTCATTGCTCTAAACATCGCTTTAATTAATTAATAGTACTCACAAGTTTTGAAAAATAAAACAGATCTCAAATTTCTTGAACTAGCTAGACTTAAAATGATGGAAGAGATTGAGAGATGGAGAGAACGAAAGATATGTTATATACTAGTATAGTTAGGTTTGGCTAGTAGCTAAGAGAGTTGTTTAATGCCTACCATTAGAGGTATTTTAGTAACACGTGTGCGGCTCAATTATATTTTCAATGTATAGTTGTAAGGGTTTGAAAGTACATGGCTGAGCAGAGTTTGCTTGACTTTCTCGTGCAAAATTCAATTAATATAATGGCAAGTCTGAAAACAATAATAATAATAATAATAATAATGGAAAAGTGACAACGGAAGCTTCTAGATTCCAATAAGGCATGCTATGAATATCACTAGATGTTAAGGACAGGCTCTTTACTTTTTGTTGTTATATCTTTCTTCTGGTTGAAAATAAATCAATTTGGACAAACTATTGGATTAGTGTAAACCAGCGTGCTTAAAGAATAGCTAACAGCAGAATCAAATTATTTAATTTAATGAAAGACTGACCGTATCTGGCCAACAACAATAGTAATGGAAGTGTGACTATGGAGCTTCCAAGTTCCAATTAGGCATCCTATGAAATATGCTATGGAAGTGTGGATATTAGATATTGAAGCAACCACATGTAGGGCTATTAGTATTTTTGCCGGGCCATGATGACAAAATTTTATATGATCTTTCGTTTTGTTGAAAACAAATCAATTTGGATATATGATTAGTAAAAGACCAACGTGTTTGAACGGATACGGTCCATTTTAGAGAAAGCAGGAAACGTGATAGAACGTTAGCTCATATAAGATAGATTAAAGATTTAACATAATTAAAATGTTGACAGAGATAATTGTCATCCACTCCTTATTTTACACTCTGGGTTTGCGAGGTCAATACCTCTGCAATCAATCATCTCCAAGGACCAGAATAAATATCGTAGTTATCTTTATATTTCAAAATCATATCAAACACTTAAACCATTGATATAAATCTTCATTAGTATAGAGGGTTTAACGGGTCTATCTTGAAGAATAGAAGGTCGATTTGTAACTGAACTAACTAATTAAAAGAAAATTGTTAAATTAAATGTAAAATATTACATAATTAATATTATGAAATTTTAAAGTAAAAGATAAACACTTATGTGTCCAAATGTAATAATATTATCACTAGTAATTGGTATATCTTGTCAAATATTTTCTGTTTATTTTCTATTTAAAAGTCTTAATTAGTCCTAGTAATTGGTATATCCTGTCAAAATAGTTTCTGTTTATTTTCTATTTAAAGTCTTAATTAGTCGGCGAAATATAGGCAATTATTCTACTTAAAAGTTTTCATCAGAACTGTTAAACACTATTTTCTTTTCTCTTTTAAGAATTTGAAGCCCTTGTTAAAGCTTATGACCTTCATTCCTATTTGGGTCCTGTATAGCAGGTACCGATAAGCATCTCTAAACGATTTCAAATTGAAATATTTAAACAACAAAAATTGTTTATCATCTTGCAAAAGACAGTTAAAATAGAGTAGTACATGTTTATAATTGTTTTAAAATTGTCAAAAAGTTTAATATCAAATTATATTTCAATTATAAATTCACTTTTCCTATTGACTATTTCATTTAATCAATACTTATCAACAGATAAAATTAAATGTTTTGCCCTAGAAAAAGTTCTATGCTCGCATTCTTCAACAAATGTTGAAGAATAGATTAACAAAACTCTCTTCCCAACTACTCAGGTATAATTCAATATGGTAACAAAGTCAACTTTTGACAAACTCTTACACACATTTAGGTTCGAAAATTCACATATGATCTCCAAAATTGTGTTGCACATGAAGAAGAATGTCTAAGAATATAGAATGTTTCGCGTCAGGTATATAAAACACCAACAATAATTTATAAAGATCTTGAGACAATAAATCAAAGGCGGACCTAAATGTCCATGGAATGGTGAGAATGCACTCCCACCCTTCGGAAAAAATTATGTATATACATATATATATATATGTATATATGTTGAGAAATTAGTAT
This sequence comes from Lycium barbarum, assembly GCF_019175385.1. Lineage (NCBI taxonomy): Eukaryota > Viridiplantae > Streptophyta > Magnoliopsida > Solanales > Solanaceae > Lycium > Lycium barbarum. The sequence goes on from NC_083348.1 coordinate 92,891,210, forward strand.
ATATTTAATTGTGCACTTTAACAAACTTTAACAAACGAAAGTGTCATTGGGACACGTTGGTTGCAACTGCTGCTTCCCTTGCATGTCACTCTAGATTGAATCCGAATGTCACTTTTAATTATTTTTCTGAGCCTATTTTTACGAAAACAATAAGCATTAAATGAGCTCGCCTAGATTCGAACCTGCACTGTCACCACATGTTGCACAGCCTTAGCCACTGAGCTATCTCTTTCATTTGCTTCACTATGTTAAATTTTATTTATTACACATATTTGACCTACATACTTGTATTTTCGCCGTTGCTACACTATTAGTGACCGATCCGATACAGTATTATCCATCAGTCATCATTAAATTTTTTATTGGCGTTTATGTTAAGATAATAGTGCCTCCCGGCGTCTTAAAATCTTGGGTCTGCCTCTGTCTTGAGTTACGTACTAGATTACTCAAATAGTTACGTACTAGATTACTCAAATTGTTAAATTAAGCTAGGTCCTTTGACAAAAGAGTACTAGTAATAGGCATCCTAATATTAGAAGCATTAGGAACACTAAGTCACCGGTGTTTGTGTACAAATGAAAATTTGAAGGCTATAAATGTCATTTACCCACTTAAGTTGAAATGTAGATAAACTCAATCGATTCACTAACTTTAGGTGTGATGAACCTTAAATCTGTTCCTCTAATTTGTTAAACTATTTTGAGAATTTGGTCAAATGAAGGACACACTAACCAATATTTTCACAACAATCATTCAATTTGCAAAGTCACACATAGAAATGTTTCTTCAGCAAGGTACACTTAATTCTATATGCAGATGAGAAAGTGGCTGCCAGATGGCCAGAACCCATTTTCTTCCTCTCTCACCAACCAGTCATATTTGGTTAATCCAATGAAGTTACTTAACGGTGCGTTGAGCACGTGCTTACCATCTAACACTACGTACCACTCCTAACACAACCTACGTGCAAGCAGTATAAAGACAGACATAAACATAAATGAAAGCTCATCTTGTTGAAATTTAGTCCGGTCAATTAAGATTCATTTTCCGACTCTTTTTACTTTTCATCTCTGAAAATGGCAAGTGAAGCTCATGCAGCTATTAATGCTCCGGCGGCGCCGACTGTTTGTGTCACTGGAGCATCTGGATTTATTGGTTCTTGGCTTGTCATGAGACTCCTTGAACGAGGTTACAATGTCCATGCTACCGTTCGTGATCCTGGTAGGTTGTCTCTTTTAAGAGTTTTAACTTCTACACATTGACAGTTTAAAATAAATAACTTCTACACATTGACAGTTTAAAATAAATTGCATTATGAGAATCCAGAGAGGAATATGACAGTGCTAAAAGCCTTCTGCATGTCAATGATATATCCTTATGTAAAGATGCATGAATTTGTAGAGAACAAGAAGAAGGTGAAGCATCTGTTAGAATTGCCGAAAGCTGATACCAACTTAACGCTGTGGAAAGCAGACTTGACAGTGGAAGGAAGCTTTGATGAAGCCATTCAAGGCTGTCAAGGAGTATTTCATGTGGCAACACCTATGGATTTCGAGTCGAAGGACCCCGAGGTACTATATATCAAGCTAGAAAAGTAACAAATCTATACTTATTACCTTCTTACATTTCTGGATGATCAATTCTAATGTAACTCTTATCACATCGATATACGTAACAGAATGAAGTAATAAAACCAACAGTCAGGGGAATGTTGAGTATCATAGAATCATGTGTTAAGGCAAACACGGTAAGGAGACTGGTTTTCACTTCATCTGCTGGAACTCTTGATGTCCAAGAGCACCAAAAACTCTTCTATGACGAGAGCAGCTGGAGTGACTTGGATTTCATCTATGCTAAGAAGATGACAGGATGGGTTCGTTTGGCTATTCTTTTCTATTACAAATAAATAACAGTATTGTCATCAATATTGCCTTGTGAATATAATTTCATTGCAGATGTATTTTGTTTCCAAGATACTGGCAGAGAAGGCTGCAATGGAAGAAGCTAAGAAGAACAACATTGATTTCATTAGCATCATACCACCACTGGTTGTGGGTCCGTTCATCACACCTACGTTCCCACCTAGCTTAATCACTGCCCTTTCACTAATTACCGGTATGATGTAATCACAATGTACAGAAGACAGTCGCTTCCTTTGATCCCAACAATTACTTTAGTAAACAGCTTTCCACAACACAATCACGGGTTTAACCAGATTGAGATGTGCAGGGAATGAAGCTCACTACTGCATCATTAAACAAGGTCAATATGTGCATTTAGATGATCTTTGTGAGGCTCATATATTCCTTTACGAGCACCCCAAGGCAGAGGGAAGATACATTTGCTCTTCCCATCATGCAATCATATATGATGTGGCTAAGATGGTTCGACAAAAATGGCCAGAGTACTACGTTCCTACTGAGTAAGCCTCCGCTGTATTCCTAAGTATAATTGACTCCTTCGTTGAGTGATGGCTTGGTAACTCAGTCTGGTTAAATAACAGGTTTAAAGGCATCGATAAGGACTTGCCCATAATATCTTTTTCGTCAAAGAAGCTAATGGACATGGGGTTTCAATTCAAATACACATTGGAGGATATGTATAAAGGAGCCATCGAGACTTGCCGACAGAAGCAGTTGCTTCCCTTATCTACCCGAAGCACTGCAGACAATGGACAAGACAAAGAAGCCATTCCAATTTCTGCTGAAAACTATGCAAGTGGCAAGGAGAATGCACGAGTTGCAAATGGTACAAGAAAGTTAACCAATGATGAAATCTAGAACTGTAACCTTACAAAATAAAGAGGCGAGCTTGCCTAGCAATATGTTTGCTTCTTGGTTCCCTGATATCTGTTTGAGGTTTTCCAATACTAAATGCGTAAAATGGTCAATGACTATATGGAAATTCTCGTCTTGCTAAGTTACAGGCAGTTGCACAGTAGGATATCAAATAATCCTAGGTATATTTTGCCTAGAAAAGCTTGTCTTCACGGCTCTTGCATACCATTTGCCAAAAAAGAAATTATCATTTTTCTTAATCATTGGAGGGAAACGAGAGATAATAATAATAATAATAATAATAATACAAACAGTAACATCGTAATGCAATAATACAGCCCTTTCACGGAAAAGTTTCATTTCAATGAATAGCCATGTTAGCCCATTTTCTTTCAGGGCAGATTTCTAAAGCTTGCGCTTACATGCAGAAACTAAAAATAATAAGAAAGAGAATCTACTCACTACTGTGCAAATTATATGTTCAAGCGAGCAGACAAGTCTTCAACTACCTCTCCTCAGAGTTGAACCTACTCCATGCTTCCTGTAGACACAGAAGAATGATAACCACTAAGAGAATTCAAAAATAGATAAGACAAAGGGAAAGGGCCATGGGAAGAAGGGCAGAGGTGAAGCTGGCAGGAAGAAAACAAACTTTAGAGTAAGGAAGTTGAGGTAAATTCTATAAGGTCACAGATGATTTTCTTTATCTCACCCCAAAAATAAGGCCATTCTGATTTAGAGTTACACATTCATACAGAACAGACATTTAAGAATAATAGACTTAAAAAAGACGAGTGGGAAGGGGGAACAAGAGAAACAAAGAAGCACGTAGATCATCACATTACATATTACTTAATGGAGTTCTTTTTTATTTTTATTTTACCGATTAGTAAGTCATCAAATGATATTCTGCTGTCGTGATAGCTAACATACTAATATATGTCACCCTGTTTATTCTATAACTAACTAGACACTGTAAAACAGTTTCTGTTTGTCATCTTACAACTACTAAAATGGACTTGAATAGAGTGAATTGATATAGAGGATTCATTGAGCCAGCCAATAGTTTGGGGTTGGGGTTGAATGATTGACATGACAACTGGTACAATTCCAAAGTACTTCCTGTCTCCCAATTTATGTGGCAAAGTAATATTCGAGAAGTCAAATAGGTTCGTTCTTCCTTGAACACGTTTTTCTTAAGTTTCAAAAGATTAACTATCATGACTAATACTACTTTTTATGTAGTTTTTCAAAAATGCAAATTTTATTTCCAAAAACTTGAAGAATCTACATTCAAATTCTCACTGAAAATTAAGTACTTTGATCCTCGTGCTCCTAATCTTGTTGCATGAAGTGGAACGGAGGGAGTAACAACAGATGCTAACGATGTACTTTTGAACTTGAGGCACAAAACTTATGACAAATTCCGAATATACTAGTGGGTTAAAGGTCAGTTAACAACTATTATAATAGAGTAGTCATCTATCCCAGGGCATGGCCTAGTGGTCAATAAAGTGGGTTGAGAACCATGAAGTCTCAGATTCAAATCCCAACGAGATAAAACACTAGGAGATTTCTTTCCATCTGTCCAAGCCTTGATGGATGGAGTTAACCGGTACATGTGCTGGTGGGAGGTAGTTTACCACATTAGTTGAGGTGCACATAAGTTGGCCTGGACACCATGGTTATATAAAAAACAAACGGTAGCAGGTACCCCGTGAAATTAGTCGGGCTGCGCACAAGCTGGCATGGGCACCACGGTTATCAAAAAAGTTGCAGGTACCCCGTGAAATTAGTCGAGGTGCGCACAAGCAGGCCCGAACACCACGGTTATCAAAAACAAATATAACAGAGCAGTCATTCTGCTTGATAATATTGTGTCATGTTTCCACAGGCAATCACCATGGTAAAGAGCAATAATATTTGAAACCTGCATGTCGTGCAGTTTTCGGCACATCTAACAGAGCTTTCCATCAAAAGCAAAAATGGAACAAGCAAAGTCTTTTGATAACCAGTACGATCACCTATAAGATATATGTCAAGTTAAGCGAAAGTTGTGATGCAGAAATTGGCCACATCACAGACATTTTTGATCAATTGTAACAAGGTCCTGATAAACAATGAATAGGTCCACAAAGAATGATCTCGTTGCTGGCTAAGTCAAACTAAGAGACAAACCAGTCACCAATAGGAAGTACTAGAAGCTTAAATTGGTATACCGAAAGGGGACAGACTGGATAAATTTAGACAAGTAAAGAAAGCTAAATCAGAAAACACACCTTTAAAAGATCAAAGACCTTCTCGCATATATACTTATGATGAATACTAGCACCTCGCTGTTGTAATTTATCAGGATGCACACAAAGAGTTGCTTTCCTATAAGCTTTCTTCACTGCTGCAGAAGTTATTACTTCTGTTAGTGGAATTGGCTGCCAACCGCTATTAGGCCCAAGAATCTGCAATTAGGAATAGATACATTGAGTTTCAATGTTGTGGAGGTTGACCAAAAATCGTATGATGACAAGTGTGAAAAGACTGCCATATGTCACTACTAAAAACTCAAAAGTAATTTTTACTATTGACATGTCATGCGGTCACGTTCTGGTGTCAGCCAGAGCTTTCTCACTGCTATGATTGATTATACAGCCCATATGTAACAATTCGACAAGTAAAATCCTCGATAAAGTGACCAAGAAGCACGTAAGAGTTACGAAAAATGGATGTGACATTCTTTTACATTTCTGTTTCAAACTGCACCACTGTCCTGTCAGCAAATGTTAGGAATGTTTGTTTCCATAGACGCACTTACTCACTCCAATTATTTGATAGAGGTAATTAAATGAAGAGACCAAGTAAAGGCTAGATTGAGCAGCTAATTTTAGCTTAAGATATATGCCTCAAGACACTAACTTGTTTTGGTTGAAAAGACCTATTAAATGAGAATGAAACACCTTCACTTAAGCAGTCAAATGACTAAGCAAAGGTTAATCTGTAATACATAAATCAAGTACTGTTACATCTATCTTGATGAATATCTATTTGGTACAGAATTAAGATGAACTTGGCACTATTCAAAAAGCACTTAATATTGATTAGCCAAAGAAAAGCATTTATCCAAATAAAGCATTAGAATAGAAAGCATACATATTGCAAAGTTGAAAGCAATGCACGTAGATTGCCTTCTTTCCCGCTTGACCACCTTTTCACTTCAGCATCCAGAGTGTCAGCCAACCTCTGCAGGAATCCCTCAAGTAAGACAATATGAAATGTAGATGATTCATGATATACTGTGTTATACAAAGAGATGGATACATACATTTCTCTCCGTTTGCTCCCTCTGAGCTTGAAGATCACGCATATTTTTCTCTGCCAGGGCCTTAGCCTGAAATCAGGACAAAAAAAAGTTCTATATAAATAAAAGAAAAACAACTTTTAACAGGGAACAGATGGTTAGGAAGCACATACAGCGCGCTCTGATGTTCTGCGATACCTCTCCAAGCGAGCTTTACATCTTTGAGGTGATTCACCTTCAATGCCTGCAAAGCATTTAATCTTAGTCGAGCCTTCACAAGAAAAATTTAATCTTGAAAAGTTACTTGTGCAACTAAACAAATATGAAATTCAGAATGCCTAATATCAGGAAACATGAGGAAAACTAGACTATAAACCAAATAAAGGGGGTAAAAAAGGTCTTGGTGCCATATACGTACCAGCATGAGCTGAAGAATACGAGTATCTCAATTTTGAGGTCTCTGTGCTCTGATGTGCATGCTTCTCCTGTCAACAAATCCCAATAAGTAAGCAGCTGGCATGCATTTCTACTTTTAAGAAGGAAGAGATACTCACAGAGGAAGAGCTCTGTCTCATTTCAGTGCTCCTAGAATAAGCAGAAAACTTTTCAGAAGATGATCTTTCCACTCGTTCGCATGATTCCAGGGTAGCCTTCTCAGCCATCGCTTTCTCAAAAGCTCGTTTTCGAGCCTCTGCAGTTGCTCGTTCTACTGCAGCCCGCTCCGCCCTGAGCCTAGCTGCTTGCTCTGCTGAAGATCTCTCCCTAGCCTCTGCAGATACCTTCTCTGATCTTTCTCGGGCCTCCGCCATAGCTCTTTGACGCATTTCAGTTGCAGCTTTCTCCATGGCAGCTCTTTCTACTCTCCCACGGGCTTCAAGATATGACCTTTCCAGAGCTTCACGAGTTACAGACATCCGATCCTTTTCTCTTTCCCTTTCTCTCTCCCTTTCTTCTTCTAACTTTCTCATATATTCTTCCTCCAGTTCTCTTTCTTTTTTCAGTCTTCCATCCGTTTTTTGGGCTTCAGGAGTAATGATTTTGTTTGAATTTCTCTCTTTCTTTTGGGGACTTCCAATTGCGGCTCTCTGGTCTGTACTTGACAGGATCTCAACATCCTCTAGCACAGCAGCCAAAGCATCTCCAATTTTCTTAGCATTTGTGGCCCATTCCCTGGCAACCTGATGAGCTGTAAACTTTTCACCGGTAACTTTCTGATTAGTTCCAGACTGAACAACCTTGGTGTTCACTCTTGGCCTTTCAGCATTTGTTCCATTTCTATCGTTAGAGTGATTAGCTGTAAACTTTTCCTCTGTAACTTCCTGGTTAGTGCCAGACTGAAATCTCTTGGCGTTAACTGTCAGACATTCAAGAGGCTTTCCATTTCTTTGATCAGACTGATTTCCAATTTCAGAAGCAGTCTTCTTCAGTCTATCTGACGCTTTACTTATGTAGATACCAGTTCCATTTGAATCGGTTAAATGCTCATTCGAAGAAGTAGACCCTATTGCATCTGCTCTTTTACTTGGATCTTTTCCATGCTCCAAGAGATCTTGTCTCTTGTAAACAGAGCTGCATCCATCTTTAGGCAGCAGATTGGTCAGTTCAACTTCTGATTCTTTTTCACAATTTTGCAGCTCAGTTTCTAATCTCTCATTTTCTTTGCAGGAAAGGGCAGATTGAGTTGTGTCCAGATTTACGGGGTTTTCTTCCGGCTTCTCGGACATTTTGTTCGCAAATAGAGTCTCATAGTTTGGTTGGCAAGCCTCCAATGCCGTAGCATCCTTGCGAACTTCAACATTAGTGTTCTGCTTCAAACCAAACCCAACCAATTCAATTGGGGGGCTATCTTCGGTCTGTTCGCGCAATTCGTCCCACTTAACATCACAAACATTTGTTTGCTCAGTTTCTTCAAGCTCACTGGCCCCTTCAGATACGTTCTCAAAATCTAATTTGGGAGCCAGGAGAGATTCTATATTGTTTTCTTGCTGCTCCAAAACCTCGGTCATTTCCATATCACCATCTTCTCCTTCGCAAGCGCCACTCGATCTTCCCTCAATTTCTTCTCCTTTTTCAGCCTCATTTTTTTCTCCTTCATCAGCCTCATTTTTTTCTCCTTCATGCTCTTTCTTCTTGAGAGCCACTCTAAATTGGCTGTCTTCTTGCTCCCACTCAAAAGCACCATTTGCATCCTGATCCTTTACATCCTGATCCTTTAGGTCCATCTTGAAGTCCACTTCTTTGTCCCTCTCATTGTTCTCTTGTTTGCAAGCTACCTCTGACTTTTCATTGTTCTTTTCTGTTTTAAAATCCTCTTTTGGTTTATTTGCGTTCTCCTCCCAATGAATAACGCCTTCTTCTCTTTCAGAAACTGCATCAGGTTTCTTCTTCATTTCCTGTTTGAGTATCTCATTTACTCTCTGTCCATTTCCTGTTTCGTCAATAACATGCCTAAGTCCTCCCTCATATTCTTCAATCTCAGACATCAGCTCTATATCAATATGCCTAGCATCAGTATTTATGAATCCCTTTTGATCATCTAATCTTCTCCTGCCACCACTTAGTTTCACCGTCGCTTTATGTTCACTCACATTCTGGCCACCTCCTCCAATGTACTCCACACTTTTATGAGAACTGCTGCTTAGCTTCTCACTTGTTCTCTCTTGCTGGACTTTAACATGTTTCTCACTCAGACTAACATCCGATAAGTTTTCTTCTGCTATTACTGTCTCCTTATGCTCCAATTGACCACACAAATCTTCTTCTTTTGACCTTTGATGTGTATTAGCCCATTGATAGGACCATTTACCCACTTTTTCTTCACTTTCCTCTTTGCCATCTGGATCCTCCTTTGCCACAACATTTTTGCAAGTTTCTAGACGGTCAAGTCTGTCAGTGGCTACTTCGGATTGTCTGTATTCATGTGTTTCCTTATTATGCAGCACACCAAATTCATTCTTGACTTTCTCAGGAGACCCACAAGATGGGTAGGTTTCAACTACTTCAAAAAATTCCGCACCTTCCCTCCAAGCAACTCTTCCATCAGCTTTATATGGTTGTTGAGATGACATATTAAGCTTATCTTGCTCACTTTCTTCACTTTTTCCAGTACATTTGAAATGTCCTCCTTCAATATTACCTGAATTAACCTCACTGTTCTTAAAGACTTCTTCCATTTTTCCTTCACACATGTTTTGTTCCATGTCATCTTTGTCAAATGTATTGCTTGGTCTTTCCTCCAACATACCATTCTCCAAATGGAGTTTTGAATAACATTTTAGATCTTGCTTCTTTCTCTCCATTAGCTCTTTTGCACTTCTAAGCTTTGCTTGAGCCTTCTCCATTGCTTCTTTTATAGCTGCAGAAGACGCTGCTGCAGATGAACTTGCATATACATCCATATCAAAGAAAGCTTGTGAACTATCACTTTGTTTTGGCTCAGAAGCGCAATTGTTAGAAGCTTTGAGTCTTGAATTAAGTCTATCAAAGCCTTCTTTCTTGGAAGCCAGAGCAGGTGGCGGTCTTGATGGTGGCGGTAACCCTGAAGGCCTAGTTCTTAAGCTGATATCTGACACACTGAAGAATGGCTTATCTGGAGTACGACTAGCTTCACTACATTTCTCTGGAAGTTTTGAATCACTTCCATGCATGATATAACTGCTGCTCATATTACGTGATGTGCTTCTTTTGGATTGCTTGTCTTCTAAAACCGGTCCAGTCACGTCCACATTGTAGTTAAGACCAAGAGTTGGCTGTCTAGGTGGCTCCTCATCTTCTGTATTTCGAGAAGCCTGAGTTCCACTGACCGTGTAAGTGTATCCAGGAATAGCATGCAGATGAGCAACATGTGTCATGCCATTTGATACAACTCCATCGCTACTCTGGGAAGTCATGTGATATGAAATGTTGAACTGCTTGGTATCATCAGATGAATGATGAACATCAGCACTAGAAGAGCTCTGACTCCTTTCAGAAAAAGCAGAAGGTTCTGACTCATTTGACAGGGTCTCACTTTGAGCTGGACTCCTTTTATCAGGAAAAGGAAAAAAAAAAATTAAACATAAAACTACAAACCCCTTTGAACAGAAAAAAAAATAAAAAAATCTTGCCACCTTTTCATATTGGGAGCACTGAAAAGGATAAAACTGAACCTACTAATTTAAACAGGTTAACTGAAGAAAAAACTTACCACCCCAACAACCTACTAAGTGAAATGAGATTTGACTAAAGAAAATTGATTGATACATTCTTTTGGTTTGGTTCAGTTCAGACATAGACCTGTAAAAGATATCTATGATTTTTACTAACTTTTCCGGAAAAAAGAAGTGTTTTTGACCTTTGATTAAAGAAATTAGCTCTTCACCTAGAGAATCATATAAACTTGTTTGAAAGATGAAAATCCAGCATTGACCCCCTTTTGTCAACTTGGCTGATGTTGGAAATGCATGAATCAAACCCTGACAATTACAAATTCTTGCCCTCTTTGCTGTTGGGTCCAAAGAGAAACCTCATTTTCTCAACTCGTTAGAATTCCAATATAACCAAAGCTTTACACGACTATGTTTGGAAAAGCACAACAGAAGGTGAAACATAAACAAGCTCAAATTACAGAAATTAAGGCCAGACATACGCAAAACCATGGCCTAGCGGTCAATAAATCAGAAAAATTAGACGATTTATCTAAATGGGGCTACATAGAGTTACCAGAACATGAACATGAACATGAAGCTGGCCATGATACCAGTGCTTTAATTTCAAATTTCAAAAAATGAAGAATTTGCATTCTATATCCCGAACCTTTGCAGCCAAAAAAAAAAAAAAAAACTTTATCTATCTCAATTTGTCAAAAAGCAACTAACCATTTCTAAAGTCTAATACAAAAAAAAAAATGCAGTGAAGGGAAAACTACTACTAACATACATTAGCACACATTTTCAAAGAAAAAAAAAAAAACTTGCAAATATACAAAAGGAAATGGTCATACCAGGCCTCGTCAGAAGAATCATAACCAGAAGTAGATTGACGAACCAAATCCTCGTAAGGAAGGGCAAAATCAAAAACATTAAACCCACCAAAAATCTCAGAATAATCAAAATGACAACTCAGGACATCAAAGGACAGTTGATCATCGTTATCATCAACAACAGGAAGATCCAAAATGGGAATAGAGGAAGCTCTTGAAGAGTGAAAACCACCAAAAATCTCAGTATAATCCTCGTAACGAGGAGCTAATGTTGGAACACCGAACTTAGGTGGACCACCAAACACGTCGTCGTATATAGACTTGCTTGGTGTTGTAATAAACCCACTACTTCCATGGTAACTCTTTTTAGCAAATGAATGTGACAGATTTTCCATGGAAAATGTGACAGAGAAAAACAGTTTTCAGTGTGAAGAATGAAGTCTCAAGGGGAAGAAGTTGCTTTTTGAGCACATTTTGAATATCGAGGAAACTTTTTTGTTTAGTAAAATAAGTATGTTTTGGCGATTAACGTTAGTGGGAAAAAGGAAAAGAGAAGACAGTAAAAGAGACGCCCATTGGATATAACTCCGGCACCTTTTCTGGGATTGCTGCTTATGAGCTCATCAACTTCAACTGTAGCTTCTTTTTCATTTTGTTTTCTTCTTTGTTTTACTCTCGTTTACACAAACCAAGGCGGAAATGGTTTTTTTTTTAAAGTGAATATTGGACCATTCAGTGTTTTTTCTTTCAATAATACTCCTTCCGTCCCATAATAAGTGTCACCATAGTCAAACAAACGCATATTAAGAAACCAATAATGCAATATAATAAAAACAAATTACTTTTATCTCTTGATTAGAGCATGCATAAGAAGTAAATCTTTTGACATTGATATTAAATACGTAAGTAGTAATTAAGTTTTAGATTTAAGATTTACACTATTTAACAAACTTCTTAATATATTTATCGAGTTTGAACTAAAGTTATTGAATTTGATACAAACTATTAAATAACCTTTTGATTTTGCCAATGAGTCAAAGAAAGAAAAATTAGAATATAAATAATTATTCATAGTCCAGATTATACCATTTGACCAGACATCATTTTCATAAAAAAGGAAGTTACACCCTCTTGTGCAGATTAGATCATGAAATCAATTTATCTAGTTTTGTTTGTTTTCGGACATTGCTAATTGATACAAAATTTGATATGAAGTTTTTTTTTTTTTTTTTTTTTTTTTTTTTTTTTTTTTTTTAATGGCAAAAGCCGTTTGATTCTCCGACCAATCCAGGAAGCATAAACAGTCTTTTAAAAAAAAATTACTAGTACCACAACTGAACTAACTGTTCCTCAGAGACAGTTTAGTGCCTAGCACGTCACAGTTATTAAGCTGTAACGTACTAATACTATATTTCCTCCTCTCCTGGTAACTCAATATAAGAAAATTAAAAACATTATAGCAACTGAAAATACTAATCAACAAGGAAGACTTGGTCAAAAATTAAACAAAATTAAATTTTTAATGTAAAACTGGAATCTCGGAATTATTGGAATGGTTCATCGTGATTTGGATATTACTAACTCTAGTCCAATATGAAGAGTAGTTATTTTGGTGAAATGCATTCGTTTGAAAATGTTTGACTTTATAGAAAAACACTAAGTAAGTTATATATTTTTTTCAAATCTATTGTTTTTAATTAGTTGTATTAATTAAGTGAGACGTTTAAGGGGAGATAAAATAATAATTTAGAAAGATGTTATTACAGTCAAACCTCTCTATAATTGTCATTCGTTATAACAATATTTCATTATCACGGCCTGATTTTCTCCAGAATCGATTTTTCATATTATACTTTACTTCTCTATAACATCATTCTACCTATAATAGCAGTGACATTCATTATAACGGTACCCTCTTTATAAAATTATTTTTCTATAACGGCCATACTCAAATATTATGTAATATTTTATAAGAAATATATTATGTGTAAATATAAAACGTTAAAATATTTATGTTATTCATCATAATATCATGCACATAGTAAATATGAGCGCAATAGAATACGACAAGCAATTAACACTCTTGTAGAAGCATGGAATGATGTTAAGACCTCTACCATTCTCAATTGTTGGAGAATACTGGAATTCTACCTACAAATGACAACCCCAATGTCAATAGTGAAAATTTAGAACTTTTTGAGGGTGTTGGGAGTGTGCCATTGTCACGCCCCGAACCATGGCCTGGGAGTAACACGGCACTCGGGCCTTGCTTGCATGTGTCCGAGCGAACCTCATGGCTTGCTTGTCAACATGGGCATCAAAACAACATAATCTATATGATGCAATTTAAATGAATCAAGAAAATGTAATTTGCGGAATAAAGTCTTGAAATTTTCTCATAGCATGAAATATCATGAAAACATAATAGTCTGCAAACATGAAAGCACAACTGAACATGATATAGTTGGCTAAGAAGCCCATGATTTTCGTGAAATAACTTGTAAATAACTTGTAATCATGATTTCATGAAATAACTTGTAAACATGGTTTCATGAAATATCTTGTAATATGGTTTCATGAGATAACTTGTCATAGTTTTGCAAACATGTTCTTGATTCATGAGTAATAACAATAGTTCATAATTATATATATATATATATATAATTGACTTGAAAACATGCTTGTAACTCGCTACATAAAATCATAAAGTTTCATATAAACATAATGAGAATACATGAGGAAGAATTCATGATTCATGGATTAAGCTAGGGTTCCTAATAACCGTAATGGAAGATTAGGAATACAATAACGAATATAGATACAAAATTCATGTACATAAATACGGGCTACCAATATGTTGGGTTTAATGCCCTAGGGTTTGAACTTCATGGATATCAAGAAACGGAGCATGGGGAAGAACGTAGAGATTCCCACATGTGGATGGAAGTTCTACATACCTTAATTGCTCCAAAACTTGAATTAAAGACTTGAGCTTTGAAGAAGATTTCCAAAATCTTGAATTCTTGAACCTTGAGATGGGTTTTCTTGAAAACCCTAGTTTAGGAATGATAATTTCTTGTTTAGATTACAAGGATAGGTATTAGAATTGATTTGGAATAATTAGAGTAGGCTTACCTTGGTGTTCTTGATGATGCAAGAGGGTAGGAAGTCGTTCTAGGGCTTGAAGGAATGAAAAATAATGATTTGAACTGATATGGACGAATATATACTGCTCTGGAAAAATTCATTTTTCGGCCCAGTTAAATACTGGCCGTATTTTGAAATACGGGCCGTATTTTGAAATACGGTCCGTATTTTGACATATGGACTGCACTGCGTCTCTTTAGTAAAATGGTCATAACTCTTTGCAAAGATGTCCGTTTGACGCCCATAATATACTGTTGGAAAGGTATTTCAAAACTCTACAACTTTCATGAAGGAAGTTTTCCCAAATTCCAAATACATTTTGAAATACGGGCCATATTTTGAAATATGGTCCGTATTTAACCATTTGACATCAAATTGCCAAATTCCAGAATGCTCAGAAATCCTTAGTTTCAGTTTACGATTTGAAATACGGACCGTATTGTGAAATACGGTCCGTATTTAACCATATGACATTCAACTACCAGTTTACGATTTGATTTACGGCCCGTAAACTGAAATACGGTCACTGTTCATGGGCGTAAACCACCATCTTACAGCTGAAGAGGAAATTTTCAATTCCCACATTCTTTATCTGATTTTCTAAGTCTAGGATCATGGTCAAAGCTTAGGTTAAAGGTACGGGGTGTTACAGCCATCACTTATATTCTAAATCCCATCTCATAACACCAATCAAGCAAAGGATACTACCACTTATATGGAGTTTGACACAACACTTGCAATCCTTGAAACTTACACTGATGAAGAGATTATTGCACAAGTGATTGGAGTGGAAGAACGAGAGACATCGAAGGATGCAGAAGGTGACAACGATAGCGTTGATGAGGAGCCTCAACCTATTGCTACTTGGGGTGAGATAGAAGAGTCAGCTGTTAAGATCTTAGACAGTGTTCAAGGGAAAGCTATTGAATTCCTTTGCTGAAAGTTTGGACAAAATTTTTCGTCAATTTAAGCGTTATATTATCACTAAGAGACTTGAATTTACGAAACAACCTACAACTAGTTATGAATTCATTAGTCTTTTCAATTTTTAATTAATGAGATATGAAAATCAATTGAGATTTTAAAATTAACAAGTAAATTGTTTTCGTTTATAACATATAATTGTTTGCGTACTTTTGTTTATAACAGCTAAATGAGATCTAAACATCAAATGCCAGTATACAAACATAACAACACCTCACTATAGCATCCATGAAATTTCCGGACAAACGCTGCCATTATAGAGAGGTTTGACTGTATATATCTTTCTTAAAGAGCGTAGGCAATTTGCAGGATTGCCCTTCTATGCGGGTGGTCCTTAATTTTTGCCCCTCAAATTGGTGGTCTTTAACTTTTGTCCTTCGCTAAAAAACCCCTTGGTCTCGGGTTCGAACCCCACTCAGTCAATTTTTTTTTAAAAAAATCACAAGATAGAGGTTGAACTCGCAAGGCAGAGTTTTGCCCTTAAGGCAGAATTTTGCAAAATTCTGCCGTGCGAATCTAAACATCTGCCTTTCAATTTATTTTTTTACTGAGTTGGGGTTCAAACTCATAACCTCGGGGTATTAGGCGAAGGACAAAACTTAAAGACCACCAATTTGAAGGGTAAAATTAAAGACCACCCCAAATGAAGGACAATCCGCGCAAAAAAATGTAAAATAAAACCTTAAAATCATACATATAATAACATAATATGGAGCAGAGTGAGTACGCCTAATTACAAGTGAAAAGATAGATTATTAAGGAGTTGTTCAACTTAAACTAATTTGAAAAATCTCTAAATTTAGCAACTGTCATGGTCAGCATTATTGGTGAGTTTCTGGATACTGCAAAATTCAAAACAACTCAAACTTTGTGGATTGCACGTAGGACTTAATTGGCCCCATTCCATGTATTTCAATTTTCAAACAACTAATCATATAACTGCTCCCAAAGTTCCTTTTATAATATAGGTACTACCTTCTTTATTATAAAAAAATGTACGTCAGAAAAAAAAAATTGAAGAGACGTAATTTGAAACAAATATAAATTAATAATAGAAGAGATTTGAAGAACAGAGATGAGAGAACCATAGTAATGTCTAGTTTTATACGAACTATGAGTATTCACAACAGAAATGGTAGAAATGGACAGACTTGTATATTCAACCTATAGCAGATTTAGAAATTAAAATCCGTAAATTTTATTTTTAATATACTTATCTTTATTTCTTTTCACACTATAAGGTTCGATTTAAAATGCACATGAAGCTCGATTTGTAGACCGTCCACTGATTCGAAGTTGTAAAGCATTATTAGTTTGTTAAGAAGAATACAAAATACCTGTGTGTCCTGTGATTCCCTCTTTAATTTGTAGGCCACGCCATTGCCTATTTTGTCAACTATTTCACACAATACAGACAAGATTTTACACCCTTGTTTTCCTTGTTTAATTTCTTTTGTTCAATTTCTACTACTCTATTATATACATCTAACTAACCTGAAGGTGAAAAACATTGCACAATCCAAGAGCGAATTCCCTTAAAGTGGAGATTATATATATATGATTCTTCTATTCTTTACAAAAGAATGAAGTACAACAATCTGAAGTTGTTTATCATGTCAAGTATCACATATTATTATTATTATTATTTTGCCGAGTAAATATATACAATTAAGAAAGACATGTTTCGAAAGCATTCTCCCCTGAATTTGAAATTGTGAAATTAATATAAGTTAAAATAAACACAAATATTGGAACAACGGAAAAATTTGAAAATGAAAGCGATCCGAATTGTGATCTTTTGATCACTGAATTATTTTCGTGAGGATTAGAATTCTAATAACAGAACTACTGAAATCCACACAACTAAGAGAGTATGATTTGGTAGATGGACAACATGCATCACGTTTAATTAAATAGACAAATATATACTACATGAGATAAGAACCAAAACGGTGCTTATCTAAGTGCTTTAAATACTTTTGGGGTGGAATTTTGATAGCCTTCTCACAACTGTTCTTGATGTGGACATGACCATTGCAGCAAAATAAATTGAGGGAAAATGATGGTTCTAATTAGGTTATGCTCTGTCCCTTATAAAATATGTACCAACACTAACCTATATTGTACTACTAACATCAACTAATATGCTCTATAATCCACTTGATGAATTGGTCACAGCTGGGACCACCAGCCTTATTGACAACTACAAAAACCACAGATTGTCTTATAAACACAACGTCGGAATCAGCAACACAATTGTCATCATAATTGCAAATGAGTATTTCGCCAGGCATTGTTATCCGAAATTTATGTGACCGTGACATATCTTAATTGCAATTGCTCACAAATTGGATAAGATTTAGATTGATTATTGTAGATATAGAACACACTAAATAAAATCTTGGGATACTATGTACGTTAAACAGGTAACATCACATGACGCTGTTGAAATTATTCATAAAGATCAAGAACCATACTGGAAAAATGTGCCAAAACACAAGTGTTACATACTTGGAAGAACAATTCAAGATGTAAAAAACAAGAGCCAATTTACTTTCCATAGGGCAACGAAGAGATGCAATTTTTTATTTATATATAAAATATAGCAATACATTTCAAAAAAAAAAAAAATGTCCATATAGAAATAAGTTAGAAGTTAGAACATGAAGCGAGACCTTTTTATTTGGTATGCCTTCTTTTAGTGCTGTTACCAGGACAACAAGGATCTCTACTTTGGATTACTTTTAACATTTAATCCTCTAACAGCACACAATTAGCTAAATACAGAGATGTTTTCTCTTTATTCTCAGCATTACTTATGTTTTGTTCAAAGATTCAAAGAATTGTAACATAGGAAAGACAAGATTTAGATCTAAAACACGTCATTATTCTACTACTTTAATATGTCTAATAAAGAAGAGATAGGCTCTTCTTCTTGGTTACTCTTTGCATCAACCGACCAATTATGAATTGACAAGAGAGCAAATGATGAATGCTTTTGCAAATTCCTTATATTGAAAAAAATATAGGAAAAGGAAGACATTTGTGAATTATAGCATTGTGCAATTGAGACCATGAAGAAAAAAAGGCTCCTAAAGGCTAAAGAGTGTGTGCCTCTGGGTCCAATATGTTGGCTAACTTTATTCAAAGTCACATCTTGCTAAAGCCAAATACTCATTTCAATCATTGTCTGTAAACTTAATCATGTATGGATACAGACTACAGTGTGTACTTATTAATCTAATCTTGTAGATTAAGGCTCCATATGTACATTTAATTAATCTGCAAGAAGTTAGTATGATTGCATGGACAGGAACTGCAAATAAAACACAAGCATGCAGCCCTTTGTCCTCAACATAATATACAAATCGCCTGCATCCACTCTTTAGTCCCTCTCTTCATGATATTATCACTTGGGTATTTCTTTATTGATCTTTGTCACTTAGGTACTTATTATTAAGATTTTCTCACGTCAAATCAAATTGCTTTTTCAACTTTTCGAAATTTTCACTTATAGCATCATGGTAGTAGATCCGTTGTAGACTAAAATACAGTAACCTGATAAGGCAATAAAAAAAGTTAAGACTAGCTACGTCCAATCAATATAACAATGCTAAAAGCACAAAAGAAATCAAGAGAGCATATCAATTACTGAATAGTGTTGATCCCTAGTTGCTATTGGGACAATGCATTTACAATCAAAGAAGATATATTATGCCACTTAAGATAAATGACTAGTATATATGCCTCTTAGAAAGTAACCTCAGACGAGGTTAGCCGTCAAAAAGTTATCATCCATTATCAGCTTAGCATTCCCTTCCATTGGATCATGGCTTTTTGAGCATAATTCTGCATTATAAAATCCTACTCATACCTTGCTAACCAAAAAGCTAAGTGAACACATAGAGAAGGGCATATATTACCTTAATTACCACTTCACAAATTTTATGCAATTCAACTATCTACCTAAATAGAGAACTTATATAGCGGCCAATTTGACTCCTCCCAAGAACAGAATTTTAATGTTGAGTTGTATTCAAACCTTAAAGAGAAATACTCACGCTGTCTGCACAGACGTATGAAGTTTTGAGGGGTATCCCCTTTACGCAACTTATTCAAGATAGAATATCCATACGATCAAAAATTTAATTTCATTTTGTTTGATGTCTTAATTGGACACTGCATCTTATCGAATTTGATTACAATCCTGCAGTTTCCACACTGCCCCCCCCCATTTCTATATTCAAAGAAAAGCCATTTCTTAATACGTATACGTCCATAGTCGGCAATATTTTCCGCAACTTGAATTCCTGCACAACCAAGACTATTAGTACATCCAGTTCTCGTTTTCTTGATCTAGAGCGTGTGGCTAGCCGTTTTAAGTGTTTTTCGTCTACTATAGGAAATGCTTGATCCGGAGAGCGTGGCTTGCAGTTGGAGTGTTTTCCTAAAGCGTCTACTATAGGAAATGCGCATCAAGAAATTGAGGTCGAGGAGGAAAATCTTTGAAGTTTCTCAAATTGCATAAACAGTCAAATATAAGCTCTACAGTAACTTTGGTTTTCATAAACAGTCAAAAGGCTCTGATCAGCCAGACATGATGAGTAGAAAAATGCTAGAGCTTCATACCAGTATTAACCTTTGATATTTCAGCCTGACCTTGATTATTGGAAACTAAACGCATGCATCGCCACGTTAATCCGCCCAAAACAAAAAGAATTATCCAATAACATCACGAAACCCCAGGGACACCCCAGTCCGAACCTACACTTAGGATGCCTTTGGTGCCTTGTCTGCCAGGACAAGCTCTGGAGGTGTTTCACCAACAACACCCAACATAGAGTCATATTCCTCATCCTTACGAGCTAATTTCTTCCGCAGCACCTTCTCAAATTCAGTCTGATCCAACTCTTTTGCATTTTCAGCTGCATGAGCTTGCGCTAAATTGGAATAGTTTGTGGCTGACCCTGAGATGAACGCTATCTCTTCTTCTGTGAGCTTCCTCAAGAACCTCGCTGGATTTCCTCCCCAGACCTGTGATTTTTGGTGTCATAATTACACGTGTTAGCAACTTGAATTTCACAGCAAAAAAGTTTTCTACATTTATCATGACAGCCCGAGAAAGCAAGACAGAACTTGGAAAGGATTTTGCCCTAAGAATTCCCGTGTATCAGTCCCCATCCTAACCCATCTCTGCCTAATCGTCAACAGTCACATGCACAGTTTCACAAGTGGATAATCGAGAAGTTAAACGACTTACTAAAGATTGACATGGAAACTAGCATCAGTATGTACAAATAATTACTTTTTCACCAATTGGTAAAAACCCATGTAGGAACCCGTATACGCATGCAAAATACCCGATAATGGCAAAAGGAATGACTTAAAGTCTGCCACGAACCTCTCCGAATGGAATCTTTGTGTTCTGCCTTACAAGGGCACCAGCAGCAACCATGGCATTTTTCTCTATAACCGCCCCATCAAGCACGGTTGCACCCATACCAATAAATGCCTCGTCTTCAACGGTACATCCATGTAACACAGCGCTATGACCTTTATATTTGATAATCAAAAGTCAACCATTAAGCTTACTCAAAATAATGGCAGGTGTATATTATGCTCTAAATTGCCAGATATTTCTCACCTACAGTAACATTTTTGCCAATTATCGTAGGCAAAACCTTTCCACTGATATTTGATTTAGCTACATGAATTAGAGAATTGTCCTGGACATTGGTTCCGGCTCCAATGCTGACACTGTTCACATCACCTGCACGGGATTTCATGTTGAGCAAGAACAAGAAAAAATAAATATCCAGGGCACTCTGCACACACGAAAAAAAAAAAGAGAAAAAAGCAAAAACACCATGCAATCATAGTTGATTGAAGCCCGAACTTCTTAACTTTTTTCATATTCCAATACTACAGATTTATTGGGTTCGGAATAGTTTAAATTAATTGAGTCTTGTATCTTCTATAAAGCTCAATATTATTGTTCACAATTGGTGTTTGGGAACACCTACAACAACAACAACATACCCAGTGAAATCCCACAATCCTTACCCCCTGCCTTGGGAGGTAGAGAGGTTGTTCCGGTAGACCTTCGGCACAATCCATTGTAACTAAATTAGACTAAAGTCCATTAGATTACCTATAATGTGCATAAAAGATTGTACACGCAAACCTACTAGCCCTTGTCTTACAAATAAGAACCACTGGATGACATACACATCAGAACTACAAGGTTCTGTAAGACATGTGACCTTATAATGCTGTATTTCAAGAAATTAGCAATATCTACTGTCCTTGTCTTACAGATAAGTACCAGTGCAAGATATATTTCAAACTCTATCAGTTCTGAGAAACACGTAACCGCATAATGCTGTATTTCAAGAATTAAGAAATCTCTAATTTGCTGAACTAACTAACCTTCAACAAACAGCAAAAGGGCAGCCCGGTGCACTAAAGCTCCCGCTATGCGCGGGGTCCGGGGAAGGGCCGGACCACAAGGGTCTTTTGTACGCAGCCTTACCTTGCATTTCTGCAAGAAGCTGTTTCCACGGCTCGAACCCCTGACCTCCTGGTCACATGGCAGCAACTTTACCAGTAACGCCAAGGCTCCCCTTCAACCTTCAACAAACAGCGTTTTATAAATAAGTATTTGGTATAAGACGTAGTGTTGGTTCAACTACAAAGTTTGAGGATCCATAATGCAATTGTCTTCTAAGTGTCTACCCATTAACATAATTCAAGAAAAGGCAAAGCTTTTATGAGACAAGAAGGAATGCTTTTCTCACCCCCTCCTCGAATGTTTCCAGGAAAATTTCACAACGGATGAAAAATGTATTCTTCAAAATGACTCAGTATAACGGCAGCATAATTCAACGACTAAGTCTACCAGAAGATCTTTTCAAGCGCTGACACTACCATCATATGCAGAAGCGCAACTTACCTCGTATAACACACCCATACCAAATAGAAGCACTACGGCCAATGTGAACATCACCAGTTATAGAGGCACTTGGTGCCACAAATGCGTCTTTAGCAACAACTGGTACTTTGTCAAACAGGTTCATCAAAGTTCTATGCCTCGACACTGGAATAAAAAGGAGGTAGAGAATGAAAATTGTTAAATGATGAAGGCATGCTGCATATTGTAGATAGCACATCAACAACCAAAATGTTTAGACATGAAATAACAAATATGTGGTACGACCTAGAGGGGAAAAGCATATAATAACAGAACAAAGGAAAGAGAAACAGAATAGGACGTAATTCTAGAAGTATAGCCAAACATACAACAACAACATTAGCACTGTAATCCCACAAGTGGGGCCTAAGAAGGTAGAGTGTAGGCAGACCTAACCCCTACCTTGGGAGGAGTGGCTATTTCCAGTAGACCATCGACTCAAGGCAAGCAACTGAATAGCCAAACATGGAGAACAGAAATGAAAACCTCAGATGGTGAGATTGCTTGATTGTGAGCAAATATGAGAGTAAATAAGATTATCACAATTGACAATGGCAAAATGCTCGCCAAAGATTCCAAGCCATCAGCTTCATACCTATGGGCGAAAATATCTATAGACAAGATAAACTCTTATCACAATTGGCCCTACTTATGTTAGTCACAAACTTTTACTCGTACATATGTAGAACTGGGTGAGATCCGAAGTTTTAATCTTGCTCTTAAGATTATTGTTAGCCATATTAACTTCGACTACAGCCCAACTAATTCATTAGACAGTGAATTACAGCCCACAAGCACAGGTGTCAAATAATCCTGTCTACCACGGCTGTGCAATAGGCTCATACTGAGTGTTATAGCGAGAATTCACCCCTATATGATCTCCACGTTGGTATCCTACGCCGCAACCACTAAACCATCTCCTTAAGAATGATAACCAGTACTCCCTACGTTCACTTTTACTTGTCCACTATACTAAAAATACATTTTCATGTCACTTTTAGCATATCATGAGAAAAACATACTTTTTCATGTTTTACCCTTATTAGCATTAATTACTTATTCCCCAAATCATTTCTCAAGACCTAAGACTAAACATCAATTAATATGGGTATTGTGGTAAAATACCCATATCAATTATTGTTTCTTAAAGGATGTGCAAAGTCCAAACTGGACAACTAAAAGTGGACAGAGGGAGTAAAATGCATTGGAAACTACAGTTTCAAAGTTAGAGAATTGGATGTCTGTTTAGAATGGAAGAAAATATATAACACAAACACAATGTGTTATCATACTTTATGTATCAATATAAAAACCATTCTTTTTTGAAAAAAATTACTTAACAGAAGCCAACTGTTATCAGGAGGAAATTACCTCCTTAAATAAGAGCTAATCAGATACTAATAGCTTTATTATGCACTGAAAAAAAAAAAAAAAAAAACAATACCAAAGTTGAGTATTTCATCAAACATTGCAAAAGCACTTTCACCGCGCTATCTATAAGAGGCTGAGCTAATCAAATTAATGCGCAGACAACACACGCAGCTAAAAGGAAGTGGCACAAATAATTTATAACAATTCAAAGTGTATTCAAATAATCAAATACATAAGCCCTAGTTGTCAGCACATTTAAACCTCGTCATAGAAATGAAGGGAAAGACATACGGTGTTCATGGAAGTAATAGTTGCCCTGGAGGCGGCAGCCCAATCGATCAAGGGCTTGTCCTGTCTCACGGATCCAGAATCCCACGCTGTAGATTGCTTTCCCCACCGAACCCATCTTTCTCCAATTTACTGATTACAACAGCCCTCAATTGTATTTCCCTTCTTTCTGTGGAAATGAGTGTTGGGTTTAGCTCACAAATGAGCAGTAAAGGGTGAAAATTGAACTGAGTTTAACTCGCCTCTCTCTTCTTTCTTTTTCTTTTTCTATCCAGTTTTTATGAAATAAATTACTTACTAGTAGTTATTATTTCCAATGCTAAATTATTGCAATGAAAAGGAATTATTGAAAACTTAAATGTCATTGGCTTTGTGATTTATTCATTTGCCTGTAACATAATAGTCTTGACTACTTTCATTCCAATTAGAATTTTAGTTGACATCATCGTAAGAAAATTAATTTATACTTCCACATATTTGTTCACGTTAACTATGTTTGGAAATGATAATAAATTTCAGAAAAGATAATAATCATTCTAAAGCACAAGCTTCATAGTCTTTTATCACTGATATTGTGTTTGTAAAGCTTATCAATTGCCGCTACTATACATGTACAATTTGCCATTATTAATTGTCTACATCTAAAACTTATTGGTTCGATTAACTTGAATTTCCGTCACATAAAAATCATTTAAAGAAAAAAACGCTTCTCGTTAGAGATAGAGGGATCTCATTCATTTCTTATTTCACTACATTCTTGACTGTACCATTTAGCTAATTTGTGTAGGAAAAATTGTAAGCGCTCTAGGAAGCCAAAGAAATGATTTTCTATGGTTTAAAATGGAGCTCCCAAAGAGTTTAAACTTTCAGTATTTATTTATTAGTTCTTTGACCCACAAAAAAAAAAAAGAATTGATGCTAAATTCTCACTGTTAGTGAAGACATTTTATTTTAGTTTTATTGTATTTTTGTGAGGTAAGAGTATAATTTCATGCGTCTGGATAGTTTGTAAATGTTTCTTTTTCTCATTTTCATCTCCCATTCTGTGATAAAAGAAATATAAATTTGTTAAAACTCTGACAACTTGCAAAATTCACTTTTTAATTCCAATTAACTACAATTCTGTATGAATATCGAAATAAAAACAACCACCTGGATATAATTCATAATTCAAGTGAGAAGTCTTTAAATCGAGCCATGGTACTTTCTTTGCCGAAAACATTTCCATGCTTATTCTCGATGGCGATTAGTCTTCTTTCCAGGGTTAGACTACTCCAACGTTCCTTGTTAAATGAAAAAGGACGGGTCGGGTATAATTTAGGATGGGATGGATCAGTTTATTTTGGACTGGGTATTAAATGAATGGGCTAGTGCAATAAAACATGGACTGGTCTAAAAATTGGGATCAAAATATGGGCTGGTAAAAAATGTTTATGAGTTGATTGGGCTACTACATTTAAATAAAAGACCAATTTAAATTACTTAATATAAAATGTGCAATTACTAATACTCGGATAATAAATTATATGCCGTTATAATAGCAGTGCAATAATATTTGAAATTCAACAGTAAGTTAATCAAGTTGCTATCATTCTATTTTGAAGAAGCCTTACAGCATAGCTTCTTTGTTATGTAGATCATTAGTTTTGCAAATTTTCATGTGATTATATATCTCATAGAAAGCAGAACAGTTTTTTCTCATCGTTGAGTTAGTATCCCATAGATTCCATGATATCATGAGCAACTCACGCACTGCTTTAAGATTTTGGGGTGGATATTAATTAAGACCGAGCAGAAGAACAACAAAATCCAATCCAATCAAAACAAGATAGCTAACACGTCAATATATTGTATGCTTTATTAGACGTTGGGTAAGCATTCTTTCTACACTACCACTGCACATTACCCGTGGTTTTTTCCTCACAACATTTCTGAATTCATGAAAATTAAAAGTTCTACCTATATTTGAAAATATCTGAAAACACCACATTAAACTAAAGTACGCATATGAAGTTCGGAGAGCCATCTTCAACAAGTCAACCGGCTTCTCTACTTTCAGTCCTGAAAACAGCATGTCATCACCGAGATCACTGCCTCAAACTTTCCACAATGTAAGAAGCATACAGGTCCCTGCAATGACAACCAAGGAGATGAAATTTTTTAGTTAGCCTTTCTGGTAACACAAAAAGCAAACTGTCCCAGAACATGAGAGAACTCAAAAGCACTGACATGGAATACTGGATGGCTTCAACAGCTGCTTCAGCAGGAAGAAAGTCCTCAACAGCAACTGACTTGTTCTCATTCTTTTTATCTGTTGATAGAGAGTCAAGGATGTATAGAAAGAAAAGTAGAACCTAGTAAAGGTTGTCAAACCTTACGACACGTGGACATTGTTTTACTCAAATATATTCTAGACGTTTAAAGAATTTTGAGAATCCATTGGGGATGCATATGAAGCCAGAATCTCCCGCATCCAGCAGGCTCAGAGACCTGCCAGGATGAATATGCAATTTATTTCTCTATTTAACCAATTACACACCCAAATGCGAGGATACAGTCTTCAAAAAAGCGACGAATTTCAGCAAGACGATGAGGAGGAAGCTCCTTGATGTCTTTGTAGTGGCGAAACTCAGGATCATCAGCACACACTGCTATTATCTTGTCATCTTTCTCACCCTGTAACAGAGTACTAACATCAATCAATTATTCCACATTTTGCTAAAGGACTAGCATTACGCTACAGTTATTGTAATGCAGTCACATAAAAGGGAAATATAACTGTGGTGCCACTGTGTCACACACCACCAAGGTATTTGGTCCCGTCTATTAAAAATTTAACTCCTGTTTCACTGTTTCCTCTCTTAGCTTTACTATCAACTGTGCTGATGAGAAGTTAACAATGATATTTTACAGACTCAATTATTATTGAGCTCTTAAGGTTAAAAGAGGTACACACCAAAATTTAGGAAACAAAAAAAATAGACATTAACTGTTGAAAACATTATAAAAAACGTTCTTTTTGCAGCATTTTTCACCATGTCCTAAGTGTTTACGTTTACTGAAAAACCTTACCTGATCAATCATAGGCATCAAACTGTGGTGCCACTGTGTCACACACCACCAAGGTATTTGGTCCCGTCTATTAAAAATTTAACTCCTGTTTCACTGTTTCCTCTCTTAGCTTTACTATCAACTGTGCTGATGAGAAGTTAACAATGATATTTTACAGACTCAATTATTATTGAGCTCTTAAGGTTAAAAGAGGTACACACCAAAATTTAGGAAACAAAAAAAATAGACATTAACTGTTGAAAACATTATAAAAAACGTTCTTTTTGCAGCATTTTTCACCATGTCCTAAGTGTTTACGTTTACTGAAAAACCTTACCTGATCAATCATAGGCATCAAACCAATTGCACGAGCACGAAGAAAGGTGCTAGGTAGCACAGGTTCCTATACAACATACATGATGGATGTAAGAGTACGCAGGATTAAGCTTACACTGAGACAAGTAATGCAAGATTGGGCCTAAAGGAAGATGTGTGTAAAAGGAGGCTCACCTGCATCAGTACCAGGACATCCATTGGATCACTGTCTTCACAAAGGGTTCTGGGGATGAAACCGTAGTTGTGTGGATAAACAACTGATGAGTACAGAATTCGGTCAACCTTTTCGACACAAGTGCAGCAATTCAGTCGAATGATTATCAAAGTCTTAATAAGTCCACAATGTTAACAACTTTGCAGCAAGAACTGCATAGTTCATGTAACATGAACTAAGAGTAAATTGATTTAGCGCGTCATGCAAAAAGCAGATAAGATGAGCAAAGAAGATACCACACCATTCTTTCCAGATATGAAATGAAGCTATTCGGTTTAGAATGAATATAGATGTGCATTTATTGAGTCCTAAAGATATCATTTCCGAATCACATCTTATAGAATAGATAGCAAACAATAAAATCTTACGGAAACAAGCCTATTGCCGCATTAAATTTTTAGTACAACACAAGTTTCATTATTCTATTGTACTACTCAATGGCAATCAAACAATGATTACAAATTATTCCTGCACTACAAAGTCATTAATAGTGTCATGCATGGATGCATTGCAAATCCCAATAACAAAAAGAGGACAAAGGAAATGATCTTAATACAAGTTTCACATTGTAA
Organism: Lycium barbarum; assembly: GCF_019175385.1. NCBI lineage: Eukaryota > Viridiplantae > Streptophyta > Magnoliopsida > Solanales > Solanaceae > Lycium > Lycium barbarum. Next base: position 92,919,172 of record NC_083348.1, read on the forward strand.
AAGACATTCTTCTAGCCCATGGAATGGGGATATTATAAAAAGAAAAATAGAAATCACCGTCAAATACAAAGAGACACATTTTTCCTGCCTAAAGAGAAATAAAGATCACTAGTCAGGATAGCACCTTTATAAGGCCACTTGCTTTGTCAAGCTCATACTTCACTTTGCTGCCTTTGCCTATTTCAACCACCTGCAACATAAGTCTAAGATTTTAGTTTGCTTGAAACTTAACACCATCTGTGAGGTACTTGGGACTATCCTGACAGCTATTGGGTAGATAAAATGGGCATGCAAGCCCCTGTGAGAGTAGGTAGGAATTAAGATGATATCATTTGAATTCTTTTCCTGTATGTAACAACTGTCAACCTTTGTTATATTTTTCCAGTAGAGAATGGAAGCTAATTCAAAGATCACAAATGACTAAATACTCAAAAAGATATGTCAGTACCCATACATTGAAACACCTTACCACATTCGATAAACGTCAGCACTTAATAAAGGATTGGAAAGAATGAAAATTCCTATGCACCACATAAGCAAAAAATTCACAAGTACAGCCAGATAACAAGGTTCCGGTTGTTGGAGCAATATTCAGAAAAGAATTAGTGGCATAACCACTTACGCAGTTGAAGGTTGTGGGTGCACCTGGCCCTGCATGTGCAGAACATCAAGCATAAGTAGAAAAAGACACCAAGTCCCACACTATGCAATGTATAACAAGAACTAGACACTGAAATGGATACACGTGATATACTGATGTGTTGATTAAAAACTGAATAGCTTTTCTACTTCTTTTCTTTCGTTTCTCTTGTTACAAGTCAAATTGAATAGTTATTAGTTACCAATCTCTAAGTCATGCCAAGGATGAGCAGCAACAGATCTGTGTGACATGGAGGAGAGAATTCTTTCATTGAGCGCAACACGAGGGGTTCCTGAGTTTCTTCCAAACCCATGTCCACTATTTTCAGCCATAGTAAACTTAACAAGAGAAAAGGAAAGCCAAGAATTAGCATATATATAGTCTCCAAAAAATTCAATGTAATAATGTAATAGTAACAATTACAATCAGATAATCACAGGACATAAATTTCCAGACCATGGTTACTAGCAATACAATTCACATGAACAAATTAACTTTTCACTAGCAAACAAGCATGTTCTTTTCTCCTGTAAGATTAAAAGAAACCTAATAATCGGTTCGGTATGGTACAGTTCGGTCGGTTAAATCAGTTTTACTAGTGTATTAAATGCCACTTTCCTTAAATGTATTGTATGCGTATAACCCCCAAAAAAATGCAAGAAGAGAAGAAGATGAAGCAATTGATATATGGAGTGTAGATTGAAAAAGGTGTAAGATTAAACAAAAAAAAGGTTCATATAAAAAATTAAAATTTATATACTTGTAGATTAAAGCAATCAAACAGGAAAAAAATCGACCCAGAAACAAAAGTCTTAAAAAGAAAAAAGTCAGAAACTGAAATTAAATCGTACCCAAAAAGCAAGTCTAGTAAAAATGGATTAAAACAATGAAATGGAAGAAGGGAAAATAATGAATTAACTTACAGAAAGAGAATGGGTGAATGAGAAGCACAAGCTTTTCGATTGACGGTGATAGCACTAGCCACTACACTCAGCTGCTCACTATTTTCTTCTTTAGTTAGCGGCAATATATATATATATAGAGCTTTTGTGGTGCGTCTTACTTATGCCATTTTTCCTTTCTAGCAAAAGTCAACATGCGTCGTCAGATCGTCAATTTGCATTCATCCAACGGTTGATATGGTTTCATAGCGCTGAACCGTATATTTTATTTCCTTCTTGGGAAATGGATTTTTTATTAGTAGTACTAGTAGTAAAAGCAAAGGAACGGTTTCACAGGAAAGCCAATCAGTGAGCGCCACGCAATTTCTACACTGATGTAACGGTTGTGGCACTCCAGGGTTTGCTATCAAAAAGAATATTCCAAAATTTTCTTGGATTGAGAAATGGAAAAGTGAAGTTAATGCAAATATCTACGTTTAAGTTTTGGAAGGAAATAACATAAATGCATTACCTTTTTCCATCAAACTCATTCCTTATTTTAATTTATTTATTCAGATTTTGAACATCCAGTATAATCTACCTCAATCTAAATCTTTTTATCGACTTAAATAAATATGATCATTAATTCAAGTATTTCCTTTTTGTTAATCATAAGATGGATTTAAACAAAATCTTCTCATCAACATAGATACTTAAATAAAGAAGGATCTATGACAATTAATGTTCTTTCCTTAACATGCCTAATATTTGGGTTCTACAGTTTGGTGGAGGGTGTTCAACAATAAAAATAACCCAACCGAACCGAAAAGACTAATATAACCGATATATGTTTGCTTGATTGCAGGTTTAATATTGAGTTGGGAAAAATCGACTTAATCGACATATTAATATATTTATTTTTATAGATAACGTAGAAGTTTATGTAGTTTTTGCTTTAATTAAAATTTAATCTAAACAAATTCGCTGTTCTTGCATGTGATGTACTCCCTCCGTTTATGTGATTTTTTTAGCTTATGCACACCCCTCGAGAAAGTACTTACTCATAGAAAATTAAAAGTGTTTTTATTAACTTACCCCTAATTAAATGTCTTGCATACATAACAAAGTACAACTCGACACATTCACAAAGGGAATGGAACACGTGGCCGTTGAAGGTGAAACGTCACTTAGTCGCTTTATTTGATCGGGATAAGGATCCCCGGATTAGCTCGGAGCGGACTGTCCGAGGAAGTTGTCTCGGGTCATTAAAGAAAGGTTAACGTTGTGTGGCCGATCCAGATTCGAAGCGAACGCTACGATTTAGAATTAAAGCAACATTTATTGTCTATTATTACTCCCTCTGTCCCAATTAATGTGACACTTTTTGTTTCCCGAGATTCAAACTGTACCAATTTTGACCAATATTTTAAGGTGTATTTTTTCACCAAATTGATATGAGAAAAGTTGCAAATTATAGTACTTTTCATGTAGTTTTCTAATATATAAATATTAATCTTAAAATATTAAGTTAATCTAATCCAATTGAGCTTTAAAGTTTAGTCAAATTGACTCTCGAAAAGCGAAAAGTGACATATAAATTGAGAAGGAGGGAGTAGAATTTAACCACAATTGCTGATGTATCAGTACTATAAAAGGAGACTAAAGGTCCCTAAAAAAAGGATCAGCCAATAACAGCTACTTACATACATTCACACTATTCAATCTTTCGCAATTAAACTTACTTTATCATTCTTTTGTACCGATTTAACATTAATTTTGCAAGGCCAATGCATACAATAGTTCCACTGGAGAAAACCTATCAAAGAATTCTCTCCCAGGATTAACAAAGCCCAGGCTTATTTAATTCATTATTGCCTATAATTCTTTATTGATTTATTCATTTGATTTCTCTAGTCATTATTAGCACTTTTATTCATTTTTTATAACAAATCAAATCATATATCCTTTAGACCACAAACAAATTTAATTGTACTCTTTTTTAAGGTAAACATGCCTAGAGAAAGAAAAACTACTTAATGATTCTTCATTAGTAATTATGACTATAAGGGTAACTTTGGAAGAATAAGATCAATTTTTTCTTGAAATTCTAAAGCATCACTTATTTTGAAACAAAGTGAAAAATCTAAAACACCATTTATTTGGAAATGGAGAGAGTAATATTTAATATGATTATTATTGAGAACTCATTTCTGTGTAATTAAATGCATTGATTTTAAATACTTGAATTTCTTTGTTCTTTCATTGTCATAGTATTAAGCTCATATAACCCCCCTCCCCCCACCCTCTCCTTTTTTTTTTAATCAAAAATTCTTAAAAGTAAATGAAGCATATCTTTATTTAGGTTTAACATTGAGTGTTGTGTTCTATACTGAACTTTCTTGGGAGTATTTTGTTTATTCTTTGAATTATTAAATGTTGTTTAAGCTTGACAGTACAATATTAAGTTTTTTGTTAGATTAATTAAAAATGAATAATTATCATGTATTAAGAAGAAACTTTCTCACATAAAGATATTTCAATTGATCATAAGTTGTCAATTTGTGCACTTCTTCCTGAACATATATTGACTTATGGAAAGTTCATCCATAACTCTATTATGTCGAATGATTGAATTTGTATTTTTTGTGTCAAGACAAAAAGTTGAAGAATAATCGCCAAAATTGAACAGACTGAAAAACCAAAATTTTGTTAGTTCGGTGTTTTTTATAATGAAATTCGAACCATGAAAGGTATGTAGCGTTCTTTGTTTCATATACCGTATTGTTCTTTAAAAATAAAATTCTCTCATCAAGTCTCAATACTTTTTAAGTACTATTGTAGTTGTTCTGAATTCTTTAATTGCATTCAGAGCTTACAGGAGGCCTCATAAGGCTCATCTTAAATGATGAAATTTGTAGTCATCCCACATGTTTTTGGATGGAACCTATAAAAATTATTAGGTCTATTATTCAAGTTTGTATCCAGTAGGTGATTTGTCGTATTCTTCATTTAAATAACAAATATAGAGGTAAAGTATAATAACTTAGAAATGAAAACGACGAACATTATTTTACTTTCTTAGAAACAGATGCCCTAGTGCTAATATTAAAATTTTTAATACGTTGTACTTTTTGTTAGGATTGCCTGATTCGTAGAAAGTAGAAATAATAGCTGTTGCACTTTCTGACAAGCTTAAGACAATGCACACAGTCAGCACAACAAGAGACTAAAAATAAAGTGAGTCGACCATCACTTTGTTATTGATTTTTTTTTTTTTTACCATCACTATATAATTGATTTTGATATGTAATGAATTCCAGATATCACATAAAGGACCAAATGTATACAAGTCTTGCATCAATCACATAAACACAAGATTATCTTTACAATCTGCCATAGTTGCCAAGAATGTCTGTTATCCTATTATGGATGCAGAGTTTTGATAAAAGGGGAAGACTTGTAGCACCAAAAGTTGAGCCTTCACTCAATCAGTTCAGATGTAGTCTTGAATTATAAAAACTGCTGGCGGTTGCTCAAATTTTTCCTGTATATACTCATAAATTTGGCTACAAATTCTGTAACCATAAATATGAATCAATAAGAATCCAGGTGAAGAAAACTGATGGCACTTAAAAGTCATATATATATTATATACACATAGCATATAGCTTGGATATATAGCACAAGGCTGTAGACACAAATTTGAGTTAGATGAATACTGCCCTTTAACGAATTACCTTCTAATTTTAACAAAGCAGTCGTTCCAACAGGGAGCCTTTTCTCCTGCAGATCGTCTTATCGTTACTCTGATGAACTTTTCTCAAACAAGTATCTTAATTTAGAAGGATAGAACTTACATAATAAGCATGCCAATAATAAATTTCCCTTCTTATACCAGCATCAGCCCTCTTAAGGAATTCCTCAACTAGTTTCTGCATTGCATTGAACATAATCATCTCATGATCTTCCTTTTAAGTATTAGTACCTCTTTAACCATCTTCATTAAAGTATATGTACTTTACCAGGAGAATAAGTTTTGGATGCACAAACTCCACCAAAAGTTTTTGGAACTTTCCCCGAACCGAAAATAACCTGATTAAATCATACATCTTACTGTTAACTTTGATATTTCTTTAATTAGAAGAATAACTTTTCTATTTAGAATTTTTAATACCTTGTTTGGTTGGGATCTGCGAGAATTTCTGCTGCAAGTTCTATTACTACTTCTTCCCATCCTATTGAAATTGGTTGGTCTTCAGCAAAGGGATAGCTGCATAAAGTATGTGGATCAGTAATCAATAACTAGCAATGGCATTATCTGTAAGTAGTATAGTCTTACTTGTGCGCGTTGCAGGCTTCAAGAGCCATAATTGCTCTCCGCAGATTTTGCTTTGATTTGGCGGCTATCTTAGCGGCGAAGCCCATTGATAGTTCAAAATCCTCCTTTCTTGCTATCTGAATAAGAACCTCCATGATCTAAGCAATGAAAAAGCTAAAGTTAGAAGGATATATGATGGCCAAAATGACATGTTACATTTATAGTTAATGTTCATGCAAATTATATTAGATTGTACTATTTTTACACTTACTTCATGAGTTATAGGAGCTGAAACTTCAACAACTTTGCTGCGACTTTTAACTGAGTCAAGTATGGCCACATCATCTTCACAGCAGAGAATGAGTTTGCAAGCATCTGAATAGCAGTCCATTATCCATTTTATTAAGTGCTGCATGTTCTCCTCGGCTTTGTCCACATTATAAAGAACTATTACTGTAAGCAGCAATTTGTATTTCTTAATTAGATATAAGACTAAAGTTATACAAATACTAAAATATATTTGGCATTGATATATATGATCACCTTTGTAATCAGCCTTCTTATTTACTCTGCTGACTTCAGGGGTCAGTGGATACTCTGAAGTTATTTGCTTAACTAAAGCCATGAGTGCATATCTAGCGTTAGGCTCCAACTGAAGGTTGAGCTCGATATGGTGAGGACTTGAGCTTACTGGTACTACAACTTGCACTGGCCTTGTTTCCTATCAGCAAATCACGGAAAAGGTTGGTAGTAGTTATGCAATTATAATGACATTCTACAAGCATGGATTCAAATTAAACTGCCTTTACAACTCAATGCTGCCAATTTACCAAATAATGCGTGCTAATTAACAATTTCTTGTCTACAAAAATCAACCACCAAACAGATGAATCTAGATTCAATTGAAAATCATGAGCTTATAGCCGATTTTATCCTTTATAGTATTTTGTTTAATGTAAAACTGTAGCAATTGTGCCAATTAGCTTACAATTTGATCAAGGGAATGGTGCTTCTGTCGAAGCACACCAAAAGGTTTTTTTGTTTGATTGGAAAATGGAAGGTGAGAAATATTACAGACTTAGAGCCCTGATTTCCATGATCAAGAGAGACTTGCATAAATGAATAAATATCAGAAACTAAATCAAGCCTAAGGTACCTTAATTTGGAAGTATCTCAAATCATGGGATATCTGCAAAACGGGAAAACAAAGAAAAAAAATGTAATTTTTCTACTGATGAAGCATAAAAATTGTAGCATATCTCTGCCTCTTCTAAGTCTCGGTTTACTTACATTGCAGATAGCATTTCCATATATTTCACGCAAAAGAGCCATCGTGAGCGCTCTCCTCCCAGAACCAGGAGGACCCTTGAATAAGATCTGTGGAAGGATTTCATTTGAAGAAACCTGAAAGAGAAGTCATTAGAAAACCAAAGAAACTTGTGATAGCAGAAAAATGTAATAACAAAATATCCTTTGATTCATCAGAAAAAAGGAGTTTAGATCATATTTACCAGGTCTTTAAGCAGTAAAGCTTCTTGTTTGTGGCAAGTGAATCCTTCTAGTGAAGCAGGTTGATGCTTATCAGCCCAGAAGGGTCTCAGGCTTTCAACTATAGATGATTTGGCAATAACTAAAGCTTCATCGATCGGTCGCCCTCTTTCCGGAGATTCTCTTCTTGAGGTTCTACAAGGTCCCTTCTTGATACAAGAAAACCATGCTTCTGATTGCTTCTTTTGCCTGTTCGCAGTGAACTTTTTCATGCTTGCTGTTGTCCTTCCACTAGCATCACTCAAATTACCGCTTTGCCTACTTATGAAAGTGCTGGCGCTTATAGTTGTTTGACACATAGTATTACTAGATAAATTCCCTTTTCCACTTTGATTGAAATTGGCCGGTGTCTTCACAGATTCAACATTTCTATCAATCAGCACCTGAGACTTTTTATCGACTTTCCTTTCAGTAATCTTCTGCATGTTCAAGGCTGCATAGTCCCGAGAAAAGAAAATATCACCAGGTGAAATGGTTTCTGTGCTTTCAAACATATTATTAGCACCAGTAGTGCTTCCAGAAATTTTTGCTTCGGCAATCATTTCATTAAGTTCACCTCCTGTAGGTCCATATTTATTCGGAGCTTCCCTCTCTTTTCGAGACAAGCTCCTTGGTGTCTTATCTGCTTTCCTTCGCTCCTTGGAAGCATCAAACTTGTGTTGTCTGTCAGGTCTAGGTGCAGAAGCATACCTGCGACTATAATTTGATTTCTCCCCTAGTCTACTATGAACATTATAATTACCTTGTGATAGATTTTGCTTCCTATTTGAATCATCAAAAAGACCATCCTTATCCAATTGATGATCCTCTCCCGCATATTTATATGGAGAAATGTGTTTACCGTACTCAGATTTTGAAAAAGGACTAACATTTCTACGAGAATATGAATGATCAGGCCTACGTGAAAATGTGCTAACACTTCTTGGTAAAGCCTTTTCAGGAGAATGAAGTTCACCATCATCGATATCTCTGCCAGGCTTATAAGGAGACTTAGTAGTTCTCCTTCGAGCAGGTCCGTTAGTCCTCCGGCTTAAATTAAAAGAATTATTGTTCTTTGATTTCTCCAATGCTAAATATGGCTCTTCCAATTCAGGTTCTTCAGAATCCATGTTTCTTTCGTTCTTTGCATTTGCTTCCCGGTGTGGACTCTTCTCCAACGTCCAGTCTGTCTCCGTATCTGATGGCTCGTAACCACTTCTTCTCTGCCTCATGGTCGATGAGATATTTAGTTGTAGAGCTCTGTTATACCTTGAAGCTCTCTCCATTTAGTAGGAGTTTTCTCCCTTAGCTATGATTTGAACACTCGAAATTCAAACAATTTGTTGGTCTAAAAGGAAAAAGATAATCATAGGTGGGAATTAGCATCCAACATATTCATGAAGACAGCAAGATACATAGAATGGTGACAAGAATTATATTAAACCAATTACTGTAACTTTTTTGTGAAAAGCACAAGGAAAACAACAGCTATGATGCCGGAGATGTAATTAAAAATAAAAAAATAAAAATGTGCTCTCTTTACTGGCTTAATTTTTTTTAGACAAAGTGGTTACATAGTTTTTAACATGGTATTAAAATAGACAGATTTCATGAGTTCAAGTCCTGCCGTACTTTAAGGGCATATTGAAGATATAATTAAGAAAATAAAAAAGTGGTCTCTATAATAGTTTAAGCTTCTTGGATAAAATGATCACCATAATTCAACATATGATTTCACATTGAGTGGAATGGGAATATTCTGACGTGGGTACAAACTGGGTGAAGAGAACAAGGCCAGACAACAAAGGTTGGAAAAATGTCATAGTAAAATATGAAAGAATGATGAACACAAAGCAGAAACATTGGTGAAAACGATGAGCTGAAGGGGAATTAAAACCAGCTAATTTAGCATACAGCAAGCTGTTGATCATTGTGTGCAGCATTTGTTTATTACTAGGATGTTCTGAAACTTCTAAGCACATTGTTTTTGTCCTCTCTGCATGACAAAAGGATTCCCTAAATCCCTATCCTGGTCTTACATTGTTTCTGAGAAAGAAATAATTTTGTCTTCTCAGAAAAAAAGAAACACATGAGAATCTTCTAAACTGCCATCAACTTCTAAGTACTTCAACTGTTCGCAAAGTCCATATAGATTCTTGAATCCTTCCAGTTGGTAAGTATAATCAATGTCAACTTCTTGTGCCACGGGCAAGGACAGACTGGTTGAATCTGATAGGTAACAGGTTAGCTGTACCCGGAAGAAGTAGTCATTTCAGTAAGCTTTTCGTTTAACCTTAAACCAGTCCAAGAACTTTGCTGCTAATAGAATTGTTTCTTCTGGTACTCCAGTTATGACCCCTTCTGTAGTTGCTGAATCCTCTCAAGGTCAGTTCATCACCATTTGTACCTTTGAATTTCTGGGTGTCTGTTTAGTCTGGGTATGTCTACTGCCATGATGGAGAATTACTGTTTTCATTTTTCCTTTTGAAAGGGGTTTCTTACTTAACAAAGAAATGATAATATAGGCTTGCAGCAATTACCATTTAAACCAGACAACTATTGGGCATGGCGAGGATACAAAATTCATTATGTGGAGGAAGGAGAAGGGTTTCCAATTGTTCTGATTCATGGATTTGCTTCTTCCTCTTTTCATTGGAGGTAATTCTTTCTTTATGTTTGTATGACATTGAGTTTATAAGATTTAGCGGGCTTATTCACATCATAATAGCTAAGTTGACAAGGTGTTCACAAGATTTAGTGGGATCATTCGCATAATAGACGCTAAGATTGTAAATGTTACCATTGAACCTAGGACCTCATCTTTGGAGGAATTCATAGCAGTCCAGTGATCTGTTTAACATACATTTGTTCTCTAACAAAAATTGCAAAAAACAAAAACTCTTTGTTGTCACTCCAAAAATGGGATTATGCTATATTGATCTTTGTTCAGGAATTCCATTTTCTATGTGCTGTTCATGCATGGTGCATTGAGTTTTCTAAAGACACATAATATAGTAGTTGATGTATAGTCAAATTCATTTGGCACAGTACTATCTTTTCTGATCTCCAGAAACTATCTTTTTTCCTTTCTTAATTAGGTATAACATACACCAATTGGCTAAAAGATAGAAGGTTTATGCTGTGGATTTGCTAGGAATTGGCTGGAGCGAAAAGGCACGAATAGACTATGATGCCTTGATTTGGAGAGATCAGGTTGTCGACTTCTTAAAGGAGATAGTTAAAGAACCCTCTGTTTTAGTTGGGAAGTGACTTCTATCGTTTACCAACTTGTTATTGCAATGAATCTCCAAGATGCAATTAGCAGCTTTAATTGGTTTCAGTAATATATACGTTATACTAATGATCTTGTATTATTTTACAGTCTTGGAGGGTTTACTACTTTGTTAGCAGCAGCAGCACTGCTAGATCAAGTCAAGGGAGTTTCCTTATTAAATAGTGCAGGACGATTTGGGGATGACATTAGTACAACTGATAAAACTGAAGAGACAGCCTTGCATAAGTTCATTGTAATGCCAGTGGAAGAAAATTTTCAGCGTGTTGTTGTCAGATTGGCGTTCTGGCTAACCATGCGACCAGACCATATTGAAGCTCAGCTGAAGAGTTGTGTATGCTCCTTCCTAGCTAAATTTTCTTCTATGAACTTCTCAATAATGAACTTAAATTTTTGCTCACGAGTGCTCTTACCTTTTAGTTTGCACACATGTGTATCTTAACTCATATAATTAGTAAATAGTAGTAGCTGTTAGCTTTTCTTGCTCTCTTTCACAAAGATCACTTTAATCAATGCATCTCACTCTTGGAATGTTTATCTGACTCTCTAAAAGTGAAATTTGACAATCATGTTGGGATGGAACACTAATAGGAGGCTATTTTCTATAATATTGTTTATTTTACTTCAAATTTAATGGTTGATTGAACTGTCACAGAATGATATTTCTTTTTGCTATTGCACGATGCATCAGAAACAGATGGCTGGTTTCTGCATTTGCATTTCGTTTGTTATTTAGCCACTGCCACTGATAATCTTCAGGAACTATTATCAGACAGAAGAACTAACTTTCTTTATGTTTGTTGTTTTAAGGTCTATAAAAACCATTCAAATGTGGATGAAGACCTCATCAATTCAATTGTTAGGCCTGCAGCCGACCCATATGCATGGGAAGTTTATTACCGGTATGAACGCAGCTATAGCCTATAGGTTTTTGCCTCCTTTTGGCAGCTAAAAAACATAAATTTTATCTCGCTTGGAATATTATTATCTGCTTTATTAGTCTATAATCTTAATAGAAATCTTCCCGTCATTCATATTGAAGTCCTGGACTGTTTGACGAATTTTGTCTTTCGAACTTTAAAACTGAGATGGTTTGGACTTTTTCAGCATATGCCAAGAGAGTTTTGCAAATTTATCAAAGTTCAAAGACAATGTTGAGATACTAACATTTAGAAGTGTGCAAAAAAGTTTTACATCTTCTTTATCACATATATATACTTTTAAGTTCCTGATCAGCATGGACTAGCAGATGTAGGTTGTTTCTAATGTCAGTTTTATTGTCTTTCATTCATGCGAAAGTTCCAACTGCTGTTGTTGTATCAAAACTTTAGGTTAAGAAAGTTAATTAATGTTGTCTACTTTGCATTCTGCAGACTGGTAAAACAACTCATGTCAAACCCAACAAAGTATACACTTGACAGTGTGTTGAGCCAACTCTCTTGCCCATTGTTGTTGTTGTGGGGTGACCTAGACCCTTTGGTACTTCCTGATCATGATCGTACAAAGGCAAATAGAATTAAGGATTTCTACCCGAACACATCCCTTGTAAACTTGCAGGCAGGGCATTACCCCCAGGATGAAGTCCCAGAACAAGTGAATAAAGCTTTATTAGATTGGTTGTCAGCCTTGGATATATCAGCACATTCTCTGGAAGGAGCATCAGAAATTTAGCCTCGTTGCTAAGAAATGCAATGAGCTTTGTTTTTATTGTGTACAGCTCTCCAATATGAAATTTTAGTGATCCTACGAGATCAGATAATTAAAACTTGCTTCTTTTTTTTTTCCTTTTCCTGAATAAGATTGCATAGCAGCAGGTCGCTTTAAGACATTGAAGATTGGAGAGTTGATTAGACTGAGCTCTAGCGAAGATCACACTCAGTAAGCCATGAAATGATGAAAGACTGAAATTCTTCCTCTCTGGCAAACTTCTATATATGCTTCACGAAGTTCCTACTATACTGGTTCCCTTCCCACTACATAATGTACATCACAAAGAAAATAAGAATCGTGTCTTTTGATGAAAGATTGAACTTGGACTTTGATAGTTGGCTATTCAATGAATTTATTCTATCCAACAGGGCTCAAGCATTTCAAATTTCACGTATAGTTCTAAGTTCTAGTAAAAACACATTGATAGTGTAAAATTCTTCACACAACGGCGTAAGGCAGCAATAATTGAGATACTCAAATATTTTATGTAAGACTTGAATCTTTTGTTTACTCCAAGGAGACTGATATTAATTTTCTTATTTTTTGCAAACACATTTAATCTGAACAATTTTTTTTTTTTTATCCTTATAAGCATGATTTGGAGAGTCCACTTGATATAAAAATTGATTTTTAAAGGGAAGTAAGGGACGTACAAAATTCTTATCATTTTTTACTGAGTAAGAGCAATTTGAATCGATAGGGTCTTTCCAACCTTAACTAGAGATATCATGTTCGAGCTTTGAAAACGAAAAAAATCATTATAGGAAGTGATTCACCCGTTAATAGCTCTAGGCGTGACACAAAAGAAAAAGAGCAATTTGGATCCCTCAAGAGTATAATTTGCTTATACCATGTGAAAAACAAGAAATTATTTGCCTCTCTTTGCAAACATCATCAGGTTAGGAATATTAACCTTACTTGTTTCAGACGCTAAGCACTAAAGCTAAAGAAGCTCAGTTGTATAAAAGCCATTGCCCAATTCATTATTCCCAACAGTCCACCACACCAGTATAAATAACATCATCATCACATGTAAGCAGAAAACCACAACTCACAAAAAAGTTCCCATCCAATGGGAGCCTCAGTCAGACTACTCACTATTTCAAATCGCCACCATCTCCCCACTTCTCTCTTCCTCAAAAAACTCAATCACAAACCCCTTCCTTTATCACCATCTTCACTTCCATCTCCCTCAAAAATTCGCCCCAACATTTTCTTATCACATCGCAATCCATCCTACCCACTTTCAAAAACTCCCTTCACATCTCAATTCTTGAATCCCTTTATATCAAGCAATCGTTTTGCATCAGGAACCCAAGAAAGATTATTCGATTGGCATTTTGCTGATGACAATGAAAAGGGTAGTGAAATTGGGGTGACACCCAAAGAAGGACCAATTGTTACGGTTGTGATGTTGGGCTGGCTTGGGTCAGAGCCTAAGCATTTAAGGAGGTATATTGAGTTGTATAACTCTAAGGGTATTCATGCTGTAACGTTTGTTGCTTCTGTGAAAGATGTTCTTTCTTTTGACTTGGGCAAGAAATTAGAACAGAGGATTGCTGTGTTGGCAAATGAACTTGCTTTGTGGTTGTCGGAATCCGACGAGGATGGTCGTGAAAGGTGTTTGTTTTTTCACACGTTTAGCAATACTGGATGGCTTGCGTAGGTTTGGTTAATGGGACTTTGAATTTTGATTATGATAAGGTTGTTTGTTATTTTAGCTGTTTTATTTTTTGTTGGTATTTGTTTTTTGTGCAGTTATGGTGCTATTCTTGAGAATTTGAAAAACAGACAGGATTTGTTGGAAAAGATCAAAGGATGTGTTGTTGATTCAGGTGGTGATCCAGTTATAAGCCCCAAGGTTGTTTGATTCCCCTTCACCCTATTATCACTTCCTTTGGTCTGATGCTTTATAGGATAATATTGAGCTGCTTCTGATGCTGTGAATTTGTTTGAGTTTAAGTACTTTTTTCTCTAAATTGATTATTGTTTAGTAAAATGTAATTATGGCTTCATCATATTGTTGGAGTACCAGGCATGGGCGGAGGTAGGGTACCACAAGGGTTCATCCCAACTCCCTACATTGTATATACAAGTCAAAATTACTTTTTACGTTATTGAATCTCCTCAGTGAAAATCCTAGCTCCACCACTAGGACCAGGATGATTGACATGTACGAAGGGTTTTTGGACTTCAATGTTGTTTCCCTTTCATTGTATCAACATAGGTATAATAACTGAAACGATTTTACTCTCTGCTGCCAAAGAAATGACTTTTCTCGTTGGGAAATGTTTATTCCAAAATGGTCATTCTTTGCATTTTAGAGTTAATGGATTTCTTTGCACGAATTTCTGAAGTGTGTTTGCTCTGTCCCTTTATGTGTCTCTAGTTGCTGTCTCTGCATATGCGTTTTTCTAGTTTATTTCTACTATGGCAACTGCTGTTATGATACTGAGTAGTTTAATGCAAACAAAAAATGAGTACTAGCTGTTTTTTAAGACGGGGTTCATACCTTTCTTCACAATTTGACTAGCTTGTAGGAATGAATATCCTGAATACGTAAGGCATGTGCCGCACCTATCAAAAGTCATCGGTTTGGTGCTTGACACTATCTCCCAATAGAAAAACACACATTGATATTTATGTGGGCGATTCATTTCAATCACTGTTTTCTGCTATAACAATGAGATTTATATATGCGAATTTATAATAGTATCATTTGGCAGTAGGCCATTTAGCTTTTATCAGCTGTATATCGTCAGTTAATTTCATCTTTTATAGTTTAGTGTCTTAGACTTAGACTATGAGCTTTCACTTCCACAAGCATATTTTAATTTTCTGAGTGTGTTTATTTCATGTACTTCTGTACACTGGTGGAAATTCTAACATCAGCAACTTTATGCTTACATACCCCCCCCCCCCCCCCCCCCCCCGCGGGCCCTCACACACACACACACACCGAAAAAAAAAAAAAGAAGATAAAAGCAGTTGTCGAATTCTTTCTGTTTTCATGGAAGGAAATAAACAAGTAAAGATACCAGCTGACGTAGTATCTATGGAGGGTTTGATTTGATATGACGTTTTTCCTGTGTGTCAACTATCCTATCAATTGGTAGGAAGTGAATTGTTCTTACCAATTGGTAGCCACCGACTATTTTTCCTAGAATCATGAGTTTATTAAGCTGTACCTACTACCAATTTTGAAGAATTATGGAACAGAGGGGGAAAGGAAACTGGTTGGGTATGGGATGTGTTTCAAACTGTTGAAGGGCTTTAAAGCTATCCCATAAATTTCAATTGCTAGATGTTGGTTTCTATGATAACCTCTTGTGGAGGCACAGCAGGATGCAAATCTCTTTAAATGTTCTTTGATATTTCAGTGCTTCTCTTTGCCATTGAGGGTTTTATGTTGCCTTTAATGGAAGTTTTCTCACAACTTGGGGGAAATTCCACGCATAGATTGTGTGGCAATTGTTTTGTGGGGGAATTCTGTTTTTTTTTTATTATTATTATAATTTAAATTTTGGGAGACTCTTTGTTCTTCTCGGGCGCTTTTTCATTCTTTCTTATTAAAAATGCACGACATTATTTCCTGTCTGGTTGTACACTGTTGATTCTGATTCTACAAAATTGAGTAAGAGGAAAGTCGTTTACAGGTCTGGGCAGCAGGATTTACTGCAGCCATGCTGAAGAAGCGTAGCTCTTTTGCATATTCTTCAGAAGAAGCTGGAGAAGGAAATGAAGTGGGAAGTCCATTAACCTTAGGAAAAGTTCAAATGAAGGGAGCGATGTTGATGGAAATCCTTCTTTTTGCAGCACTTGAGAAACTCTTCTCGGTTCTTCTTAGTTTGCCTGACGTTAATGAGTAAGCACTTCAACATTTTATGGTTCTTTTTGTTACCTATCATTTAGTGGAAATAAGTCAGAGAATATGGTTTGCATTATTTAGCTTTTGATTAGAAGGTCAATTAAAAAAGTTTATAGCTGCTTCTAATTATTAGCTATTTCCAATTTACAGGCGGCTGACGAAGATACTTTCTGTCCTTGTTAACAACCAGCCTTCATGTCCTCAACTTTATCTTTACAGTACAGCTGACAGGGTGATTCCATTTCAGTCAGTTGAAACTTTTATTGAAGAGCAGAGGAAAAGTGGAAGAGAGGTTCACGCTTTCAACTTTGGCTCTTCTCCTCATGTAGATCATTACCGAACTTTCCCAGACAATTATGTATCTGTATTACAGAAATTTCTCCAAGAATGTATGCTCATACCAAACGAAGTGCACAAAGTGAAAAGCCAGCCACATCAATAGATCAAAGGATGTTGAGGGTGGTAAACCTTTCGTTGTAGTCATTATTGAACTGCTTTAACTGGGATGATGTATGTTAGGAGTTGCAAATTAGTCTTGTGTGAAGTGGCTTGTCAATTGCTACTCAGGCAATAACATTCTGCCTGCCTTTAAATTCATCCATCCTTGGATTTAATGTCTTTGTGAATGCAATTCATCTCAATGCAAGCGTCCAAATTCCACCGATCAGTTTTTCTTTTTTATGTTTCTTTTATTTACAATGTATCTTTTAGAAGTTGTCATGCAGCAAAAAATAATAATAACCATACAATGTATTAGCAATGATAAGTTTTATGCAAGTATAAAAAGGTAACTAAACACTGGATAACTAATGTTAAATTTTTTGCTAGTATAACACCTCATATGCAACAAACGAGTCCTAAGAGCAGACATTGAGTGCTCTTGATCCAACCACTCTTCTCCTCTTGCCCTCCACAATACCAGAATTAAACCTGTACTATGCTCTATTTCTCTTCTCTTACACATTCTTATAGTATGTTGTTTTGACTTCGGTGCATATACCAACACAATACCATAGACTTCATATGTCCTACTTATTTATTATTGAGTTTTACTTTTATATATATTGTAAAAAAAGAATTTTATACAATTAGATCACTTAAAAATTACAAGTAAGAATTAATAACAAACTCAAAATAGATAAAATTAAGAAAAGCCAATCTTAAGCACAAGATATTGAATCATATTATGGTTAATACTTCACGGATATAGGTCATAACAAGTTTGTATTTCTAAGAAGATAATCGTGTGAATTTAGAAATCTAGAGTCCTTCTTGATGTGAAACACACAAATGCATATAAAGGTAAGGTCAAAAAAATTCAGTTCCTTTTTGTATGACACAAAAATTTATCGACTACTTTTTAAGCCCTCAACCTCGAGCATGACATGGGGTCGGGGAAAAAAAAAGCATTAATCTTCGATTGAAATTAATTTTAATTTTTTTTTAAGAAAAAAAAATTAACGTGAATTTACTTTGGTGTTAAAATGAGTGGGACTTATTTAGCGACCTTTCCCACCTTTTCTTTCTTTTCAAATAACCTTTGTTTCTTCCTTAATGGGGTTATTAATTGAGTCACTAACCGCAAGCGACTTAAGCGGAAAAACTATTTAACGGCTACTTGTCACTTCTGCCTTGTGAAACTTTCAAATATTTGAAACTCCTGAGAATTCTATCCCATTCTCTTGCCAAACAGTTCCAAGAAGAAGGAGACAGGCACCATTATCATCATCATCATCTCAAAGAAGAACACAAAGCTCTTCGAAATTCGGTAATATCCCACTTCACTGAAATTTTCTTCTTGAATTCATTCTTTGTTTTCAAGAGGCTATTTTTATTTTTTACTTCTCGTTCTCTTGTTTCTTATTTCTTATTTTCTCTCTTCCTGTTTCATTAATGTTCTCGTGGTGTTGAATTTCATTTTCAATCAGAGTATTTCTTATCAAAATTGCCATCTAGGGTAGAAATCTTTTCTTGCATGCAGTTACTTCCTTTGTTCTCTTGTTTTCCTGGTCTGTTTATTAAGTTGTTCTTGATTATTTGCAGAATCTTCATTAACTGGAGTAAAGATGAACGATCTCATGACAAAATCGTTCTTAAGTTATGTTGAACTGAAAAAACAAGCCCATTTGGATCTTGAAACTGAAAGGGACTTAGAGATGGGCCAACTCAGCCGTACAGATGAAGAAAATCTTTCCAACTTCTTCCCTGAAATCCAGGCAGTGAAGGGTAACATTGAAGAGATTACTAATCTCTTGATTGATCTTCAAAAACTGAATGAAGAAACAAAAACTACTCATGGTCCGAAAATCCTTCGTGGCCTTAGAGACCGAATGGATTCTGATATGGTATCTGTCCTTCGCAAAGCCAAGATTGTCAAGGCAAAACTTGAAGCACTTGACAAATCAAATGTTGCTAATCGGAAACTATCAATGGCGTATGCAGAAGGGACTGTTGTTGATCGAACGAGAGTTAACATGACTAATGGATTGAGGATCAAGCTAAGGGATATCATGAATGATTTTCAGGCTTTGAGGGAAAAAATCTTATCAGATTACAAAGACTGCCTTAAAAGAAGATATTTTAATGACACAGGTAACGAGCCAACAGAGGAAGTGATTGAGAAGATGGTGTCGGAAGGAAGTGGGAAAGTTGAAATATTTTCAGAAAAAGGAGAGATGAATCTTGAGGACAAAGATAGGCATGAGGCTGTAATGGACATAAAAAGGAGCCTGGATAAACTTCATCAAGTTTTTCTTGATATGGCTGTTCTAGTTGAGACTCAAAGTGAACATATTGATGACATTGAGCATAATGTGGCCATTGCTGGAAGCTTCATCAGTGGTGGAACCAACAGTCTTTTCTATGCTAAGCAGCACCAGAAGAAGGGAAGGACATGGTTATGTTGGGTATGGGCTGTGGTGTTGATCATTACGATTGTCTGCTTAATTGCTACTTTGATCTCTTGATAATATTTTCTACTAGACTTGGAAACACAATGTAATTTGGTTTTAGGATTAGGTTAGTTCCTCTCATTTGGCCCTTTTGAGCTCGATGATATTTTTCATTCTTAAGAGATAGTTGGAAATGTTGTGAATGCAACAATCATGATGTACGATTCATTTCATATTGAATCAAAAAAAGGAACTAGCATTTCTTTTCATTTTACCTAGTACTTTTTCCCCTTAGATCAATAAAACTTGGAGAATTCAACTCATGTGTTTTGCAGCTTCATCTCATAACTACTTGTTACAGTATCATTTATCTTTGTACAATGAGGATTTCGCAAATACAGAGGAAATCGAAGGAAGAGAACAGAGGAAAGAATATGAAAATATCAGTTGAACACTCTAATTGCCATGAAATTGCATGTCATGCAAGATACAACATTATTTCTTTTTATTTTGTATTGCCATTCTCCAGCTTTGTCTCGAGTTGAGTCTTTTAAATTGAAAAGCAGGGAAAATGTCTCCAAAAAGTTGATTTCTCTGCCTGGCCATCTTTAAGCAACAGTTAGATGTTGTACAGCCGTCCAAGATTGCTCTGGTTCCAGCTGAACTTGTCCAATCTGATATGAACGAGGGAAAACATACACACACACACACAAAAAAAAATAAAAAATATATATATATATATATTAGGTAGAGCTTTTGAATCCTTTCAACCATAAATAAGAGGAAAGATCACACAATTGGATAGGCAACAGGTTACTTATTTGCAATTCGATCAAATGTATGAAGAAATCACATGCAGCACCTCAAAGGAAACGGGACACAGAAATCTAGTTACACACGCCAATTGAGAAATACAGAGAGATCCTATAAGTACCTTGGCATTTTCAACGCAAACAAAATCTTTATAGCTTTGTTCCATGGTCAGATGAGGGTTCCATACAACAGCATCAGACCAACTGCACGTATAAAACACAAGTGACATAGTATATTAGAAAACTAAGGGAGCTAGTTAGTTCTTTAATAAACTCCATGACAGCAAGATGGCTGGGAATTAGCAACTCACTTGCTGTTTTTGATAGATATCTTATCACCCAAACCATTATCTAGTTGTAACTCATTAGGTGCATCAAGATAAACACAGTCCACAAATCCTGGAAATGTCACCACATCCCTGAGACAGATAAAATTATCAGAATGAGGATTAGGTCCTGCAGAATGCATCCATTACGCTGAGAGAATATCATAAAGTAAGCATAGAATGTTTGCTATGGAAGCCCTTGAGAGAATATTGTTACGTCCCGTATTTTTATACATTGGGACAACCCGGATTAACTATGATAATTTAAGGCCAAGGTTATTCCGGGATTTGAAGTCGGGACTTTTGACCATTTGATTTTATTCGGAGACATAAGTTATATATGAAATTGTTGGTATTTGAACACTTAGGAGAAATTGGGACCACAATTCATAAAATTGGAATTTAAAATGTGGTGCAAATGCCTTGGTGGCCGTGTGAATTAAAAAGGGGTCCCACACATTGTGTGGCCAATTTTAATTGGTCCAACACATTGTGTGGGCCAAAGTCACTAAGAGATATTTTGGTATACTTTTAAAAGATGAAGACCAAGTCTTCTTTTATCATTTGGCTCATTTTAACACTTAGAAAATAAAAGAGAGAGAGAGAGCACCAAGCCATGGAGGCTCTCGGCTGAACCAAGGGAAAACCAACCCCATTTTTAACTTCCCTAAAAATTATTTCCTTGGTGTTAACCCACTATATTGAGGTCCCTAAGTAGCGTGGAAGAGTTGTTTGGGTCATCCAACCATTAGTTGTACCCATTTGCAAACCCTAGCTATTTGGTGGATTGAAGAAGAGAGGTATGTCTTGCTCTTGTTTTTGTGTTGTGAACGTTTATTTCATGTTGTAGTATGCTAATATGGAAGAAAATCATGAAATATAGAATGTTGAAGTTGGGTCTTGTGTTTGGTATGTGGGCCGTGTGGGGTGTATGTGTGTGTTGTGGGATTGAGTTGATAAATTGATTCCTTGTAGCTTGTTATTTGTTGTAGAGTGGAGAAGAGAACACAAATCGTCAATATATGTATACATGGATGTAATGTAGCCGTGTGTAGCCTTAAATGTTTGGCAAAGAATGAATTTATATCGCTTAGCGTCGTAATGGTTATTGTGATGACTTGGAGGTTGGAAATGAGAATTTAATGTCCCAAATTGACATAGTAAGCGTTGCGGACTGATTTGGGGAACTTTGTGTATTGAATGAAATTCGTATATATAAGAATCATTAACATATGTATATGTGTGGTGTGGACGAATGTGAGTTTTATAATGTGTCGAAGATCGCATTACTACCGCTTAGTATTTTAGTTGTCGTCGTCATGAATTCTAGTCTTGAAATGAACATTTGATGACTTATGATTGATGTGAGATTGTGCGGGCTGTTTTGAGGCTTATCGTGCGTTGATGTAATTGGTATATTATATGAGAATAACATCGTTATATTGTGAATTGTTGAGACAAAACATGACTTGAAATTGAGGAAAAATTAAAAGAGGGCTGCTCTCGGTTAGGGGGCTGGTTTCGGCCAGCTTGGAGAAAAAAATGTTGGATCGTTGGAAAAATTATGTAAATGGTTTAGAAGTCCTCTAATATTGTGGGAAAGGATTCGGGTTAGTAATCGAATGTACGAGCGATAATGTGGCTTGAATGTAAACCGTTGAAACGAATATTTGGAAAGTTGATTGAAAGATGTAAAAGAGAGCTATTAATGTTGTTTTGCCTTTCAAATTGATTATTGATGTTGCTAGGTTGGTTATTGTGGTTGTTGTTGTTGTTATTTTGAGCGAGATAAATTCTCGGGATGACCTATTTACAGGGGAAGTGCTGCCGAATTTTCTGTAGAATTTAATGATTAGTTTGGAATGAATGGCCTTAGTGCCCTTAGCTAATGTTTGGTATTCGTGGCGTAATTGTAGACCTTGGGGAGCCCGAGGCGTAAATTCGGGTTAGCTTTAGATTGGCTATCTTGGAAGTGCGTTCGAGGTATGTAAGGCAACTTCCTTTCTTTTTGGCATGTCTTAGTTTTTATAGGCTAAATTAGAGCCTCAAGGAAACTTTCAAATCCGAAATCCGAGCATGTTATGATCCGTATATGTTCTTTGGCACTCTTATGTATGATCTGATGAAATATGAACCTTTATGTATTTGAAAAATCGCTTTTCGAACTTTGCGCAAAAAGGTTTCCCTTTAAGGAACTTCGAAATATCCGAATGCCATATCTTTCACATAAATGCTCGGATTGCTCCAATATATTTTTATAAAAGTTTGCATTACGTATAACGAGTATGTTTTCCATAAGCAGGCCCGACTTGGGTAAATTCCCATCCGTGGGTCCCGCGACTTCCTTTTATGAAATTCGGGAGATTTTGAAAGAATATGTTAAGACTATTATTCAATTTTCAAATATGATCGTTTTGCTTATGTTTGAATTTATGATATTGATTTTATGCATATGACTACTCAAGACTCTATTCGTGCATTTTGTTATTCCCTTCGCCGAGTCCCGGGCCGGTTCTGTTATCGTGCGCGCTTTGATATACTCCGGAGTTATGCTGTGTTATGGTTCTCCGAGCTACTCGCTAATGAGGGTCGGGTTCCACTTATGTTTGGTGATGTGTTGTATATGGCGTTATGTTGTGATGTGATATGTGACGGGGGTACGGAGATTTAAGACTTTCTGGTGTTATGCTGTGTTATGGCGCCATCGACGGGCGGGCGACCATATTCTTCTGTACCCTATGCATGACTTGCATATTTTTGACAGTAAACAAATTTTGATATGTTGGATTTGCACTTATGTTTGATACTTCCTTTTTGTTTATGTCTCAGATTTGCTTTCTGTACATTCTGCTTTGCATACTCAGTACATATTTCGTACTGACCCCCCTTTCTTCGGGGGCTGCGTTTCATGCCCGCAGGTACCGACGCACAGTTTGGTGATCCACCGCTTTAGGACACCCCTTTTGCTGTTGGAGTGCTCTTCTCCTTTCAGAGCATACCTTTTGGTATATCTTTTGTTCGCTATGTTTGTATATATTCGTTCAGGGGTACGGCGGGGCCCTGTCCCGCCATATGATTCGTTTGGTCTGTTTAGAGGTCTGTAGACTTATTTGTGGGTGTGTGTGCCTACTTCTGTACAACTGTGTCCATATGATCTCTTTCGTTATGGCAGCCTTGTCGGCGTGCATTTTGTATATGTTTTTGGGCCGTTGTGCCTTTTGATAGCTTTGTCGGCTTTTGATATAATTGACAGCCTTGTCGGCTTTTGACGTATTTGATAGCCTTGTCGGCTCTTCGATATATGTATATGTATATATTCGTGTTGAGACGGCATATAGCATTTTTGCCGCATATACTATTTGGATGTGATTCGATATGTACAGGTATGTCAGGGTGCCCAAGTAGGGCACTAGTCACGGCCTACGGGATTGGGTCGTGACAAATATGACCAATATGCATGTACAAGTATCGTGTAATTTTATAAATGTCCTTGATGACAAATTGATGCTAAAGTACAAGTACTGCAGAATTCTAAAAACCCGAATTGGTTTTAGGCAATATGTGAGTTTTGTATGTGCATCTGTGATTACTGTGGTTTACCATTAAGAAGAGTATTTTTTTTTTTTTGGGGGGGGGGGGGGGGGGGTAGGGGGGTGGGGGGAGAATGGAGAAGGGGGTTACAATGTGGAGATCCGAACCCTCACCAACAAGGTGAAAGTTCAGGTAGCCAACCAACTGAGCTACTAAGATCCCTACCATTAAGAAGAGTATTAACCTGGCTTGTGGTGGTAAAAATAATAAAAGCCAACCAGACTATTTCTCGGAGAAACATACGCTCACAGAGTGTAAGTTCTTATTAGCAGTCATGAATTCTTTAAGATAATAATTAATAAGTATATTATGGTAGAAGAGAATGAAGCTTTCTTGATCTATTATTCTGACACTGACCTTTCCTCCTTTCCCTCCACAGGATTTGTGGGATCAGGAACTTTGTTTAGAGTTTTGCAACCTTTTAAGCCACTAACTGCTGCACCTGTTACAGAAGCCTGGAGAAGAAAATTTTAGATAGATAAAGAATATGAAATTCTAAGGGAATGATCAATCACCCCTGGAGCCAAAAAGCTTGAGGGTAAAAGAAAGAAAAGAGAGGCTTGTTTGACTTGAAGAGGGAGACAGCAAAGCAGGATTATTTAGTATCTGACGTATTATTAATTCCGTAGGGAGAAAAAATATCATATTATTCCATTTCCCGAAGATATAATTTGACGGGCCTTGAATTCCTGATAAAGTTTAAAACTTTCAGGAGACGCACCCCAACTAGAATTTCTACTCGTAAGTTGCCAGAGAATACTTACGTGGAAGTAAGTATGAAGAGCAGTAGTGAATGAAAATGGTTTGTTGTCAGTATTTTTAACTGTGAATTCCGTTGAAAGGGTCTTCTTATCAAGAGTGATCTGCAAGCAATTGCAAAAACGCGAAGTTAGAAGTTTTATCATGTATCACGCTTGACCAAAAGAATCTTTGTATAGACATCTATCAAATCAAATAGGTATCACACCAAAGTATGTAAATGAGAATCCTTTATCAAATTCCTTTACAACAAAAGGTCACATACCAATTATAGGGCTTGGATTTGAGAGTTGTGGCCCCATAAATGTAGGGAAGATGGTAATATAACTTCCCGGGTGGGGGGGGGGGGGGGGGTTGTGCTTAGCACATTCTATGTAGTTACTTTAAAATAATTACAAATTAACATAGGCAAACATCATTTGGAAATGCAAAGGTAGCACATTTCCCCCACAGCTCTGCCATTAGCTTTCACCCTTCTGTATACTCAAGCAGGTTTCAATTTAGCTGTCTGTGACTGGCTAATTAGCTACAGAAATGATCTAGGAA
Source organism: Lycium barbarum (assembly GCF_019175385.1). NCBI lineage: Eukaryota > Viridiplantae > Streptophyta > Magnoliopsida > Solanales > Solanaceae > Lycium > Lycium barbarum. The sequence continues at coordinate 92,944,333 of NC_083348.1, forward strand.
TATAAGGATAAACAACATGAAAATTTTGGTTGGTAAAGTGAAAGATGCTAAATAACTACTACTTGAACCTTGTAAAGAGCATGGAAACTATAGTCCCACATCGCACGGCTGTAAGGGCCATCCTTTAGCTCCAGAGTAACAGTAGGTTTCTCTTCCACATTTTCAGAGCTAACAAGAGACCAATTCATGTTCCTTCCAAATCCGTGCTGTCAACCAGATGAGCAAATTTAAGAGTCAAAACCAGCATTCAGAAACTGATCAGATAGCATGAAATATTGAAGAATAAGTTATGATACTGCATGACACAATTACCAATAGAACTCTAAGTGGAGCTTTAACTATATTTCTAGCATCTAGCTAAGGCCTAGAGTGCATTCGCAGCAGAAACTGACACTTGATGCTTTTGTAAAAGAGTAGCTTCTTCATTAAGAAATGCTAGCACTGTAACTTTAAGAAGTCTAGACTATATACATCGAGAAATTTGAAGTAATTTACCTGCTGGATTGGGCCAGGTCCAAATTGTGGGAAACAATGTGGTATTCCTCCACTGTACAATGTATAATAGTCAGTAAGGAAGGTGACATAGCCTCTTTAGTTATTTAGAATTTCAATTTTAAATGTACAGATAGTAAAAAATTGATGATACTGCAGCTTCAACAAAAGTAAAGAAAAATGCTTCTAGTCTGGTGAATTGCTCATCATAAACGTGCTTCACTGTGTTGACGAAGAAGAAAACTTTAGCCATTTAAAAGAGTCCATATAATTGGGAGATGTGAACTTGAAAACTGGCTGCTGACCTGATTGGTTTCTGACCATTGAATACAGCATCTGGTCGAACAAAAAGTAGATCTTTACTGTCTACTTTCCAAGATGTGACACAAGCTCCAAATAGATATAGCTCTGCCTCACTGCAAATAAGGAAAAGAAAAAGTCTCGATTTCCAGCCAATCAACCACATAAACCAGCTTTTCAATGACGGTAAACAGAAGATTTTTGTTGTGCCTATTTGATATCTCTACAAAGGTACAGACCCCGTGTTTTGGACTTGTGGTGAAGCTAAAGGAAGTAAACATTACTGCATTACTCAACAAAATAATATTGCTACAGGAATGACTAATAGAGATCCATTCTTATAACTGGTAAACAGCCGATAGCATCACTAGATATCACTTTTCTTTGACATCTGCCATTATTTAGAACTAATTTTTGGAACAGATTGTGGTCAGTTCAACATGAAGAACTTTGAAGATCTTATCCCACACTTGTCATTACATTGTTTTTTCCTTATCCCTCTTACTGATAATATTTAATCCTTCAAGATTAGATCTTTTCTTCCAGGTTCAGAATCAAACTGCCGATTTCTTTTGCCGCAACTATTTCTTACAATCTTACTTGTTAGCCAACAAATTTACCATCATAGCTCCAGAATCCGCAATTAAAGTAACATAAATTATGTACCACTAAGCTAAATACTAAGAATGTACCTTCCATGAGGAGAAGTCAAAACGACCTTGGGTAAATTCCCTAACCCTTCAGTAGATTTCACACTTGCAAATGCCATCCCTGAGTATCTGTAACCAACCGCAACACGTCAATTCAACCAATTTCTCATCAAAACACAAACACCCCACTTAAAAAGATTGCATTTTTCAAGACTTACAAAGCAGAAAAAGATTGTGTTTTTGAAGAATGAATCACTATCTGGGGAGCAGAAAATTAATTGATAAATGGGTGAAATGAAAGAAGAAAATGATTAAGACATACCCAAAAACTATAATTAAAATCAAAAATGGAATTTGATAGAGATATGAAAAATGAAGGTGAAACTCACCGGTTGACTCGCCGAATTTTTGAGGAGGTTAAAGGAGAACAAGACCAAGTCATAGAAAGTGCTGCCATCTTCTTTTTTATGGCAAAATTACAAGGGATTTGCAGAAAGTAAGTTGTCTTTTTTGTATTCAACTGAAAAATTGTTCTGTTTTTATGTCTGTGGGCAGTTCCATGTTGTCCACTGAACTAGTTTAACTGGATATCGTGTCTATTCCATAAGTTCGAATATTCCTTTTTTCTTTTTTCCTTTTCCTTTTATAGTTTTGTATGTTTATTGAAGAAATTCCTGCACCCTACTACTATATGAGGGCATGAGATTGAGATCTTAAAATTGCACCTATAAGTAGCAATATAATTTATGGCGATTCACAAGTAGCAAAATAAAATAACCATATTTTTTTAAACCATTTCTTTTATAATTGAATAAGTATTTGTTTAGTTTGGTGTAATGATTTTCCCATTTTAATGAGTTTAGGATAGAGTGATATTTTCTTTAAGATTTGATGATACTTCCAAGTCCCAAACATAAACAATTTTTATAAGTCCAACTATGTACAATTTTTCAAAAGCCAAAGTCAAAACTAATTCTCCCAAAACCAAACATAAATCAAATCCCAAACCCATTAAATGCCACCTAGGAAATTAAAATGTCCTTTTCTGCTGATGTTCTATTAAAAAGTATGTAGCTAGGATGTTGGTTTTCTTGCAGTATAGAAAATTTCTTCAAAGTGTTTTCTTGGTTTTGTCGCCGTCTTGGCATTTTCTTACATGGGATGGGATGATTGAACTATTTTAGGATTTTTCGTTAGCCATTGGATTCCAGGTGCTTAACTAGATTAATTCAGGTTTGCTATAGTTGATAAATCTAAAAGGCAGCTCAGTGTACGAAGCATTTTGCGTTCACGCAGGCTCTATCTTGTGAAGGTGTGATGTAGGTAGTGTATCCTGACGCATCGGACCTGTAATCTATAGGTCACACGGAGTCAACTTTATGTTGCTCCAAGGCTCCCTTTTATATAGTAGTTGATCAAACTACCAAGTCAAAAAGCAAGTATCAACAGGCATGTTTCAATCCAACGATATTAAATGAATCAGGAAAGTTCATAGAAGAACAATAGTCCAAAATCACATTCTTATGTGTGGACTTTTATTACAACTCAAATTACAAAGGAATCCTGTTGATTTTCTAGGTAGAAACTCTTTCTTAAATGTGTATGATCCTCGAGGCCTTTTGCTTCCTTATGTGCGCGAAGCAAATTGTAAGCTTGCACACAAACCATCTGCGCAGATTTAAAAAAGAAAGAAAGCCTTGTGAAATTAATTAGCAAGGTGGAAGGTCTTTCGGTGGAGGCAAAATATTTTGATCTAATCCTGGTCCATTTTCCACTAGAAATGCTGTCTTCAGTCCCCAACCTGTGTGCAACTCCAGATGACAATGGAAAAACCAGACCCCTTCACAAAAATTTGGATATGTTAAGAATAAATTTTGAAACAATAAAGAAAAGCTCATCAACAAAACTTAGTTTGAAAACTAGGTACCTGGATTATCAGCTCTGAACCGAATAGCAGTCCAACCACCAGTTGGAACACCTACAGTATTTCTTTCAATAGGATCAATTAAGTTGTATTTTGCTGGATCCTTTTTGGTGTCAAAATTCCCAACGCCAGTTCCAACCACAAAGAAGTTATAGCCATGGAGATGGAAAGGATGTGATTCCACTGATAATAAGTTGGTGTCTTGGATTACTAATTCAACAGCTGAATTGAAAGCAATTTTACTGATTCTCGTGCCTAGATTTGTCCTTAGGTTGGCTGTAAGAGGTGCCCCTGTAAAATTGAACCGAGTAGGTGGTTTGTCTGGGAAATCTGGAGTATACACACCCTTAATATTGAAGTAATGAGATTGAAGAAGGGCAGTTTGTGGCATGGTGAAGGAGATGTTGTTCAGAGAAGCTGTTAGCCGAGTTCCATTTATACAGGTTGGACAAGGATTTACTCCTAGGCCAACAGTAAACAAAAGGTGTCTATCAACATTTAGGGGAACGTTTGCTGGATATTTGGGAGTATTTAGGCTTTTGAGTTTAGAGTTATAGCTCAAAGCAAAGTTCGTGTCATTTTGTGCAGGCAAGGTTGGAAGTTTTGGCAGAACAGTTTCTGGGATTCCCTTGTACTGGAATATAGCAGTGGCAGTCTTGTTATCCACACTGATTGGAGCATCCATGAAAGCCCTTGCAGCCATGAAATATCTTCCTGGAACTTGGTTGGCACGAACCAGAACGTTTGTAGTTTGGCCTGGCGCTATCAGAATTGCCTCCGTGGAGAATGGTTTTGTGTAGACTGCATCAATTTCTACCACTGTGAAGGTATGATTAGCTAGGGCAAAGAAGAGGTCATCATTGAGAGCAGCATTCACGATTCTCAACATGTATGTCTTTCCTCTTTCAACTTCCATGGCAAAAGTATCTGAAAAAGAAATTCAAATATTGAATGATGTTGGAAGCAGATATGTATTCTTAACAACTATATACAGTTGTTTTGATCAAACCGGTTTGAAGTACTCTAGTCAATATGAGTCTCTTAATTCTTACATTTCTCTGAACATGGGAAAAGAGGTCCTGGCTTTCCGTTGATTGTATGAGCATCAGACATATTAGGAGGTATACCCAATGCATTTCCCTGTTTCTCAACTTGTTCAACATCAGCATTCCACCATTCTCCTATCAAACATAAGCGATGTCATGTTTCATTCATGATTTTCTATAAGAGAACTTCAAGAAACTTTGGGGGTGAATTCTATATATATTAATGAGTACCAACGCTCACCTAGTATGAGTTCTTCTTCCCTATCTGGCTGAGGAAAAGGGAACGGAGTTCCTTGTTGTGGCAGGATAACTATTGCACCATAGACTGTTGCCCGTAGCCAAAGAATATGTGCATGCCACCATAGGGTTCCTCTTTGTCCTGTTACATTGAAGTCATAAACATAACTATTTCCTGTCTGGATAGGGCACTGAGTTATGTAAGCTGGTTCATCAGCCCAGCCATTGCGATTTGTTTCAAACCATGCCTGCAAGAATCAGAACAAAAACATTCTGTTTTAGCCCCTGAAAGTTGGAAGACTTCAATTATAATCTGAGTGTGATGTTCTTACCAATGGATGGACAAGTTATATTGTGCATAGTTAGTAACATTGATTTGAACTCTGTCTCCTTCTCTAGCATATATAGTTGGCCCCGGAAATCTCCCATTTACTGTTACCATTTGTTTTGCATGGCACAGTCTGCTCACATTTGACAATTGAACCTGTAAAAAATAGAAAGTTGGCCATGATATGAGTGTACAAAACAAACAATAACTAAGACCCGAAGTAAGCAAAAGCGCATTACGAAAACTGAAAGCACTAACATCAAATTGATATTTCTTAAGGGCAGCCTCAGCAGGTAGACAAATGAAACTGAGAAATCCAAAGACAAGGAAGCCTAAGAAACTTGTCTGCTTTGCCATTTTCTTAATTGGCCACAAGCTCTGAGTGTGTATGGATGAGACAAAGGTGTAAGTAAAAGGCATATTTATACAACTGAAATGGCATATGAGTTTTACAGTTTGCTAAGAGGAGAGGAGGTTGTGACAGATACATATTAGGTAGAAAAGGATTTCAATTGGCTGTACAGCAAAGCTTTAAGCAAAACACAGATGTTGACATTTTTAAAGCCATTGACTAACGTAGAGGCTAAATTCAAAATCTACCACACTCAAGCTAAGAAAGGAGTAGAAAAATATACATTAGATAATGAACTTTACCTTAACGGTAAAGAAAAGAAGTTTGCCTAGATTGTTTGGTGCTATAATATAAGAAGGTTCATGTTTATAATTAGCATGTACAAAAAATTGAAGAATATTTGACGGCAGTTTCATTAGCTGGTCAATCATAGCATATTGATTTAGACATAGGAAGGAAAGAAATTACTAAAATAAGTAAGTGTTCGTTGTGCTTTTGTAGTCATGTAAACCTACCATGTATCACCATTTTTAGATTTTTTTTTTTTATGGTTAATTTTATCATCTATGACATTGAAATAGCACCTTCAGACGTCTTTACTTTCTCTCAACTAGATGCTTCACATTTTTCTTCTTGCCTTCGGGTTATTTAAAATAAAAATAAAAAATGATGGATTGGAACTGTAACATGCCAGTATTTAGTGAGGGAGGGGAAAATAAAAGATTGAAACCTTTAATAGAACTGCAACCCTGCACTTAATTTATTTTTTTGGGTAAAATCACCGTCAATATTTTAGTGGTATTTTACAAGTAAAATGAACCACTAATAGATATGTGAAATTCATTTAACATTTTAAAATATATATAAGTAATTCCAATAGATATGACAAAATTCAGTAAACTTAATATAGTACACTTCCATTTAAAGAATGTTCTACGCTATTAATTTTTTCAATTTTATTTGTTATTTCACCAGATAAATATCCATGACATGAGTTCTGTAAAGACATCCACCAGAACATTGAAATTTGAGAATAAGTTTTATTTGAATAGTTTCCGGAGGAGCAATTAGAAATTTACTACAGTTTTCATTAAAACGGCCAACTTTGAAACTAGAGTTAAATTTGACGTGTCGCATCAACTCCATTTTCAGCAGTGCGTAACTTCAATAAAATTATTGTAACTTTGTATAGAAAAGTTCAAATGACTACCATTTTGAATCGTTTTGAAACTAGACTTCAAAGTGCTAGTCTAATTTTTCTCAGGAAAACATGGTCGTATTCTTCATATAACTAGTGTTATATATCTTTGAAGTTAATCCCTATTTCACTTATTAGAAAGTATAGACCCTTGATTACTTTCCAACTCTCAGTGCTAGAAAAATTAGAATTTCCGATAGAAAGTCCGCTAGGAATAATTACGACGAGTACAATTTTAATGGAATTTCGTTGAACACAATTTCCAAACATTCTAACACATCAAATCAAATATTTTACTCTTCTTATCATATAAATTAAGTAATTTGGGCAACATGGACACAAAAACGAGTTTAAAACTTGTTGAGCATTAATCCCACAAGTTTGGGCTCAAACTCAAAAACGTCCCTTAGATACACTATTATAGCACCAATAACCCTTTTGAGCATTCAGAATTTACACAACATTTATGTTTTGATTAGCTGGGAGGAACTTGAACACTGATGTCTAACGGTGATGATGAATATTTTTCTCTCAGATTTTTGCTGAAGCTTTGCTGAGGTAGCTTTTGCTTTACAATTGCGTTACTTATACTTCCAATAATTTGATCCTGTGATTTTTCTTCCTTAGTTTGATAGCCACATCTTATATATGGTACAGATTTTCCACATGCATTTGCTCTGCTATGCTTCTTCTCTGTATTTCTTTCTTATGAATATGGCTAGACTAAGTTTAACCCTTTAACTAACAGATCTTCTTGAAATCCAGGAGTGTCCGACTAACTTCTATGTAACAGTGGTTGCAATCTGTTTATTCACGTGTGTTGGGTGTGGAATTGGCCAAACAAGTCAATTCTTTTGTTCACATAGTCGTGATGTAAGCGCTTACCTCATGATAGTCGTGATGTAAGCGCTTACCTCATCATAGGAAATTCATTCCTATAAATAGGTAGCTTATGGTTCATTTGTAAGATATCATCAAGATCATTTGCTAAACACATCCCAAAGAGAGAAAAATCTAAGAGAGATACTCTTAGTGAAAGGCCTAAGTAAGAGAAGGTCTTTGAGAGAATTTTCTGTGGTAAAAATTCTTGAGTGTAATTGGGATTGGGGTTGTGAGGTTGAGTGTTGTAAACACTTGTAATATTTCTTCTTTAATAAGATCTGCAGCAGCAACGTGGACGTAGCTCTCACATTGAGGGTGAACCACTATAAATCTGTGTATGCTATTTATTCTTCGCTTACATCACGGCGTAAGTAGGTTCTGTCTAAGGAGGTTGGTATTTAAGTGGTCCAGCTGTGACTCTCCAATCTTTCCTGGGAACCTGCTTACAAAGGTCGGATTTGGGATTCAAATCCTAACAACTGGTATCAAAGCAACAGGTTGTGTTGTGATTTAGAAACGATGGGAGGCGAAGATGGTACGACGCACGGCATCGGTAAATTCGATGGTACAGATTTTGCGTTCTGGAGAATGCAAATTGAAAATTATTTATATGGCAGAAAGCTTCATGAACCTCTGAGTTCGAAACCAGAGGAGATGAAACAAGCAGATTGGAATCTCCTCGACAGACAAGTTCTGGGAGTCATTTGGCTGACGCTATCGAAGAACGTTACTCACAACGTGGCAAAGGAGAAGACCACCGCAGATATGATGAAGGTATTGTCTGACATGTATGAGAAACCTTCGGCAAATAATAAGGTATTTCTCATGAAGAAACTATTTCATCTAACGATGATGGAAAATGCTCATGTTGCTGCACACGTAAATGAATTCAATACCATTGTAAATCAATTGTCATCGGTAAAAATTGACTTCGATGATGAAGTGCAAGCTCTAATTTTGTTGGCATCCCTACCAAATAGCTGGGAGCCAATGAGAGCAGCGGTTAGTAATTCTGTCGGCAGTGACAAACTAAAGTTCAACGATGTTAGGGATCGTATCCTTGCTGAGGAGGTGCGCAGGACAGATTCTGGTGAGGCATCGACGAGTTCTGCTTTTAATGTTGAAAACAGAAGCAGAAATTATGACAGAAACTACAACCGAAATAGGGGCAGATCGAAGTCAAGGAATGGCAGGGGTCAATCCAGACCAGGACGAACATTTGATTGTTGGAACTGTGGAAAACCAGGTCACTTCAAGAAGAACTGCAGGGCGCCAAAGAAGGAGGACAACAAGGGGGCTGGAATCAACGCTGCTACGGAAGACATTGGCGATGCGTTGTTGCTATCGGTTGACAGCCCGATAGACTCTTGGGTGCTTGACTCAGGAGCGTCCTTTCATACCACCCCACATCATGATATAATGACAAACTACGTGGCTGGGAATCTCGGCAAAGTTTATTTAGCCGATGGAGAGCCGCTAGATGTTGTTGGCACGGGAGACATTAATTTGAAGATGTCAAATGGATCCTCGTGGAAGATTACAAAAGTTAGACATGTTCCAAAGCTGATGCGAAACCTGATCTCAGTAGGTCAGCTTGATGATGAGGGATATGATCTCAACTTTGGTAATGGGTCTTGGAAGGTGGCGAAAGGTGCTATGGTAGTTGGCCGAGGAAAGAAGATTGACACTCTCTACATGACGGCTAGCTGTCGTGATACTGTTGCTGTGGTTGACAACACAAAGAAGACAGATTTGTGGCATTGTCGCCTGGGACATATCAACCAGAAGGGGATGAAGCTATTGGTGACAAATGGCTTAATTCCGGAGCTGAAGACGGTGGACCTTCATACGTGTGAGAGCTGCATTCTCGGAAAACAAAAGCGAGTAAGCTTCTCAAATGCAGACAGGGAGTTGAAGGTCGAGAAGTTGGAATTGGTGCACACAGACGTGTGGGGACCTACCACTGTCCCCTCCCTTGGAGGATCACACTACTACGTGACCTTCATTGATGATTCAACCAGGAAGGTATGGGTTTATTTTATGAAAAATAAATCCGATGTGTTTAGTGTATTCAAAAGATGGAAAGCCATGGTCGAGAATGAAACAAACCTCAAGTTGAAGTGTTTGAGGTCCGACAACGGCGCAGAATACACTGATGGTGATTTCAAACGGTACTGTGCCGATAATGGAATCAAGATGATGAAGACTATTCCTGGAACGCCGCAACAAAATGGAATAGCCGAAAGAATGAACCGAACGTTGAACGAGCGTGCTCGGAGTATGAGAATACACTCTGGACTGCCCAAGACATTCTGGGCAGATGCAGTCAATACCGCGGCCTTCTTAATTAACCGAGGACCGTCAGTTCCCTTGGATTACAGAATTCCAGAAGAAGTCTGGAGTGGCAAGAAGGTAAATCTTTCATTTCTGAAAGTGTTCGGCTGCTTATCATATGTTCATAATGATGATACGGCTAGAAGCAAGCTTGATCCAAAATCAAAGAAGTGTTACTTTATTGGCTATGGTGACACCGAGCTTGGTTACCGATTTTGGGATGAACAAAATCGGAAGATCATCCGAAGCAGGAATGTTGTTATCAACGAAGAGGTGCTGTACAAAGACAAGTTGCAAAAGAATTCAGAATGTCAGGACAAGGAATCGGAAATAGTCGATTTGAGGGACTTTCCGACACCTGAGCCGCAGCCAGGTACAACCGAGGCAGAGGAACAAACAATCCGAGAAGGTGCTGATGAAAATGCTGATTCTGAAACAAATGAACAGACGCCAATCACAGAACTGCGTAGATCATCCAGGATCAGGAAGCCGCTTCACAGGTACTCTCCATCCCTCAACTACATTCTACTCACTGACAGAGGGGAGCCGGAATGTTATGAAGAAGCAATGCAAGTCGATGAATCGACTAAGTGGGAGCTGGCAATGAAGGATGAGATGGATTCACTATCGGCAAATCATACATGGGAGTTAGCCGAGTTGCCAAAGGATAAGAAGGCATTGCAAAACAAATGGGTTTATCGAATAAAGGAAGAACCCAATGGAAGCAAGCGTTATAAAGCAAGGCTGGTTGCAAAGGGATTTCAACAGAAAGAAGGCATCGACTATACGGAGATCTTCTCTCCCGTAGTCAAGATGGTGACTATCAAAACTGTTCTTGGACTGGTAGCAAAGGAAAATCTACATCTGCAACAGATGGACGTGAAAACTGCATTTCTTCACGGTGATCTAGACGAGGAAATCTACATGCGACAGCCAGAGGGATTCAAAGTCAAAGGAAAGGAGAATCTGGTGTGAAAACTTCAAAAGAGTCTGTACGGACTAAAACAGGCTCCAAGACAGTGGTATTTAAAGTTTGACAGCTTTATGAAGAAAGCTGATTTTTCAAGGTGCGAGGCAGATCACTGCTGTTACTTCAAAAAATTTGAAGACTCGTACATGATACTGCTACTCTATGTCGACGACATGCTAATCGTAGGAGCAAACCTACAGGAGATTGATCGGTTGAAAAAAAGGTTATCGGAAGAGTTTGCAATGAAGGATTTGGGAGCTGCAAAGCAAATCCTTGGGAGGAGAATCGACCGAAGCAAGGAGGGCATCAAACTCTCACAAGAAGAATATGTGAGGAAAGTTATCAAAAGGTTTAACATGCATGATGCCAAGCCAGTCAGCACTCCCTTGGCTGGACACTTTCGGTTGTCTAAGGATCAGTCGCCGACTACCGAGGATGAGAAGAAGCAGATGGACAAGATACCTTATGCATCTGCAATCGGTAGTCTTATGTATGCAATGATATGTACAAGGCCAGACATTGCACATGCAGTGGGAGTTGTCAGCCGATTTATGAGCAATCCGGGAAAGCAACACTGGGAGGCTGTGAAGTGGATATTCAGATATCTGAAAGGCAGCTCGAGTTCAGCTCTGTATTTCCGAAAATCAAAAACAAGATTGCAAGGGTATGTTGATGTTGACAACAGTGGTGATATTGATAGCAGAAAGAGCACATCCGGGTATGTTTACACCTTTGGAGGTACTGCAATCTCTTGGGTTTCCAAGTTGCAAAAGATAGTAGCTCTCTCTAGTTGTGAGGCTGAGTACGTTGCTGTGACGGAGGCCACAAAGGAAATGATGTGGCTACAATCTTTTCTGCGGGAATTGGATCAGGACCACGAGGGAAGTGTGCTATATTGTGATAGCCAAAGTGCCATTCATTTGGCAAAGAACCCGGTCTACCATGCTCGAACGAAGCACATACAACTCCGGTACCATTTCATTAGATCAGCTTTGGAAGATGGAGCGCTAGTGCTTGAGAAGATCGCAGGGAGTCAGAATCCAGCAGACATGCTGACAAAGGCAGTGACGATAGACAAACTGAAGCTATGCTCAGCTTCAGTTGGCCTGCACGAAGTATGAAACTAGGAAAGAGCTGCTGCATCGATCAAAGTGTGAAGACAAATTAAAATTAGTCTTCAAGTGGGAGATTTGTTGGGTGTGGAATTGGCCAAACAAGTCAATTCTTTTGTTCACATAGTCGTGATGTAAGCGCTTACCTCATGATAGTCGTGATGTAAGCGCTTACCTCATCATAGGAAATTCATTCCTATAAATAGGTAGCTTATGGTTCATTTGTAAGATATCATCAAGATCATTTGCTAAACACATCCCAAAGAGAGAAAAATCTAAGAGAAATACTCTTAGTGAAAGGCCTAAGTAAGAGAAGGTCTTTGAGAGAATTTTCTGTGGTAAAAATTCTTGAGTGTAATTGGGATTGGGGTTGTGAGGTTGAGTGTTGTAAACACTTGTAATATTTCTTCTTTAATAAGATCTGCAGCAGCAACGTGGACGTAGCTCTCACATTGAAGGTGAACCACTATAAATCTGTGTGTGCTATTTATTCTTCGCTTACATCACGGCGTAAGTAGGTTCTGTCTAAGGAGGTTGGTATTTAAGTGGTCCAGCTGTGACCCTCCAATCTTTCTTGGGAACCTGCTTACAAAGGTCGGATTTGGGATTCAAATCCTAACAACGTGACCATGCAACATAACTACATTCTTGAATTCAAATCAGGGAGTGAAAACTAGAAACAGAGGAATTATGACAGATAACGTGAAAGAAGAAAGCATGGTGTGCCACTATTAGCAAAAGAACAGTAACCACATACTACGTGCACCAATTTTGAATAGTCAAAGGATTATTAGTAGGAGTAATATTTAAGGGACTATTTTGGGTTTGAGTGCAAACCTGAGGGAATATTTTGGGCTTTTTCTCTAATTTACAGCGTACAATAATATTTTATTGGTGTCTTGGCAATATTGTACATAGGTGATTGAACTCAACAAATTTAGGACTTTGCTGAATGTCCAACGTCGGTTGGTTATCACTCCTTCAAGAACAAACTACTTTTCCTGTTAGAATCAAACTTAACTAACCTAGCCGCTGTGTGTAGCTATTCCTTGACAAGCTTCTGTCTTCATCGTTCATGAAGGAGCCTAATCACATGAAAAATACAAATTATATGAACAGTAATAGCAGAAGTTATTTTCCAACTTTTTAATGATTATGTGATCTTGGACCTATCGAATATGAGAAAATTGAAAAATTATTTTTAAAAATTATTTTTCTTATATAGGTGCCATAGATGCATCTAGGTTTTGATTACTGGGAACTTCAACACCAACGTCTAGCGGTGATGCTGCATATGTTTAAGTCAGATTATTGTAAAATCATTAATGAGATTTGTTCTGCTTTACATTTATATCACTTAACTCTTGTATTTACTATATTTCAATCCTGCGACTTCTCTTTCTTAGTTTGATTGAAAACCTGAAAGAGAGAGTTATAACAGTAAAGTGAAGGAAGAAGGAATCGACACCATTGGTGTGCCACAACCAGCAAAAATTGTTTTATTGCTAGACCATGAGGGCTTCGGCTGTTATAGAGGTAAACAGTAACCACAGATTGAATTGGCACCAATTTTGAATACTCAAAGAACCGTTAGTGCTCACGTGTAAATTTAACTGATGATTTTAGTTTGTACTCAAACTTAAGGGATTATTTTGAGGTTTTTCTCTAAATTTACGGGGCACAACAGCTTTGTTGGCGTCTTGGCATATTTTTTACATGGATGATTGAACTCAAATTTTAGGACTTTTCTTAAGAAAACAGGTACTAACTAGATTAATTCAGGTTTCGTATAATTGATAAATCTGTCAAGTCCAAAGCAAGTATCAACATATTGTATTTCAATCCAACGAGTTTACGCTAGATTAAGCAGGGAAGTTCAATAAAAAACAACAGTCCAAAATCACATTTTTTTTGTGTGGACCTTTATTACAACTCACATTACAAACCAATCCAAAGGAATCCCTTTAATTTCCTGGATAGAAACTCCTTTTCTTAATTTTGCACATTTTTCCTACGCACACTGTCTAAAGATCTTCGAAGCCTTGTGCTTCCTTATGGGGCACGAAACAGATTGTATTAAACTTGCACAAGAAATCCATTTATACACATTCAAAGAAAGCCTTGAGAACTTAGCAGCGTGGAAGGTCCTTTGGTGGAGGCAGAATATTTTGATCTGATCCTGGCCCATCTTCCACTAAAAATGCTGTTTTTAGTCCCCAACCAGTATGCAACTCCAGATGACAGTGGAAGAACCAGACCCCTTCACAAAAAGTTGGATATGTCAAGTATAAATTTTGAAATAATAAAGAAAAGTTCATCAACGTGACTTAGTTTGAAAACTAGGCACCTGGATTATCAGCTCTGAACCGAATAGCAGTCCAACCACCAGTTGGAACGCCAACAGTATTTCTTTCTATAGGATCAATCAAGTTATATTTTGCTGGATCCTTTTTGGGGTTAAAGTTTCCGAGGCCAGTTCCAACCACGAAGAAATTATAGCCATGGAGATGGAAAGGATGTGATTCCACCGACAACAAATTGGTGTCTTGGATTACTAATTCAACAGTGGAATTGAAAGCAATTTTACTGATTCTTGTGCCTAGATTTGTCCTTAGGTTGGCTGTAAGGGGAGCTCCTGTAAAATTGAACGGAGTAGGTGGTTTGTCGGGGAAGTCTGGAGTGTACACACCCTTAATGTTGAAGTAATGAGATTGAAGAAGTGCAGTTTGTGGCATTGTAAAGGAAATGTTGTTCAGAGAAGCTGTTAGCCGAGTTCCATTTATACAGGTGGGACAAGGATTTATCCCTAGGCCAACTGTAAACAAGAGGTGTCGATCAACTTTTAGGGGAACGTTTGCTGGATATTTGGGTGTATTAAGGCTTTTGAGTTTAGAGCTATAGCTCAAGGCAAAGTCTGAGTCATTTTGTGCAGGCAAGGTTGGAAGTTTTGGCAGAACAATTTCTGGGATTCCCTTGTACTGAAATATAGCAGTAGCAGTCTTGTTATCCACACTGATTGGAGCATCCATGAAGGCCCTTGCGGCCATGAAGTATCTTCCTGGAACTTGGTTTGCACGAACCAGAACGTTTGTAGTCTGGCCTGGTGCAATCAGAATGGCCTCTGTGGTGAATGGTTTCGTGTAGACTGCATCAATTTCCACCACTGTGAAGGTATGATTAGCCAGGGCCAAAAAGAGCTCATCATTAAGAGCAGCGTTGACAATTCTCAACATGTATGTCTTTCCTTTTTCAACTTCCATGGCAAATGTATCTGAGAAAGAAATTCAAATAATTGAATTATGGTTAGAATGTGTATTGTTTGGATACAAAAGTTCTGACAACCATATTTATTTTGATACGATCGGGTTTGACTACTTTAATAAGCATCAATATCTTAATTCTTACGTTTCTCAGAACATGGAAAAAGAGGCCCTGGCTTTCCATTAATCGTGTGAGCATCAGACATATTAGGAGGAATACCCAATGCATTTCCTTGTTTCTCGACTTGTTCAACATCAGAATTCCACCATTCTCCTATCAAACATAAGCGATGTCATGTTTCGTTCATGCTTTTCCGTAACAGAACTTCAAGGAATTCTGGGGGTGAATTCTATATATATTAAAGAGTGCCAACACTCACCTAGTACGAGTACTTCTTCCCTATCTGGTTGTGGAAAAGGGAAGGGAGTTCCTTGCTGTGGGAGGATGACTATTGCACCATAGACGGTTGCCCTTAGCCAAAGAATATGTGCATGCCACCATAAGGTTCCTCTTTGTCCTGTTACATTGAAGTCATAAACATAACTATTTCCTGTCTGGATAGGGCACTGAGTTATGTAAGCCGGTCCGTCTGCCCAACCATTACGATATTGTTTCAAACCATGCCTGCAAGAATCCGAATAGGAAAGTGTTTGACTTTGTGCCCCAGAAATTAGAGCCTTAAAATGGGTTTAGCAATTATCATCTGAATTTGATGTTCTTACCAATGGATAGACAAGTTATATTGTGCATAGTTAGTAACATTGATTTGAACTCTATCTCCTTCTCTAGCATATATATTTGGCCCCGGAAATCTCCCATTTACTGTTACCATTTGTTTTGCATGGCACAATCTGCTCACATTTGACACTTTAACCTGTAAAAGACAGAAAGTTGGCCATGATGAAAAAAGGAACCAAATGAGTGTATAAAACAAACAACATTTATGAACAAGAGTAACAAAAGCACATTATGAAGCACTAACATCAAATTGATATTTTTTAAGGGCAGCTTCAGCAGGTAGACAAATGAAACAGAGAAATCCAAAGACAAGGAAGCCTAAGAAACTTGTCTGCTTTGCCATTTTTCTTAATTGGCCACAAGCTCTGAGAGAATTGTGTGTATGGATGAGACAAAGGTGCAAATAAGATGCATATTTATACAAGTGAAATGGCAAAGATACTTTGAGTTTTTCAGTTTGTTAAGGGGAGAAGATGTTGTAACAGAGATTAGGTAGAAAAGAATTTCAATGGGCACTGCAAAGCTTTGAAGCAAATACTGATGAAGACATTTTGTGAGCCATTGACTGGCGTAAAGGCTAAAATCAAAAGGCGAACACACTCAATCTAAAAAGGAGGAGAAGAATATAAAATAGTGTATGAACTTACCTTAACGTAAAGAAAGAAGTAAGTTCACTGTTTGGTGCCATTGCATTTGGTGGTGGACGTTAATTAGCATGTAAAACGAGACACACCCCTTAACTCCTTAAGGACCGTTTCTCTAGCATCAGACTTTTCTTTCTGACAATACTACTAATTCTATGGATTTTAACTTACATACACCAAGCCCCGAGGTCAACTAAAGATAATTACTAGTAAACGTTCATTGAAAGTGGGATTAGTAACATGAGAAACACGCAGGCTACCTCTGCCACAGGTTGGAATTACTGATAGCCTTAAAAAAATTACTACTTACTACACTGTTTGTGTATGCAAATTCATTCATGTCACCTCTATAACTGAAGGATAAACACACACAAAAAGGAGTAAAGTACTTAAGATTCTGCACAGACTTTTAAGTGCCGGTTTTACTTCTAAGGTTTAGTTGCTTTTCTTCATTTCGTAGAATTCTTGGCCACATTTTGCTTCGGGAAGCCTTAGATTTCACTTAAAATATTCGGTTAAGGTTTCCTTAATTACATGCTCAGCTCTTTTACTACTAATTGTGTTATTTAAGGAAAGGGAATAACAGAAAATAAACAAAAAGGGAATATCACTTGAGAATCAGATGTATTGCACGTGTTAACTAACGGGGTTGGTGAGTGAGTATAAAATAAATATTAAACAAAACTGGGGTGAAGTAGGCGTACATAAAAGGAATGGCGTATTTTTTCAGGAATGGCGTATTTTGGTAGGAAAAATTATAGAACATTATTATTACTCTGTGAAATTACAAAATAGATAAAGTTTATTGATAGGGATCCATTCGAACTTCCCCAACGAGCTCATGGGAAATACTAGAAACGAATGGTAGTTGAAGACTCAGCTTCATATGCTGCTCAGTCGTAGCGATTGATTTAGACATAAAAAAGGAAGGAAATTGCTAAAATAAATTATAAGTGCTCATTATGCTTGTATAAATAATCATGTACGCCTACTATATGTAATATGAGTATCAGTATTCGTTAGGTACTTTTTGAAGGGTATTTTGGTTATCAGTGACTCTGAAATGACACCCTTCATGATACCAAACTTCCATTCTTTGGTCATCGTAATGTTATTTTAAAAGAGTTCAATTTATATACATGACAAAATTAACATTATTCGATCACTT
Organism: Lycium barbarum; assembly: GCF_019175385.1. NCBI lineage: Eukaryota > Viridiplantae > Streptophyta > Magnoliopsida > Solanales > Solanaceae > Lycium > Lycium barbarum. The sequence continues at coordinate 92,961,969 of NC_083348.1, forward strand.
AAAAGATAGTTACAAGTAACTCTTTGTAAAAAGTGAAATTAGTAACATGAAAGAAAAAAGACACTACTAAAATACCTGGTATAATTAATATATTATATAAAAATTATCTACACTATCGGTATACATAAATTAATTCCCATTTTTTATGAAGTGGAACTGTAACAGACTAATGTAAATAACCCATCACCTCAAAAGTTTAGAGTGAACCTTAAGTGATTTATTTAATGTTACTTTACAAATTAAACAAAATGCAAATATTAATATCATTTGATTCATACATTCTCAAATCAAAACATACAAGGTCTAACTTATGTTGAAGAATCAGCAGGTGAGTCGGGTGAGTTGTGATAGTTGACTTAAATACTTCATAAAAAGTTGTAATATATTACGGATTAATTTTGTGAACTTTATGCAACTAATCAAAGCATTTTCATAATAGAAATACATTAAGATGCTGGAGAAGTTTCGCACTATATATTTGCCTTTTTCCTTAGATGACTTAAATCATATCCAGTAAATTGAGTAATAGAGAATGGTGTTGGTAAGTAGCAGCTATTTGGGCTTTCCAGCAGCAAAGGAGGATGCAGCCCACTTTCACACTGTACCTAGCTTGGACTAACAAGAACCAATTTCTAGCCCAACTAGAGAAGTAATCGGCTGATCTACACAAATGTCCTTTTTTAAGTTGTTGTACAAACATAGCCCTTGGAAAATTATTCTTATAATGTTAGTTCGGGTCTAATATTTGTTTATATATTGCTCAACCTTATAAATAAGACCGCAAACTATCGTCTAAGATTTGTAATACCTCACAACATTTTAAATCGTGCGCTAACATTTTCTATTAGATTCCAATTTGCTCATTGGGGATCTTTAGACTGTGGTCTAAAATATCCATAAATTACAAAGAAATATATAAATAGAATCATTTGCCAAAAAGTTGTCCCAAAAAGGGACAATGATGGAAATTCTTAGAAAACAGTCACATGGGTCGAAAGTCTAATCTCGATTTATTAAGGGTGAATTGCATAAATCGGATCTTTAGGTACCCCGTTTAAATTGTTCTTGTCAAGAAATTGTGCAAGAATAACAGTTTCGCTAGAATCTGGAACAAAATTATGACAAGTCACCATAAATTCTTATTTGATATTGGCAAGACTTAACAACAAGTTATGGTGATCATTAGGATTTTGACCATACATGCTGATGGGTAACCAGAATCTTTTCAACACTTGTGGCTGAAATCCGGGCGATTCGTCAGCATTTGCGACCAAATTCTTGACGATCACCTTAACTTGTTCCGTAGCAAATAGGGATCTTAGTAGCTCAGTTGGATGGCTATTTGAACTTTCACCTTGTTGGTGAGAGTTTGAATCCTACATTGTAATCCCCTCGTCCATTTTCCCTTCTCCTATCCCTATGTAATTGTTCCGTATGCAATACATTTTTGCTTCAAAATCTATCCAAATGACTCCAGATTTGATATTCGGCCTTCTATTAACACTCCCAACGAGTTTCAATTGTTAGATTCAAATCAAACCTTCAAAAATTAATAGACACACATTGACGTCTTCTCTAAACAAGCCTTATTATAAAACTCAATAATAGTATCCTTTAATTTTTTCAACTAAAACCAATCAAAAATAATTACAAATAAACAATGAAACTACAATTTTCTACCTAACTACATATAATTGTATATAATCAGCATTAATTGAGGATTTGAAAATTAAGTACTCGGCTACATTGAAATTCACTCCACTAACCAATGAAGGGAATTAATAAGTTACAAAGGTAGCTGATGAACAAAAGAATGGATATCCAGTCATAGGCACTTGATTTGGAGGGGTCTGAGGAATACACAAAATAGGAAACATCAAATTACTACAAGAAAGTATAGAAATGGCAATAAAAAATTTAATATTTGACAACAACTTAATTTTATTATTGACAAAGAACTTTTTTGTTGCCAAAGAATTTAATTTTGTTGCCATAGTATTAATTATTGTTGCAAAAAGCACTTTTGGCAACAAAAAAAAAATTATTGCACATTGTTGCAATAACAGCCGTTGGAAAAAGTCTATACAACAAAAAAAAATCAAAAATACTTTTTACAATAATAATCAATTTATGACAACAAAAATAATTTTGTTGCAAAATATATTTTTTCTTGTAGTGTAAGGTTGTGAGCTGGCAAGACATGATGAGTAGGAATGGATGCCCAAACTTATATCCACATGAGATACCTTATCCCTGTCGAACATGATTTAACAAATATTTACACGTACGATGAGATTTTTTAGAAGCAGATCTAGTGTCAGAATGGCCTTTCTCTGGTTTCAACTTTTTTTTTTTTTTATTATTTTTTTAAAAAATAAGTGCCACTAAGTGAAACTTAGTGGTTGATATTTTATTAAATAAATAAATAAGTACATATCAAAGAAAAGGAAAAAGAAAACAGAAAAAAAACCAAACATCTGAAAAGCCAAAGGGCAAAATAGAAAAGAGTAAAGTTGCCTAATTCCTTCTAACCAGAACCAAACGGACTTCCTAAATCAATTCTATGATGTCTCGAAACTTCCGATCTACCCGGAGGTCGTCGGAGATGGAAGTGACGGCGGTTATCTAAAAATCATCAACATCTCGATGATTTCAGACTCAATAATACTAATAAGGAAAAACAAAGTCTAGATTGCACTAATATCTTTGGGAATAGCTCAATTTTATCATCTATTACACTTTTGGTGCTACCTTTGACGGTGGTAAGTACTCTCTTATTTGACGTAGCTTTAGCATGAAAAGATTGCACTTCACGTATTCAAATTCTTCAAGCAAAAAATAAATAAATAATAGAAATCTAAATTTATCCTTCAACTTTCAGTTATAATTTGAAATTGCCCTCCCTCTGCTTAAAGCTTCATTAGACATCAAGGACAAAAGTGAGACTTTGTCAAAAAGGATAGAGTAATTGTTAATTAAAAATTTAACGAGTGATAAAACTTCTCATTTTCAGATAGTACAAGACAAATTTAATTTACTTTCCTAATAATAATAATAATAATAGCGGTACCCGCAAAGGTGGTCGGGTTAGGTGACCAGGTGATCTCCCAAATGGGGGGTCTCAAGTTCGAAACTCCTTGTATGAGACTTGCCTAGTACGGTTTATTACCTCTATTATGTGGTTTTCAGGCTATTACATCGGGTGGAATTCACCTTGTGCGCACCCGAAGAATGGCGGTTGTGAGCAGTGGCGAAGCCAGGATTTCCGCCGAGAGGGTTCAAAATATAAAAAAATAAACATATGAAGAAGTCTAAGGCAGTTCAACATCTACTATAGATACATGAAAAATAATTTTAACATTGTAAAAATAATATCCGAACCCCCTCGGCTCTATGTGGCTCCGCCACTGGTTGTGAGTTTCCTTGTCAACAAAAAATAAAATTAAAAAAATAATAATAATGGCCTATGCAAATCTAGTATGGTTGTGGTCAGCATCGACCTATACGTCATAACTCATAACAGCGAAACTTGCTTCCCTAGGGTCAGTTCTCAGTAGTCATTGCAATTCAAATAACAACAAACGTTCCAGCTAATACCACTTTCCAAGCTTTCAAAAACTGATTGCAATTCAAATAACAACAAACGTTCCAGCTAATACCACTTTCCAAGCTTTCAAAAACTGAAAATAAGGAGACAAACAAAACCTGACATATACTATGTCCAATTAGGTATTCCCACTTCCGTGGCATGGAGTTAAACGAAAGTTAAGCCCACGGAGGAATCAATTATTGATGTAAAAGAATACGGAATATTGCTAAAGTCATTTACTATGGATAAATAATTTTTATGCTATGATCTTTATTTAACCGGTTATAGCATATTACTCCTACTTTTTTTGTTTTTCAGGTATATCAGACTTGCTATATATGAAGATTTACAACTATTATTCTAAATGAATTTTACTTAATGGTGTAAAAAAAATTATATGCTGACACTACACACACTTAATTCTCTTTTTTGTGATAAACTGACCATGAATGTTATATATATATATATATATATATATATACTTCGAATTGAAGAAAATGAAAGCGTCTGCATCCGTAGTTGTCGTAACAGTGCAATCCGCCCTTGGCCATGCATATAAATATCTTAAGTACCTTTTTTTCATGTTATTTTTATCGTTTGGTGATTGTATTTTTCATCTGTTTGTGCGATTCATTACAAACAACAAAGTCTGAACTTAAATGTGGTTCTTGAAATAATCGATCAGCAGACACCTGATAAGGACCATTTGTCAACACAAAACCAGGAAAATGAGAGCGATAGTGACACAAATTGTCTGTTAATATAATCATTCTCAGCAAATACATGCAAGAATTTATAATCTTTTCCATAATAGATGCGCCTATTAATAGAAAACAAAATGTACAATTAGATGTACTGATACTCTTGAATTTGGTGATTTAAAAAATAATACTACACTAGGTTCATATATTATCTATCTTTTAATAGTTTTGTATAATCCTTTAGTTGAGAAAATATTTAATAGCTTTAATCATGAAAATATTTGTCTGAATTTTAATTATCTCCCTCTTAAATATCTCAGTTAATTAACTCCCCACTAATTAATTGAAATATAAGTGAATTTGGAAAAAAGAGGAGTAATAAATATCTTTTATTTTTCTAATACATCAAAAAATTTAGTAAAATAAATTCAATATATTAAAACACTGGTCCAATGGTTAGAAGGATTAGATCTGTCATCTGTGTCACTATCAGTCCGTGCTTGGGAAGCATACAGAGGAAATAGGATCTCATACATATATATGGTGAAAGAGACACTTGAACAAGGTAATGACATGGCGCACACACACGCGTCTCTAAAAAGTGATGAAAAAGCAGACCCCCCTCGTGACACTCAATACATTAGTAGTTAGATTGGTGTATTTGACTCTTTGTGCATGACCACTAAAATACGTTATGTTTAAGGCTCCCAGCTCTGAATGTAACGGCTAATTAATTTTGCGGGCCACTAAAAAACTTTCAAGATATTTTCTATTTTTATCTACGAGATATTTAAAAATACATGCACTTGTTTACACGAGTATAGATTTATCGATCTATGAGGTACATACTTTAAGTCTGATAGAGTATATTTTTGTACAAACTTCACTTATTATGTTGCGCTTTGTGGGAAATTGCTTGATTAGATTTTTAGTCTTCTCAAAGAAACAATTATAGGATTCCACATTGTAAGGGAAAAAGAGAAAATATTTATTATCCCGATTGGAATTGATATGTTTTCCTTGGTTTTTGAGGTGGCATGCGCACCTATTGATATGTTTCCCTTGGTTTATGAGGCGGCATGTGCACCTATTCACAAGAGCTTCGTTTTAAAAAAAAATGGAACTATATGCATTCTTACTTGTCAATATTATTCTCATCCCGTGTTTACACCAAACCGTGTAATAGTTAAGTGATTTAATAAAGTGAGAATGCATGTTAATTAATCATGATTAAGCGCTAAAGGGTTAAGTACAAACCATCATCTTGGTGTAGATACCGAGTGCAGGTAATTAAGTTTCTACCATTTTACTTACCTCTCACTATGGGTGTTACGGCAACGGAAAGAAGGGGAAACGTTATTGATCTTAGGTAAATTCTAAATTGAGAATTTTAAGTAAATAAGAAATATAAGTATCTAAAATATGCTCACAATAAGGTTCTCTTGTGAAGAAAAAATGTAATATGGTCTCTTCTACGATGAAAAAATCGCTTAATTAGCTAGCTCCGCTTATATTGGAAAGTGCAAAAGATATTTTTTTTAAGTTTATTTGTAGGATTGTTATTAATTTAAGACATATTCCTTAAAAGAGTACTGTAAAACCTAATGCTTAGAATTTTGAATTTAAAAAGTTATCTGATTCCAGATCTTCCTAAACAAACCGAAAACCATTTATTGTGCTACTCAAAATTTGAAATGAGACCTTTTATGACTCTATAACAAATTCATATTTCATAACGAAAAAGTAAACAATAAGGAAATGGAATCTCAGACTACTTTTTGGAAGTTAGATTACTAGATTAGATATTCCAACCAAATCACTTTTGAGACATGATTTTGTCACGTTGCATGCTTACATACTTTATCACTTATCATTATTGTATATGTATCCTCTTAAAATACCATGATCGAGTTATAAGGACCATCATATTATTTCATCCATAAGACCATAAGTCACTTGTCACTATCCCCCAACCCCATGCTGGCCATGCACCTTCCCCTATCCAAAATAAAAAGATTTTAAAAGAGAAAAAAAGAAGATATATAGAAAGGAAGAAGCATTACTCTAGGCTCTAAGCTTAACAATTGACGTGGATGATGCAAAATAAAAAAATTAAAAACAAACTTACTCATATATGATATTTATTATAAATCAAATTATATAGTCATGATAAATGATAGAGCATATATCAAAAGTACATTATATATTCATTGATATGGTGTAAATAGTGAATGTGATTATTTTTCTTTTTTCTTTGTGTTATGATTAATTATATCTGAAATATACTCCTCAACTGTTTAGGGTAGTTGACGAAGAAAACATCACTTTAATATTAAAGTCAAATTAAATAAATTTGAATTGAAAAATATCAAAATTACATGAATAATTATTGTCAAATCGTTTAACGTCATTAGATAAAATTAATGTTAATGTAAATGTGATAGGAGTAGTATCTTTTCTGGCACACATCTAATAGTAGCCAAGAATTTTGTTTAGATTTTGAACTCTCTTTTTTTTTTGGTTAAATCTCATTAGGAAAACAAAGGAAAATAATTTGCAAAGATTGAACAAGAGGGTGGGGCCTACACTCGGTATCGGTGTCCAAATTAGGGGCGTGAAGATATTTGGGAGAAGATGGCAAAAAATAGTCCCTTATGTTTGAGAGTGTACAAAATAGTCTTTTGAGGATCCACTATACAGTTTTGATTTCTTAAATTTGTTAAAAGTTAACATTCTTATTGTTTGAATAAATATTTATTAAATTTCGTCGGTTAGATTTAACGGGAATTATTATGACAAAAGCTTTAGCAAGAATGCACATTTTGAGTTATAATTTTTATAGTTTCTGCAATCTTCAATTTATTCTGGAGTTTGCGCAGTCTTATGAGGTGTAAATTTTTCTATTTTTAAATCTTTTTAGAGCCTAATGTAGTTCTTGTGTATTACATATTTTAAGATTTGGTAGGACTTTCTTGATTCCGTGGAAAAAAAAATATTTATTATTTTTGTCAAATATAATGAATATAAATATTTAAGAAATTTGATGGAGACTAGAAGTAGCAGAGGTTCATCGGAAACAACTTCTCTATCCCAATACAAGAGTAAGATCTGCGTGCACTCTACTCTCTCAAGACCTACTTATAAGATTACACAAGATATGTTATTGTTGTTGTTGATGGAGATTAGAAATATTAACTTTTGACAAATTTAAAGAGCGAAAATTATTCAATGAATACTTAAAAAAATATTACCCTAAAATATAAGGGACCATATTTGTCATTTCCTCACATTTGGGTGTGGGAAAACTTTAATAGATACACAGAGAGAGGAGGCCCTTTCTTCTTCCTAGCTGGTGACATTTTTTCTTTAAATTTGTTGGCGGAAATAACGGTGGTTTTTGACGGTGGTGCCACTGGTGGTTGCCGGCGATATGACATAAGGTCTATAGCGTTGCCGATCCAGGGTTCCACCTAAGGAGTAAAGATATATCAACCTCATTGCCCGCCTTTCTATCTTCTTAATAAAAATAAAGCTTTCCTTCTTTCATCTCTGCATCGATTTCATCTTCTTTATCGCTTTTTGTTCAGGTTTTCTTCTACTCTTTTCTCTGCTTTGTACATTTCTGCTTTCTTTTTTCTTTTTTTGTTTCTTGTTCTTTTCTTATCTTTCTTACCTGCATGTCGGCTTGCATTTCCATTTCTGCTTAAAGTTTGTTTTGGTTCTTTTATTTCCTTGGGTATTATTTTGCCTTTGTAAAGAAACTCACATTTTAAATTTCTGGTTTATTTTAATGTTGCGGAGTGCTCAAGTTTTGATTTTGAAACGTGGGTTGTGCTAGAAATGACATAAAGTTCAAATTTTTGCAGATCTTTTTTTTTTTTTCTCCCTCACAAAAGCAAAAGGTGTATCTTTTGATGAAACTATAGAGGATAAACCTAACATCTATTTGTAGTTTGTCTTAAAAGACATATTTGGATTTGAATTAAATGGGTCCGAGTGGAGCAGAATGTTTACAACCTAAAAAGAAAAATCATATAGTAGAACCAGAAAGTTTGAATTGAGGGTTAGTTAATTGATTGATGTTGTGGTTAAATGGTGAAATTGTTTACTCAACTCCTCTTTGTTTCATTGTTCTAATTGATTTGCCCTGCCATTTGAAGGGAAGGTGGAGTTGATGTGATTGATAGAAATGTCTTTCAAGAGCATTGTTCGTGAGATGAAAGATGGGATAGGAAATATATCGAGGAGGGGAGCAGAAAGAAAGCATTGGAGCAACAGAACCCGGTCACATATAGTCCCTGATGTGGCCCTTTCTGATCCCATTGAACAAGGGCAATGGGCTAATTTACCACCTGAACTTCTTTTGGATATTATCCGCAGGGTTGAAGAGAGCGAGGCATCATGGCCGGCTCGTTCTGTCATTGTCTTTTGTGCATCTGTTTGCAAATCATGGAGGGAAATTACAAAGGAGACTGTTAAGACTCCTGAGGAATGTGGTAGGCTTACCTTTCCCATTTCACTCAAGCAGGTAGTTTATCTCCTTAATATATTTCAGTTTCCTTTCTATTTCTATTGCTCCTTCTGTGATTTATCTTTTTTGTTTCCATCTTTAAACCAGCCGGGTCCCCGTGAATCCCCAATCCAGTGCTTTATCAAACGGGACAGAGCTAATTCAGTTTATCGCCTCTACTTTGGCATGACTCCATGTAAGTAAATATCGTCTGCCTATCCTAAACTTCTCTTCTTTTAACACTTGAAATGCGAGATGGATATTCTCTGAACCAGCTTCAAGCTTTTTTTTTTTTTTTTGTATTCGATTAATTAACTGAATTTGTCTTGTAAAGATCTTAAGATCCTACTTTGACGGGGAACTTAAACCTAGGCTGATGTATTCTATCTGACATTCAAGTTAGTACACCAGATCGGAAATTCAGAACCTTTTATAACTTCTAGTAATGTTAGTGGTCTATGTTTCTTGTCCGAAATTCGTCCTAGTAAATGAAAGATGCATAACTGATATCTTACTTCATGACAGCTGAGGATGAGAGGGATAAACTATTGTTGGCCGCAAAAAAGATCAGAAGGGCAACAAGCACAGACTTTGTGATATCACTGGTTGCAGATGATTTTTCTCGGGCTAGCAAAACATATGCTGGCAAGCTGAGGCAAGTTCTACCAAGTTTCCAATTACATTTCCCTCACTCACTCCCCCACCCTTCAAAATAGCAGGAAGCTAAGAAAGAGCTTCAACTTCCTTATGTTAATAATAGTTGAAAATGATTTGACCAGGTCTAACTTTCTTGGGACCAAGTTTTCCATATATGATAGCCAACCTCCAAGTGATGCAGCCATTCAGCAACCTGGTAGACTCAGTCGGAGATTTCATGCAAAGCAAGTTTCTCCAAGAGTACCTGCGTGCAACTACAGAGTAGCTACCATTTCATATGAACTCAATGTTCTTCGTACAAGAGGACCTCGGAGAATGCATTGCGCCATGCACTCTATCCCTTTGTCTTCAATCCAGGAAGGAGGCACTGCTCCAACACCTATATCATTCCCACAATCTTTTGATGACAAGTCATTTTCGGCACCACTCTCAAAAGCAAAGGAGTCAGCTACGGATATCAGCTCATCTGGCCTTTCAAGGTCAGCAGTGACAGTGACTTCTCAAGAGCCGCTTGTGCTAAAAAACAAGGCTCCTAGGTGGCATGAACAATTGCAGTGCTGGTGCTTAAATTTTAAAGGCCGTGTAACTGTGGCTTCTGTGAAAAATTTTCAGCTAGTGGCAGCAGTTGATCCGTCTCACAATATACCAGTCGCAGAACAAGAAAAAGTAATTTTACAGTTCGGCAAAATTGGAAAAGACATCTTCACCATGGACTACCGCTATCCACTTTCTGCTTTCCAAGCTTTTGCAATCTGCTTGAGCAGCTTTGACACCAAACCGGCATGCGAATGATTTCATGCAGATTGTAAATCAGGATAAACTTCCTTTCCTCTTTTTGGGCTGCTTCAAAATGTTCCGAGTTCATGTTCAATCTCTGAGAAAGTTCTCACTGCACGGCCCTTTATAAAAATGAGAATGTCAGTTGTGCCCGGTGTAGTTTCTCTCATAGTAGGATTTCTCATGCTTACTGTTTCCTTGATCTAAAATTATCCTTAAGCTTGTAAATTATCATTCAGCTTTATTCCAGCTAATTAAGAAAATTTTGTTGATCTATATATGACCCATACAATCTTTTTTCATGAGCATAAGTTCTCAATCCAGACCCTTGATTCTACTTTCTGTATTTTCTGAGTCTCCAAAGCTGCATTTACATTTGTACTCTGGAAGACACAAGTTTTCATTACTTCAATGACGAGTCTTGGGTCATCATAAATCCATAATCAATTAATTGGCTTGTTCCTACCGTTCGATTGGCAGATGTACTCCCTGGTTAGATATAAGAAAAATGGTGGAGAAATTGACAGATTAATCACCTACTTAATTACTATGAATCCCTCGGATTGAACTATTTTTAGAGCATATCCCTCCTACTATTTACAACTATTTTTTCCTAGGTTGTGCAGCTATATGCCCAAATGTCTCGTTAACTTGTCGTTCCATTCGTCTAATTATTGTTGATTGAGAGAGTTAGAGAGACTCTCAAAATAGAGAGGATGTTGTCTCTTTAGTTTGAGACAGTTCATCCTTGGACCTGCCGGAACCTTGGTGATCATATATTCCAAAGATGCATTGGAATTTCAGATTTTTTGTGGTGAATTGGCATCTGGTTGAAGCTGATATTTTGGACCACTTCTAGCTTGGATACATAGTTTGGTGACTTTGTCCTTAATGAAAAAAAAAAAAAAAGTTGGGTGACTTTTGTCCCAAAGCTCTATTGTCAATAATACTAGCTAGTGAAGAAAAGGAGGAGGTAGATTAGTTTGAGAAGTAAAAAATAGGTAATGGACAAAATGATATAACAAAAAACGACAGCTTCTCTCTCAACAAAACTACCGCGTGAACCCCACGCGCGGCTGAATGGAACCTCCCGGCGGCCACCAAATGGCGCGTGCGGCGGGGGAACAGATCCCTATCACTGGGACGACAACAAATTGTGAAGATCCCATGCAAAAACCAACCTATGCGACCACAATTTCAACACCAAAACCACCACCACCGACAAACAAGAGGCTCGGATGCCCATCGGTAAAAACCAGAAGAACTCAACACAACGGGGTAGCTGCGGTCATTTTCAAATCCAAAGACTACTACGGAGTCATGGCTAACGAGTGTAAATTCACTTTAATTGAAAAATTCCTAAGGGGCGACCACAGATCGATGTAGTTCGATCTATGTTTCTGGAAAAAATTACTTTGAAGGAAACAACTGTAATTGGGGCATATGACCACAATTCTGTGTTCATAGATTTCACCAACGAGGAAGATTGTAAAAGAACGTACTTCAAGAGATCAATTGAAATCAATGGAGCACAGATGTGGCTCCAAATGTGGCACCCAGATTTCACGCCGGAAGAAGACTCACCAATGGCTCCAATTTGGGTACTTCTTCCTAAACTCCCTTTTCATTGTCACGCATGGAACTATGTGAGACAAATACTAGCACCGATAGGAACCCCTTTGATTATGGATGCTGCTACATGTAGTAGAACACGACCTAGTATGGCTAAAGTCCGGGTTGAAGTAGACTTAACGAAACCACAAATTGATAAAATTTGGGTAGGTTTGGAGGATGAATCACACCCTCTCAAAGGTTTCTACCAAAAAATAGAGTATGAGAGTGTACCAAGATTTTGCACCCACTGCAGGAAGCTAGGACACTCTCTAGTGCAATGTAGATTTGCTAAAAAGAAAAAAGATGATGACAATAAGAATGAAGAGACTCGGGAAGTGGTAGATCAAGCTGAGACTAGTAAAAATGGAGACACTAATGGAAAGGGCACTTTTGAAGTAGAAGTAAACAATAGACAGATAGAGGAAATAGCAGTGGAAACTCAGGCGGCTAAGACCAGAGGGGAAAAGCACAGGGAGAAGATAAAGCAAAGAAGAAGAAGGAATGCTTTAAAAGTAGTAAGAAATAAAGGCAGAGGAAATCATAAGAATGAAGATAAGAATCAGATGGAGGAAAAGGAAAAAGTGGAAAAAGACCAAGCCAAGGGAAATAGCAATGACCATGACAGTAACCAAATTGCTAGCAAGGAACAACAAATTGCTGATGAAGTACTGGCTCAGAAGAATGATACTATTATAGAGAAGATTGGAAATACCAAGGGAGCAGGAACACTTGAGGAGCAACAAGGCAACATAAAGGAAAATCAGACTCCTAAAACTGTGGTAGTTATCACCACCAGTGAACAGGAGGAAAACAGTACACATGAGATAAGTGTACCTGTCAATCCTCCACTCAGAATTCAGAATGCATTTCAGAGCATAGCTGATGATACTGGGCAACCTGTAGAGGAGGAAGAACAAGAGCAAACCAGTGAGAATACTATATCTGCAGATATGGTCCCAGGTACTAATCAGAAGAAAAAGATAAATGGGAAACATGGTGACATTGATGTAAACAAGGAACCTCAGGAGAAATCAGAAACTGACTCTAGTGATGACAAAAAAGACAGAAAAAGTGAACAAGAAAATGTTGATAGCCTATCAGATGAAGAAGTTGCTGATAGCCTAATCAATGCATTTGCACCAGAAATTATTCTTGAATGTGAGGTGCAGAACCAGGTCATGGAAGTTGTGGAGAAAGGGAATATATCCCCCAGAGGAACTGAAGTTCCAAAAAAAAAAAAGCAACAACAAACATCAAATACTTCAACCCCTGCAATGGTCACCAGAGGCAAGGGAAGAGGATCAAAGAAACACCTTTGAACAGTTCCTATGATTAATACAATCATATGGAATATAAGAGGGATAGGCTCTAGAGGAGCCTTTGATAGACTCAAAAAAATCACTCATATTCACAAGGCCACTTTTGTGGCACTTCAAGAACCTTTTGTTCACAATGCTGTCATCAACAAGAACAAAATACAGAAATACAAAAGAAAGCTGGGATTTACTAATGCTGTCACAAACAAGAATGGCAAGATATGGTGCTTATGGGATGATGATTTCAAATGTAAGGTGATCAGTGATCACAATCAACAGCTCACTCTGGAAATTCAGCATAGTAGTCACAATGAAGGTTTTGTTGTAACAATAGTCTATGCTAAAACTTCCTCTAGGAAGAGGAAGAGACTGTGGGAAAACTTGAGGACCTTGAATAGTCATATAAACAAACCATGGTCTATAATGGGGGATTTCAATAACATCATAGAAGCTGAGGAGAAGCAAGGGGGAAGACAACATAGACTAAGCAGAAGTTTGGAGTTTGTTGGTTGTATGGATGATTGCAACATGATGGATGCTGGATATTCTGGGGATAAATTCACTTGGACTAATGCCAGAAGATTGAGAGGAAGGATCCTGATGAGGCTGGATAGAGTCATGTATAATGATCATTGGTCTCAGAAATTCCCTATTGTCAATACCAGGCATCTCCCAAGAACAGGTTCAGATCACAGGGTACTTCTTATGAAATGTGACAGTAAGGAACCTCCAAGGACTAAATATTTCAAATTCTTAAATTTCTGGACTGAACAAGATGATTTCATGGATATGGTGAAAAATTCCTGGCATTCTGATGTGAGGGGTAATCCCATGTGGATTCTACAACAAAAATTAAAAAGGCTGAGCAACTGCCTAAGCCACTGGTCAAAAAACAGCATTTGTAATGTGTTTGAGAAAGTGAAAGAGCTGGAAGAACAAGTGGAAAAGGCTGAAGCCCGGTATACTACTTACAACACTGATCTAAACAGAAGTCTTCTTCATTCTAAGTATGTTGAGCAAATTTATTGGGTTAATAAGGAGACTTCTATGCTGAGGCAAAAAGCCAGGATCAAATGGCAAGAGGAGGGAGACAGTAACACTAGATACTTTCACAGTGTCATTAGACAAAAAAGGAAAAAAGCACAGCTGTACAGAAATAAAAATGAGCAGGATCAATGGATTCAAGGGGATGATAAAATTGCTGATGCTGCCACTAGACATTTTAGCAAATTGTTTTCTTAGCCTGAGCAGCAATCTGAATTCAGAATAGTGGAGAACATTGAGAAGAATGTTACAGCTAAAGATAATGAGATCCTTACTAAAATCCCTAGTACGGAGGAAACTTATCAGGCTATTATGTCCCTAGACCCTGATAGTGCTCCTGGGCCTGATGGGTACTGTGGAAAATTCTACCAAACTACTTGGGAGATCATCAAATATGATGTATACAACATGGTTACAGACTTCTTCAGAGGGGCCAAGCTCACCAAGTTTTATACTCACACTTGTTTAATATTGCTTCCAAAGGTGGAATATCCAAACAACTTCTCTCAGATGAGACCAATCAGTTTGAGCAACTTCTCAAACAAGATCCTCTCCAAGATCATCTCCAACAGACTTACTAACATCTTGCCTAGAATGATCTCTCAAAATCAAACTGGCTTCATCAAAGGCAGGTTGATTACTGAGAATGTTTTACTCACACAAGAGTTGGTACAGGACATCAAAAAGAACAACAAATATGGGAACATGGTAATGAAGTTGGACATGGCCAAGGCATATGACAAGGTGTCTTGGTTATTTCTCAAAACTGTTATCAGGCAAATGGGTTTCTCTGAGATATTTATTGATCTCATACATAGGCTCATAGCTAATGTTTGGTACTCAGTTATGATCAATGGCATGAGGCATGGCTTCTTTCATTCTACCAGAGGTCTTAAGCAGGGTGATCCTCTATCACCAGGCTTATTTGTTTTGCCTGCTGAAACATTTTCTAAGGCTATGAACCAACTGCACAACAATGAGAGATATATTGGCTACACTATGCAGCAAAAGGGTCCTCTAATCAATCATTTATGTTATGCAGATGATATTGTTATATTCTCCTCAGGAAATAAGAGAACTATTAAAATGATCATCAAGGTGTTGAAACAATATGAAAAGGAGTCTGGACAAGAGATCAACATTGAGAAAAGTTTCTTTTTGACTGCTACTAACTCTTCTGAAAATAGGAGAAGGATGATTAGTAGAATTACTGGCTACAAGCACCAATTCTTTCCTATGAAGTATCTAGGCTGTCCAATATTTCCTGGAAGGAAAAGACTGTCTTATTTTGCTGATATTGTAAAGAGTGTCATGAACAAAGCTCAAGGATGGCAAGGCAACTTGCTATCCTCTGGGGGCAGAGCAATCATCATTAAACATGTACTTCAGTCTCAAACCCTGCATATTCTTGCAGCAATGTCCCCTCCTAAGGCCATCATAAAACAAATGGAAAGATACTTTGCAAATTTCTTCTGGGGGCAGACTGATAACAAAAAGAGGTACCATTGGAGTTCTTGGGCAAATATGTGCTACCCTCAACATGAGGGGGGTACAGGTTTCAAAAGCATTGAGGACATATGTAAAGTGTTTGCTTCCAAAAGATGGTGGAGAATAAGAGCTGAAGATAATCTATGGTCTCAGTTTATGATGGCCAAGTATTGTCAAAGAAGTCATGTAGTGGCCAGGAAAATTCAAGGTTGTCAATCTTTTGTCTGGAAGGAATTATTAAGAAGCAAAGCTGATATAGAACCTCATATATTATGGAGGATAAATGAAGCTAAAATATCCTTTTGGTGGGATAATTGGACAGGCATTGGTCCTCTAGCTATGCATCACCAATCTGGAAATAACCCAGGTACTCTCATGGTGTCAGACTGTCTAGAAGGAAACAATTGGGATATGGACTACATATCAAAGTTGCTGCCACCTGAAGTTTGCTACATCATTCAGAGGGTAGAAATTGGGCAGAGAAACAAGAAGGACCAGGCCATTTGGACTGTTAATTCTTCTGGAAATTTCACCTGTGCCAGTGCATTTCAAGTTCTAAGGAAGAGACTACCTGAAGCTCCTATATGGAAGTGCATATGGAATAAGGGAATCCCATTCAAAATGGCATTTATCAGTTGGAGAATTATCAAGAACAAGATGCCTATGTATGATAGAATCAAGAACTTCTCAAGAAATGCTGATCCTAGGTGCATCTGTTGTACTCAAACTAAGGAGGAAACCATCAACCATGTCTTTATTGAAGGGGAAATAGCAAAAAAAATCTAGAAATTCTTTGGTGATTCTTTGGGAATCATTACGCAAAATCAGAGCATCCATGCCAGATTTATAACATGGTGGAATTTCAATACAAAGAACTCTATGCTAAGAGTGGCATACCAATGCATTCCTATCTTTATTTGTTGGGAATTATGGAAAGCTTGGAGTTCTTGGAAATATGGAAACAAGAAGAACTCTGTGGCCAAAATCAAGTATGAAGTGGCTCAGCATGTAATGTGTATCATTAAAAAGAAAGGGTACAAAGTTGACTTGTGTCATAGTTGGGATAGATTGTGTGATACTATGGAAGCACATAGAGCTGTTTTAACAAGCATGCCTATTATTTGGAGCAAACCTACAGAAAATGTCATCAAGATTAACACTGATGGAAGTAGCATGACACATAGCAACAAAGCAGGAATAGGAGGAATTGCCAGAGACTCTAGAGGAAATATCATCATGGCTTTCTCTAAATCTGTACAATTTTGTTCCAACAACAGTGCAGAAATCCAGGCTGCAAATTTTGGAATCAGCTGGATTGATCATAATGATATCAACAACAGCATCATTGAAGTCGATTCAATGCTGGTGGTGAAGTGGCTAGATGGCACATATAATATCCCTTGGGAACTTTCAAAGGAAGTGTTAGCTATGAAGAGGATCATCGATAAGAGAAACATCAAAATCCAGCACTGTTTTAGGGAAGCAAACACAGCAGCTGATTCTTTAGCTAAATTTGGAAGCAATGCACAGTATAGTTTGATTGCTAATCTATATTCTTCAATGCAAGAAATTCCAAGACAAGCAAGAGGAGCATTGAGAATGGATAAGGCTCAAATGGCAAACTTCAGGATTCTGAAGGCAAGAGGAAGATGAAGGACAGACATAAGGGAAGGATGCGAAGAAAGGAGCAAGGAGGCAAACAGAATCAAAGAAAAAAGATTTTGTGTAGTTCGGTTGCTTGGGCTTTTGGTGATATCAAGAAAGAAAGAGCCAAGAGATAGAGCAGAGGAGCAAGAAGTAGTGGAGCAATAATAAATTAGTATTGGGGTGCCAATTATTTCCATAAAGAATGTATCTTGATTGATGAAAAATCAGTAATAAAAGCATAAATTGAAACAAAAAAAAAAATAATAATAATACTAGCTAGTATTTGGCAACGCGTGTACACATGTTCTTTGTTTTGCGAAGATTTCGAAGTCCTTTCTTCTCTTTTTACTATCTCGAAGTTCTTTGACAATAGACGTACTACAACATCAAATATGTTCGGAACTTCCACATTTTCTTGAATCATGTAAAAGTTGCTACTATGTCAAGGGAGAACTTGCACAATTTACCAGGCTATTATGGCCATTTAAATCTGCATGCAATTTTATTTCTGAAGTACATGCAAATAGCTTGTCATCACCTTGTTTGAGCAACTTCAAAGACAACATTATTGATCCAGAAACTATGACAAAAAGTTTGGTGAAAGCAAAATGTGTTTATATACATGTTTTTCTTATATCCTCACTTTTTAAAAAAGAAAATTTCCACAAAATCGTTTTTAAAGTTCAAAAAAGATTTTTGAAATAAATATTTCTTTTAAAGGACAAAAGAAACAAAACACAAGCAAATTTCACATGTTATGTTGTGTGTGAATTTTGCATTGAGGTTTGAGGAGAAGGGGAAAAAACAAAAAAGAGACTGGGAATTATTCCCTTTTTTTTTTCTGCCTTTCCAGGCAATAAGTTTACTTTTCTACTAAGATAGAGCCAAAACAAAATGGAAATACAAACAACTATAGCAAACTCGGAAGCAACTTTAACCTAGAAATCCCAAATTATTCGTCAATGTCCAGAACTAACTCACTCGTCAAATTGAACAAAAAACAAATATGACACACATGTAATATGCATGTTATGTCAAAATTGGAATAACAGAAAAGTACAATAGCGGAAAACGTCTTTTCCTACCTATTATTGTTGCTACTTCTAATCAATATTCAATAATGCTCATGTGTTTCGTTATACCCTCTTGTTTTTCTTCTAAATGTTCATGTTAACTAATCGAATGTACATCCACATCTAAATAATCTAATACCGTTTTTCAAACAGCAAACCATTTGCCTAACATACATCATCTCCGCCCACAGATGTGTTTCTTCAACTATTAGGGAAAGTCTAGTGGACTCAATTAATATACGAACTACAAGTCTTGTATATATCCAAACATTTATTTCCTTCTTTATTTCCTCTATTTGTAGGTCTATTGGAGTGATATGTTCGCAAATCTCATTCATCATGATGGTGTTCAAGTCTAAACAGTAGGAAACAATGTCCAGTAGAAAAATGGCCATATTGCTTTGCTTATTAAACATAAATTACTTACACGACAATGATGATCTCCTTTTCTCAATCTTTCCCAAAGTAGGCTATATACCATAATTCAATTTTGAGGCGTTATGGACACAAAAGGATAATTGTAGTGGCATATTTCTAGAATTCAACAAACTCTTCTAGTATAAATTAGGAGCAAAATTGATAAAATAAAACCCAACAGAGAAATAGAAGACATGATGTTTTATTAACTAATACAAAGTGGCAAAGAGTCTGTCAGGTACATAACAGCTAGCATTAACTGTGCTATGGTGCTAAATGGTCATACTGGAAAGTGAGATTCATTGAAAAGTTATTGTATTTATACAGACGAATAAAATACTATACACCTGAATATGATCATTTAGATACAAACAAAAACTAGATACAACAATAATTACACCTTCTATCCCCAAGCATTCTCGGCTACGGCATGAATCCTTTCTGTCTATGCCGCTCCATTTAAGCTGTCTCATTAACAAAATCTATACGATAATACGAACCTGTGAAATAGTACACATCCTACCATGCAAAAATATGTCTTACTATCTACAACAAATCAGTGCAAGCCAACAGCCATAGTTGACACTACTGAAATGGAAAATTCAGCTAAGTGGCATCTTCAAACTGTTTCATTCTACGATATCAATAGCTAAAAGAGGTAAAACCAGACAGCATTATTTCTATTTTATCCGTTTGTTAGCAGGTGAACTGCGTTTTTTGAAAATTTTTCCAAAAATTCCCGTTGCTTTGGAGTAAGATTTCTGCTGAGTAGAGTCAACGGCGGGGGTTTTAGGAATGTCAATATCCGATTCATAAGATTCTCCAATATCACTCTTCAGCAGTCTCAGCAACTCCAAAGCCATTCCCTTTGCTTTGTTGTTTCCATTAACAGATACAGCAAGAAGTTCAGAAAAAAAGACCTCCTCATCCATCACCAGTTGACAATATTGAGCCCGTTGGGAGCATAAAGAAAGAAGAAGAGCCACTGCATGCTCCTGGTCCTTGCGATTGTCACACTGCAGCAGTTTCACAATTGACGTAATGCATCCAGCAGTTTCAGCTATAGCAATTCTAGCATCTTCTTTGATGCACAAATTATCCAAAATGATAACACAAGATCTTGCCAGAGCTGTATCCTCAAGAAAAGGAACCAACTTAGGAACCAACTCTGAAGGTGCAATCCAGGAACCTATTTTGCAACTTCCTGACATGTTACATAATATTTTGATGGCTGGTTCCTGCAATTCTCTACTCTGGGCATCAAGAATCTCCAGGATCATACTGAGTGCACCAGACGCGGCAAATTTATGGTGGCAGTTATGGTCGCGGGACAGTACCTCGAATATAACAAGAGCTTCTTTAGAAACCTCCGAACTAAGCAATAAGGTCAAAAGCGCAAATGCATCATCGTTCAAGTATGGCAAACTGCTTCTGAGATGAACGAATCATAGAAGGATCAGTATGTGGAAGACGAATAAGATAATAAAAACCATAATGATAGAAACTATACCATCAAATATAGAAGACCTCACATTCTAGTATTTCAAAAAGGCACAGAAGCATTATAACATTGAGCATATCAATATAATTCATTGAAATCAAAACTGGATTTTGAGGGGAAAAACAAGAAATTCTATCGAAGGGGAAGAAGTCGACAAACTCACATTTCATCAGAAATTGTAATTACTTGAAAGGATTTCAAAATTTTGTTACATGGATTTCTTCTCCTCAGAGATTTGTTAGATTAAGTTGTCGCCACAGAGGTTCTTTGAGTTTGAGCAGTTACTCTTTTACTAATCCGCTTAGGTGGGGGACAATCTACAATAAAGAATCACAGACACATACAGAGAGAGAGAGAGCAAATACCCGCATTCATCAAGAACTGCTAATAATGACTGGCATCCCAATAATTGAGCATCCTGATAATGAAATTTATGTGCATCTTCCAAGAATCTAATAAGTTTTTGAATAAATTTCTCCGACAACATCCAATCACGAGCTTCACCATTTTGTTTCAACATGTTTCTGATATTTCCAACCAAGTTGCATTGAGACTCCCAAGAAAGCGAATTGAGCCTCGCTAAACGGTCCAGTTCTATTTCATTAAAGCTTTCATCAGATTGAACTTTATGAAAATTGCCACTGCTTTCCAGTGACACGACACTGAAGTCATTTCGTGTCTTAGCATGCGAAGAGTGTGATCCAGGACCAGCTTCTGAATATCCCAGTGATAAATTGCTGAAGTCTATAGGTAGAGATAGATCCATCATTGAGTTGCTTAAGCTAGCAATTGAAGTGGAAGATGATTCCCATGAGTGACCTACTGCTGCTTGTACACTAGGGTCAAGAACGCTAACTCCATGTGCTGTAGTCCACCTTGATATTAGGTCCCTCATTGTGTTGTTTGGGGTTAACGACAAATGGACCAATTTCTGTTTAGTTCTTGGACATGTATCATTACCTTCAGTAAACCATTTTGCAATCCAATATCTTTCATATGTTTGTCCAGAAGCAATGACAACGGGATCATACATTAGTCTCGACGATAAAGGACATTTGAACTCATCTGGGACTAGAGAGCAGTTAAAGATATCCCTTTGAGCATCATTATGATGAAATGTCAGACGAGATTCCACTTCAAATTGATTTTCCAATGCGAGGGAGTCTTCATGCCGCAGAGATCCATTCTCTGCGTGCTCTGCCACAATACATTTGCCATTTTTGTTGAGAAGATTGAGAAAGAACAATAAGATTTTCCTTTTTGCTGGACTATCCTCCCCAACTTTCTCCAGCTGTTTTTTTATGGATCTTTTCTCTATCAAAAGATCTTTTGGAGATGTGATACGCAGGCTCCGCATTGCAATTCGAATAGCCTGAAAGACATGTTCTTCCCCTGAATGTGTTGTAGATGTATACTGATGAAGTAGTTCGCTTAACACCTTACTTGCCTCCGCTTCAGATGGGTCCAAGCTGAATATCCCAGCCCTCAGGTCATCAACCAGTTGCGATATCTGCAGCCAATAGTGTAAATTGAAGTGCATTGCCAAAGCCATCAATCACATGGAAATAGAAACCGACCAGGTAGAGGAAAAAAAGGGAAAGAGAGAAACCATAGTCAAAGAATGATCTTTCTTCCTTCTCTTTGATTGGAAACAAAGCTTCATATTGAAAGAAATCAAAGAGATGAAGGGACTAAATTGAATGAGCTCGAAGGATTAAGAAACAAAAAGCTTTGGCAACAGTAAATGGATAGCCTAATAAACACAGTGCAGACATTGTCAGTTAATCCGAAACAGAAAAATTATTTTCAATTAAAGAGCACTCACCACCACAGACTTGGATGTAAAAGTAATAATCAAGACACATCAACAATCTCTTTGCCATCAAGATGGACAGGAAATTAAAGCAAATAAACACAGATAAATCTCTCAGAAGGAAGTTTCTGACTCACCTCTGTAGCCAACATTACAGGAACCATATTCTGCACAGACTTCAAGCTTTGCTCAAGCAAGTTTCTTGATTTCTTACATCTTGAAAGTATAACACCTCCAGTTAGTGCCTGAACATATGGCGCAAATTTTTATCAAGATTAATATTCCATAATGTGAATGAACACACTAATTATTAGTTTATTACAACAGGTAGGTTGATAACTTAAAGAAGGATTGCACTTGCAGCATTTACATTTTTACACTTAATTGCGTAAACTGATCAAGTGTGCTAGAAGTTGGAACTACATGGATTTTCCCTCCCTACCTACGATATATTTAAGCTGCAATTACCTATAGAAGTGTAATTTTTTTGATAAACTGGAAAAACCAATAAATGTTGGTGGTCGATGATATCACCCGCTGGTCAATGTTAAACACTCTTTTCAACTAAGTTTCTACAAGGAATGTTAATGGGAGATATGTTTCACAAAAGAAGAGTTAAGACATAACTAGTTTTCTAAGATAAGATACATACCAAGTATAATTTACTGGATTCACTGCAATGCTGAAGGATGTCCTTGGCTTTGTCAAGTGCTCTGGTTAACTGGCAAAGTACCTGTATTCCTGAGTTGCATCCAGGACGGGCTTTTTCGATGGCTGGAAGTAACATTGAAACTCTACTTACAAATTTAATTAGTTCCATGCACATTAGGCGATGCACCTGTAGTCATCATAAAATAGAGGAAAAATTTAGTCATAAAATCCAGGGCGATATCCAGAGTTGCAACAACTATAGAGGCATCAAGCTGCTAAGCCATACTATGAAAGTGTGGGAAAGGGTGGTGGAGATGAGGGTGAGGAGGCGTGTATCTATTTCAGAGAACCAGTTTGGATTCATGCCGGGACGCTCAACTACAAAAGCCATCCATCTTGTAAGGAGACTGGTGGAGCAGTATAGGGAGAGGAAGAGTGACTTACACATGGTATTCATCGACCTAGAAAAGGCTTACAACAAAGTCCCAAGGGAGATCCTATGGAGATGCTTGGAGGCTAAAGGTGTACTTGTGGCGTACATTAGGGTAATCAAAGACATGTATGAAGGAGCCAAGGCCAGGGTAAGGACAGTAAGAGGAGATTCAGAGCACTTCCCAGTTGTGATGGGGTTGCATCAAGGATCAGCTCTTAGTCCGTTTTTATTTGCCTTGGTGATGGATGAACTGACGCGGCATATTCAAGGTGAGGTGCCATGGTGTATGCTTTTTGCGGATGACATAGTCCTGACCGACGAGACTCGTAGCGGAGTTAACGCTAAGCTGGAGGATTGGCGACAGACTCTAGAGTCCAAAGGGTTCAAGCTGAGTAGGACCAAAACAGAGTACTTGGAGTGCAAGTTCAGTGAAGCACTTCAAGAGGCTGGCGTGAAAGTGAGGCTTGGTACCCAGGTCATCCAGAAGAAAAGTAATTTCAAGTATCTTGGGTCTATTATGCAAGGCAGTGGGGAGATTGACGATGATGTCACACATCGTATTGGGGCAGGGTGGATGAAATGGAGGCTCGCTTCCGGAGTGCTATGTGATAAGAAGGTGCCACCACAACTTAAGGGCAAGTTCTACAAAGTGGTGGTTAGACCGACTATGTTGTACGAGGCGGAGTGTTGGCCAATTAAGATCTCTCACGTTCAAAAGATGAAAGTTGCCGAGATGAGAATGTTGAGATGGATGTGTGGGCACACCAAAAGTGACAGGATTAGGAATGAGGCTATCTGGGACAAGGTGGGAGTGGCCTCGGTGGAAGACAAGATGCGGGAAGCGAGACTGAGATGGTTTGGACATGTGAAGAGGAGAGACACAGATGTCCCAGTGCGGAGGTGTGAGAGGTTGGCCATGGATGGTTTCAGAAGAGGTAGGGGTAGGCCAAAAATTATTGGGGAGAGGTGATTAGACAGGACATGGCGCAGTTACAGCAACATGACCTTAGATAGGAGGGTATGGAGGACTCAGATTAGGGTAGAAAGCTAGTAGATAGTATCGTTTATCCTTTCATATTAGTAGTCACATTATCGCGATATAAGTTCTTATGCTTTGATTTCTTTTACTATCTGTTATTATGTACTTTGATTATCTTATTTTATCTGTGATAGCTACTGCCCCTTTGCAAACTGCTTCACCATGGCTTAGTCGCTTTCGTTATTTTCATTTCCATATCGCTTTGAATTTTCTTGGCCTTATCTGATCTCTTTTATGCTTGCTATTGAGCCAAGAGTCTTTCGGAAACAGCCGTCCTACCTTGGTAGGAGTCAGGTCTGCGTAGACTCTACCCTCCCCAGACCCCACGGTGTGGGACTTCACTGGGTTGTTGTTGTTGTTGTTGTTGTAAAAAGGATTGTATAGCTGAAAATAAATAGCACAATGAT
The DNA here is from genome assembly GCF_019175385.1 of Lycium barbarum. Lineage (NCBI taxonomy): Eukaryota > Viridiplantae > Streptophyta > Magnoliopsida > Solanales > Solanaceae > Lycium > Lycium barbarum. The sequence continues at coordinate 92,986,646 of NC_083348.1, forward strand.
ACTCGATAATGAAAAGGAAACCATGAAATTTGACAGGTGCAAATGAGTCAACCACTTTTAATTTCGGATAAATTTCAGATTTGAATTATAGCATTCTCAATGAAGATTCTTGAAACTCCAAGAATTAAATAACTCTTTTATAGTCCATTAGGAGCTAGAGCTGAGACGTGCAAAACTACATTACCATAAAGCTTTTTTTTCCTTTCTCTTTATATATAGCGAAAAAAGGACTAGTGACTGCTCTTACTCATTCTTAATGTGAAGGCACCATGATTAAGAGGAATGTTGCTTCAGAGATGAGGTCAAATCCGGAAGTTTTGAGACATCTCATTTGTGATTAGAAGAATGACTCTAGAGTAAATTAATTAAATATCAGGAGCTAAAGAAGAAAACAGATGAAAGAGCACAGCTTTCTAACCTTAATGTCACGAGGAGATGGTATCTCAACAACTGAAGCAGCATCACTCCCCATAAGGAAATTCTGCTAAAAAAGAGCAGAAAAAACTTAATTTTTAATTTTGAGTGGTAAATACTAGTAGCTACTCAGCATATAACAGAGGAAAAACCAAGACAAGAAAATCCATACGAAAGGAAGGAAAAAATTCATGAGAAAGAGTAATATCCAAGAAAATCCTTCAGTCATACAATTTGGCAATGATTTGATATCATGAATTCATGGCTTCATTAGCATAAATTGACTACAACAGCCTTGAGTTTACACATTAAGTAATCTATTTTAGAGGAGACAATTGCAGTATCCTGAACTTAAACTAATTTGGGAAAGAGGAAAAACCAAGAAGAAAATTGTTGAGACATAATATAATTTAATCAAAAGTGGTGCTCTCTCTAAGCTTTTAGATAATTTTAAATGAGATAGTCACACAATTAAACAGCTGCTGGCAAGAGTTATTAGGTTCAAATCTCACGGCCATCCAATAAGCAAAAAACTATTTCCATGTGTTAGGGCCATAAAAAGAATGGAGGGACGTGTTGTCGGGTTGAGACATAGTCCGATCAAGTAAAAGATTAGCTATTCGCACATTCAAAAGGCAGATCTGTCATTCAACAACATCAATCTTAGCAAGTGCACTAGTAAGGCTTCATGAAGATGGTTGAGCCATCTATTGTCTTCATCTTAAAAGTAAAGAAAGACCAAGCAAGAAAAGGTGGGATTGGGCAGAAAAGGGAGAAAGAATGAAAACTTTACTATGATCTCAGGCTATAAAGGTTCAAACATGCTACCGCATGAATACCCAATTTCTCCTCTCCATTCAACTTTCAAATGATTGAGAAAATGCATAGAGGAAAACCCTAAAACAGGGAATTTGACATTGAAAAGGCAAAGAGTAAAAAGACTATAATACTTAACAAGCAATTGAGACTTAAAATTCATAAGAAAGAAACTAAACAAATAAGATGCAGATATCATTACCTAGAGGAGCGTAAAGCAAAACCCCTGCTCTGTTTAAGATGAAAACCGAAATTCTGTAAAGTTGCAATTGTTTCTTTCAACTGGACACGCTAAAGAAACTAAGAAAACTGAAGTTCGCCTTCAAATTACTAGCAAGAGTTCAAAACTTGGCGGTCAAGTGAAATGGTCAAAAAAGAAAACTCAATTCTCTCTCCTCAAGACTGGAACATCATCATCATACTCGTAATTATTTGCTTTTGATAAACCAAACATTAAGGAGACAATCTGCGGTAATATGAATTTATGATGATTATGTTGTAGATAAAAGCAGGCGTGGAAGGAAGTTGGTCGGAGACTTTCTTGAATGCCTTGGGAAAGATCACGGAGAGAGGCAATTCTGTCTAGAGTCAACACATAATAATCTAAGAACTCCAAAGAAGACCGCACTTTACACAAACTGACAATCTTTCACCTTTGTCAAGTCTATGAAAGCTTAACCACCACTGCTTTTTATTTATTTATTTATTTTAGTATATACTAAAACTGTCACTAAGGGATGTTTCGTTTACAGTGACATAATGGATGGATTGTTTAAGCAGTAAAATAATTATACAAGTACTTTGATGAATAATAATGCATATTTTGTTATGAGATGAACAATATTAAATGAATTGGAAGTGTCTAATTAAAGCTCATTTTGACTTTAGATACTCTTATCATGTAATACACATATTCTTATCCCATCATATTTGTATATAGTAATTCATAGATTCTCGTATAAAAGTAAGAAGTACAATATTTTTTTGGTATTAAACTCTATATACTTACGTATTGGTTATACAAAAATTATGGAGTAATATTAGTTGGCGTTTGGACATGAATTGAATAATATTCGAAAAAATGTAGTATTTAAGTTGAAGTTGAAAAATGGTATTTAGAAGTTGAACGTTGTTTCAGGACATACATTTCACTTGAATTTTTTTTTAAATTTTGTGAGTGAAAAAAGTTATCACTTTAACAACTCTTAAAAAAGTAGCTAAAATTGCCATGGTAATGTGTACCTATATAAGTCTTCTGTATATTTTAAACCAAACGACCCTTAATTCTTTAAGGAATATAATAGAATTGGTCTAATGTTACGTACATAAAATATGAAGACAAGCAAAAGTGTAGAAGAAGTAAGAATTAAGTAATGGAAAAGGCAGAGCAGCCAACAGGGAGTATACTTTGAGGGTAAAGACACAAGTCATTTTCTATTTACCTTCCTTGCATTAGCCAATAGCCTCAAGTTGATTATAAAATTCAATCTCGTTTGCAATTCGCTGTCGTTTTAACCTCTAAAACAGGAAATACTGATGTGACCACTGGGAGCCAAATAATAAGGCCCAGAAGTTCAATACGAGGCTCGATATCGTAATCTCGCAGTAAATTCCAAAGTGTATGGGGTCTGCTTCCAGCTGTATTTTTTGGCCTTCTTTGATGGACGATGTAAACTTATTTAAGCACGATCAATGTAATATTTCTATCTTTATTATTCATGATATATCCATAATTTTCACAAATGACATTTTATGAGGTGCATTTAAATTATGTCAACGATTAGCAAATAAGTAAGCTAAATTTGTTTGCTAAAAAGAATAAAACTTCATCCATCTATTTTTAAAGCCAAAATTTAGCCTACCAAGCTGACAATATAATTTAAAAAATGATCTAAAAAGATCATTCTGTGCAAATTCAAATAGTCCAAGAAAATTGATAGTTTCTTTTCTTTTTTTGGAGCAAAAATAGATTTCCTTTCCCCTTTGTGTAATTCATAGATTACTTTATCCTTTTTAGAAAACATAGATTAATTATCTCGTTACAAAAATAAAGATTACTCTATTTACTTTAGATATTTCTAATAACCTTATCAATGTCTAGTCTCTCTAATTCTCTATTCGCTGACATATAGAGCCCATTTGGATTGGCTTATAAGCTGTTTTCAGTTTTTTTTGAGTGTTTGGCTGGCCAGTTTAAAGTCATTTTATGCTTAAAATAAGCTCAAAAAAATAATTGGACCCATTTGACTTAGCTTATCTAAAGCAGCTTATAAGCTGAAAACAACTTATAAGCCAAAAAAAATAAGTTAAACTACTCCAACTTATTTTTTTTTTAGCTTATAAGCTGTTTGCAGTTTATAGGCATAAGCCCATCCAAACAGGCTCATAGTCTCTAGAGGAGTGAAGACGCTACACGACTTTCAAACTACTAATGTGGGAGTAAGATTTCATTTATCTCTCTTTAATTATTATTTTTTTATTCATAAACAGAATCCATAACTCTCTTTTATTTTCCACGGTCTATTATCCTTTTTCTATAGTGGCGGAAAGTAAAAGAGAAAAGGACAGGATTTAGTACTTTATTCTTAATTTGTTTGTTCTGTTTATTGGTAACTAGTGAATATGTCCGCGCTTCGCGCGGTTATTAATATTATTTCTTACAAATATATACAAAATTGAATTTAAAAAATTATCGTAAATAAGTAAATTAAAGGTATATGCATTAAGCCTACATGTAATTTAAAATATTGTTTCTATCAAGCAAATGAAACCTAACAACAACAACAACAACAACAAAAAAAAAAAAAAAAAAAAAAAAAGAACTACCATGATAATAAGCATAAAACAGTAGACTTTCTGAAAAGAAAAACAAAAGGGGTTAACCAAAAAAAAAAAGGGAAGGGGGGTGGGGGCGAATAAGAATATAACACGTGTTTGCTAGCCTCGAACCCTTCTCTATTTCTAAAATAACCAAATGTTTCAATAACCTGCAATTAACCAAATGATTCAATAACCTGCCATTAACCTGAGAAGTTCATGATCCACTCGACTTGCAATTTTGTCCTCCTTATATTGCACAGTATCTGCATATTTATCATTATCATCATTCATTATATATATATATATATATATATATATATATATATATATATATATATATATATATATATATTAGTGTATTCTAATCAACAATTATTTTTTAAAAAAAAGGCAATTACACGACAACATAGTGTCGTAATATAGGCCAGAAATGAGGCCTTGAGACCTTTATGGAAGAACCGGTAGGAAAAAAAAAGCTTAAAAATAAATAAATACATGAAGAATAAATTACAAGTTTATATATACTCGTGTATAAAAGTTGAATAGGTTTAGTTAGATCAAGTCTAAAAAAATATGGACAAAAGGAATATGAATAATTCCATACCAACCGGTTAATTGGCTACAGTTAAAGAGATCATTTATTTCATTAATTGTGTGAACCTAAAATTTCAGGAGATTATTTACGAAATTGTAATTGCACTATTATTATTGCTGAAGGTGTTATATTCTTCATTTTAAGAAAGAAGAAATAATTAAACATATATTTAGAAAAAAAACTGCAAAAAAAAAAAAGGAGAAAAGAGGTAAACTAGTTTCTTGACCTAATAGAGGTGTCACATCACATTTCTAATGTCTAGCTTATATATATATATATATATATATATATGCGTGTAGATTATATGGTTGAAATTTACGTAGTATATATATACCCCGTGTATTACCAAAGAAATACATTCAAATTTTAGGTAGTTAACGACGATTGAATTAGTACTCCACTAAAGAATAAAAAGTAAAACTAAAATCAAATTTGAAATTGTATAAAACTTCATCCTGGAACTCTTATTAATTGCCATATAAATAATTATTGTTTTTTAACTTGTACACTGAGAAGATAAAAGTTTATATAAAAGAATATGGTTAACAAACCGGGTCAATATTTGAATTGAAACTCTTAATTTCGATATAAATAATAAGAAATATTATTAGTTCTACATTGAGGAGATAAAATTTAATATAAAAGAATTTGATTAACAATAAAAAGTTTTCTTAAGCAATGAAACTGGATCAATATTTGAAAAAAAAATACCGTTGGACCAAAAAAAAGGAAGGGAAAGAAAAAACACCGCATATGTAGAGATCACTATAACAAGGAGCTTTCTCAATTCCCTAACATTAACCACCGAGAGTAGATGCATTGGAATAGTTACATTCTTCTTGTTATGATTTTTCAGCCATTTTCAGTACAATCTGTAATAATTTATTACAAATTAAATTCAGTAAACATATTACAAAAATTATATCTAGATAAGAATTTGCAAATATGAACATTACCTTAAATTAAAGCATCAACAAATATTTACATGATGATAGAATTTTCATTATAACATTTATATCTGTGGACAATTTATCATCCTCACGATCATGCACGAAAAAATAAAGATAAACAAAAAAACAATCTCATACATTAATAGGAGTAATAAGGAAATAAGAAATAAAAAGCAAAAACTCAAAAGGAGCACATATATGATGTATATGTATATGAAGAGAAATCAAGCCGTATAAATATCTAAATTTAAGAAAAAGAAGATACCTTAGCATGTTGTATATTTTGGTAAAAGCAAAATGTTCAAGCCGTCACATTACAACAACAGCAATTGCGAAACTTCTGAAACAAAGAATCTCTATACAAGCAAAAAGTTCGTAAGACAAAGAAAGGAATTGGCATAACATTATCACATATCAATGCTCTCAATTCTGAGTTATTTAGATCTATAAGGATTTCTTCTTGAACAGTTATGGAAGAAGAGGGAAAGATGTAATTAAGAGTATTGATTAAGAGGTGCAATTAAGAGAATTAATAGAGTAACTTTTATTGATTTTTTAATAGTACAAAATGAGGGGGAAAATTTCAAAAAAAGGAGAAAAAAGATAAATGATATTCTAGGCCATAGAGAGGTGCCACATAGGATTGTATAGCTTTATATTATATATAGATGGTAGGGGCGTGTTTAGATTTTGATGACCACAAATCACAAAAGGCGACTGACTTTGTCATGAGCAAATGGTGTGGAGATTGTGATTTGTGGGTATTAATTAATACCATAACCAAAAAGATGGCAAATCGACGTCATTTTTTTTTAATTCCTAGTAAATGTCGTTTAAGAAAACAAAATAATTTTTATAATAGAGCTTTTACCTTTACATTCTAGTGGTATAAGTTAAAGTTTGACCATTATTTTGTTTCCTCTTTCTCTGCTAGATGGCCTAGGCCGTGCGCACGGGCCCAACACTTTAGATTATAGTGCATCTATGTATATATAGTTATTTTTTCATAGTGATTATATATATATACACTATATATTATGTTTAAAACACGATTAATATAACATTATAATTTGTGTTTCGTATCTATATTATATTAATGTTTGCTACGAATACAAAATCGGCAAATTTATTAATATTTTATAAAATAAAAAACTTATTTAAAAGGAAACTATTTTCCTCTCTTTGAGATAAAACAATAGCAATATTTAAGCATCAGTTGATACTTTCAATTTTAATTCGATTAATTTAAAGGTGTAAAATACTTGTTATTTTTTATCAAATTTTGATTTGGATAATTCTAATTCAAATTATTAAATTAATTTACATGTTTAAAACGAAACAAAGTAGAAATTGATTTTCTATTTAAATGACGAAATAATATTTTTTAATTTTTGGTAAATATTCTCGGTTTAGCTCATTTTACTTGTCATGTTGTCTTTTGCATGTTTTTTAAGAAAACGTTGATTAGAATTATAATTTGACTAATTTACCTTATTCATTAGTTGATCTCTATTTGATTTTTTTTTACGACATTAATCTCTTTTCACATTATTCTATCTTATTTTAAAATATAAATATTTTAAGTATATTTATTTTAGTGAACATAACAAATAAATGAAATAGCGGAATAGCAAATACAACAGTTTAATATTTAGATTAGATCTCAGGCTAATATAAAAAAAAAAAAAAAAAAAAAAAAACTGTATGGTTTGACTACTTAACTTTTTGAAGAAAAACAATTCCATTTGCTCCCACTAATGGATTGATACACACGTGGCAATGAATACATCATTATTGACTTAATGAGATACTTTGGAAATTAGTGTTTACTACGAATACAAAGTCTACTCTTTTTTCTTGACATTATTTTTTTTAATATGGGGTTCACTTTTTTTTTTTTTTGTATATTGCTTGATTTTGTTCATATGGGGTCCATTTTTTATATTGCTTGGTGTTGTTTAGTATGGGGCCCATCCTTTTGGACATTATTAGTTTGCACTATTTTTATGCATATAATATATTTATATATATATATATATATATATATATATATATATATATATATATATATATATATATATATATATATATATACATACTATGTTCAAAACACGATTAATATAACATTGTAGTTTGTGCTCCGTATCTAAAACTTTATTATATTAGTGTTTGCTACAAATACAAAGTCTGCACGTTTTTTTTTTTTTTTTGACATTGTTTATTTTTTTAATATGGGATTCACTTTTTTTTTTTTTTTTTTATATTGCTTGATTTTGTTAATGTTGTTATACCCCATTTCAACCGGGTTAAATTAAAGTACAACATATTGGTGATTCCTATTTATTTTGTTTTAAGGAGTCGCCACCTAATTAATTTAACGGTGAATTAGGCCACCTAAATATTAACTAAGGTAAAGTTAAAACTAAACCTCCATTAATAGTCTGTTTAACCAATGTGATTCTAGGTAAGGGCTCTATATTATCCTAAAGGGAAGGGGTTAGGCATCCTTTAGAATCCGCTAACTACGGTTGTCCGGCCAAACTTAGGTTAATTAATTCAGATTAAATATAATGCTTAACTCTTAAGAAAAATAGGTTATAAATATTATTGAGATTTTAAAGGAAAAACATAATTATGCTATTTAAACTGACTTGAAGAAATGCATAGTAATCCACTTAAAAATAAAAATTTATAAATGTTGTTAATAATAATTTTTATTATAAAAGTGAGACTGGCAAAATATAATGATTTGTATATAAATAGAAGCTTTTAAGAGAAAACCTAGCCAATATGACATTATATCAGTATAATAGCGTAAAAAATCTAGACTTGTTTTAAAAAAAGAAATAGAATGCAGAGATGATGAATTTCTCTCTTTTTACTGACCTATTTAATTATACTCGGCTAAACATAGACGTGATTGATTCAAACTTGAAGAGTTATTTATAATATGTTTGAATTTATGTTTGCATATTAATGATGTTTTGAAATTAAGATAATAAAATATAACTCCTTTAATTCAAAAATATGAATTTTATACTATCAACTATTCTAGAAGTAAATATTATAGATACTATAAATAACTTTAATATAAAAAGGAGAAAATGGAATTTATGGAATTGATTGTTAGTCTCTCTTAAACTAACTACCCATTACTAAAACTGAATCTACCAATTCATTAGGATTCACCTAAGTTAATAAAATAAGATAAGGTTAGTCGTACAAGGCAAATAACAAAATACACAATAATAAAATAAAGAAGAGAGAGAAGGAAAAAGATGAAATGGATCTGGCCCATTTTAAGGCCCAACTGCTGGAACTATGCACATGATTGGGCTTAGGCCCAGTTTGGATTGCTGCGATCCATAGCTGCTATTGGGCTTGAGCCCAGAATTTTTTTTAGCTTCTTATTTTGACTGCGGACAGGGGCTGATTTAGCGATGACTCGAGAAGATTTCGTTGGGCTTTAGCCCAACAATGAATGCAGTCTCTCGGACTCATATGCGATGATCATGCATAAAATGAAAGGAAAAGGATTAGTATCTAATCAATGGATAAAGTTAAACATGTAAAAATACAAATTCAAAACAGTATACATACACGCATATATACACAATTCAGCCATTATATACTTATGACATAGAAAACGGGGCAACACTCAAAACACAGGCAGAAATCAAACAGTGCAATATTTATCATAATTAGGCATGTACAAAGCTCGGCCAAACAGATAGCCCAGGAGTAATGGTCACGGTACCAAAAAAATAAAAATAAAAAGAAACAAAGCTTGATCCAATGGATTAGGCAAAAGTGCAATAATCAAATGACGTAGAGAGATCCATATAAAGGCAAAGAAACAGATTCGAAACTCAGGGGAGGGGCTCAAGATTGCAGGCATGGTAGGGGAAAGAAGCAGTGACATTAACGATATTCTTATCCTTTTAACAAATCATGCATACTTAATGATGGATGATATACCAAATGCATATTTGATATATAAACCTATAACATATCAAAAACATGTGAGGGCAGTATACTTTGTATACCTTGATATATCCTGTATGCATAACATCTCAATCAAATAGAAAAGATCCCATGATTTTTCAGATTCTGTTGGTCTTATTTAGACTCATTCTTGACCTTTAGCGTGATTTATGTTAATCTTCAGTGATGCTCTAACAGTTAACATCAAGTGAAATAAGTCATCAGAGAATTTATTAGTCATTTCTAAGGCAAGACATTCGTTGAATTTCTGTCCAGACTCTCAAGTAAAATTATACACAACTTGAAAAGTTTTACAACACTTTCACTATAGGGTCATGTGCTTACAAAGAAATGCATAAAACCTCTGTTACACCGAAAAGAGTAGAGGTACGATAGCACAATTGTAATTAGTGGAATTTAGCTATTCAGCTCCTTGTTCCGATTACAAACACATGCTTCCATGTCTAACTTGAACTAACTCCTTAGTAGGTATTGTTTGTGCTATTGCATAATGAATCTAAATAATGAAAGAAAACTTTGATAGTTCATGCCATCCTAACTATACTCAAATTTACGTACAAATTCAAGTGAACACTGGCCAAACAGATGACATATTATAATTCAAGATGGGCCACTCACCATTATCTGAATACTAAAACAGCAGCCCAAATAATCCCAACAGATAATTCAATGGAATATGTCAATATCACAATTTTCAGATTTCAAGAAGTAGAACATAGAGGTATGCACTCAACTGATCCATATAATACTCTTAAGGGATATTAATGAATAAAGACAGGCTAATTCATAACAGAGAATGATCATTCCAGCATCCATTAAAGCCTAGACAGCATCTAATCACATAACCCATCTCAAATCTTGATTATGTTTAAAATCCTGATTCTGTTAGCACAGTCCACATCACAACCAGAAAACTTCCCAAGGTCATATAAACCAATCAATTCTTAAAGTAAGAAATCTGGATGCTTATTCCCTATCAAAGTAAACTTGTTAAACTATATACAACATCACATAGGTTTGTTTAACTAGTCAACTTCAATTCTAAAATGATTCCCTGAATTTGACACAATTCACATATACACACCACGCTTTGAAAATTGATAGTTTCCATTTTTTGAACTTGAAATAAGCTTCTGATTCTGAATCTAGGCTTCAACTTGGCTTTGGTAAGCCAATCTTTATTTTAAGCAAATCTTTCAAGTATACTTGAGCATGTTATTACCAGTTTAATGAGTCTTTACTTTCAAAACTCATCTTAAGCAAACACAACAGCACATTTGTCAAGAAAGAGGAAGGAACAACAAATCTTTAAGCCAATTGAACCTTATGCTTAAACATACACTAACTTATAGATTCTTGGTAAACATCTGACATCCTTTTATGATAGTGGGAAAAAGCACATAAACTCTTGCTAATGATATTAATCAGTTCATAACTTAATGACTCCTACACAACTAATGATATGGACATAATTATGCAAATTGTAAGCCTTAAACATGCAAGATTAAGCCATTCAAGTATGCAAATATGATCCTTGAAGCTGACATGGGCAGATAGCATATCATCTTCAAGGATTAATCTGAATTCAACTAATCACAGGGAAACCAAATCTGTATGAAAATTTACCAAATAATATAAGACTTAACATAGAAAAAAAATGAACAGTAGCTAACTTGAGATGAACATGCACAATTTGCATTAGGTGTGACTAAGATTAGGCATATACACAACTAAACAGCCAACAAGTAGCTGAGCTTATCTAATAAATTACAAATTCAGTGCTAAAACAAACATGGTTAAATGAGCTTAATCAAGTGAGATGGAGAAAAATTAATACACACAAACGCGATTAACAGGTCATCTAATGTGAACCAACATCTGATTAATCCAATGACATACCCACTAACAATGTAAACTTGAAGCACCGGGTGAATCTAAATTTGCCTATAAAGCTAACATACTCACAGAATTAAACTAAACAGGACTGATCATGCCTAATTCAACCGGAATAACTACAAACGAAAACTACAACGAGACTAAAAATACAACTAAGCTAACAAATCAACAAAAACGGTTTAAAGCATTCAAACGATTGCTAAAATAACTTAAAAGGAGGAAATTTACCTTCTTCGGGTGCAGCGAAGTGGGTGCGAATCTTCGATCTACACTCGAACACTACCAAATAACAACCCAAATCAATAAAAATGAATGGCTTAATATTTTCGAATGAGACAATCAGAAATATTGATATTGCAAGATATCAATTTTTTAGAGAAAATCAAGGCGACTAGTAAAGAACTCTAATCTTGAGGGGATCTTAACAGCTCAAGAATTTATAATTTTTAGGGGGGATTTTCTTTGCAATTCGAAAGCCTCAGTTTCTAGGGGATTTCTGCGGATAGACGACTTTGATTTTTAGGGGGAGGTGGGTTTCTTGAACCGAAAAATCCTCCTTTCAACGACTGGTAAAACGATTATTTATAGGGGATTGTTAGGGTTTTCGTGTGAAGAAGAGAGAGAGGAGCGTGGGGACAGAGGGAAGTGGGGTGACAGACGCGTGGGGGTGGCAGAAGCGTGGGGGGGACAAGGCATGGTGGAGGACAGTGGCAACGTGGGAAGGTGGAGGAGAGAAGAGAAGGGAAGGAGAGATGAGAGGGAGACAGAGAAGCGGCGGAGGGGAAAATGAGAAGGGAACCCTCCCTTATTTTGGACGGGGATTGGGCTTCCGGGTAGGGTTAAAAAATGGGCTGGTTTGGCTAAAATATGGGCTGGTCCGAAAATGTTGGTTAATTATTTGGGCTGGGGTGAATTAAATTGGGCTGGTAAATTAGAATGATGCCAGGTGAATTAAAATGTGGACTGGTTTTGTGCATTGGTCCGAAAATAGTATGAGTTGATTGGACTACTACATTTAAATAAAAGACCTATTTAAATAACTTGTGTTAAAATATTACTTAATATAAAATATGCAATTATTAGTGTTCAGATAAAAAATGGCGTCAATAATATTTCGAAAATCCACAGTAAATAAACACTATTATTTAATTATGCAAACATAAATGCGATGCGTGTGCGTAAGCTGGCAAAAATGCCGGAATGATAAAATTGTGAATTATAATAATAATAATAATAATAAAAAAAAAAAATTAGTATTGTAATAGAATAGTGAAACGCCAGCATTAATAATTATAGTAAAATATAATATATATATTTTTTTTCTAATTTTCCAAAAATGTTAGAAGCATAACTAGGTATTTCGGAGGAGAGGCGGGATAAAATTGGGTGTCAACAAATATGGGGTCCACTTTTTTTTTCCCCGTGAATTTGGAGATAGTAGGTTCCGCTTTTTTTACTTTTTTTTTTTTAATGTTTAAAGCACAATTAATATAACATTATAGTTTGTGCTCCGTATTTAAAACTTTATTATATTAGTGTTTGCTACGAATACAAAGTCTGCACGTTTTTTCTTTTTTAACATTGTTGGTTGTTTTAATATGAAATTTACTTTTTTTTTATATTGCTTGATTTTGTTAATATAGGGTCTATTTTTTTTTTCTCCATGAGTTTGGAGATGGTAGGTTCTACTTTTTTTACCTTTTTTTTTTTTTTTTTTAATATTGGTTGGTTTGTGTTTAATATGTGGGCCGACAATTAACATTATAGTTTGTGCTCCGTATCTAAAACTTTATTATTGGTGTTTGCTACGAATACAAAGTCTGCACGTTTTTTATTTTTTTGACATTGTTTATTTTTTTAATATGGGATTCATTTTTTTTATATTGCTTGATTTTGTTAATATGAGGCCCAGTTTTTTTTTTCCCCGTGAGTTTGGAGATGGTGGGTTTCACTTTTTTTACTTTTTTTTTTAATATTCAAAACACGATTAATATAACATTGTAGTTTGTGCTCCGTATCTAAAACTTTATTATATTAGTGTTTGCTACGAATACAAAGTCTCCACGTTTTTTTTTGACATTGTTTGTTTTTTTAATATGGGATTTACTTTTTTTTATATTGCTTGATTTTGTTAATATGGGATCCACTTTGTTTTTCTCCGTGACTTTGGAGATGGTGGATTCTACTTTTTTTACCTCTTTTTTTTTTAATATTGGTTGGTTTGTGTTTAATATGTGGGCCCACAAACGGACGACGAAAAAGTGTCCTACTATGTTCAAAACACGATTAATATAACATTGTAGTTTGTGCTCCGTATCTAAAACTTTATTATATTAGTGTTTGCTATGAATACAAAGTCTGCACGTTTTTTTTTTTGACATAGTTTGTTTTTTAATATGGGATTCACATTTTTTTTATATTGCCTGATTTTGTTAATATGGGGTCCACTTTTTTTTCCCCGTGAGTTTGGAGATAGTGGGTTCCAGTTTTTTTACTTTTTTTTTAATGTTCAAAACACGATTAATATAACATTGTAGTTTGTGCTCCGTATATAAAACTTTATTATATTAGTGTTTGCTACGAATACAAAGTCTGCACGGTTTTTTTTTTGACATTGTTTGTTTTTTTAATATGGGATTCACTTTTTTTTTATATTGCTTGATTTTGTTAATATGGGGTTCACTTTTTTTTCCCCTTGAGTTTGGAGATGGTGGGTTCCACTTTTTTACTTTTTTTTTTTTTTTTTTAATATTGGTTGGTTTGTGTTTAATATGGAGACCACACTTTTTTTTTTTAATATTGGTTGGTTTGTGTTTAATATGGAGACCACACTTTTTTTTTTTAATATTGGTTAGTTTGTGTTTAATATGTGGGCCCACAATTAACATTGTAGTTTGTGCTCCGTATCTAAAACTTTATATTAGTGTTTGCTACGAATACAAAGTCTGCACGTTTTTTTTTTTGACATTGTTTATTTTTTTAATATGGGATTCACTTTTTTTTTTTTTATGTTGCTTGATTTTGTTAATATGGGGCCCACCTTTTTTTCCCCGTGAGTTTAGAGATGGCGGGTTCCACCTTTTTTTACTTTTTTTTTTAATGTTCAAAACACGATTAATATAACATTATAGTTTGTGCTCCGTATCTAAAACTTTATTATATTAGTGTTTGCTACGAATACAAAGTCTGCACATTTTTTTTTTGACATTGTTTGTTTTTTTAATATGGGATTCACTTTTTTTTATATTGCTTGATTTTATTAATATGGGGTCCACTTTTTTTTCTCCGTGAATTTGGAGATGGTGGGTTCCACTTTTTTTACTTTTTTTTTTTTAATATTGGTTGGTTTGTGTTTAATATGGGGACCATACTTTTTTTTTTTTTTTAATATTGGTTGGTTTGTATTTAATATGTGGGCTCACAATTTTTTTGGGCCCACAAACGGACGACGAAAAAATGCACCATCCGGATTAAACATAAAGTAATTAAGAGCTTTACGCGGCCTTCTTTTGAGAATAATATCTTAAAACAAAACTAGATGAAAACACAAAAGAAAATTAAATAAAAACTAACTTTCTTGTTGACTAAGATTGTTTTTCTACTTCTACCACAAAGGTCACATTCAGGATGGTGCACTTTTTCATCGTCCGTTTGTGGGCCCAAAAAAATTATGAGCCCACATATTAGAAGCATCGGATGGTGTACTTTTTCGTCGTCTGTTTGTGGGCTCAAAAAAATTGTGGGCCCACATATTAAACAAAAACCATCCAATATTAAAAAAAAAAGTGTGGTCCCCATATTAAACACAAACCAATCAATCTTAAAAAAAAAAAAAAAGTAAAAAAAGTAGAACCCACCATCTCCAAATTCACGGAGAAAAAAAAGTAGACTCCATATTAACAAAATCAAGCAATATAAAAAAAGTGAATCCCATATTAAAAAAAAAAATAATGTCAAAAAAAAAAATGCAGACTTTGTATTCGTAGCAAACATTAATATAATAAAGTTTTAGATACGGAGCACAAACTATAATGTTATATTAATCGTGTTTTGAACATTAAAAAAAAAGTAAAAAAAGGTGGAACCCGCCATCTCCAAACTCACGGGGAAAAAAAAGTGGACTCCATATTAACAAAATCAAGCAATATAAAAAAAAGTGAATTCCATATTAAAAAAACAAATAATGTCAAAAAAAAAAGTGCAGACTTTGTATTCGTAACAAACACTAATATAATAAAGTTTTATATACGGAGCACAAACTACAATGTTAATTGTGGGCCCATATATTAAACACAAACCAACAAATATTAAAAAAAAAAAAAGGTGTCGTCCCCATATTAAACACAAACCAATCAATATTAAAAAAAAAAGTAAAATAAGTGGAACCCACCATCTCCAAACTCAAGGGCAAAAAAAAAGTGGACCCCATATTAACAAAATCAAGCAATATAAAAAAAAGTGAATCTCATATTAAAAAAACAAACAATGTCAAAAAAAAAAAATCGTGCAGACTTTGTATTCGTAGCAAACACTAATATAATAAAGTTTTATATACGGAGCACAAACTACAATGTTATATTAATCGTGTTTTGAACATTAAAAAAAAAGTAAAAAAGTGGAACCCACTATCTCCAAACTCACGGGGAAAAAAAAGTAGACCCCATATTAACAAAATCAGGCAATATAAAAAAAAAGTGAATCCCATATTAAAAAACAAACAACGTAAAAAAAAAAACGTGCAGACTTTGTATTCGTAGCAAACACTAATATAATAAAGTTTTAGATACGGAGCACAAACTACAATGTTATATTAATCGTGTTTTGAACATAGTAGGACACTTTTTCGTCGTCCGTTTGTGGGCCAAAAAAAAATTATCGGCCCACATATTAAACACAAACCAACCAATATTAAAAAAAAAAAAAAAAAGGTAAAAAAAGTAGAACCCACCATCTCCAAACTCACGGAGAAAAAAAAAGTAGACCCCATATTAACAAAATCAAGCAATATAAAAAAAAAATCATATTAAAAAAACCAACAATGTTAAAAAAGAAAAAACGTGCAGACTTTGTATTCGTAGCAAACACTAATATAATAAAGTTTTAGATACGGAGCACAAACTACAATGTTATATTAATAGTGTTTTGAATATTAAAAAAAAAGCAAAAAAAGTGGAACCCACCATCTCCAAACTCACGGGGAAAAAAAACTGGGCCCCATATTAACAAAATCAAGTAATATAAAAAAAAGTGAATCCCATATTAAAAAAACAAATATTGTCAAAAAAAAACCTGCAGACTTTGTATTCGTAGCAAACACTAATAATAAAGTTTTAGATACGGAGTACAAACTATAATGTTAATTGTGGGCCCACATATTAAACACAAACCAACCAATATTAAAAAAAAAAAAAGTGTGGTCCCATATTAAACACAAACCAACCGATATTAAAAAAAAAAGTAAAAAAAGTGGAACCCGCCATCTCCAAACTCACGGGAAAAAAAAGTGGACCCCGTATTAACAAAATCAAGCAATATAAAAAAAAGTGAATCCCATATTAAAAAAATAAACAATGTCAAAAAAATAAAAAACGTGCAGACTTTGTATTCGTAGCAAACACTAATATAATAAAATTTTAGATAAAGAACACAAACGACAATGTTATATTAATTGTGTTGTGAACATTAAAAAAAAAAAGTAAAAAAGCGGAACCCACTATCTCCAAACTCAAGGGGAAAAAAAAAAGTGAACACCATATTAACAAAATCAAGCAATATAAAAAAAAAGTGAATCCCATATTAAGAAAACAAATAATGTAAAAAAAAAAACGTCTAGACTTTGTATTCGTAGCAAACACTAATATAATAAAGTTTTAGATACAGAGCACAAACTACAATGTTATATTAATCGTGTTTTGAACATAATATATAATGTATATATATATAATCACTATTCAAAGATAACTACATACACATAGATGCACTATAATCTAAAGTGTTGGACCCGTGCGCAGCACGGGCCTAGGCCATCTAGTATTGGTAAGAGTAGTCAATTAAACATAAAGTAATTAAGAGCTTTACGCGGCCTCCTTTTGAGAATAAAAACTTAAAACAAAACTTGAGAAAAGCACAAAAGAAAATTAAATAAAAACTCTCTTTCTTGTTGACTAAGCTCTCTTTCACCTTCCCACGCGTCTACCAATCTTTATACTCCAAAGAGTCTACACTGAGCACTTTGAAATCATTTGACCAAGTATCATTGATGGATTAGCTTATTAAGGTTACTGTATAACTGCTTGTCAAATTTAGTATAGGAAAACACTAGACATGCATGGTAAGAGTCAATACACGTGAACGTTGATTACCTGATTATAACCAACTTCACCTACCCAAAACCTAAAAAAAAAGTTTTGCTTTGCATAATTAATGTCATTTTCATTTTCCATGTACTAAAATTTAACCCTAAAATTAGAGAATTTATTGCTTTTAGCTCAAATTATATACTCCATTAAGAGCATACTCGTTCAGAAATAACAAATGGCAAATTTTAGATGTCTAGAATTTATGTGGTACTTCCAAACATTAGTGAGAGTATAATCAAAACTAACTAATCCGCCTAATCTAGGGTTTTGTCGGTTAAGCTGGTATTAATTTGATCTAGTACCGGTTCTTCGTATCGTACTTAATTCTCATGCAACTGTACCTTTTAGAAGACTTCGTCATCCCTCCTCCTTTTCAACAAATTGTGATAGACGACCGTCGTCAAGAATTAGTCATTAAAAAGACTAAGCATAAGAAAAGACGTTCTAGCTGGAGGATTCGGGGCCGTTGAGAATTGGGAAGTCAAAATCATGCCATCTGCTGGGAAATTGACTGACTTGGAATTTCCTAATCCTGCTTGGGAAAATTTGTTTTGCTATTACAAAGGCTTTCTCTAAGGCCTAATTGAAGAGCTTATCAATTTATTTTTTATCAGAATAAACTAACAGATTTTTGACAGCGAAACTTTTCTAGTAGAACCCATAATATTCAAGGTAAGCACCTTTGCTAATCTTCATGTCAAGTATGGGCAAAAGATCGAAGAGTTATCTCATATGCTTTTCACTTTTTGTAGCAGGTTTTTCGGGAAATTAACTCAAATTGCCTGTTCCAAGAAAATAATATACATATATATTGGCCAGCAGTTTTGAATATTTTTGGCCTAGGGCAAAATGAGGGATCCTGGGAGATATATGTTTCTTAACTACGTTAAAAGACCTGTATACATAGTATATAATTCTATTCAACTCATCTATGTGGAAAATGGTTTTAATTTATTATCAAAAAAAACTGTTCGCTTTCCTAGCAAATGAAGCGGAGTAAGATTGGCTGAGGGGTTGTTGATAATGTTAGTGGTTCAAATATTCGACCAAAATACAAAGAAACACCTACTTAATTCAATGAATATCTATCCGCTGGCTTCAGATGTCATTATCAGTAAATAATACTACTGTAGACAAGACGAAATTAAATGTGATCTCTGATTGAGGCGGATGGAGCACTATAACTTGGGTTCAAATTGAACTCCAAACTTTCGATGCGAGGTATAAATTTATATGTAAAAATTTACTAAAATTACAATAAATAGTAGATATGAACCCATAACTTTAGAAATATAATGGTTTAATGCTAAAAATTTAAGATGTTGAACCCCTAAAATTTAAATCCTACATCCGCCTCTGCTCTGATATACTAAAAATAAAGGGCATTAGGTGTACAACACGTCGAAATTTCCAACCGGTTGCAACTTGCGTGCTGAGTGATAAACGTTTCTTAACTCGTCATAATTAAGAGTTCTATGATAAAATCAGACTACTTTTCAGAAGTCTAACATGATAGTATGGTGCCTACGGGAATACTTGGTGTTTAACAAATGAACAACTTAGAGCTAGAAGAACATCAACAAATTATTATCCTAATTTAGAATTCATAATTTGTCAGCAAAAGCAAATGTCTAAAAATAGTAAAACATGCTATTTAAAGTTCCCAACCATTCATGAGTCATGACTTTTCAGTATAGTATAATACTAGGCCTTCAAGAAGCTAACTCAAGCATGGTTCTAGCCAGACAACCTCAGAATCGAAACATAAGACACTAAATTTAACTATCCGTTTGTTACAGCAGAAATTAACGAAGAAGACATTGTTGTCATTTGAGATTTTTCTTGATGTTTTTGTCAACACTCAGATATTACCATAGTAGACGAATAATTCTGAAAAAACAGAACCTTTTAAAATCAATATCGACATTAATATCAATATTGATGTCAATGTCAATGCCTGTGACATACCACTTATTTCATCAAAAAAAAATGTCAATAATGCATGTGGCTAATTCAGAGCTCTAAAACACAATTGAAGCGGTAAGCGGAAGTGGGCTGTTAATGGACTTCGGATTAATTTTAGGTTTTTTTACTTGACATAGCTATTTCTAAGACCTATTTATGAATAGTAACTACCTTTTATTTTATTTATTGTTCATAACTAAAATATTTTCTTAATTTACACATCATAACTAGTGCCCTGTATTTCACAAGTTTCTCTTTTAAATTGGTTTTCTCTCACCTCTCAAATCTATTTCTCCCTCACCCTTCTCTTTCTCTCTCTCCGTTCCCTCTCCAAACACATAAAGATTTCGATCAGTGTTGAACAAAAGCTAATTAGTCATGGTCCCAGAGAAATATAAAAGTGTTGATGAGATATTTTCGATTTTTACACCAAATGCAGATCATCGAAAAATACATCAAATCCAGATCTAAGAAAAAGCCATGGACTCCAGCATTACAGGCGGCTACGACTGGAGGTGACGACGGCGACGATGAATTTTTTCTCATTTTTACTCTTCCCATATTCATATTATTTCAAAAGATTTCCAGATCTACTTGCTTTGTTCGCTGTCGAAAATGGAGGTGACGGCGACAGTTTTTATTAGATGGAAACAACTCGGTTTTAGATATTGTTTTGGGTGTTTGTTTCCTGCTGGTTACACAACTGATTTTGTTTGGTTTGTTCCTTACTTTTCCGACACTGCCACTTCTTCTCTGCGGCGGCAGCGGTGGTTCACCGGCCATGGGATTTCTACTGTAAGGATAGTAGTGAAGGCGAAGAAAGTGCAGTGCATCAACACGCCCTCAAATTCCAACGCCCATCCACCATTAAACTGCTCTTTTGATCGAATTGCTCTATGTTTTTCGTTAATAATTGTTGAATCTCTTCTCTCATTGATAACGACGCTATTCTACCGCCCTCCGGCATGAATCCAACGCATACTCCACCTCCGATGAGAGATGTGGAGCTTCATGCTCACCAAGTGTTTGATAAAACGTTTCAGTGTATTTCAGTGTGCTGTTTCAGTATATTTCAGTATATTTCGTTTGTATTTTAATGTATTTCTAATTTATGAAACAGTTTCTAATATATTTCATTGTATTCCATTGTATATACGCATACTATAATTTTATATTTCTTAAACAATCAACCATATTTCATTGTATTCCAATGTATATTTTTCTGTATTTGGAAGTATTTCTAAAAGTTTGGAATGGAGTAATTTGGAGAGAGAAACGTGGGTTGTTATGGAACTTCAACAGTTATGCATGACACTTGGTTGATTTAATTTGACTTACCATTTAAAATGAAAGAAGAGAATCTGTTCCATAAATACAGCCTATTTTTACTCTGCCAGATTTCGTATTTCAGTGTATTTCAAAATTGCGAAATCTGCCGGATTTTGTATTTCCGTGTATTTTCCTGTATTTCAAAAACGCGAAATACAACCGAAATACAACAAAAACTAGCTACGATTTGTAAATATAGAAAAAGTAGCTATAAATTGTTAGAAGCTATTAAAAAGTAGTTGTTTATGTAAGTTTCACTTAATTTTACTGGGCCTGAATAAGTGTTTGTAAATGATTTTGACTTTAATTTGGGGTGGTCTCTAATTTTTGGCCCTTCAAATTCATGGTGTTTAAGTTTTGGCCTTCGCCTAATACCCTGAGGTGAACCCCAGCTCAGTAAAAAAAAAAAACCGCAAGGCAGAATTTGCAGCGAAATTTTGCCTGAAGGACAAAAGTTAAAGACCACCATTTTGAGGGCCAAAAATTAAAGACCACCCCAGCGAAGGGCAATCCTGCAAATTGCCTTGATTTTGACGGTTCACAACCGAAAGATAATGAAATTAGAGTCATTGACACTTTTTTAAGTACAAGTCTCTATGAATATACGTTGTACATTAATAATTGCACGATAATGTTCAATCGATTAATAACTACACGTAAATATTTAGGCAATCAATCAAGTGCATTGTAGATTCATGTTTTTATACTAATAATAATAATAACCACATAATTGTTTCGATTATTTAATGCTTCGCCGTAGGTGCTCCCCGTATTGTCAAATTTTCTTTCCTTATTAATTTAGCACCAGTATTCTATTTTAACATATTTGTGATGGTTATCTTAATTTATAATCTTTGTAACTTTATGGTTGGTCAGCTCTAATTTAAAAAGCTGTAATTTATTAACTGTATGTCGGGGTATGAATCATTTGTTCCCTTAGTAAAATTGATGCTACTATACAACTTATTGTTGCTAACACTATCATGCTTCTTGGTCAAACATTTGCTAGCAGTGTTTGATACATGAACGTGTTTCTAGTTCATCCAAGTCCATCGATGTAGAACTATCATACTTTACCCAAAGTTTACTTTTGCTATATAGTCTTGCAAGCTTATTTTTGCCCATGATTATCTATCATTAATTGTCCATTGAAATCTTGCACATGTATTTGAGTATTATGTTTTGTCAAAAACGTATAAAATATTACGTAATTCTCCCCTTACCCCACCTAAAACCAAGTATATGTGCGTATTTCCTTTTTTCTTTCTTATATAAAGTGCATTCTATTAATTAGTGTTGCCACTGAGAGTAGTAAGATGACATCGTCTATTCACTTACTAAAATTGTGTCCCCTTATTTTTATCAAGTTTTCATTGAAAACTTGATGAATATCATAGGCTAATCAAGTCACTTAGTGAAACGACGTTGTTGTGGAAAATTTTGAGGAACATGCAACTATTTCCATAATTATAAGTCCTAATGCGCACAGTGAGTTATGTCCTAATAGGATTCAATTTTTTATCCTAAAAGTGTACCGTGAGTTAAGTCCTAATAGCATACAATTTTTAATTCTAATGTGTATTATTCCATTTATGTCCATTCCTTGTATGTTTTTATCCAAATTAATAGAATAGTTAAGGGTATAAAAGTCGTTCAATATTTAAAGGATATTTTGATCAACCAACATTTATATTTATGCTTTTAAAAAAGTATAGATATAGATTTGCAAAAGTAGCTATACGTTTTTAAGGCGGACATCCATTTGGCCACTAAAACAATCAGATATTGACGGCTTAACAAACTCAAACAAATAATGTGATAGATAAATTTCCATTACCAGCAAAAGAATGACAAATGTAAAGGGATTTTTGACTGCTTTTATCGGTTCAACTTCAACAAGATTCAGAGTAAAATTCATGGATACCTTCAAAAAGGATTCCCGTCAGACTTCCTTTTTCCAATTGGGTTGGAGGTCCTGGATTCTATAAAAATAACAACTTTTTAACAAATTATATACACAAAACAAAAGAAACAGCTCCTCCCCACCCACTCCCAAATTTTCGTCTTGTTTAGTTCACCTTTTCTTTTGGGTCGTCTTCATTTTTTCTTTTTTAATGGGCGGAGAGGAAGGGGTAGAAATTTAGTATGTATCACACACAATTCACAAGTTGTGCGAGACTTTTTTTCATTTCACATATTAGTGAACTCAAATCTTATATTTTTTGGTCCACAAACTTTGGGTTTACCGATTAGTGAAAAAAAACGAGAAGAAATTTCATACAACTCGTGTCAATTGTATGAGACACAAAGTATAATTTCTTTCATTTTCGTCCTTTTTGTTGTGTGAGTATAAGTAGTTTGATCGTGTAGGAAATCAATCCGTGATCTGTGTTGACACCCAATTTTGTCCCGCCTCTTCCCCGAAATACCTATTTGTACCTCTGGTATTTTGAGAAATTAAAACAATATGCATTTTAATTTTACTATAATTATTAGTCTTTTATTAACGCCCCGTTTTATTATGCGCTGCAGTTATTATTATTATTATTATTATTATTATTATTATCATTATTATTATTACTATTATTATTCTTAACATTATCATTTTTATTACTGATTGTCATTAATTATTATTATTCCTGTTATTTCCATTATCGTTATTATTATTATTATTATTATTATTATTATTATTATTAATTACTAATCATTATCATCAGCGTTATTTTTGTTATCAATCATTAATCATCATTATCATCGTTATTTTTTATTATTATTGTCTTATCAACAACTGTTATTTATTACTATTATCATCATTATTATTTCTTATTATTATTATTATCATTGTTATCTTATTATTACCACTATTATTGTTATTATTATTAATTTATTAACATTTTGTCACTATCAATAATTGTTATTTATTATTATTATTTTATTATTAATTATTATCATCTTTATTGTTATTATTAATTATTATCATTTTTTAATTATCAATATTTGTTACTTACTATTATTGTTATATCTATTATTATTTTTATCACCATTATCATTATTACCATTATCATTATTGTTATTAGCAGTACTACTACCGCTATTTATTTGCTGCTATTATTTAGTATTATTCAAACTTGCATTTCTCAACGTTTCTACCAACTTCCGCATGCATATCGCATTTTATTTCGCACATTTAAATGTTAGCGTTTGTTTGTTATTAAATATTATTGCACGGTCATTGCAACATCATATGATTTTATTATCCGGATCTTTTTATAATTATATACTTCCGTATTAAGTGATATTCTGGCACCCTTAGTACATCGTTAATCAAGATGTGTCTCTTATTCAAATTTAGAAGCCAAACTATTTCTTGCACTTAGTCCGTATATTGACTTACCGGACCCCAAATCAAAGTGCGATTAATTCCTAATATTTTTGGACTAGACCATATTTTTTATCTCAATTTTTAGATCAGTCCATGTTTAATTTAATAGTCCATTCTTTTAAATACCCAGTCTAAAATTTGACCCGGTCCACAAATGGACCGGGTCCAATTCATTTCTCAGCAAAAATAAGGGAAACTAGGTTTCCCTTCACTTCATTTCCGCGCCCCTTTTCCCTTCTCCTTCATCTCCGCCTCCCTTCACCCTTTACCCCGAAACCCTCGCCGCCGCACACCCCTCCCCCTTTTCCTCCTTCTTCTCCGCTGCCCCCCACTGGTTCCTGTTCCCCACTTGATCTTGTCTCCCCCGCTCCTCTCTCTCTCTTCGTCGACGAAAAACCCTATAAAAAAGGGTTTGATTAGTTGAAGAAAGGGGGGGTTTTTTTTGTGGAATCGAAAAAAATCTGTTGCATCTTTGATCCCCAAATATTGAGCCCCTTTTGAATCGCAAGAATCCCCTAGGAATCGTAGTTTTTGAGACCAAGAATCCCCCTAAAACATTTATCTTCAATCACAGCTTCTTGACATTAATCGAAAAAAACCAGACCATTTTTATTCCCTTTTTGCCCTCGTTGCTATTTCAAATCCGATTGCATGCAAATCTGGAAGTTGTAGTGTGTCGAGGGAAAATCGAAGATCCCGTACCCACTTCACTGCCTCCGCAAAAGGTGAATTTCACTCCTCCCCTTACTTTTTTTTTTTTTTTTTTTTTTGCTATGTCTTTGTATGCCAGCATAGTTCATTTCAGTTTGGCTTGTTAGTTTTTATATTATTATGCTTGTTTAGTCCAATTTTAGTTAATTTTGGCTATTCATGATCTGTTTTTGCTATAGCATTGGAGTGGGATTAGTTCGTTTTTAGCAGTTTAAACATATCGCTAAGTGTAATCCCTAGCTCATTCTTATTTAAAATGGTGTTGAATGTTTATGTGTTTTAAGTTTAGTCATGTCAGTTGGCTTATTGGTTGGTTTATGGTTATCTGGGCAGTTCTAATTCTTTTTTTTTGGTTAGGCACGTAACTGAGTTTTTTTTTTTTTTTGTGTTTTATTGGTATGTTTGGTTGGTTTGAAAATATATAAGATGCACATGAGTTTTCTTCCCCTCTCTGCGCACTTTTGAATCTGCCTGTGGATTTGTCCCTTTTTTTTTTCTTGCTTTTTCTTTTCTGTTGATCAATAAGCAAGCTTTCTTTTAGACCCGCATATAAACCTTAATTCTGAATTGCTTAATCTCATAGTTGCTGAATCTTTTGCTAAGACCAGAAGAGATTGATTAGCCCTCCCCCAAGGCTACTTTTAAAACATAAGAGGGAGTTGATGAAATCCTTTATGTGTCAGACAATGCCCAGCTTTCGAAACCTCTTTATTTGAACTTGTCATAGTTCTACTCTTTGGTCATAACAGATTGAATTGGATAATCTTTCCTTGTGTCAACATTAAGTATCAAGTGCATGTTAGTTGTTTCAAAACTATGGTTGGTGGCTGAGATCTTGTTTGGTTGGTCTCTGACATTCATTAAATAGCTTGACATGATCATATTGGAGATTTAAACTGAAGTTTAACTAGCTATTAGGTACCCGAATCCTAACTTTGCTTGGCTTTAGAGCTTCCTGTTAAAAGTTTTCTGCCAATGCCAGCATACTAAGTGTAAAGGTTTGGTCTTTTTTTTGTTGTTTCATTTATTAACCATAGGCCAAATAGGAATTAGATATCAGCCCCATCTTGTATCCTTTGCCAAGCTGACTATGTTTGAATGTGTAATCCTTGCCTTGTAACACCACCAATTAGTCTGAACTTCATCATGTTTGTTTTGTCGACTTAAGCACTACCAAGAAAGCAACTGTATGCTCCCAGACCTTTCATGTGACTTTGAGTGATTAAAATAACCTAGACCTTTGTATGATCCCTTAAATGACTCTGTTTAAACCATGTGGCCCATGTTGACAACTTGTTGTTTGTTTGTAGTATCTATAATCTCAGAATATTTTTTTGGGGCAAAAGCTTTCTTTAATTTCAATCCTGGCTGTGTAAAACTGTGTTGGCATTCTATTGAAGTTTGTGATCAATAGTTGAAACTCCTTATTGAGAAAGTATGTAGTTTGGTCATTTTTACTAAGTTTGGATCTGTTTGTGCTCATCTGAGAGTATTAGTTGACCTAGATGAGTGCATACTCTTGTGAAATACTTGTTTTAAATCTGTATAAGGGAGATAGTAGATCTGTCTTATTAGTATGCCTAAAGAGAATGTCACAGTCCTTTACATGATCAAATGTTGATTGTTTTATGCTCAAAGTTGTTCAT
The DNA here is from genome assembly GCF_019175385.1 of Lycium barbarum. Classification (NCBI taxonomy): domain Eukaryota; kingdom Viridiplantae; phylum Streptophyta; class Magnoliopsida; order Solanales; family Solanaceae; genus Lycium; species Lycium barbarum. The sequence continues at coordinate 93,013,534 of NC_083348.1, forward strand.
GGCTGTTGGCTAGAACACTGCCTGTTTGCATCCCACCCTGTATAACTGTCGAAAAGGTTTTAACATGAGCAAGAAAACATTATCATTTTTTCTCCTCTCTGAACTGTCTTATAAAAAATAGTGAGAGAATAAAGGGTTCAGATCTGTAGGAATGCTGCGATAATTCTGAGCATCGAGTATAGTTTTAAATACCCATCGCCATTTGCTAGGCAGATTATGTGCTTTCCGTATAATATAAAAGTGCTTTAATGTTGTTAAAGCAGTGAGATCGCGTACCTATGTATACATGAAGTATACTTCAAATAAACATGGAATATACATGATCTGTTGATTGATTTAAATTCGCATGCTATATGTTTGACCTTATTCGCTGATTATATACTAATTCTTCTCCTTTTATTTTATGCATGGTCATCGTATTGCGAGTCCGAGGGATTCGCTCCTCTCTTGCATTTTCTGTTGGGCTAAAAGCCCAACTCAATCTTCTCAAATCAGCTCCCCAAATCAGCCCACCCGCAGAAAATAAGAATTCTGGGCCGAGGCCCATATAACAGGAACAGTGTTCGCAGCAATGGGCCAGATCCATTTAACAGCAGCCCAGTCATAAAAGGATCTGCTGGGCCGAAGCCCAGCAGTAGCCAACAGCGAACGACTATCTTAAAATGGGCCGAGCCCATTTAAATTACATATTCATCTATTTATATTTGTGTATTTAATTTGTATTGTATGACTAACCCTTTTTTATGTGTTATTTTCCTAATTTAGATGAACTTTAGATGAATTAGTGGACTAGTCTTAGTTATGGGTAGTCAACTTAGGAAAGAACCAACAATTAATTTCACAAACTATTTCCTTCTCTTCACGCTTTTTTATTTAAAATAATCAATTTGCAAAATAAATGCCACGATCATATATATGTTCTAAATTAAAGGATTCACATATTATCATCTTGAGAATTTTGAAACAACACTAACATACAAATAAGAATTAAAGATCTTTGAATTTCTAAAACGCAAAATCAATCAATACATCATCGTTTAGTTTGTTTCGAATATTTGTTAAGGCATTACGCAAATTCGCGTTTTCTTTTCCTTATATATTTCATGCGCGTTTTTATTTTAATTAGCATCATTATTTAAATATTTGCAACATTTATAAGTTATTTTTTATGGCATTTGCAGTTTCTGTTACGCGAATTATTATATTTTGTCACAAATTTCATTCTAAACAACACTTTTTTTTATATATATATTTAAACCTTAACAATATTTATAAATTTTTATGGCATTTGAAGTCTCCTTTTATACAAATTATTATCTTCTTTTTTTAAAAATTTTATTAGTATCTTATTTTAAATCTTAGCAACATTTATAAACTTCTATTTTAAATAGCATTCTAAAATCCCCTCTTATGCGAATTGTTAATCCCATTTTTTAACGACATTATTTGAAATCTTCTTTCTTTATATAAAAAATGACATTTTTAAAATTCTCTTTTGCATAAATTGTCACAATTTTTACAAGTCTTATTTGCACAAGCTTTTCTTTTAGAATTTTAATATTATATCTAACATTGATTAATTAACCTAAGTTTAGTCGGATAACCGTAAGTTAACGGATTCTAAAGGATGCCTAACCCCTTCCCTTTAGGATAATATAGAACCCTTACCTAGAATCACACTGGTTAAGCAGACTATTAACAGAGGTTTAGTTTTAACTTTACCTTAGTTAATAATTAGGTGTCCTAATTCACCGCAAAAGAAAATCAATTAGGTGGCGACTCTTTAAACAAACAACAAAAGAATCCCCAATATGTTGTACTCCGCTTCAACTCCCGGGTTAAAATGGGGTGTGACAATCTGTATTGATGTATGAAAGCCATTATATACAAAGTAGGTATCTAACTATCAGCATAATACTAGGCTAAATTATAGGACCTAATTACTATACATAAGGAAGAGATCATGCCTAATATACATTTGCTAATTATGAAAAGATTATCCTAATATTTACAATATTTATGTAGACTATTACATAGTCTATCACACCCCCGCAGTCGAAGCGGGAGGTTGTCGTACGCTTAGGCTGTCCCTGAAATCATCAAAGAGCACGCGCGGAAGACCTTTAGTGAAGATGTCTGCGATCTGGTAACGGGACGGGACGTGAAGAACACGGACTTCTCCACGGGCAACTTTCTCACGTACGAAATGTATGTCTATCTCAATATGTTTAGTGCATTGGTGCTGAACTGGGTTACCTGATAGGTATATGGCACTAACATTATCACAATAAACCAATGTAGCTGTCCGGATGGGACAACGGAACTCCAAAAGAAGGTTGCGAAGCCAACAGGACTCAGAGACGACATTAGCGACGCCACGGTATTCGGCCTCGGCACTCGACTTAGACATAGTAGGTTGCCGTTTGGATGACCATGAGAGGAGATTATCGCCAAGGAAAACACAGTAACCGGATGTGGATCGGCGAGTGTCTGGACAACCACCCCAATCTGCATCTGTATAAGAAAAAAAAGAGGCAATGGAGGATTTGTACAGATGGAGACCAAACTCAATAGTACCTTGAATGTATCATACTATGCGTTTAAGAACATGCATATGTGCAACCTTTGGATCATGCATGTGAAGGCATACTTGTGGAACTGCATAGGAGATGTCTGGTATTGTGAATGTAAGGTACTGCAACGCGTCGACCAACTTACGATATTGTGTGGGATCATCGCAAGAAGGCCCGGCCGTGGCACCAAGTTTGGCTTTGGTGTCGACCGGTGTCTGACTCGGCTTATAGGCAGTCATGCCCGCACGGTCTATAATGTCTGCTGCATAATTTTTCTGAGAGAGAAACATGTCGTGTGAAGTCCGGGTAACAGCAATACCCATAAAATAGCTTAGAGGGCCCAAATCCTTCATAGCAAATTCGACACTAAGCATAGACATGATGGATTTTCTGAGGGCATCTGAGGAAGCTGTGAGAATAATATCATCAACATATAGCAGAATGTAAGCAATGTCAGAACCTCGACAATAAATAAAGAAAGAGTGATCAGATCGGCTATGTGAAAAACCAATAGCGGAGACATAGTTTGCAAAGCGTTGGAACCATGCACGGGGAGCTTGCTTAAGTCCGTACAACGATTTCTTCAAGAGACAGACATGATGGGGATGCTTTGGATCCTTAAACCCAGTAGGCTGATGCATATAAACAGTCTCATTAAGATTACCGTGTAAGAAAGCATTCTTGATGTCCAATTGATGAATGGTCCAAGAGTGTGCAAGTGCAATGCTCAAGACAGCGCGAATAGTAGCCGGTTTGACAACCGGACTGAAAGCCTCGTCGCAGTCAACTCCAACCTGTTGAGACCTGCCATCACAGACAAGACGGGCTTTGTGCCTTTCAAAAGAACCATCAGATTTTTTTTATGACGAAAGATTCATATAGAACGAATAAGATTCACATCAATGGGACCTGGAACCAACTCCCACGTCTTATTTTTAATTAGAGCATTATATTCATCAACCATGGCAGCTTTCCAATTGTGGTCATTTAAAGCACTTACAGGATTTCGCGGGATAGGCGAGATGGAGGGAGTGGTGGAAGTGTTTAAGTTAAACGGTTGTTTGGGCTTAAAAATCCCATGTTGGCTTCTAGTGACCATGCGGGTGGGCTGCTGGGCAGTCTCGGGTGGAGCAGTGGGGGGAGGGGCTGCTGGGCAGTCACGGGTGGAGCAGTGAGGGGGAGGGGCTGCTGGGCAGTGGTCACGGGTGGTGCAGCAGTGGGGGGGAGGGGCTGCTGGGCAGTGGGGGGGTCGGGATGGACCGAGGGGACGACGGGTGGAGTAGGCTACGACAGAAAATGCAGGGTGTATGGAGATATCCCATGGTCCAAAAAATCATAAGAAGTTGGGGTTGGTGAGTGCAATTTTGAGAAGGGAAATTGAGTTTCCTCAAAGGTGACATGCCTTGATATGATGATTTTGTTGGTGGATAAATCATAACATTTATATCCTCTATGGTTCAACGGATAGCCCAAAAAAACACACGGGGTGGATCTTGCCTGCAACTTATCAATGGTTGTAGATGGGAAAAGTGGATAGCATAGACACCAAAAACCCGGAGATGAGAGTAGGAGGGGTTCGTTGGTAGAGAACTTGCGTTGGTGATTTATACCCAAGGACCTTGGTGGGAAGTACATTAAGGAGGTATGTGGCCATTCGGAGAGCATGATGCCAAAAAGATGGGGGCATGGAGGAGTGAACAAGAAGAGTGCGCACTATGTTGTTAATGAATTTAATTTTTCTTTCCGCTTTGCCGTTTTAAGGAGAGGTGTTATACCCTATTTTAACCTAAGTCAAAATAGTTTATAACATTCCGGTAATTCCGGGGTTATTTAAAGTTAAGAGTCGCCACCTAATTAATTATGGTGAATTAGGGCACCTAAAGTTAATTAAAGTTAACTCCATTTTAAGTCTATGAAACCAAATGATTCTAGGTACGGGTTCAACTAACCTAGAGGGAAGGTATTGGGCATCCTCTAAATTCCATTGATAATGGTTAATCCGACCGGACTCAAATTTAATTAGACTAAGTATAAGTGTAATATTATAGAAAAGAAAAGCTTTGTAAGTATTGCTAAAGTTATAGATAGATATATAAGAATGCTATTTAAAATAGGACTTGTAGGAAATAATAATGTACATAAAAGAGTTTAGTTATAATAATATACATAAAAGAGTTTAGTTATAAACTGAAAGAGCGCGGGATGTGTAACGTTTTATATATACTTGGAGAAATGAGTCATACCAGCTAACAAAGTGAATAATCATTATAAGATTAACATGACTAAAGTTTAGAGGTTTTATAATATTAAAGTATGACAAAATCTTTAGAAGTCTGAGAGGATTTCAATACCAAAATACGATCCAAGGCCTTTATTTAAAATACTATGAAATTAACATGATTCATTCGAAAGGTGTTGTTATTATTTAGCCTTTAACATCTTTCTGGAAAATCGTTTTGCTTAGCCAAAATTTTAACGATAATCAAACAATCAATTTCATCATAAGTCTTACAAGATCATACTTATATTTTTTAAGCTATGGTTCCCACTAACCCCGTTAAGATTCACCTAAAGTTAAGAAAAAGAACAACAATATAAGTAAGATGCTAGTCAATCACTACAAATCATATATATGAACGGGGTAGAGTAGAAGAGGCAAATGGGTTTGGCCCATTTAAGCTAACGGTGCAATCTGTTCTTTTCTACGGTATGGGCTTCGGCACAGATCCTTTTACACGGTTGAGGAGGATGCTTCGAAGGAAAGTTTTGTTGGGCTTTGGCCTAACACCGAATGCGGAAGTCCCCTCGGACCCGTACGCGATGGTCATGCATAAAAACGAAAGATAAGGATTAGTATGCAATCAATAAATAAGGCCAAACATGTGTAATATAAAAAAAAACCAATGGATTTTAACTAAAACAGGGGACTGCTCATGATTAATATATTAATGACTCCTAAACAAACAACAAGAAAAGAAATTAAACAAATGTAGCAGACCCAAGTTCGGATTAGATGTCCACAAAGAAAGAAAATGGGGCGAGACACAAAGCAAACCAAAGTTGCACATATACTTCAACGAGCAGGCCCAACAGGTCATAAAGGGGGATTCGAATGGGCCAGACATGTGTTCTGTTCATCGGCTCGGTTGCTTTGTCAGGTGCAGTGAACTGGTATAGGGGTCTCGAATCTTTGCTCGAACACGAACGAATCCGAACCTCACATGAATGAGTTCGAAGGTCTCTGTCGTGGCCAAAGTCCACCAAGACAAAGTGAATGTTTAAACAGTCTTAAAGTTTAGAATGATAATCCAAAAATGGGAAAATTGTAAAAATGTGCTAAAGATTTCGGATTAAAATGTTCAAGACCCGATTTAAAAAAAAGGAAAAACTAAAGACTTTTATCAAAGAGAATAGTCGTGTATCACCCGATCAGTCTTCTCTCCCCCCCAAGGCTAAGAACTAGAGATGTATTTATAGAAAAGGGTTAGGGTTTTTTCAAGAAGGTCACGGATTGAAATTTTTGGGCGGGATTTGAACGGTATCATTTGAATCGAGTCAAATGGACCCGTTATCCGCATGTGATTTGCTGCAGATTCGCCCCAAAATGGATCGATTTCTCTGGTCCTTGGAGATTTGTTGTATTTGAAGCGAGGAAATGGAAAGTCCTTTCTCTGTCAACGACAGAGCAAAGCAAATATAGGGGTGTTTTTATGTGGAAATGGGGTGGACAAAGCTGCGATGGTGAAAGAGGGGCTGCGTTTAACTTGAAATGGAAATGGAGAAAGAGATGAGAGGAGAGAGGCGAGAGAGATCGACTGCTCTCTTTGTTTCATTAGGTTTTAGGGATGAATAGGCATAGTGGGCCGGGTCGGGTGAGAATGGTGATGGGATGGATCGGCAGAGAAGCTAACGGGCTGGCCGAGCAGTGAAGCTAATGGGCTGGCCGGGTAGAGTAAGTCATTAGGACGTGGGCTGCGTCCGAATTTACACAAGTGGGCTGATTATTTGGGTCATTAATTTGGCTGAAATTCCTCCTCTATATAAATTTCATTGGGATTTTAACTTAATAACTAGTACAATATATGTTATGATAATTAATGATTAATATGTAGAAAATAAAAGACTTGATAAAGTATAATTAATTTAACGAGCACAAAATCTGAAAATAAAATGATGACGAGCCATTAAGATATTGATAAAATAAATTTTTTAGATTATTAATAAATTCAGAAACCCAAGGAAATAAATTGGAATAGGGGGGGGGGGGGGGGAATTGGGTGTCAACAAGAGGTATGGGGGCAAGAAAATCGGAAATTTAAACCATTGGAGGCGCAAAAAGATTGAAAATGCCCATTGGCAAACTCCCGCCCATTATCACATTGAATGTTTTTGATGTCTCTTTCGAATTGTGTCCGTATTAATGCCTTAAAAGATAGAAAAGTATAATAAACTTGAGACTTGTTAGAGATTGGAAAAGTCCAAAGAAAATTACTATAATCATCAAGAAAGAAAACATAATAGCGGTGCCCATTAGAACTCAAAACAGGAGATGTCCATAAATCACTATGAATGATATCAAATGGCGTAGTAGTAAATGACAATGAATCATAAAATGGCAATTTAACGTGTTTCCCCAAAGGACAAGAGGTACAAAAAGAAGTTCGGGCCCTATTACATTTAATTAAGGCATTACTACGAAGAGAACTAAGGATAGCATTTCCCGGATGACCGAGTCGGGAATGCCACATGCTAGGTGATGCGGCAATGAAGGCTGATGGTGGAATGGTCCGTTTTGTGGCAGTGATAGGATACAATTACCCGATGCTCTCACATCTCATTAGGCAGCTCCCTGTCGGTAAATCCTTCACAGAAAACCCAAGAGGATCAAACTCAACAGAAACATTATAGTCCTTAGTGAATTTACGTACGGAAATAAGGTTTTTGATGATTTTTGAAGCATGCAAGACATTTTGGAGACGTAATTGGGGATTAGGTGGGGGTAGGGATGTATGACCATAGCCTCGAATTGGAATAGTGTTACCATTACCAACAACGATTCCAGAATTATTGCTCAAATTAAAATAAGACGTGAGAGTACCTGAGTTGGCAGTCATGTGGGAAGTCGCTCTGGTGTCCATGTACCAATTATCATGTGGTTGATGCATGGACAGAGTGTGCATGGCTTCCTCCACGTCTGTTGGAGTGTACCCAGAGTAGGACGGACCATGCATGGAATAGGCCTGCTGAGGTGAGCGTGGACCCGGACCGAGAAGGCCACTGCCTGGCCGGGCGTCGTGGGACGCTGCTGCCACGGTCTAGTTGGATACGGGCAAGGGGGCAGTGCCCACTGTTGTGGCGGCCAGGCAGGCCAGTAGTAGCCCCCTGTTGGTGGCTGTGCCGTCGGCCACTGGCCGTCGCTGGTCTGTCCGCCGCCGCCGGATTTTCCGCGATTGTTGTTGTTGTTATTTCCCTTTCCCTTGTTCCTGTTGGAATTCCTGCCGCGATTATTATCACGACGGTTAGTTGAATTATTGGTGCCGCTAGGTGGCGGAGAGGGAGTATCATTATCAACAAGGAGAGCCGCGGGACTAGAATCACGGGCGCGTTCCTTGGCAGCGGCGTCTTCAAGCTTGAGTCTGGAGCACACTTCAGAGAAAGAAGGCAGCACATCCTTCTGTTGGATGGTTGTGATAAAGTGTGCATATGTCTCCGGTAAGCCTGCAAGGAGGCGCAAGACCATACGTTGTTCGGACACCGGCGACCCCAGGTTGGCAAACTGATCCGCGAGTGACTTTAGCCTATTATAGTAGGCCATAACCGAGCCGAAGACGACCATTTTTGTGGTGGTGAATTCAGTTTCAAGGTACGCTGTCCTTGAGTGCTTGTTATCTTGGAAAAGTTGAGCAACTCGATTCCAAGCCTTCTCCGTAACATCATCCGCCACGAGAATAGAGGTAAGAATATCATGGGATACGGTGGCGTATATCCATTGAAGGACCACCGCATCGAGCCGTTTCCAGAGCGGAAGATTAGCCGCCTTCGTTGCGTTGTACGCGGTAAGTTCGGTGGTGTCAGTTGGTGGTATGATGTGCTCAAGTACGGAGTGGACGCGGGCTAGAACTTTGAATAGTGTCGCCCATTCATGATAATGGCCGGTTTCCATGTCAAGGGTGATTGGTATTAAAGATTTCACATTCGTGACAGTTAAAGCAGAATGGAAATTTTTATTGTCAGCCATTGAAGAGAGAAGAGGGAGGAGGAAGAGGACGGCTACGGCTAGGGTTAGGAGGGAGGGAAGGTGATGGCTAGGTTTAGGTTTAGGAGGTGAGGAAGGAAACCTAATCTGATACCATGTAGGAAATCAATCCGTGATCTGTATTGATGTATGAAAGTCATTATATACAAAGTAGGTATCTAACTATCAGCATAATACTAGGCTAAATTATAGGACCTAATTACTATACATAAGGAAGAGATTATGCCTAATATACATTTGCTAATTATGAAAAGATTATCCTAATATTTACAATATTTACGTAGACTATTACATAGTCTATCAGATCGGAAATATTTATCCACACTCGATATTTACATCAAACCGTATTAATTTATTACTGATCAATAGTAATAAATAAAAATGACACTACATATACTTAACTATGATTATATGACTAAACATATGGGAAGACGGATCTAATGCATGCATTTATTTGTTTGATGTGCACTAGAGGCTCGTTTGGTTAGAAAACAAGATATCCCGGGATTGTTATTCCACTCTCAATGTGGGATAAAAATAACACTTAATTGCGGGATTTTATTCCAACCAAACGTGGAATAAAGCGACACTAAATTTTTATCCTAGGACTATTTTTGCTTATCCACCATACCAAACGACCCTAAATATTTCATAGTTCCAATGTGACAAACATACATATATTGGGGAATTACGTAATCAAGTATTTTAGCAAATGAACAATTTCTCCTATCAGTTCCGATTAGCATAGTTTCAATTAATGAGGTTATACCGCTAACCAGGATTAGTATACAAACTTAATTTATAGCTATGAACTGAATGGAACTGAATGAACATGAATAGCTACAAGTGACTGCATATAGAGCTAAATATAGATGAAGCTAAATGCATTTTTGAAACACTTCATTCTATCATCCTTGTCTGGAATCTTTGAAACCGCGCCCCAGCTTTCTCCAGAATTGTTGCTTTTTATTTTACTGGACTCATATAAACCATGTAAGGTGGCCTATCACATTCGGTTACTTTATTTGTCACACAGCACTTCAGAGATCTCTATATTCTTATCCTTTAGAACAAAATCCTGTTCGATCCTCTGTCACGATCAGCCTCACGACGTCATTGGCATATTGTGCTTTTCTTTAGATTCTAACAAAAGGACGATTTCATCTTTATGCAATTATTTATTCATACAACCAGAGGCGAATCTAAAATTTTTGGAATATGAATTCACTTACTTTTTTTTTAAAAAAAGAAGAAGAAGAAAATGTATTAAGTGGGACTTGATCCCTAGTCCTCTAGGTAAATATAACTCAACCTTCAACCAAGTGGATCATTTAGCCTTTTTGTAGCATGGATTCCAGCAGATAGTATTATACTAATTTTAAAAAATATATACATAAAAAACCTAGTATTACGGAGAAACCATGTGTTCACGTGCCCTAATTTTAGCACCTAAAATCGCCCCTGCATACAACTCCTCTAAATTTAGCACGTTTTTATTCAAATTTGCTTTAAACTATGTGTGATTCTAATTACTTCCGGTACTTGGCTTTTTATAATAGTTACTATCTTAAATCATAATTGGTCCTAATTACCCCCATGTACTTGCCTTTTCTATAATCCATGTCAGGGGCGGAGCCACCCAGTAGCTTTTGTCCGAACCATATATTTGTATTAAAATTTTTGTCAAATATGTACAAATTATTAATTAAGAACCCAGTAACTTTAAAGAATTAGAACCCCGAACCTACAAGCTTCGAATCCTGGCTCCGCCTCTGATCCATGTGATATCAAAATGACGTTTGGTGCGTGAGAGAGTAAAATAACAACCATGTCATATTAATCTGATGTGTGAAAATAATCTAAAATAGCATTTCCTTTTATATTTAGTCATTCGAACGGCTATTTCCTTATCTACTTCCATATATCTTCTCTATTCCTCCATTAAAATATAACTACCAATTTTTCCTTCTAATACCATATTTCTTTTGAGTGGGTAACAATTATAAAAAACCAAGTATAAGGGGGGTAATTAGAACCATTATTGTTTGAGGGCATAGCGATCATAAAAAAGCCAATAATAAACCATTGTGGTTCGACCCTTCCCTAGATCCCGCGCATAGCGTGAGCTTAGCGCACCAGCCGACCCTTTTATCGAAGAGCTGATGGTTAATTTTATAGTTACAAATTAACCAGATGGAGTTCATTAATTTACACGCATGCAGTTGTTGGACTAATTTTTGCTGCAGATCCTGGCCGAGAAGTTACGCATTTTCCTGCCTAATGGAGATAAAGGAATCCCCTTTATTTTAACAGATTTATTTTCCCACTTCTTTCTTAAATATTAAAAAATAACTACTGAGACAAGCTTTCTTGAAAAATCTCAGGTCCACCAGCATGCATTGTGATAAAATGCCTACTACGAAAGAACGATCTGAAAATGAAACTTTGGCCAGTGATAGATACAACATGATAAGGAATCCAAATATTACCTTTATAAATTTGAATCTGAAGGACCACCACTTATAGCAGAATATCCATCCGCATTTCCCCAAGTCTCTCTCATCCTATGATTACACTCCCACTATATTTACCTCAATTCCCCGACATAGTACTAATTAACAGTGCGAAAAAATTTGTATACTATTAAATCCCTAAAAGATTATGAGTAATTTACCATTCATAAAAAGTACTGGCACTTATAAGCTGAAAATACTAAGGTAGGTTGCCTGCAAAACATGTTAAGTAAAATACAAATGTAAAAAAAAAAAAAAAAAAAGGTTTGTTGGTATATACTTAAGTTAAAACCGAATTCATTCATTTGGTAAGACTCTCTCAACAAGAGGCTCTAAGATTCGATTTTATGCAGATCAAATCGTCTGGATGGCATGGGAGTACAATACAACGGCGTGTAAATGTGATTATGTAATTTTGGAGATACATAAAGAGTAATTGTGAAACATCAACCGTATTTGCCAGAGGTTAGGAAACAACAGACTTGGCACTTTGATGCTAATACTAGAGAGTGATTATTGACAATAAAAAGTAGGAAAAACATTGACCAACTGAAATCAGAGTCTATTGACTATCAAACAGAGAGTGAGCATGAAATTATACTTTGTGAAGCATTAAACTTTTCAAAACATTCTTTTGCCTCAGGCAATTAGGACGTGACCTAGTTCCACTAACAAAAAGGCCATGGTCCATTTTGTCAAATATGCTTAATAGATATAGGAGGTACCACAAGCTTGCTAAGATATTACATCAACTTGAAGAATAAACCAAAGAATCCAAGTAAAGAAATACCATCCACATGTTGCCAAAAAAAAGAAAGATATAACGCCAAATATAAATACTTTTCCAATAGTATAAAATAATTACTTGATGATTTTTGGACTGTATTGTACAATTCGTACATCTTACTCTCCACATAAACGAAGTCAAGATGCTCCTACTCTGACCCAATTCCATTACCTTCAATCTGTATCAATCTAAAGGCCTTTCAGCAATTATTATGTGCTAGAAATATACACGTATATAGAAATAATAACTGGGTAGCTGAGATGTATTCCGCTGGGAGGCAGCTCTATGCCCATCCTTTCCGAAGCAAGATACGAACTCATTCTTATGTAGAAAATGGATAATTCGGGTAGTAAAACGATCAGTAACATCTGACCTATATTTGCGGATGCTGCTAGTTCTAGTGGTTTATTGATGATAAAGATTTATTAGAAGTTGAAAAAGGCTAGTAGGTTGTCCCGTGTATCCCTTCGTACTAGTAGTCGCAGTTTTGATCTACAGTTTATTGTCCTTTGATTCTTGCTACTATATATTATTTCTTGTACCTTGAATATCTTAGTTATCTGTAGTAGCCACTGCTTCTTTTTTCTCAGACTGCTTTATCAGGGTTTTCTTTCGCTTTCGTTAGTTGCATTTTCATATTGCTTTGAGCTATTTGTGCCTATCTGACCTTTTCTCGTCATGTTTTTTCTTGAGTCGAGAGTCTTTCGGAAACAGCCTCCCTATCTTTCGAGATAAGGGTAAGGTCTGCGTCACTTTACGCTCTCCAGACCCCACATTGTGAGATGTCATTGGGTATGTTGTTGTTGTTATTGTTGAAAAAGCTTTTGACAAGAAAGTGAATCAATGATCTATGTTCAAGTTAGGGCCTAGGGGTGTCAAACTTAATCCATAAAAACATGACCTGTACAATGCGTAGTTTGAGCCCATTTTGATCCATCCAGTTCGGCCAACAAGATTGGGGTTGATATACCGTGCTAATTAACCCATGAGAAATTTTGTCAAAACATTTTAAAGAAGAGAATTTTTTTAATATGATACATATAGCAATAATTTTGGGTACTTAAAAAAATATAAAAGAACAAATGAAGAAGTTACGTCTTAGTAAAAATTGGGCAGGTAGGTTATGACCTGCTTTTTGGCCTAAATCATTTTATTTCAAGTAACTTTGACCCGCCCATTAACTGAACTATTTTGACCTGCACATTTGACACCATTTCCATGATTCCATCTATCAGCAACAACCGCTGCCATCAGATTGGGGATATTATACCATAAAAAATTACAAGGTGCCAAATGCAGACCCCCCCCCCCCCCCTCCCCCCAAGGTTACTGGTTGATTACTCAATCCATACGAATTATACTCCTTCCCCTTTCTACTAACTGCTAAACATTTAACTAACAAAAGGAATTGGACTTAATTATCGAATCTGATCCTGAGACTTGGTAGTTGCAATTTATCCAAGTGGCAGATCTTGAAAGTGAGCGACCACCTTAGCTTCATCTAAAGAAATGGCATATTTTGTATAAACCATGCACTACATGATTAGCCTCCCTAAAGCTAACATCGTCATTAGCTTGGTGTAGAATCTGTTCAGTGTGTCCTTCACAGTGGTCCTCAGCTTATAGTGATTTAGGATAGAGACATGATTCATGAAGATAGAGTAATACTAGTACTTACTTAAACAGAACATAAAAGTCGATTATTAATGCAAACAAAGCTTAGGCCTTAGCCTATATCACTTTAGGTCAGTATAGGAAAACAAACTCGAGAAGGTTATTAAAGGTGTACTCCTCTGAGAAAATAAATTTATACTGACAAGACAAAAAGACCTATTGTCCGTTCTGTTAAATGGCAAAAACTATTCAAGCAACAGATTTGTAACGCCATGCAAAGATGTTGTTTATTCATATGATGCAACAATAAAAATTTATCTTAGTATGTAAGATCGCGCAATGAGTGTCAACTAGTTTATAGATAATCCTTTTAAATTCAACTATGAAAAATCATGGTTCTAACTTCTTTTATGCAAACCTGGATGCCATACCCTGTTATAGCAAAAGAGTTCTATCTAAGGGAAAGAACGGTCAACCTGATGATTCCTTTTAACAAGTGACAACACAATATTAACAAGAAATTAGATTGATGCATATATGGAAAAATGTAACACCCCATCATTGACTTAGAATCTCTTGCAGTTTCAGGCAGTAAACTGCATCAGCTAGCCTGCCCAGACCATGAGTCCCTTTTAATCTGGAACATCTTGTCATGGGAACTGCCAATTAGGAATGTCAGTAGAAACAACCTAAGTGTAAAAGAAACTTCAAATTGGTGAATATAATAGTACGGACAGGAATAAATCCTTTTTTTTCACCCCCTTATCACCAATAAACAATCCAATTCGTCGAAAATTACCCTGTTCTATTTTCTTAATTCTCTTCTTCCCTTTATTGATTCCCTAGTTCATGATTCCTATCAATGTTAAATACTAATATTCCAGTACAAATGTTATAGACCAAGAAAGCAAGAACTATTAACAATGACCGCCAGGCATGCAATTTATTCTTCTCCTTCATCATTTAATTTGTTCTACTTGTGGTTTCTAAAGGGACGGTCACCCCTTTGATTATTCCATTTGCATAAGTTTTTATATTCCCCAACTGGCAAAGTACCCCACCCATGTTTTCCTCCTATTATAAAGAGCTCCGTCAACAACTTCTCAAAACAGACCTCACTCACTTCAGCAGCTACCTTCACTTCCAATTTATTTCATAGTTTTCAGGATTTGCTCAAGCATACTTCAATTTCAGTTAGTCATTTTTATCATCAGCCAAAACAGACTTTCAATATCAAACAATGGCATCAAACTCACTCACTGCTTGGACCCCAAGAGAAAACAAGAAATTTGAGCAGGCACTTGCTATCTATGATAAGGACACCCCTGATCGCTGGCAAAACATTGCTAATTACGTCGGTGGAAAATCAGTTGAAGAAGTTAAACAACACTATGCTATCCTTATTGAGGATCTCAAGCACATCGAGTCTGGTGGCGTCCCATTTCCAAAATACAAGTCTGGTGGAAAGTCTCGTTGAGCTAATCAACAAGCCAAATGCAGGTAACGATCATGTTAATTCCTAGATTGTGTGTACGTATGCGCGATAAATATTTAATATATGTACATATAAGTAGATGGAATTCGCCTCTATCCCCATATATGCATAAACCAATTGGTTTGGTACATTAAAAAATAGCTTTAGGTCATGAATAATCCAAAAATTCTTGTGATCAAACTCCTTCTCATTAGTATTAATATATAAAGGTAATTCCTGGCCATGCACATTCCATTCAACTTCTTATCCTGTCATTGAGCCCACATGAGTCTAATCCCCCTAGCTCTTTTGGATAAATAAAATTCCTAAGGTCCAATACTTCTAAATACAGGTGGGAGTTGAGAGACTTCCTTTGTCTCCACTTAGATACTCCGTACCCAACCATTATCTAACTCAATATTTTATTCCTTACTATTGAAATCTTTGTGATTCTAAACATAGCATAAAGTTCGTCTTGACATGGACATTTTATCTTTTTTCATAAAGTCATGTAGTGGAAGTGTTATTTTAATGAATCAACTGTCAATTCATGAGATGAGTCAAACTTTCAACTTTGAATCTACTATCCTTTTTTTCCAAAGTAATTGATCAAAGTTCCACTTTATGCAGGCATACGAGGTATAATTTATGCCGTATAAATACCACTCAAGTTGAAGACGTATGCGGACAAATTACAGAAAGGAATAATATTACTCTCTGAAGATGTATACGCTATTTTTTTTTTCTTCTTGTAGTGGGATGTGTTACAATTGTATAACCATTAATATCCTTTTAAATTAATAAAAAGCATATTATATTTTATGGACGCTGAATAAAGATACGGTACTGTGCTCTGATTGATGCCAAAACGTCTCATCAAAATACTATAATTGCACAATTTTCATATTCATTTATTAATTAAACGCTGAAATGGACAATTAAGAGGAATTAAAACATCTAAGTTAGAGGTGGCAATTTGAGCCCATATTTAGAAAATTAGCGCATTTTACTCACATGTAGTGAGTTCGGTCACTCATATTTCAGGTGAATAAATATGGTCTCTCTTTAACCTATAAAAATATGGATAAAATATAGGTATCCATATAAGAACACACTAGATCCAATAACAATTCATTTTGAAAATAAAAAATTCCTTTCTTACTTTCCACCCCAACCCTTACCCTACCACCCACCTCGCCATGCCCCCCCACCCCACACTTTTTTTTTATTTCATATATTTTATTTTTCTTTTATAAAAAGCTTATAAAAAAGGAGATTTTTTTTTCTTACCTCCCACCCTAACCCTTACCCCACCACCCAATCCGCCATGCCCCCCACCCCCAAACACTTTTTTTATTTCATATACTTTGTTTTTCTTTTATAAAAAGCTTATAAAAAAGGAGAATTTTTTTTCTTACCTCCCACTCCGATCCCTACGCCCACCCCCACCATACCCCCCCCCCCCCAAAAAAAAAAATCAATTTCATATATTTTACCTTTATAAAATTTTATAAAAAATGGAAAAAAAATTCTTACCCCCAACCCCCCACGACCCCCCACCCCACCCCTCTCCAAACCCCCCACCTCAAAAAAAATCAATTTCAAATATTTTACTTTTATAAAAAAATTATAAAAAATGAAAAAAAAAATTCTTACCCCCTCCCCTCACCCCTGAAATTTATATGAAAAAATTAATTTAACTTTATAAAAGAAACAAATTATAAACATACACTTGAAATAATATTACACTTGTATAATATGGGTTAACTCATAACCAACCCAGCCATTTATCACCCAACCCATATTTATCCACATAAAATATGGGCGGTTTTAAACCCAACCCATTTTTGTTCAAACCATTTTCAACCAAACCAAATCCAACCAAACCCACCTATTTGTCACCCCTAAGATTCTAAGTACACATACTTGTGATGATACGAAGGCTTAAACTAACATAAAGGTTCAAAACAGAGTACTCCTAATATCATGTTCTACATGAGCTGAAATACGAAGCTTCTTAAACAGTTTGGTCACTGATGGATCTTTTGGGACGACATTCCTATGGTACATGAAATACGTGTTGGGTTTTTTTATATTGGTGAATGGAAAATGATGGGATGAAAAGTGAAGGGAATATAAAAGGTCCCTTTTGCTTTGGGAAAATGTAAAAGGTTCCTTGTGCTTTGGTTAAAGCATCTGTCCCACATAGGAAAAAGAGAGAAAAAGAGAGGTGTACATATTATATTACACCTTCTCTAGTTGCTAAAAGGGTTGAGGGGGAAAGGACCCCAGCGCCGTCGTCGTCGCTCGCTCGGCTTCGGCTTCGGCTTTGGCTTTGGTCAAATGATTTTTGGACCAAAATTCTTTTAAATTTTAATTTAATTATTTATTAATTAATTAATTATTTCCAGATTCTGACCCGTTAGTGACCCGAATCCGCCAAACCTTTTCCCAACCAGTGCGTTAATGGCTATAAATTCCAGTTAATATTCAGATTAATGGCTATAAATTCTATTCTTCTACTCTTCTTAAAAGTTTCTTTTCTGTGTGATATACTGCCATTGAGTGGTTCGCCGCTACCAGAATTTGGAGTACTACTATTTTGGTAAGATAATCGTTTTATCCTGGGAGGGAATATTCCATCAACCTCGAGTACTGTGGGGGGAATAATTTCCTTAAGGACACACTTTGAACTAAGTGGGCTCGATTATGTTCTGAATATATTTTTTCTAACACTGTTTCTGTTCATTTGTCCATTTTTTGTAATTTACTGGTTTTAAGTTTTAACAGATTGTGTAATCTGCTTTTACTAAGTGTTTTATAGATTCAGAAACTTTATTTAGACTTATACAGATTATTTATAAACAACAATACGAATTCAATCCAACAATTATTAAACAAAGTTTAGATACATATGCCAAAAATTATTAACATTCCAAGAAATATTAAATTGTGAACCTGTAATTCAAAAATGCAGAGCTAACTGACAAGAATTTAAAGATTCAACCCAATCAAGTTCAATCTTTGATCCGTCTTCAGTTAAGATTTATTTTGTTCACTTTATTATCAAATTGACACATCTAACTCCATCGAGACTTGCTGGTATTTTTTTCTAAGGATTAATATCAATTTACACTGTACAACAACAGCATACCCAGTGTGAATCCACAGGTGGGATCTGGGGAGGGTAGAATTTATGCAAACCTTACCTCTTCTTTTGTGGGACAGAGAGGTTGTTTTCAAAATTATCAATTTACACTGTATGCTCAAATAAATGAAAAAAAGAAGCACAAAAAGGAGCGGATCCACCCTTTAGGGTGGGGGTGGCATGACACTCCCAAATTGATAAATTTTTTATATACTTATGTTGTAATTTGCTTAAACTAGATTAAATATTTAATTCTGCCACCTCAGTTGCAAATTAGACAAAGGTGTCATGGCTGGTGTAGACACAAGTTTGAATATATCTTGAACATTTTCTGACTCCCGTTTTTCTTTGTGCTTTTTAGTTCTTTTGTACCAGTCATATCCCTTTTCGGCTCTCTCAATTTTCGACTTTTCTTTTTATTATTTATATTTTTTTCTTTATTTTATTATTTTATCTATGATCTCTAGCGAGAACACACAAAATAGAAACTTCAAAATCCCTTAAATTAAGCATTTCTCTTAATCTCAAATCTATGAATCTCAATAAGAATTTTGGATTGAGATCAAAATTCAATTTTCTTATAATTTCTTTTGTTGGTTACTCCCTCCGTCCATGTTTACTTGTCTATATTTGACTTGAGACACTCTCAATAAACAATAAATAAAATGAGAAATGAATTGGAGTACTTAATAATAGGGTAAAATAGATATAAAATGGTAAATTATGTATTGGGTTTCAAACTATACAACTTACAAGTAAAAGTGGACATCTATTTTAGTATAGCGGATAAATAAAAATGGACGGAGGGAGTGTATTATAAAAATTCGTGTTTTTTTTTCTATAATTGTTAAATTCAATTTAAATCAATTTACTACTTATGATGGAAATTTCGTAAGCATTGCTTAGAAAAAAAATGAAATTTATGATTTATTTTTTAGAACTTATAGTTTATCTAATTCTACATTTACTTATGGGGTATAATTTACCTGTTGAAGAGTTTTTCTATAATTTTTCTTATTTTGATTGGTGTAATTCCCTTATTGAAGATGTTATTTTACTTGTGAAATTTCATTTTTTAATATACATAAAAGATGTAAGTTCTTTAGTGAAAATGTTAATTTTACTTATATTGTTAATGGGGGTGATTCCTTGTTTAAGATGCTAATTATGTTCGTTTCTTGATTTTAGAGATGTCATTTTCATATTTGCAAATAAAAAACGACCTATTAAGTTGACCCGAAAACTCAAAAGAGATGGACCCGACCCAAATACACGTTTCTAACAAGATGTACATTGAAGAAAATTGTGACACCCGCCACCTTCAAATCATAAATCTGTCTCTGAGCACAAACCTAAGTACATGTAAGGACTCACGCTTAGCTTGTATCTTTAACTTGTTAAAGCAGACTTTAGGCCTTCGAAGAATGATCTAAGTTGTTTAATCGGATATGTTATAGGGAAAAGGACATATATGGCCGGTCGGCCATAAATAATCCCACCCTCTAGTCCAATTTTTCCCAAACCCAAATTATACTCACTAAACTAATCTCATCCATTAGCCAAAACTTAAATAAGACAATTTTCAAATAAAAACCCAAACATAAAAATATTTGAGGCGATTTTTATATATAATATGTGTCATTTGTGTATAAAATATGTATCGGTACGTATATGTCATGTATAGAAATTGTATAAAATATGAATCACTAAGGTATGTATCATTTTTGTATATAATATGTATCATTTGTGTATATAATGTGTATCAGCACAGTGCAACTGCCATGTATAGAATAGAAAATTGTATCATTTTTGTATATAATAGGTATCATTTTTTGTATAGAAAGTGTATATATAATTCTAGCATGTGTATATAAAATGTATCAATCTTGTATAAAAAGTGTACCATACGTATAAAAAAATGTATTATAGAAACCGTATCATTGTGGTATATAATATGTATCACTCTTGTATATGTTAAAAATAAATATCATATCATTATTGTATAATATGTGTATAATTAACGTATAATTTATGTATAATAAATGTATGATTAATTCCAACATATGTATAAATGCTGTAGCAGTCCTCACCACAAAAAGTCTTTTTTTTTTTAAGCGCCTGGACTGTTAGGCCAGCCAGCCAGCCTTGACATTATTTTGGGCCGAGTGGCCATTTTTTGGCATTAATTTGGACCGACCGAACTCCTGGGGTATTAGGCCCAAATGTTGACCAAATATGGCATTACTTTGGGCCATTGGACACACAATGTCCTTTTCCCTATGTTAAATTCGCAGAATTGCCCTTCTTTTGGGGGTGGTCTTTTAATTTTGCCCTTCATATGTGAAATCTTTAAATTTTGCCCTTCGCTAAATCCCATGGGTTTCAGGTTCGAACCCCCACGTAGTCAAAAAAAATTTAAAAAAATCGCAAGGCAAAATTTAAATTTCGCTATGCCCCCATCGGCATACACTTGTGAAGGAATTAGCAAAGTTATGCCGGACCCGGCATACTTATGCCTTATGGCAGACTTGGCATAAGTATGCCGGTTCCGGCATAACTTTGATAATTCCTTCACAAGTTTATGCCGGATCCGGCATAAAAGTTTGCCCATTAAAAGTATGCCCCCATCGGCATAAACTTGTTAAGGATTTATCAAACTTATGCCGATGGGGGAAAACTTTGCCTTGAAGCATATATATGTATTTTTTCAAACATATATACCAAAGTTACATGGAAAAGTATTATGCTGCAACCAAATGTCCATCCCATATACAAATTCACACTTTGGCTGGCAATACAAGGTAGATTAGCAACTGTTGATAGACTTCACAAATTTGGCATTCAAGTGCCACCTGATTGCATCTTCTGTGGGCAGACCCAAGAAACATTTTCCCATCTTTATTTTGAATGCTCCATCACAAAAGGGTTGTGGTACAGATTGTTGGTATGGCTGGGGTACACTAGAAGAATAGGGGGCTGGCAAGATGAAATCAAATGGATCTCACACATTGCTAGACACAAATCAGGCCACTGGTCCATTACTTGCTGCATTTTTGGTATGCTAGTGGCATTGGTTTGGAGAGAAAGGAACCTACTCAGATTTCAAAACACTCAGTTTCTTCCTGATAGACTCTGCAGAGAGATTGCACAACATATTCACATCCAAGGCAGGAACAACTTCAAATGGCAGAGAGCTCTTGCTGCTATGAATTGCTATCCCTAGCTAAGTGTAGTTGATTGAAACTGGCTGTTGTTTTTTTAATGTAATAGTTGCTCCTAGTTTGACTTATACAAGTTAGTGAGTAGGAATTTTACCATGTACAGTTGAAGGTCAGCTTCAACTTTGTGCTGTACAAGTTTTTTGGATGGAATAAAATAGACTTTCAACCAAAAAAAAAAAAAGTTTGCCTTATAAGGCAAAGTTTAAATTTTGTATGCCCCCTCCGGCAGACTTTTAGTTATGTTTAACTAAAAGTCTGCCGGAGGGGGCAGACTTTGCCTTGAGGGGCAGACTTTTAGTTATGCCGGATCCGGCATAACTTTAACTTTTTCTTAAAAATTGTATGCTGGATCCGGCATACACTCCCCCAGTCCTGCCTTGCGAAATTATTTTTTTATTTTATGCCTGAGCGGGGGTTCGAACCCAGAACTTCATGTATTCGCTCATCTTTCCAAGCAAAGGGCAAAATTTAAAGACCACAACTATGAAGGGCAAAATTTAAAGACCATAAATTTGAGGGGCAAAATTTAAAGACCACCCCAAACGAAGGGCAATCCGTGCAAAAAAATGTATTGTTACCAGGGTCATCAAGAAACCTGAGCTAGGCCCAACAGGACTTGACCATTTGGGTTGGACATGACTGCACAGCCCAAGGAAGTAGATCAATGTCCAAAGTGCACCTCCAATGCATGGGTAAAATGAGAATTACCCATGATCAAATTAAGCGAAGCTTTTATCAACCTAACGAAGTCAAGGTTCAAGAATTTTTTGTCCCTACAACATAGAAGAGAACATTCTCTCTCTTTTTTTCTTTAATAATTTTGTTGGCCGTTTGTTATGATGATTTTTTCATGTACCCCTTATTAGTACTCCCTCTGTCCCAATTTATGTAGGGCTGGACATAAATACCGAAAACTAAACCGAAATTTAATACATTACTAAAAAAAATTAAAATAATCCCGACCCATTAAGTTTAAGCCCAAAAAAAACTGAATTGTAACAAGCCAAAAAAAAAAAAAAAACAATTGTAACATCCTTAACAAAGAAAGGTGACTAGGATGTGTCTTTAGGATTAATGTATGTCCTTTATGTGTTTTCTTAATTATTCTTACTGTATGTACATAACACCTATTAATCCTATATCATGGTTATGGTTTTCTGTTCTTGTGTATCTTGTTTGTTTGATTTTGATTTCAATTTATCAGTTTTATGTTTTACTGCTTTTAAGAATATGAATTAGTGTAAATGGAATCGCTTCTAATATCATATAAAAAAAACAAATTGAAAAAATCAAAACCGAACCGAACTAGTTCGGTTCGGTGTTCGGTGTCCACCTTCAAAAAATCGAAACCGAATTAACCGAATCAAAGTTTGAAAAAACCGAACCGAAGAACCGAACGCCCGCCCCTAAATTTATGTGATACACTTTTTTTTTTAATTTGTACCAAAAAAGGATAATACATTTATATATTAAGAAATAATCTAACTTAAAACTTTCCTTTTTACTCTTAATGAAATGATTTACAGCCACAAATATCTATGACTTATTTTAGACCACAAGTTTCAAAAATCTTCATTTATTTTTTAAACTCTGTGCTTAGTCAAATTATATCACATAAATTGAGACGGGAGAGTGCTAATTATTCGTCGATCTTTATCTCTAGTTAATTACATTACAACTTGATTTTAATAAAACAGCGTGGTAACTACTTCAGGGACATTTCAATCTATGTGAATAGAAATAGCTTCAAATGATTTATTCTCGAGACACTTGGAAAAACAAAAGAAAGACAGAAGAAATTTTTTCAAAAAAATTGCTAGAAATTTTGAGAAGTTGTCCGTTGGTTGAGAGCGAAATCAGCAAAGCTGTAATAAAATTACCCACCAAAAATATTCAACGGCAAAGACTTGGTCTTACCCATTTTTATTACGTGGCAGTAAAATAGTAGACCTCATTTCACATGCATCCACGTTGCTATTTTGCCTCTCTAAAGAACCGCTCTGTCCAACTTCCAACTTTAAACTGTCCCTTATATATATATCTTCATGTTTCATCTCACCCTTTCGTAATTCAAAAAATTGATAATAATTCGTAGTTCGAGATTGATCGAGTTGGAAACTAGAAAACATTTTTAACACTAATCAGTAAAAAAAAAAAAATGGGGAAGAGGACAGCATTGTTTATGGTGATGGTGGTGGGGATGTTAAGTGTGAGTTGGTGTTGGGGAGAGGAAAAAGCGAATGTGGCGAAGGAAGAGATGAGTAACAAAGCCCAGCAGGCTAAGCAAAGTGCTTCTGAAGCCATGGATGATGCTAAAGACAAAACCGCTTCTTGGGCTGATTGGGTCGCTGACCAATTCTCACAGTAAGCAATTCCTATTTACTCCTCTCAATTTGTGTATTAAATATTTCTGATTTATTTTAAACTACAAATTTAAAAGTTTCCTTTCCTAATTAAATTTCATGTTAACACACACTCACACATAAATAGGGACGCACTACTACTCACTTTTTACAAATCCTCGACGAGTCTGTGACTCATTGAGGAAGTGGTTCTCTATAAATATAGTACTAGTTTATATCTGCTGTGATATTAATAAGCTCGGAGACTTTTTTATTTTAAGCAAATTCACTAAACAAGGTGCCTAGGGCTAATTTTTTATTTATATATAATAAAAGCCAAACTCGAAAGAAAAAGTACAATGTAATGAGAGCTAGTTCTTACCTTACTAATAGCCTGTTTGGCCAAGCTTATTTTTCTGCAAAAATACTTATTTTTTTTTTCATAAAGTGCTTATTTTAAAAAAAGTGAGGTATTTGGCCAAGCTTTTGGGAGAAAATAAGTACTTTTGGGAAGTATCAGAAGCAGTTTTCAAAAGCTAGAAAAAATTCTAGCTTTTTCCTAGAAGCACTTTTTTGAAAAGCACTTCGGAGAAAAATAACTTAAAAATACTTTTTAAAAGCTCAAGAGTATTTTTTAAATTAATTGACCAAACATAAACTGCTTCTCACGAAAAGTACGTTTCAAAATAAGTTGATTTTTAAAAGCTTGACCAAACATGCTATAATTCTAATCGTATTGAAACCTATACTAATTACGTGTGTGTACAAAATAAGAAGAAGAAATAACTAAATATTCCTCGATTATCATAGGCTTGGAGACTTAAAGTCACGGGGCAATTTGCCAGATTTCCCTTCGCTGGGTGGTCTTTAATTTTTATCCCTCAAAATGGTGGTCTTTAACTTTTGCTCTTCAGGCAGAATTTGGACCTTACAATCAGAATTTGTAAATTTCTGCCTTAAGGTAGAATTCTGTCTTAAGACAGAATTTTGCAACTTCTGCCTTGCGAAATTCTACCTTGTGATTTTTTTTTTAATGGAGCTGGGGTTTGAACCCACAACTTCGGAGTATTAGGCGAAGGGCAAAACTTAAAGATCATCAATTTGAAGGGCAAAAATTAAAGACTACCCCAAATGAAGGGCAATCCGCGCAAAAAAAGAAGTCACGTAACATTTGGATTTAAACTAGACGACTTTTTAAAAGTTTGTCTCGCTAAACTTGGGTTCAAATAATAGTACTATCCGTTGTATATTCTCTGGGTACTCTCTAAACATTGTCGATATAGAATTGCTTTTCAACACGTGTAAAAATTTACCCTTGATTTACATAGGTGCAAACAAGTAATATATCAATTGTCAACCTTTGAGATGGTAAAATTAATAGGCAATTAAGGGCCTTTTCGTTGTCTTACAGATATTTATTTCTTTTTAAAAAAATCTGTTTTTCTAAGAGATCTAAAAATATTGAAACGGAGGGAGTTAATAAACAAATTTTTAAAATTTTAATTTCCCCTTTTTAATCAGACGAGTGTAGGTGTTATACAACTATTCAAAAAACCTGCGAAAGGACAAACTCAAATATTCGAAGCATTTTTTGGTGAAGGTTTGGAAATTTAATCTAAATAGATTAGGCAATGTTTTGTTACTTGTTAAGTACCAGTTTTACCAAGTGGACATTGTAGTAGTTTGTTTGTTTCATTATCAGACGCTGCCTTCTGCTCGGATGGCCTATCATATTTTCATGAAATAATGAACATAATTAGCAACTAGGTGCAATGGAAAATTAATCAATCATTTCTAAATTGGTCGCAGTCGCTCTCTATGTTAATCTAAACAACTATGGGATTACTTACTTCTTATTCACTCTCATTTTCAGGTACCAAGACGATGCAAAAGATGAAGCCCAAAGATTATCAGATAGAGCTAAGGATGCCGCATCAAATGCAAGAGATTCCATTAATTCTGCTTCACATGGTAATCTTTCCTAGACATCAAGTTTTAGTGAAACCGATAGACAACTAGTACATTGAAAGAATAACTAATAATCAGATGTTCTTTGCAGGAACCCAAAGGTATGGCTCTCAAAAGGCGAAGGAGATGGCTGACGTAGCATCTGACAAATTCGGTGATGCTAAAAATTTTGCATCCGAGAAAGCCAATCAAGCTATGGACGCAGCCGCAGATATCACTAGTCATGCCAATGAAAGAGGAAAAGATAATGCGTATGACGCTTATGCCTATGCATCGGAGAAAACTGGCAAAGCCGCAAACACTGCTACCGATTTTGCCAAACAAAAGGCTGATGATGCTTATGCATATGCATCTGATAAGGCAGGTCAAGCCACAGACACTGCTTCGGACATGGCGGCAAACGCCAAAGGAAGTGCCAAACATAAAGCTTATGATGCCAAACATTTTGCCAAAGAGAAAGCACGTGATGCTTATGCTTCCGCTTCTGATAAGGCAGGTCAAGCCACTAATGCTGCTTCGGATATGGCGGCCGATGCAAAAGAAAGAGCCAAACATAAGGCTTATGATGCTTCTGATTTTACCAAAGAGAAGGCGCATGATGCTTATGCCTCCGCATCTGATAAGGCGAGTCAAGCTACTAACATTGCTTCGGACATGGCAGGTGATGCCAAAGAAAAAGTTAAACACAAGGCTTATGATGCGAATAATTTTGCCAAAGAGAAAGCTCATGATGCTTATGCCTCCGCATCTGAAAAGGCAGGTCGAGCCACTAACATTGCTTCAGACATGGCCGCCGATGCCAAAGAAAGCGCTAAACATAAAGCTTATGGTGCCAGAGATTTTGCTTCTGGGAAGGCACATGATTTGGTGAATGCTGCTTCCGAGATGGGCAGCGCAGCTAAAGAGAAGGTTAAGGATAAAGCTAACGATGCCTATGCTTATGCCACAGATAAAGCAGGTGATGCCAAAGAAATAGGGAAAGACAAAGCGTATGATGCTTACGGATATGCATCTGACAAGATGAACCAAGCGAAGGACGAGGCTTCTAATATTGCTGGTGATTCAAAAGACACCATGAAGGACAAAGCATCAGATGCCTATGGTTATGCTACTGATAAAGTAAGCGATGCCAAAGAAATCGGAAAAGACAAAGCGTATGACGCTTATGGATTTGTATCTGACAAGTTGAGCCGAGCAAGGGATGCGGCTTCTAACCTTGCTGGTAATTCAAAAGACACTATGAAAGATAAAGCCTCGGATGCCTATGACTTTGCCTCTGGTAAAGCAGATCAAACCATAAGAATGGCTACCGATAGAGCCCATGATGCGAGAGAGAAAGCTTATGATGACTACGAGGGGGCCAAATCAAAGGCGCATGAAACCTACAACACTGCCAAGAACACGATGAATGAACAAGCAAAGGATAAATATGAAGCAGCCAAAGAGAAGGCTTCGGCAGCTGCAGGTAACGTTGGAGCAAAAATGAGAAGTGCGAGTGGCAAAGAATTATGAGCAATTAGTAGTATAACAGCCCCTGAATGGAAATCTTGCTTGGAAAGAGGTTCCTTCATTGAAATGATTTTCCATCCGGTGAGTGGCTTAGATTTTTACTATTATATTGTTTTTTCCTGTTGTTACGTATTCTTTTTGTAGGGCGGATGAAGTTCTTGATGAACTCAATTCTGTAAGGTCTTAGCTTAATTAATAAAGAGAATGACGACGCTTATTATGCATATTTTGTTTGACAGCCAACTTCAGAAACATGCACCAAAAAGATTTTAGTGCGTTTGGTCTCATATGTAGACACGTTCATCTAAAAGGAAGCATCCACCACCAAAATTTGTACGTATCTGTTATTATTATGCTGTAGTAGATATAAAGGGAAAAATATGCAAAATTAGAATTTTATATCCGCTACAATTGAATTGTTGCATCCCCTAGCCAATGCCAGTATATCAAAGCTGCAAAAGTCCTCGTACCAACTGTTAAAAAAGTCCTTGTACCAACTGTTAAAAAAATTATGTACCACCTTATTAAAAATACTGTTACTATTGTTGACTTAGAGCCTGTTTGGATGGGCTTATGCCTATTTGCAGCTTATAACTTAAAAAAATAAGTTGGGTAATCTAACTTTTTTTTTTGACTGAAAAGTTCAGCTTATAAGCTGCTTTAGATAAGCTAAATTAAATGGGCTCAATTATTTTTTTGAGCTTATTTTAAGCACAAAATGACTTTAAGCTGGCTAGCGAAACACTCAAAAAAGCTAAAAACAAATTATAAGCAACTTATAAGTCAATCCAAACGGGCTCTTAAAGTACTGCACGACAATCCATTATTTCAAATAAAGACTGGTGAATGATGAGACCCGGATACTGTTCCAAAGTCACGTTCATGTTTGATCTGGATGGTTCAATATGAGAGATGAAAGACACTGTGCAAACCTCAAAAGCATCCTGACCTTCCTTTTCCTCTCTCCTCTTTTCTCTTCGTTAGATGTTAATTATAGTCCTATTTGCCTTTGTTTTACGACGTTCATCATCAAGAGTCTGTTTGAATAGTTCGTGCTTATTTTGGCGGTGGAATTCGATGGCTAATATCTGAATGGGCCATAGACAATCCTTTTTTTTTTTTTTTTAATTTGGGAAGCTTCAAATTCAGAATATGTTTTGATTATACCAAAAATATCATGTGAGGTTCGTTAACTTTCCTCCTCATCAGTACGAGGTGCTTAAAATCTTCTTGTTCATACGATTAAGATTAAAGTACTACATTTGCGTGACACAGTCCAACTTCTACACATCACTGGCTGAGTTTCTATAATTGGCTTTTCAAGTTGGAAAAAATAACCTCGGTATAACCTAATAGGACATTAGATTTTGGTTGTAAAACTCCATGTATGTTATTGATGCATTTTTTGTTTCGGAAAATATATAATTGTATTTGAAAAAGGGCGTGAACTAGAAATATGATAGTATCTTACAGTAATAATTCTTTCTAACTTTAATTTAAGATTCATTGATAAAAATGCTAATATGGAGGATAATATCTTGATATTAGTGTCATTCTTGCATAACCATCACATATAATTATTCATTTAATAATAACATCTGTATTATGATCCTGTTTAACCATTTCGCGTTTTGCTGTATAAATTGACTTGATCTAATAAGTTATTTATCTCTTTATCGTGTTAACTGTTCATATATGTGTAGTGGTAATTTTAACTACGGTCGCGGTTCAATAGGTCATATTTCAAGTTGCCATTTTCAGTTTATCACAGCTTGTGTAAACATTCATAGGTTAAAACTCACTTCATTTCAAATTACTAATTGCATTTTAAATGCAGATAAGAGTTGAAAGCATATATAAATTGTTTACTTGGTTTAAAAGTCTAAGTAGGCATTGGGCCATAGAAATAAAAAAAAAAAAAAAATTTTTTAAATTTTGGAGTTGTGTTTAGCCATAATTTTTGCAGATAACTTTTTTTTTTTTTTGGTTGAAATGCATTTGTTTTGGTTGTGAAAAACTTGAAAAACAAATTTTTCTTGTTTTTCAAATTTCAAATACAACTTCAAGTTGTATTTGAAATTTTCATGACCAAACACTAATTTTCGAAGAAAGTAAAAAAAAAAAATCGGAAAAAAGTGAATAATTCTTATGGCCAAACGGGTAAGAATCAATCTCAATTTGCTTATACTGGAATAGACAATTGTAATCCTCAAACTTCACTAAAAGGGAAACAAGGTTTTCAACATGCCTTTAGTTAATGTAATGAACGTACATGCTTGGGTTGTTCAAGATGATTGAAGTATAGAGAGTAAACACAAAATGGAAAGGGGGAAAAAAAAAAAAAAGAACAGCGAAAGAATGAATTAATACCCACTCCTCCGCAATTATTTTCTGGTGTGACGAAGTGCAACTCGCAGTCCAAGAGCAGCTTAGCTAACATATCGTGTATAAGCAGTTTGTCTTTTGTCTGATCCTTTTTTTTTGGTAAATAAGAGGAATCATATTAGTATGGCTTAATATGCAGCCGGTTACTGTTCTTAAGCGGGCGGGTATTAGCCTAACAAAAGTAGTTTCTGGTTTGTCTTAGCTTCTCTCCGGAAGCACAACACATATAGAAATATAATTTGCAGAAATAGCAGATAGTACCAAGTTTTACCGACCTCTCTAGAGGCTCCAAATAAGGTTGCTTAAAGAGCCTGATTAGATGGGCTTGAAAAAAAACAGCTTATAAACTGGAAACAGTTTATAAGCCAAAAAAAAAAAGGTTGAGGTAGCCCAATTTATTATTTTTTGACAACAGCTTATAAACTGCTTTAGATAAGCTAAGTCAAACGGGCCCAATTAATTTTTTGGGCTTATTTTAAGCACAAAATGGCTTTAAGCTGATTAACCAACTTTAAGCTGACCAGCCAAACACTCAAAAAAACTGAAAACAGCTTATAAGCAACTGATAAGCCAATCTAAACAGGCTCTTAATTTGCTAACTCTGGAAGAGCATGAACGTTAAATAACCATATAACAACATCTCACGGATATGTTTTGGTCCTAATGTTTATGGAAAGTTCCTGGGTTATAGGGTTCTATATACCAGTTCACGGTAGGTTGACAAATTAATGTACCAGATCATCTATAAGTAACTAGATTTTAAGCATTTTATTGGTTCTTAATGCTAGTCTTTAATTTCTACATTCTAAGATCATAGTTTTCTAATTAAGCATATTAGCACACTAGTATTATCTTTTATTTTCCACAGCTTTAACCGCATACAATCACTATACGATCTTTCCCCAAAATAAAAGACACGGTAGTAATTTTCTCATATGCGTGTCTCACTTATTGCAGCAATTGGCTAATTGTGAAACTGATTAGATGAAGAATCTTGGATATTCTCCTTCAGAGAAACCAAGAGTAATCTGAAAGAGAACCAATTCAATTTCTTTGTTTGGTTGTCTCGTTATTCCGTGATAGTAGCTGACTGATATCCCGACAACACAAAAATAGGGAAAAATACAAAAAAAAAAAAACGGATTGATTAGAAAACCAACTAGCAATTGCCATCTAGTACACTGAAAGGGGAATTTGAAGAGACTTTTATGATGAATTAATTGATACTACGAATTACTAACTACATAATGTAAAGTCCTTCATTATATGCTTAACATTAAATTACTTTGGTAACGGGGAAGAACTAAAAAACAGTCAGCCTCTGAAGATGCTAAGCCTGCTGAAATTATGTAGTCAAAGAATTGATTATTTGCCTAAAACTCCTCTTATCTATCAGATTTATGCACAAAGGAAAAAGGGTCTAATTTAATCTAAAACATGGGATTTTGCAGTCTTGCCTGTTATGTTTGTTTCTTCTTGATTGCTTGTTTGCTGTTGTGCATCCACACTTTGAACACTTGTCTCTTCACCCCCACTTCGGTACAAAATTGCTGCACTTCTTGTTCATCTTGTTTCTGAATTCTCCATCCCAGCTTCTCAGCAAACTCTTGCATTTTATCTTTCTGTTGTTGACTGAATTTCGTTCGAAATCTCTTCTTCGACATCGAATAATTACATGGCTGAATTACCCCTTGTCCACCATTAAACATGTTCAGATCTTCACTAGATGATTCAGCTGGAACTCCCGTGTTCCCTCCGAAGCTCATCATCACTGGTGCCACGTGTCCCCTATGAGAGTACTTATGATGGTGCTGTGGAGACGGAAGAGAAGGCGGAATTTGAGTGTTTATATGGTGGTTGTTGATGTTATATCTATGCACATGACTGGGTGTT
Organism: Lycium barbarum; assembly: GCF_019175385.1. Classification (NCBI taxonomy): domain Eukaryota; kingdom Viridiplantae; phylum Streptophyta; class Magnoliopsida; order Solanales; family Solanaceae; genus Lycium; species Lycium barbarum. The sequence continues at coordinate 93,045,217 of NC_083348.1, forward strand.
TGTGATTCGTCTTCAGTCTCTTTTCGATGAAAATTGCGGTGACAATCACAAGCTGCACATTTCAGGTATTCCGGTGTCCCTTCTTCTCCACTTGGCATGAATTCTCCGCAACCATCTAAGACATGTCCTCCCATGCTTGCGGCATGATTTTTTAGACATTCTTTGTATCGGACAGTGCTGATATTTCTATCACTTGCTGACGTTGTCCGTACTTGTCGAAGTGGATCTGGATCTGAAGTTTGAGTAAGATTATTATGCTGATCTAGGGTTTGGTTAGGGCTAAAAAGGGTATTTCCATGGATAATTTGCTCATTTGTTCTTTTATCTGCTAGACTTGAAGCTACAGGAGTAGTAGGTAATTTGGTTGCCCCAGAGGATGATGATTCTTGTTGCTGGTTAAGATGAGATGGATTATAACCAATGGGATTGGACATGCCCATATCCTTTTCTTGACCTCTGTGTTCCATAAATCCTAGTATCTGTCTGGTCTTAAACTTCACCTCTTGTAATATGTCCTAAGTTGCAAGAAAAAATATCTTCTAAACCTTTTTAATATCTTTTAGGTAACTCGGAGAGCTATCATAATTGGGGGACTAATTAATTGAGTGATATCAGACTTGTCAATTCTCCCTATATAAAAGTGGATTTTTTAGTGCTAGCTCCACTGTTTGTACTAATTACTATACGTAAGCAAATTAGAGAGGCTGAATTGACCCAAGGACTTTGGTTAGCTGGCTAGCTAGTAGGGAGTACTACCATTTAGAGATGGAATCAATCAAGAAAACTGAGATAGCCGGTCAACACGGGGTAAAACTAGACTTTGAAGTCACTGACAATAAACTTATAGAAAGTTATTGATAAGTAGAGTTAAAGGGGTAGGATTTAGAGTAATACTAGAAGTAGCAATATTACTCTCAAGGAAAGATACAATCTTAATCTTAAAAGTAATCTAAGAGGGGGTAGCCAATAGAAAATAATTAATTAATGAGAAAAGATGGATGTTGTGGTGTCTCCTTAGAGGCATCCAACCCAAGAAAGCACACAAGAGAAGGAGGCATGAGATGGAGTTTAGTAGCTAAAGAAAGAGTAATGAGTAATGACTTGCCATCAGACATTGATGAAAGTAAAGACTTACTCCACTAAACAACCGACAAGGTCATGTTCGTCCTCTTCTGCAGCCTGCACATTGGTCCAACAATGTCATTATTATTGGGCTTAGCTTTTCTTTCAATATATGTCAGTATTTAAAGAAACTGCAAAACGTGTGGAATATGAGAGGAAAATATAGAGGGGGCTAGATGAATGCATCATGATGTGACATAACTATGGTCCCTGTAAATCTTCCTGTGATCTGTATAAATTCTTCTCCAAAACATGACTTTAGTTTCAGGAATCTAATCATAAGATAAGTACAATTACATTAGGCGTAATTACAAGATAAGACAAAATGGTTAATCAAAACCATTAGGCGGGCAGCATTTCATTCATTATAAGATTAGAAAGAGAAAGGCATGGGGGCTTTTGGTGCTGTAAAAGTGTGGAAAATAAAGTGGGGATATATGGTCCACCGTAAAGCAATTATATTGCAGCAATTTGTTCCCCTTAGTGTGTGTGTCAGATGTTACTCTCTATGTAAACGACAAGCTGTGCTTTCAAATGGGCTGCAATAACCAACCTTGTTATTAAGAGAATCTTGTAAAGGAGATTTGGCTTTAGTTTTCTGAATGATAGTAGTGTAATAGTGTTCCCTGCGCCTCATTTCCGAAGTTAATCTATTGTGTGACTAAATTACTTTGTTTCAGGGGGTTAACGTTTTGGTTAAAAATTGATCCGAATCTCAAACCAAACCAAACCGATAGTTATTTAGGTTTGGTTTGGTTTTGAATTTTAAGAAATAGATAATATTTGATTTGGTTTGGTTTTATTAAAAACAAACCGAAGAAAAAATCGAACCGAACCGACTAAATAATATGCACAATTATATACACACACACACAAAAAAAAATACTAATTTTATACATAATTTTAAATATTTTGTTTATTCTTTCATCGAAATTTTCTTTATCTCTATTAGGCTAATGAATTTTACATCTTAAGCTCATTTCTTAAATAGAAATTCATGTATCCAAACTCATTTATTTGAAGAAACAACTATGAGATTTACTTAATAGAGAAGGGAGTATTTCTTACGAATTTTATTCACTTGATTAAAACTCATAGGTCTTAAGACATTCTCTATACAATTCTAGAAAATTGCAGCTCTCATAATAAAAGGGTAATAATGGATTATAAGTTGAAAAATGATGAAAAAGTCTTTCCTAATCGTAGGTAAAAAAAAATGAAAGAGAGAAATAACATTATGTTTCTTGATAACAAAATGAAAGATAGAAATAACATTATGTTTCATGATAACCGAAAAATCGAACCAAACCGAGAACAATCAAACCGATGGTCATATATTATATTTGGTTTGGTTTGTTCTTAATAACTTAAAAAAAAACACTAAATTGTTTTGGTTTGATTTTAACCAAAAATCGATCCAAACCGACCCATGAACACCCTCAGTTTTATCTAAGTCTTAGCTTTATTTTTCATATTTAGGAGGCAGATAATTTTCCTGGTTAGGGTGTGTATGAGGTCCATCCAGTTCCCCCATTTGGGAAGAAGAGAGCACAAATTTCTTTGCTAGGGACATTGTGAGTTGTGACAGCCGAAGGTGTGGGTCTCATGTAAAGAAAAGATATCCGTATTTCTACCTCCCTATTTGAATGCTCATGCAATCTGTTAATAGTATGTGAGCGACGGGAGAAATAGTTGTATGATTCTTTTGCAAGATATTTTCCTTTTTCGCATATAAGAGGTCTCAAAAAATATATAACAGATCTGAAAAAGTTTTTTTTTTTTCTATTCAAATTGTAAGAGGTCAAGAAATCTATTTTCTCGAGCGACAACCTTACATTAGTTATTTGAAAAGAAAGATATATAATGTGTAGATACACTTAACCGGGGGAGGGGGGGGGTGAGACTTTTCCAATAATTGTGCAGACTTAGTTCAAAGTAAATAATATCACAACCTTGTAACATCATTTTTCGGTTGAACATAGACAACACGAAGATTTTGGTATCACAAGTGAGAATTGTTAATGGGTGCGCAAATGCTATCTCAATTTGTAATTAAAAAGGAAAAAAGAGTCAAGTATAGTGATACTTTTAATGGTGTGAGGTCAATCGATAAGTTTATCTTTAGATTGTTTTAGCCTGATAATCAAAGTCACACGTATGGAGATGGCGGCGTGATGGTGTCAAACCCGACTTAATCAGTGTCTTTTATTGCCTACGTATTGGCGTGCTACTTTACTCGCAGCTTTGGAGATGTATGAACAAAAAATACGTGGACTCTTGTGGCCATTGGTGTGCCACAATTAATCACATTGGTAACTGAAAATAAAAAATAAAAAATATAAGGTATGATAATTTACTCTTAATAGTGTGAGACTTTTGAGTTAAATCAACCCAATAAAAAAGGAAATACAAAAGAAGAAAAATAAACAACAGCATACCCAATGAGGAACATATGGAGTATATTGTTCTAGTATTATTTTACTGTGATAATTTGAAGGACTGAAACAAAAATGAGCATGGTTCATCTAATTTAGCAAACATAATTAAATCGATAAGATAGTCATTGAGGATAAAAAAGTAACTTTATCATTGAAACTTTCCTCTTTAGAGACTTCAAACGAACATATGGAAACCTCAACTTGTCATTATATTTGGCAACATTAATACATTTCTGGCAGTATCTAAATGAAACAATCAGTCTAGCTACTAGTTTGTTAGGAGCTGGAAAGAAGAAAATTTAACTTTTATAATCTTTGCTTTTGATTATCTGTCGGAGATGGATTTGGAAATAGTTCCTGGCATCACTGTCCAACGAAAATTAGAAGAATATATTATTGGAGTTACTGAAAGTAGTAACAATAAAGCGTCCAAGATCAGTGTTTGCACCGTTTTAAGTAATTAAATAATCTTTAGAACATCTAATTTAGTGATTGATGATTGAGGTTGCTTATCACGAAAACGGAGAGGGCGACGCTTGTTTAGTTGTTCTGCAATCTGCATATAATATATACTCACTTTTCTGATTGGTGGAACAAATTCCAAGCAGTTTGTTGTTTAAATCTAATGTCGGATTAGGGTTTCAATTATTAAACTAAGAGATAAGGGTCTTACTAGTCATTAATATAAATAGTACAACTGGTAGCTTTTAATGGATACACGTGCCAAAACCCTAACCACAATATTGTAAACTTTTATGTGTAATACTATTTTATTTTATGTGATATATGTTAGGTATTTGGTGTGAATGGGAAATGAAAGTTTTATTTTCTTTGCTTTTTTCGGAAAAAAAATTTTTTGTCGAAAAGGCACATGCCTTTTCAGAAAAGACACACCTATTTCGTTAACAGACACCTGTTGTTAGTTATAAATATCTAGTCATCCCTTCAGATTTTCCTAAATGAAAAATTCTGAATTCTTCTATCTTCTTCTTTTGCACTTCATAAAAAATTCTGTGTGATTTTACAGCCTTCGAGTGGTTCGCTGTCACCAAAGTTTGCAGTACCGCTACTACGGTGAGTAAATCGTTCTATCCTGGGAGGATATATTCCACAACCTCGGGTACATTGAGGGGAATAATTTCCTTAAGGACACACTGTGCATTCAGTGGGCTCGATTTTTGTTCTTACATATTTTTCCAGACACTGTTCTTAGTTTTCCAGTTTCTGTCCAGTTTCTGTTTTATATTTTCAGAAATTATTGTTACTGTTTTAACAATTTTATAACAATATACTGTAGTTTTTTTTTGTTTTTTTTATGTGATATACTGTAGTTTCTTTCCCGTTTCATGGTTTTTTTCCCTGGCTTCTTCTATAACTTAGAAGTAGAAGAAAATAATGTACGTTTGTACTACTATAATTAAAGGGATACAACTAATTTTTGTTTCTATCTCACTATTCACTACTGGTGTTACCTTGTCCTGTTTTGGCCTATGGGAATTGGATCTTTTTGCTCTGTTCAGGAGTAGGACTCAACAGGACATGTCGCGTGGTTCCTCCATACTTGCTTTTTGATTTGAAAAAGTCTCTTCCATTTATTGGAATGTGCAATTTTTAGTCGTTCCGTCCCAGTTTTACTTTTTTTTTTTTTGTCTGTTTGAAAAAATACATCTTTCTACATTTGATAACTATTTAATTTCAAACATCATACGTGACATGTTTAAGATTACAATATTTAAAGGGAATTCGCCCGCATTGTACACAGCTATAGTTTTAAATCACATGATTTAAAAGTCTTTTTAATTTTTTCTAGTCAAACTAAGACACTTAAATTAGGACGGGAGAGTTTGTGATTACTTCTTTATTTCGCAAATCGGTGAAGTCACACAACTTCCATCAGTTGAGACACAAAATAATTTTTCAAAAAAATAAATAAAAAAATTCATATCGAGTCAAATATTACTGCATAATTTTGTTACGGAGGAATTACTGTTTTCTTACCGGCAAATCCATATATAAGACTATTTGTGAGTCTGTTAGAACTCCAGCACTTTATTAGTAGTACGAGAAGATATTGGCTGAAGAGCGAGGTATAGTGGGGGTCCATGTATAGTCCTGCAAGAGCAAAGTAAAGGACAGGCAAAATCTAATGGGAGAAAATGGACTAGTCACATCACCAGCTTGCACGCTTTGCTACTCCCAAAAAACTTAGTCTCCGCAGAAATAATTAGTGGGCTCTGTATTCAGTATTATGGAAAACACTAAACACGCATAAAAGTTTCACATGCATCCATCAATACCGGCTACTATCACGACTCAAATTTCCTATTTACTCAGCACGTATGTCCCTAATCACGTTTAGAAACTAAACCATGTTTGGTCATGTTAAAAGAAATGGGTATTGAGCAGTGGCGTAAGCAGGATTTTTTGCAAGCAGTGTCACATTTTAAGATGAAAGTAAATAAATAAAGCATGGTAACATCATATTAAAAACGGAAAAGGCTCAAATATGTCATCAAACTATCAGAAATAGCTCATTTATGCTACTCGTCAATAGTTTGGCTCATTATGCCATTGCCGTTACCCTCATCCATGCCATTTTTCATTAATTTGGGTCGGTTTTTTCTTTATTGATTTGAATTTAAAATTGGGCTGATTTAATTAAACAACGCGGACCTCTGATTGGATGACATAATATATATAAAAAACACACACGCACGCACAACTCTTCTCAATATTTTTTTTTTTTTAAATATATTCAAAATAACTTTACTAGAAATAATACTAAGCGTTTTTTTCATAGGCACCAAACCAAAAAACTCATTATTTATTTGTTTCTGCCTATCGTTTTAAATCAATTTCATCGGTGCCAAAAAGAAAGAGTGGAAAAGAAAAAAGAATAGTAGCACAACTAGAAAACAGTTAAACGAAAAAAATGATCCTAGACTTAATTGGTTAAATATGTTATTTACTTCAAAGATGTTACATATAATTTTTATATCAAAGAAGTCAAATTTGGACATTACTGAAGAAATGACATTACTGAAATATTTCTTTTTTCGAAGAGATCTAAACCTGGACATGTATGTTAAAAACTTTAAAAAAGCCAGAATGTAGCTGTTAGAGGTTCAACCTCGGGACCTACAGTTGAAAACAGAGGCGCTTGACCAACTGAGCTGCGCAAGCCTTTGTGTTGAAGAGTGTCATTTTATTATATTTATTCTTGATTTGTTTATGTCAGTTAATTATATTAGCATACTTAGTAAAAATTTTTGACCAAATCGTGTCACGTGATACCCCTGAATCTAAGGTAAATCCGCCCCTGGTATTGAGTCTGACTTGATCTTAAAGTTAGTTGATCTTAAAGTTAGTTCATGAGGTGATAATTGTACAAGATAGGATACAAATAACTAATCCTTCAACAAATGTGGGATACTTCACTATTCCTCGCGCTAAGGCTTATGAACGGGAGCATGAACAATATAGCATAAGACCCGATACACATAATAATAGGGACAAGCATGACTCGAATTCCATGTTAAAAATGAACTTCGAGCCTAGCTCAAAATTAAAAGTTAGCTCATAGGATTTCTCAAAATCGACATTCCAGGATCCCTCAACTAATATTCGTTAGTTGAGCATTCTCATTTTTGAGCCCTCTTATTAGTATGTACTTTAGTCCAACATCATTAATAACGAAAAAGTGTGCATTAATTAATTATCATTATGATAACATAGATCATGATTCGACTGGTTAAGGTTAGAATTAAAAATAAGTGACCGAAGCAAGTGCTTTTTATTAGTTTAATTTAATCAGACGTTGTCGTTGACAAACAACAAAACTGAAGGAATAGATTACTATTGAAAAAGAGAGGGATTGCGTAACGGTTGTGCTAACAAAACCAAAGGGAAGTCGCATAAGGCAATGCTCATGTTATTTGCATAATTGTTTCGTTAATTTCTTTTTAACTTAACGTGTAGCAATGCTCATGTTATTTGCATAATTGTTTCGTTAATTTCTTTGTAACTTAACGTGTACTATATCGTTTCACTGTGACATCTACACTCAGAAAAATCATTTATGTGTGCCACAACAAAGGAGTACAGCAATCATAACTAGTCTAAATTTTACACTCTTGACTCTTGAGTGAAGGCCGGTATCATCAGTCATAGCATCTTTTTAGATGTAAATCATAGGAGTACTATATTCTCCAGATATAATACAAAGGTCCATTCTGGAAAAGCTCTTAAAGGCTGAAATTAATTTTAATCATCTTTGACATTAAAGCTGAAATGCTATGGTTGGTTAGCGTAAAAGATGAGGACGAAGAGGCTTTAAAGTATATTTTGTCGTATCCTAAGGGAATAAAAGAAGAAGAAAAGTAAAACAAGGAATGATAAGCCATCATGCCCATATATTGTCAAATAACTCAAGGATATGGTGAATAAGTTCTCCCTACTAGATTTCAACGAATGTACTTTGCATCCGGAGTAAAGTTGGTATACGTATCGCGTATTAGATTAGTTTTTCCCCACTAATAATCAACACATTCTTGGTCCCCGTAGCTCTTTCAACCAAAGATAAGAGGGTTATTGTAATACGCAAATCTAGAAGCGTGACGTGTGAATATATTTTCACCTAAATATTTACATTCTATCGTCATATTTTCTCAATGATTGCAGTAAAGGAATAAGATCTGTAATACTTTTTCTGTATGGTGGGTAATACCCAAGATAATTGGATATCTGTATCTCCGCCAAAAGCAACAGAATAAATTCCTCTGCATGATAAAGAGGTATCTGCATGCTGATTGCTGAATACCACCGATAGGTTAGCAGCTTTTGAAGATGAGATGACACTGACTGACGCAACCCCATTCTCATTTAGCGGACCATTGCTCATAGGTTCAGCCCAACTATACAGGTTGATGGAAATACATTTTTTTGCACGGATTGCCCTTCTTTTGGGTGGTCTTTAAATTTTGCCCCTCATATTTGTGTTCTTTAAGTTTTGCCCTTCGCTTGGATACCTGAAGTTTTGGGTTCAAACCCCCGCTCAGCCATAAAATAAAAAAAAAATTCGCAAGGCAGGGCTGGGGGGAGTGTATGCCGGATCCGGCATACAATCCTTAAGGAAAAATTAAAGTTATGCCGGAGGGAGCAGACTTTTCCTTGAGACATTTTTTTTTTTTTACTTTTCAAGGCAGACTTTTAATTATGCCTTAAGGAAAAGTTCCGTCTTATAGGGCATACTTTTAGTTATGCCTTAACTAAAAGTGTGCCCCATAAAATATAACTAAAAGTATGTCCCATAAGGCGGAACTTTTGCTTAAGGCATAACTAAAAGTTTGCCTTAAGGAAAAGTTCTGCCTTATGAGGCATACTTTTGGTTATGCCTTAATTAAAAGTCTGTCCCATAAGGCATAGTTCCTTAAGGAAAAGTTTTACCCCATAAGACATAACTAAACTATGCCTTGAGGAAAAGTTATGCCTCCTCCGGCATAACTTTAGTTTTTCCTTAAGGACTTTATGCCGGATCCGGCATACAATCCCTAAGGAAAAACTAAAGTTATGCCGGAGGGGGCAGACTTTGCCTTGAGACATATATTTTTTTTTTTTTTTTACTTTTCAAGATAAACTTTTAATTATGTCTTAAGGAAAAATTTTGCCTTATGGAGCATACTTTTAGTTATACCTTAACTAAAAGTGTGCCCCATAAAATATAACTAAAAGTATGCCCCATAAGGCGGAACTTTTCCTTAAGGCATAACTAAAAGTTTACCTTAAGGAAAAGTTCTGCCTTATGAGGCATACTTTTGGTTATGCCTTAATTAAAAGTCTGCCCCATAAGGCATAGTTCCTTAAAGAAAAGTTTTGCCCCATAAGGCATAACTAAACTACGCTTTGAGGAAAAGTTATGCCCCCTCCGGCATAACTTTAGTTTTTCCTTAAGGACTTTATGCCGGATCCGGCATACAATCCTTAAGGAAAAACTAAAGTTATGCCAGAGGGGGCAGACTTTGCCTTGAGACATATTTTTTTTTATTTTTCAAGGCAAACTTTTAATTATGCCTTAAAGAAAAGTTCCGTCTTATGGGGCATACTTTTAGTTATGTCTTAACTAAAAGTGTGCCCCATAAAATATAACTAAAAGTATGTCCCATAAGGCGGAATTTTTCCTTAAGGCATAATTAAAAGTTTGCCTTAAAGGAAAAGTTCTGCCTTATGAGGCATACTTTTGATTGTGCCTTAATTAAAAGTCCGCCCCATAAGGCATAGTTCCTTAAGGAAAAGTTTTGCCCCATAAGGCATAACTAAACTATGCCTTGAGGAAAAGTTATGCCCCCTCCGGCATAACTTTAATTTTTCCTTAAGGACTTTATGCCGGATCCGGCATACACTCCCTCCAGCCCTGTCTTGCGAAATTATTTTTTTATTTTATATTTAAACGGGAGTTCGAACCCAGAACCTCAGATATCTAAGCTAAGGGCAAAACTTAAAGACCACAAATATGAGGGGCAAAATTTAAAGACCGCAAATATGAGGGGCAAAATTTAAAAACCACCCCAAAAGAAGGGCAATTCGCATGGAAATACACAACCCAAATTGACAAGCCCCAATAGCCCATAAGCCACTAAAATCAGCAAAGAAAGCATACGAGTTGATATGAAACCTTTCTAACGCAAAGTGGCGACAAATCCACTACATAATTAAGTCCATATAGCAACATGTCACATAGGCTATATTTGAAAACCCACATTGAGTAAACGCTATGTATCCCAAATACCCAGACAGCACAAGGGACCAAAACGAAGACGAAAAAAGCAGTACATTCTCCGATGAGCAATAGAATTAAGAGAAGGCCAAAAGTGAAAAAAATAATAATATTAATCATTATTTTACCCTTTTTACCGTGATAATGCAGTTCCCTACAAAAATCATGAGGGTCTGCTATTTACAAGGCCTCTTCAGTACCTTACTTTTTTGTAATAACTCTACTGACGAACCTGAATAACTGAAGCATAATTGCTTCGTTATTACAACATTCAGAATCCCTATCATAAAAGCTCAATACTAACATAAGAAACTATTGGCACCAACAAACTTCAGAAACCTCTTCTCTTTTCCCATGGTTTCCAGCATCAGCACCTCAGTCATTGGCCCCAGATGCAAGCCCTAAGACCAAATTTTAATGACTCAAGGATAAGTATCCTGGTATGTCACCCAAATAAAAACTGAAACACGAATATAAATAAAACGAAACAACCTAATACAAGGAAGAATCTAGGAATAGTGTTAAGAGTAGCATAAAACACAGATGTCAATGCATGATAAGAGCACAACAAAATAACAGTGGAAGGGACAAAAAAAAAAGTGACTCTCGTATGCTGATATGAAGGATATAATTGATTACTGTAGCATCTTATGAGAACACCCGGGCAGGTTAGCGCCAAGTGCAAGAGAAGTGGAGTAATTATTTTTAAATTCAAGGCTTAAGAGGATAAAACTTTTTTTTTTTTTTGATGACATGGGAAGCCGCAGCCGCTACCCTTTGGATGCGCACAGGGTAAACCCAGCTCCTGTGCAATAGCTCGCAAACCACACAGGAGAGGTAACCCGCACTAGGCAAGCCCTGTGCGACGAGCTCGACCCAGAAAGCAAATCCTCTGTTGTCGTTGGCAGGGGGTTTCAAACCTGAGACCTCCATTATGAAAGCCCCATGCTCAACCAACTGAGCCACCCTTGCGGGTTAAGAGGATAAAACTTTTCTCTGATCGACTAACATAAAATCCTGTTTACATCCATTGGGAGTCGGATCACGTGGTAGGTATATAATAGTGACAAATATAAGCTCTCTAGGAGCTAGACAAGTGGTAAGAGCACAACGTGTGACGCTTGGTTAAGTGCACATCACGAGCTCGAACACTAGCGCAGTCAAAAACCTGATATTTAAGTGGAGAAGGGAGTAGAAGGTCTGGCCCATCATCGACATCACGGAAAACTTGGAATTGGCATAAGTGAAATTCTTTTGATCATTTTGACATAGATAAATTTGTTGTCAACGCACCAATAGATAGTCACTCCAATAGACAAGCATTTTTACTGCAAGTTCGTAAAAAGAAAGGTCCCCTCAGATTTGCCAACCAACAATGACCAAATAGAATAACTTCACTTGCAATATTGTCCACAGCCCTTTTCGAACTATTGTTGTCTTTAAGATACAAAACCCACTGGTCAAACTCATTGCGCTCTTCAGAAATTCATTTAATTACGCAGATCACTTTCTATGCCATTACTATTCTCACAAAACAAACCAAAAGTTCTGGTTATAGTATAATGGACTGCATTGCAACTAACTTAGAACAAAATATCTCCATATCTTGCTGCTTCTCTTGGCAAGATGGCAACATTTCTGTTCACGACATTTTAATCTCCTTTATAAAGACTGGACAGCTCTCCCTGATGTTCCATCACATAATCATCTACCAGATTAGTCTAGACCTCGTAAAGACAAAAAATTGAATTGTACTTTCAGATCTCGAGTAAAAATTGAGGACGTGATGAAGGCAGTATTCCTACACTGCCCCCACTCCTCGACCCCAACCCATCGAGTGACAAAGATAAGGGAGAGATGGCATCACTAAGAGTGTGAAGCAGTATCAAGACAGGTAAAGTTAGGATGGTTTTATGGAAAGAAAAATCATGTTGCCTTGCATCTAACATACTTCCCCTATCGGTGTTCATAACCCCTACCTTCAATCAAAATAGACAAGTTATAGCAAGAGTTTTTTCTGATGCAAGGATGATAAATAGAAGAGGGATTATGTATAAAAATGGTATGGACGCAGAACTAATTTACTGGCTAAGAAGTTCAAAAATTGCAAATCAATTTGATACCACAGCTAAATATTCATAAAATATGTAATTTCACTCTTTTTTATTTTTATGGCGGAGGGAGGGGGGGGGGGGGGGGGGGGGGCAGAAAGAACCAATTTTAGTTATCTGCTTATCGCTAAAGTTGATTTTCCCAGTCTATAAATGTAAGGGTTATTAATCTCAAAAGAAATCCTCTCAAAATCTGATGATTCTACATCGTAAACTAATCAAAGATAGGGGGTGTAAATAAGCCAAAACCAACTCTAGGAAAGCGAAGCTCGGCGTGAGGCAACTGGAATGCAGCTTGGACCACTCGAGCTTGAAACTGGGAGAATCGAGTGTGGCCTCCACTGCATTCAAGAAGCTAGAGCTTAGATCAATCAACTTCCCCATGATCCTAATTCATTTTTTATATAAGCACATGATATGGCTTTCCCTGGATAGGAAAAGATACAAACATGTGAGCAATTTAAAAGTTTTTTCTTCATACAATGCATTCTACACTTGAGAGTTTAGGACTTTAGGTAAAGAAAACACCTCAACATGCACCTTGTCATTAGAAGTCATATTTTCATATTTGAGTCCATGTACAAACTGTGCCCTACTTTGTTTCAACTAGAAGTCTGTCAATGGCCACCTTCTCTCTCTCGGTCTTTTGCATTCAGCACTTATGCAGCGTACTTCAGAGATTCCGAATTATAAAACCCACACCATCTATTATAGCTTCAGAAACAAATTCACTAGTCCAACGGTCACGAGTTTTAAGTAGCTTGGAACACTCGCACGCAATTCCTTAAACCAGAATCGCCAAAAGGAAAGCTTTCTTTCTTTGCTCATATAACAATCCGGTAGGTTTCAGTTATATAATTTTCATCATATTGAATGTTTAAAATGCATAAACACCATGCACCCAAGGAAAACAAAACTGCACATTGGCATTTTGCAGCCACATACACATACTGTAGCCAGGCAGGAGAACAAACTGCCTTCTTGATCTTTCATTCCATCTAGACACAATTGTTTAGCTAATGAAGAGGTGGTCTTTTATTATAAGTTGCCCCTCATCTGCATTCAGATTTGATTTTTTTTTTTTTTGGGGGGGTGGGGGGATAAGGAGTCGGATTTGAAAGTTTATCAATTTCTAGATATAAACTCAATTTGCATGCTTTATAGTACCTGATACAGGGGAAATTCAGAACCAGTGACTAACTATGACAAAGGTATTCTAAAATCAAGTAAATCTACCACAACATCATAGAAGACTTTCACAAGGTGAATAGCCAATTTAAGCACAGGTTGCAATCTTCAATCACACCCAATTTGGGTGACCCAATATACATCATTCATGCAAAACATCTACATTTACACTGCAATTCTATTACTGTATAATAGACAATAAATAAAGGAAAGAAATAAAAGAAAAATACTTACGAATCATATTCATTTATCTAGAATATATCATACAAACATTCAGGAACAAACTGGTTCACATACCCGAGGCTGCCCATGCCATTAATAGGCTCGAGAAGTTGCAATTGATGCTGTTGTTGTGCCTCCTGTTGAGGCTGAATTTGCTGCAAGGGCTGTATACGACCACCCTCCATCACTACTGCTGCAGTAGTTGGTGTCCCCTTTCCCTCAATAAACCGCCACATATACCACGCCCCAACGGACCGGTATGGCTTCCATTTCTCACACAATTGCTCCATTTGCGACGGCCTTGGTAATTCCTCCAACCCATGCAGCATTTTTACTCCTTTCCTAACCCCCAAGTCACTAACAGGCAACACATCAGGTCTATGAAGGGAAAATATCATAAACATATGTACTGACCAAGAACCAATCCCTTTCACCATTGAAAGCATTGTAAACAATGACCTATCATCCATCTTTACAACAGTTTCATCAGACAAAATCCCACTTTTATACTTATTTGCAAGGTCATACAGGTAACTTGCTTTTCTCCCTGATATACCAATCTGCTTAAGCTGTTGAGCAGATAAAGAAAGCACAACATGAGGGCAAACAGCATCTTCACCACCACAAAGAGAAAGAAAACGCGTGTAAATTGAAGTTCCTGCTTTATAAGCTAATTGTTGGTAGAGAATGCTCTTACAGAGTGCTAGAAATGGAAGTTGGTGTGACTCAAAAGCTGGAAAAGGAAGAGTATCTATTAAAGAACAAAGAAGTGGGTCAGCTAATCGCAAATGGCGAAGAGCATTCTCAATTTCGCCATTAGCAGATAATGGTTTGACAATTTGGGGCAAAGATTTTGTTGATTGTGAAGAACCCCTTCGACGATTCTTGGTGATTGTAACTACAGATTGCGAGGAATCAGAAGGTTGAAGGGCTTTTTGGTCATTAGTGGAAGAGAGTTTACGGATTTTTTGGGGGCGAATCGGAATTTTTGAAGGGTTAGAGGGATTTGGGGGAATATCAACGGTGGAATCAGAAGCGGGTTGAGATAGGGATGGAGTTTCGGTTTCGGTTTTTTGTGTTTGAGTTTGGGTTTGCTCACCCATAGAGAAAGAAATTTGAGAGTGTATTTTTTCTTTCTATGGGGGGCGCTGAGGGAGAGGGGAAATTGGTGGCGATTCAGAGGACAAAGCGGCGGGGTGTAGGGATTGGATAACGGCGTTGCTGCAGTCGACTGTCGTATTGGGGAGCTAAAGGTTTGAAGTCAATGCAGTGATGAGAGCCAACTTTATTTTACTTCAAAAGTAAAAGGGGTTCCAATTTGGCTTCTGTAAGATCATTTTTTCTCGTAGCATGATTTGGTACTCCAGTTCTTGTGGCGTATTTCCTAATGGGGCCGCTGAGATTCCCATATTGCACAATCTTTCTTCATTTAATTTTTATTTGTTTCTAAGAGTTCCTTAGAAAATAAGCAAACAAAATTTTGAGTATAAATAAATTCAACCAAGAACTGTAAAATTGGTTGCTGATAAAACATAACAACTGGTATCTTAAATAAAATCTACTACAGTCTTTTTCCTTTTCCTGTGGAGTATCAAATCTCACCTAGACCCTAGTGTGGAATTATATTGAATTTTTATTGAGCATCAAATCTAAAGGAAAATAAAGCTTAATCCAAGCGCTGGAACTAGCAATGTGACACACATTGAGCTGAGCACGACCTGATTTAAAGAATTCTATTATGTAATCATATTCAAATGCATAATACGTAATAAGACCACAACTATTATTGTCGTAATTGAATATATTTCATTAACATTAATCGGTAATCAACCATATATATTTAAGAGATGCGAGGTTCAATTAATTTTGAAGAATAATAATGTCGACGTGCAATTATAAAAGCAGCTCAAAATAAATAAATCAATAACCACTTTTATGTCCTTGATATCTGTAGGATGACTATATATATGGAGGAAGAACAAGGGTCACAAAAGAGAAATGCAAGGAGAAAAAACAGTGAATAAATATTTAAAATTCATGGCAAAAGGACAAAGGATAGTACTCTCTCCGGATCAAAAAGAGTGTCTGCTTAATCATTTGTACACTCCTTAAAAAAATACTAATTCCTAGAAGAAAAAAAGTGATTTAACTAAATTGTCCCTAATTAAATAGATATTAGGATTTGATCACATAACACTTAATAGGGGCAAATCTGAAAAAAATAAGCTTAGTTTTTTTTTTATTTATTTGATAAGTGGACACTTTTTTTTACCAAAAAAAAAAAACTAAGTGCACACTCTTTTTTATTCGGAGGGAGTAGCATTTTTGGTCCCTCAATTATTGCTAATTTTAAATTTTAGTACTTGTGATATTCAACCAAACAAATTTAATCTTCAATTAATTGAAATATGTTATTTTTGAAATATATTTAAAATTATGTCAAGTCAAAATATGAATTGATTATACAAGCTTAGAACACATGTGTCACACCCTAACCCTGGGTAAAGCGTGACCGGCACCCGGCATCTTATGGAAACCGAGCGAACCAACTTATAACTTGCATCCTCGATGTCTCAAACGGCAAAATAAGGCCAAGAAGGCCAACTATGAATATAATATCATACGTACATATATATATATATATATATATATAATGGGCCTGCGACGTCAACATATCCACTAATAAAACATAACTAAGTTGTACACAAGACTCTGTCTACAAAGCCTCTATGAACATGACTGAAATACATAAGTCGGGACAGGCCCCCCGACATACCCTTAACACAAAATACATATACAATCCAAACTCGGCAGTGCTCCAGGATGAAGTAGAGCCCACCAACCAAAACTAGTACCTGGAAACAACCTACTGCGGAAGACAGACGGGACGAGGATCTTCCGCAGTAGGCTGTTTCCAGGTACTAGTTTGGTTGGTGGGCTCCACTTCTTCCTGGAGCACTGCCTAGTATGGATTTTATATGTATTTTGTGTTAAGGGTATGTCGGGGGCCCTATCCCGACTTGTGTATTTCAGTCATGTTCATAGAGGCTTTGCAGACAGAGTCCTGTGTATAGCTCAGTTATGTTTTGTTAGTGGATATGTTGACGTCACAGGCCCTATATATATATATATATATATATATATATATATATATATATATATATATATATATATGTACGCATGACATTATATTCATAGTTGGCCTTATTTTGCCGTTTGAAACATCGAGGATGCGAGTTATAAGTTGGTTCGCTCGGTTTTCGTAAGATGCCGGGTGCCCGTCACGCTTTTCTCAGGGTTAGGGTGTGACAACATGGTATTTAGTGATAGAACAATTAGTAATTGTGCTAAATTTGTGAATATTCACAAGCAAAGGGAGTAAATTGTACACACTCCAATTAATTGAATGACAAATATATTTAGTCAGAGGACCAAAATTATAATTTCTCAAATTAAGGGATCATGAGTGTCATTAATCATAGAAAAGAAAGACAAAAATGAAATAAAAAAAGTGCCCTTGCCGCTTCTATTGGGGGTGGAATGCTTCACCGTTATTTTAGAGAGCAGTTGCGAAATATGCGCCCATAACGACCTTCATGACTCCCCTTCACCATCCTCCTTTGATCTTTCACCTTCTTCATCCCATAGGGAAACAGAAGAAACGGAACAACAATGAGTTTCCGCGATGATACCACCGCTGATGATGGGCTTCGAAAGCCCTTACTTCATACCGGCAGCTGGTATCGTATGAGTTCCCGGCAGTCCAGTATGATGGGCTCTTCGGCCCAAATCCTTCGCGAATCCATCTCTATTTATCTCTGTGTCCTCATTGTTGCATTAGGCCCTATTCAACTTGGCTTTACCGTAATCATTCATCACCATCTTGCATTTGCATATACAAATTCTATGATTAATAATTATATTGTGGTTTGCTTTGTAATTTTGTAGTGTGGTTACTCTAATCCTACCCAGTCCGAAATCACCACCGACCTTGGACTTACCATTTCTGAGGTATTTTTGTCTTAGTAAAATTAATCTTTCACTGAAAGTTTGGTTAGCCAGTCAATGTGTTTTCTACATAAATATATATTAAACATTAATACTAATAATATTAACAAATTGGAGAGATTTAGTATCTTCTCACTGATGTATTGTTAAACATAGCGTTACTTTTTAATGGACAGTTCTCAGTCTTTGGATCATTAGCAAATGTTGGCGCAATGATTGGCGCAATTGCAAGCGGTCAAATATCGGAATACATTGGACGAAAAGGGGTATAATTTTAAGACGCTTTCAACTATTCAGTCTTGTATTCTTAATGCCTATAAAGGAAGTTTGATAAAGGACTTACTCTATGCATAAAGTATGGCTAACTAATGCAAGGTAGTAAGGTGTGCCTATATAGTGCACAACTTTCCTTTGCATTTCTGCAGAAAAAAACATGTCACCAAAGGAGTTGCTCCAAAACTTGCCTCAACAGTTTCTTTTTTTCTCTTTCTGGTTCTTTAGTAACTTTTCTCAGTTACCTCATCTTCGAAATGCAGACACTAATGATTGCATCAATTCCAAATATTATTGGATGGCTCGCTGTTTCATTTGCCACGGTAAGTGATTAGTTGTTATCTCTTGCACATTCTGGCTGAATTTGCATCTTTTATAGGTAATTAACTTGAACATATGTGTCCTTTTTCAACTTTTAACAGGATGTCTCATTTTTGTATATGGGAAGATTGTTGGAAGGTTTCGGTGTCGGCATTATTTCCTATGTGGTAATCTTGAGTGTCCAACTTCTGTAGCTGTTCTAAAGTTTTGGTTAATAGTTCTGCTTACTGGAATCTTCTTGCTTGTTTTCTGCAGGTGCCAGTATATATAGCAGAGATTTCACCTAAAAACATGAGGGGAGTCCTTGGATCCATTAACCAGGTTGGTTTTGTATGGGGCTTAACAGTCATCCTCTAGGTTTTATGATTTATAGATATAAATGGCTCATCATAATTTGATCTCTTGGCATTAGCTCTCTGTAACAGTGGGGATAATGCTAGTATATCTGTTGGGATTATTCGTAAGCTGGAGAGTGCTTGCAGTTTTAGGTGAGCAATACGGTCTTCCTTTTTAAAGTTGGCTTAATTGCAAATAGATTCCCTAAGCATTTGGTGATTGACAAATTGATTGTTATCTTATTAACTTTTCTATTCTTAGGACGGTAGAATTAGTTGGAATTTTTTTATCAAGTAAGCACTTGATGACATTCATCTTGCTGAAAAAAGTTTTTCTTCTTTCTAAAATCCCCCCTCCTTTTAGAAATACCTGAAGTTATTCTTCATCTGCAATTTCATTGAAGCAACTCAAAAAGACTGAATAAGCTGATGTTTTTCTGTGTATTAAATAGAATTTCCCTTCTTCTTTTTGGACCGCTATAATATGAAGTCACTTGCATCCTTAATTTGAACATATTTATTAGTAAACCTTTACATTAGTTAACTTTTTCAACTCATAATTCCACTCTGCAGGAATGTTGCCATGCATGATTTTGATACCTGGTCTATTTTTTATACCTGAGTCTCCTCGTTGGTTGGTATGAGTTCCAAACTAATGTTTTTCACGACTAGGATTTCATTGTTATGTTATACTGATGTCAACGCCGTGTTATTTAGGCTAAAAACGGGCTTAATGAAGATTTTGAAACTTCTTTGCAAGTTCTACGAGGATTTGACACAGATATATCAACAGAAGTGAATGAGATCAAGGTAATATATTGGACGTGTTTAATGATGGTTTCTAAACTATTTTGAACCCTCAAATTGCACAATAGAAACTTCTTGCAATGCAAACTACTATAAATGTCTTCATGATCATTTGTTTCTCCTGTCTTTGTCTCAGAAATCTGTGAAATCGTCAACTAAAAAAGTTACCATTCGGTTTTCTGAGCTTAAGAGACGGCGATATTACTATCCTTTGCTGGTACACATTTGTGTTGGATTCTTTAATTGCTAACTTATATGATTATATCTGCTATCCTTGACTAGACAAGGACTTGAAAGCCCTTACTCTTGTCAAGACTAACTTTATGGGGTGATTTTGTTCAGGTAGGTATTGGACTGCTCGCACTCCAGCAACTCAGTGGAGTTAATGGTGTTTTATTCTATTCCAGTAACATTTTCAAATCTGCTGGTCAGTTCAGTTCCTTGATTATATGTAGAAATGCATACCAGGATCATCAAATGATTTGATACTGGCAGTTACAAGTATCATTGTGCCGTGCTGTTTGTTTTTTACTCTGTTGGTAGAAACAGATAGGAAAGTAAGATTCTGGATAGCAGAAATGGGAAAAAGAATTCCATGTTTGCATGAAGTGCACAATGAATCTCTTCCTCTGCATCCTAGATAACACCCTGCAATAGATATGGGGATGAGAAAGACTTCGTTTTGTGGGAGGGGGGAGAGCTCAAAAGACGAATTTTGAAGTTTTGAACCATTAACTTATTCCATCTCAAAAAGAAATTTTAACTTATTAATAAGAGAAGTGTTAAAGCTATCAGTTGTAAAGAAACCCTAAATCAGCTGGTTAATCAGGCCACCTTTTAAAGTTACTCTTGAAAGCAAAAACAAAAAGTTGACTAAAAACGATAAACAGTTTCTTTTTAAGTTGTTTTGAATTAATTTTTTTTATGTTTGTGAAAATGAAGTTTTGATATTTTTAATTTATGTCCTTTTTAAATTCCTTCCTGTACTTCTTGCTTTTGCTTAAACATATGCCTGGCAATCTGATTGATGGAAACTGATATGGAACTTGACCATCTAGGTCTGCTAGTTCATGAGTGTCCACATTCACATATGCCATGCCTTGTGAATTATTCATTTGATTTTGTTGGTTCCTGAGAAATGATTCCTGTGTTGTGTCCCACAATCCTCATTCAATTATCTCTCAGTAAATAGCTAAAAAACGTGAAGTGCCATCTGTGATGATCTCTCAATCTAAGGTAATA
This sequence comes from Lycium barbarum, assembly GCF_019175385.1. Lineage (NCBI taxonomy): Eukaryota > Viridiplantae > Streptophyta > Magnoliopsida > Solanales > Solanaceae > Lycium > Lycium barbarum. The sequence continues at coordinate 93,066,056 of NC_083348.1, forward strand.
TGCCATTATCCAGATTCACGTACACTACTGTTCCGTAAGGTGATATGCCATTATCCAAATCCACATACACCACAGTTCCTTTGGGTGGGTATTTGGAAAAACAACTTTACCAAACACCAGTTAGAGACTAGCATAGTCTTTTGTAACCCAACCATGTTGTAGCATAATATCCACCTAGAACATAATTTTTCGTTACGTTGTCAGAAAGAGATGATGAATTGGAGAATGAAACAACAAAAAGTCGGGCCCATTTCAGTATGAGGTTTTTGTAGTGGTTAAAAAAAAAAAAAAAAAAAAGACGAGACAATGAACTATGATCTTAATTCTACATTAGGGTGTGCAGTTCCCCACTCTTAGAAGGTATCACGATATGATCTTAATTCTACATTAGGGTGTGCAGTTCCCCACTCTTAGAAGGTATCACGAGCCTTTTCTTTTATTTGCCGAATTAATCCAGGTGTATCAGAATTAGACTGTATGAGTAACACCACATAATCATAGAGATGCTACGGAATGTTCAACTGGTTCGACATATGAGTTTAATCTAATTGCACTGCCTTCAATGCGCAGGAATTCATTCCAATAAAGCTGCAACATTTGGTATCGGGGCTATTCAGGTAAGTTCCCTCCCTTTGATCTAATGTTAGTTTATATAGATATAATATTCCGCGTTAATATACATCTTCTATAGGTCATTGTCACTGGTATTTCTGCATCACTGGTGGACAAGGCGGGACGCAGGCTACTCCTGATTGTGAGTCCTTCCAGAAATTTTCACTCGAAGTTTCTATTTTCTGAAAAAGAATACAAATGAATAACTTGCTATACTTTTTTCTTCAGGTATCCTCATCCGTAATGACCGCCAGCAGCTTCCTTGTTGCAATGGCATTCTTCCTGAAGGTCAATTAGTAAAATTTACATTCACAAGAATTGATCAAGCAACTATCTAAATTTAATGAGATTGCTTTCTTGGTGTTGAGATTGACTTTCTTTTATTGTCACTCCACAATTCTTTTCTACTTAATCCAGGAGTTCACGCCAGAAAATTGGCATTCATTCTTTGCAGTATTGTCTCTGGTTGGACTTGTGGTATAGTTCCTGTCTCACCTTCTATTATCCTCACCCTACTATCTCCCCTGCTCTCATCCGTGTTCTGTTGTTGCATTCTGTCATTTCTGAGACCCTTTACCTATTAATTTTCCAGGTTTTGGTGATGGCATTTGGTATAGGATTGGGATCCATCCCTTGGATCATAATGTCTGAGGTATAACAAAGCTAATTTATTGTTCATGAGACCAGAAAAGACAGATTTTCCTAAATATAATTAAATATAGAGCATAGACAAAGAACGCCTATCCACACTTTGTAACATGCTCAAAGAACATAGTTGAGAAATTCTAAGCAAAACTAACATTAAAGATCTCCCTTGTTAAAGGTGATGATGTTAGTGTTAAAGCAAGATCAAGCGTTATTTCAGGTTTTCTTAACCTATGAAGGGCTACTTAACTGCCAGGATAATTGTGTGCCTTTCCTACAAAGTTTTGGTTCAAAATTTCTTCCTAGAAAATATTCTTATTGAACTTGAGAGTTGAGATGTCCTTCAAGCACAGTAGCGTAGGTTTTATGATAATTTTTCTTCTCTACGATTCAAGAGCCTCACTACTCTAATAAGTACTCCTTTTCCATGGCAATAGGAAGTGTGTTCTGTTTACCTTCTTTTGAGACGTCGAAATTTTTTAATTGGTTGTGCAGATTCTGCCGGTAAGCATCAAAAGTCTAGGTGGCAGTGTTGCAACTCTGGCAAATTGGTTTTCAGCATGGCTTGTTACAATGACAGCAAATTTGCTTTTAACTTGGAGTAAAGGAGGTCTCTCTCTCTCTCTCTCCATCTGTCCCTGTCTATCCAAACCATGCTGGGAGCGACTCTAAAGACTGTATATTTGGCAGGAACATTTGCTATCTATGCACTGATATCAGCTTTTACGGTGGTCTTCGTGAGGCTTTGGGTTCCAGAAACCAAAGGGAAAACACTGGAAGAAATTCAGCAGTCCTTCAGATGATACAGAATAAATTTGCAGTAAGACGATTAAATGGAACAAGTGATGCAATTCCAGCCTGACAGAAAACTTGTTTTGTTCCACATTTACCATGTACCACTATATATTGTCTTGTCCAAGAAGTTTTTCTTGTGTCAAGAGACTTCTAATGCATGTGGACCAAAAATATGCAATTTGCAATATATATTTGTATTAAGACAGCAATTTTAAATTCTGAACCCCAAATTACATAGTAACTAATATTTTACCGAGGAAACACAAAGTTATTTTCCTTTCCATAGACAAAAAAGTTACATGATATTAGATAGTGAACTTTGTGGTACTGTCCTTCACTTCTGGACTTTTTCTGCATGCAGGGAAGTAAAGAACTGCTTGAGACACTTGTTGTAAACACAAGGTCGTTCTAGGTGAACCAGATGGCCTGCCTTCTCTATGCCATGAAATGTAGTCTTGTCACCTAGTTGACTGTCATCATGTAATGCAAAACAATCATCAGGTTTATTCAACTTCTCTGTGGCACTTCTACTAAATTATAGATGAAGTAGTTTAATTTAAATACACGGGCCATATATCAAAATGATGCATTGCTGAACTAATTATTACTATAACTTCTGTGTAAATAAACTGCTGATGGGAGTTATTGTATACATCTAATGGACCTCATATATGCTTATTTGAGTTTATAATGCATGAGCATGTCAAGCCTGAAAACTTACTCTTTCATGTTCTGAGCAAGCTCCAAATTGAAAATTTGGTCATTCTCACCCCAGAGGAGATGTATTCTCTGCCAAAAAAAGATGGAAAAAATGGCTAGTACTCCATACATTTCTTAATTCTTTGTGTGAAATATTGAAGAGTAGAATCATGAAATGCCAATTACCTGTGGAAAATTTGGAATGGTTGTTTCTTTGTTGCTCACCACCAATCCTTCTAGCAGTTCCCCTCTTTCCTTTCTGTTGTTGAACATTACCTGACATATTGTCAAGTGAGGGAATAAGATCCTTTGCTCGGGTTAAAAACTTTTTTATATGAATCACGAGGGTGACATCTATGTCGTTTCATAGTATTAATATAAGACAAAAATTCCTCCTCGGGATTATTAATCCTAATTTCACCAAGTTATGAACTTATTACTCATTTAATTATCTTGAAAGAAACTTGAGAGACATCCGAGAATACGGTTTAAGAAACTTCGAATTTAATGTATGAACATTTTTTTTTTTTTAATATCAGCACCTTTTATATATCGACAAAAAGATGGTCGTCAAGTGGTTAGGTCTAGTTGGTTGAGCGAACTGTGCAGTGATGTCAAGTATATGAAACATGTGGGTGGATACAATGTGTAATATAGTCAGATAATTATGCAAGGCTACGTGGTGCCTTTTCTTAATAAGTGGGCTGGAAAATGTTGACAAATCTATAGTGAGATATCCTGCCAATGCTGCATATCTTCAAGTTGTGGCTTTAAAGGGCAAATCAAAGAAATACGTGCGAGAAAGGAGGGGCTGTTACAGCTGAAGCCAGCCCCGCCAAGAAATGCATGTCAAAATTAAATGTATAACACGTTTATCAATATTTCCAATATAAATATGCACTGGTGCGAGGTTTATAATGACGAAAGTCATTTGATAATAGACTCTAAACAATTGACTCCATTAATATTTGATATTAAGGGTTAGCTGATCACCCAAGAAAATAATTTAGTCAAGTTGTTAATGAATCGAATTGGCTTTCAATCTCCTTATTTTCTTGTCTCTTTTTCTTTTCTTCTTTTTATATTCCCTTTATTGGCAAACAAAAGGAAAACGTGTTCCTGAAATAGATTAAAGGCTTATGATCGTGTGTAACGTATATAATGACATCATACATGATGCTTCTTTTATAGTACCTTTCAAAGAATGAACATTTTGTTTACCATTAGCTGATTCAGGTGAAGATTATCAAAGCCACCCGTAATCAATGGCTAAATAATCTGTATAGCTTGCAAACTAAATACCGTAATTATATCACGAATTTAACTTATAGTATGTATTATTGGCAATATAATTTTTCTTTTTTTGCAATTTCTTTAATTCTCTGTTTTATTTTTTAAATTATTAATCCCACTTTTATGGACCTTTACATGTGATTAAACTCTTAAATTATGGAGTAAATTGATATGAGTTTTCATGCAGCCATAGAATTAGGAGTCATATCCGAATTTAAGTTCGAAACAAGTAAGAAATACATTATCCAAATAGGGACATAATCAAATATGCAAGAAAAGAAAAGGAAGAGAAACAACAATGAATATATCACTACTAAAAAATAGGTATAAGCAACTGATAGCTAAATAGAAAAATTCTTTGCTAATCCTATCTGGCGGATTGTGTATATATTTACGAGTAATAGTAAATAAACTAACCTCAAGAAAGTCCCTGTGAAGGCGATCAGGGAACCAAAGCTTCTTATAAGCAGCTACTTTTAAAAGTGCCTTACAACCCTTAACAGAAGTAGGCAACAACAGCTCCGAAGAAGAAGAAAACCCCAAACCACTAAGCGTCGTTGTGCTAATCGAATCAGTCATCGCCAATATAGAACCAGACACAACTAAAGCCTCAACTAGATCAGGAAACATTTCAGCCATCTTAAACGCAACCATCCCACCATAACTAAACCCAACCACAACACATTTTTCTATACCCAATTTCCTTAACCCTTTAGCCAAACACTCAGCTTGAAAACCCGGTGACCTGTCCGGACTATCCGTAACTGACCCGCCAAAGAAAAGTAAGTCAGGTACATAAACGGAGTAGTTTTTAGTTAATGCACCTACTTGGAATTGCCACGTAACTATTCCTTCGCCGGCAAAGCCGTGGACGAGTACGACTACGGGTTTGTTCGGGTCGGGTTTAGTGGTGGATTCGGGTGAAATGGCGCATTGGTTGTTGGACAAAGGTGTTGTGGTGGTGAGTTTTTTGTTTTTCTTTGGTTTTTGTATGGTTTCAGAAGGGACCCAAAAGTTCATTATAGTGCCAGGTTCTATTTCTATACTATGAGGTTTTATTCCAGCCATTTTCATTAGCCAATATAACAAAGGCCTTTGTGCTTCTACTAAGTTCACCATTTTTCTCTGCTCTTTTTTTTTTTTTTTTTTTTTTTAGAAGATGTTTGTATGGTGGAATTAGGAGAGAGATGAAGTGGAAAGATGAGAGAAAAGAGGATTTTTAAACTAAGAAATGGAAGGAAGGGTAGGTGTTGGGTTGTTATCTGTTGTTCGTCATTACATGTGGGAGTTTATATTATACAATTACCAAAGATGATGCATGAAAGGGGTGGTTGGTATACTGTTTCATCTACTTCTAGATTGTTGCTATAATTCTATTCTTAGTGTGCACTGTTAGTTCATCCAAAATTTCATTATCTCTGTTCTTAGTGTGCACCTGTGGGATTACACATGTATCTCTGTTAGTTCATCCAAAATTTCATTATTTCTACCTGTGAACTGTACTGGTAAATGACTAAACGAATACTTGTAAACGCCAAACCCCACAAAACCAACAACAGCAACAAACAACACACCCAGTGTAATCCCACAAGTGCATGAGATTTGATTACGAGGTAGGATGTACGCAGACTTTGTTCCTATGTGAGGTAGAATGACTGTTTCTGATAGAGCCTAAAAAATCAAAAGAAGAAAGAAATAGAGAAATACTACAAGCAGTCAATCTTTGTAGCGACAAAGGTCGCAACAAATGTCCGTGTAGTTGCCATAAAAAGTTCGTAACCCTCTATTTGGATGGTTGTTTCCTGTGGTTCATTAATGTACAGTATGGTGTTGTATTGTATTGTACTGTATTAATGAGCACAATGTTTGGATAAACTGTATCGTTTGTTGTGGTTTAATAACATTTGTATTGTTTGGTTTGACTGTATGGTATTGTATAATAACTTGTAAGTTTACTAAAATACCCTTAATGCTTAATTAGAAATTAGTTTATGTGTATTAATAAAACTCAGGTAAAGAATAAAATAGGAACTTTAAAAAATAAGTAGGTATTGGGTGGGGGTGGTGTGAGATGGGTGGTTGTGGGATGAGGGTGGGGGTGAGTGGTTATGGGGGTGGGGGTGGATGCTGGTGAGGGGTAGTGGGTGGGTGGTGTGAGGTGGGTGGTTGTGGGATGAGGGTGGGGGTAGTGGGTGGTAGGGTGGGGGTGAGTTGTCGTGGGATGGGGTTGGGTGGTGGTGAGGGGTAGTGGGTGGTGGGGGTGGGTAGCAGAGGAATGGGGTGGTTGAGGTGGGGGTGAGTGGTAGGGCGGGGTGGGGTGGATGGTGGGGCAGGGGTGGGTGGGGTGAGTGGTAGGGCGGGGTGGGGTGGATGGTGGAGGGTGGGGTATAATGGAGAAAGGAAATACGTAAACACGAAAAAATCACCAAATCCGTGGTTACAAAAATTGAGATTTTTTATGGTTATATAACCATGGGATGAACCACGGGTTTACAACACCATATTACATAATTTTAAGAACAATGAAAACAAACATGGTTTCATAAAAATACATACATTAATGAACCATGGGAAACCGCCATCCAAACAGGAGGTAAGGCTCTTACCTTTGTGGAGACCAATGAGTCGCGACAATTACAAAAGCCCCTAAAAACCCTTACCTTTGAGTCGCCACCAAAAACTATACTACTCCCTCCGTTTCAATTTATATGGCACTTTTCATTTTTTGAGAGTCAATTTGACTAAACTTTAAAGTTAAATCGGATTAGATTAACTCAACATTTTAACATTAAAATTTATATATTTGAAAACCGCATGAGAAGTACTATAGGTTGGAACCTTTCTCATGTCAATTTGGTGAAAAAAATACATTTTAAAATGTTGATCAAAGTTCATGCAATTTGAATCTCGGAAACCAAAAAGTGCCACATAAATTGGAACTGAGGGAGTATATATTTCTTGTAAGGAACATTTTTTTTGGGTTTCCACTCGTTGTCCGGTACTCATATGGAGACCACGTTATCTTTGGATTGGCTTAGGAAAATCGCACATTGGGATGAAGCGTTTCCTATCAAAGTGATTTTGTATCCAAGGTTTGAACTTCAAATCTCTGGTTAAGGCTGAAAGTGTGTTTACCACTCCACTAAAACCCTTGGTTGTAGTGAACGTTGCTTAGTTGTCTAGCTATTGATAAGCATTTAATTATGTTGAATTGTATATTGCAAGTTGAAATAATAATGTGGCCGCAATTCACGTTTAATGCGACCTAATATGATAATGACAACCATAGGACGCACTTCAAAAACAGCTTTCTGACTTTCATTATCTCATTCAGCAAAGTCTCACAATTCATTCTAGCAAATTTGTCTTGCATTAAATGAGGTTAACAACGTACTTCATGATAAAACTTGAATCTACCTTAGAATTTAACAATTATATTACACCTAATTCTTACCACTTGCATATTTTTTCTTCTTCAAATCTAGCTATGGCGATCAACTCTTGACCATGGTAATTCTGCTCTTTATAACATCCGACTCAAATTCACATTTTTCGTTGAACTGGTCGAACGTGATAGTAAATGATTTATCATCAAACCTATTATGTCTAATTAAATATGCTTAATCATACAAACCATGGTGCTCGAAGATTACAAATCATACAATACCAATTTGACATAAGAAAATTATTGTTACGGCGCAGTAATCATGGAACTTATGAAATTTCCGGATGTTTTTTGTCCCCATTGTTTAATTTGAGTCAATTTAAAGCTGTACAAGTTGTAGTATATCTTAAAATCTATATATGTACATTTAGTTGAATGGGACATGCAGATGTTCGAAGAGATTTGCCTAAAAAAAACTCAAAATATCAAGAGGAACTGAACCTTGTTGCAGAAATTTATTCCATTCACTGTTAAGAGTTAGTGCTTATATACTTCAACCAACTTTTTCCACAACCCTACCAATTTATATAATACTTATAATTAATTTCCTACGCTTCTATATATAATTCGTAAAATATATGTAGAAAGATAATTTTCACTTATTTGCGTGGGAAGTAACCTTAAAGCAATTAGCCACCTAACAAGTACTTCCTCTAATAATTTTAGTTTAGTAGTAAAACACATCATTAGATTGATTAAGCAAAATCAAGGAACTTTTTACGTAAACTTGGAGAAATAATTTCAAGATCATGATTAATTTGGCGATTTCTTGCACGACATTTAACATTTTTAATGGCCTTGATGGGTCACTTTACTTTTTTAACAATTATTAATTGAATGATGAAAGCAACATTTAATTATTTGTCTTCCCATACAAGGTTGTTTAGATTTTGATCAACTACACTGCCTACTACAAGACTACTTGAGATGAGCCGAAAATTAATTAAGAGGGCGTGACTTTACGAGAAATATGTTTACGCGTTAATTAATGCATGGCGACTTTCTGTCAAGCTCTACTTCATGCACAAATGATGGATAGCGGGTTTATTGACTTATTTTATTTTAGGTGACTCAAAACTTTAATCAAAGGCAAATTTAAGATTTGGAGTTTATATAATGGTAACCTTAAATTAATAGATAATAATAATTAAGTTTACAGTCAAATATTTATAAATATGTGACGAATTTCCAATTATATATCAAATATGAGCAAAAGCTAATGGGTTCCACCCTTAGGTTGTACTCTAGATCATCTATTGACTTTAAGTGTAGGTATCTTATGTCATGACCCAATCAGAGAGACATGACGGTGTCATACCCCATTTTAACCGGGTTAAATTAGAAGTACGACATATTGGTGATTCCTGTTTTTGTTTATTTTAAGGAGTCGCCACCTAATTATTTATGGTGAATTAGGACACCTAAAGTTTATTAAAGTTATTTTAAAGTTAACTCCATTTTAAAAGTCTGCGAAACCAAATGATTCTAGGTAAGAGTTCAATTAGTCTAAAGCGAAGGCATTAGACATCCTTTAAGACCCATTAACAATGGTTAACCGACCGGACTTATGTTAATTAATTAAAGCTAAAATGTAGATGTAATATTTAAATATTTAAGAAAATATCTTGTAAGTATTGCTAAAGTTATTTAAAGTAAAACTTGTAGAAAATAGTGGTTGCATAAAAGAGTTTAGTTAAAATAAACTAAAAGAAGCGGAACATGTAATGTTTATATGTATTTGGAGAAAAGTGAGTTATGCCGACTCACAAATTAAAAAGAGTTATTGTAAGATTAATATTAAATAAATTTTAAAGGTTTCATAGAAAGACTATTAGTTTAATGTATATTGTGCGAAGGTTCTTTTGAACAAATATGTACTTCAAGTGTTGGAAAGGAACTAAAGTGAAAGAGTTATCCGTTGAAACTAATTTGTCTTTTATTTCTTAGAATAAGCTAACATTAGTGTGAAATTTGTGATGTTTTGAAAATTCTAAGATGGTAAGAATGAAAAATGATTCCTTTAAACCAAGAATGTGTAGGCATGCTATTTGAAAATCAATTACTCCAAATAAATGTTATAGATACTATAAATAGTTTAGAATATAAATAGAAGAGAATGTAATTTGTGGAATTAACTATCCATTACTAAACTAGCCCCTTAATGTCACTAAGGTTCATCTAAATTAACAAACAAAAATGTTAGCCATACAATACACATTAAATGCGCACAAAATAAAATGGAGGAGTAGATGTAATGTAAATGGGCTCAGCCCATTTTAGACCGTTGTGACATGTTTGTTGTTGGGCTTCGACCCAAAATCTTTTATATATTGCTGCTGGACGCTGTTCCTGCTTATTGGGCTTTGGCCCAGAAATTTGTTTTCTATTTTTGGCTGCAGACGGGCTAGACACAAAAAGGTCATGTTGGGCTTTTAGCCCAACGCCGAATGTGGAAGAAAACGAGTCCCTCGGACTCGTATGCGGTAGTCATGCATAAAAACGAAAGAAAAGGATTAATATACGATCAATGAATAATGTTAAACATACGAAATATGAACTCAAAACAAATTAACAGATTGTATATTCTGTGTATATTTTAAATATACTTCATGTATACACAACTCAGCCACCACACATTTACTACGTATAAATAAGGCGACAACCAAACACGACTGAATCAAACCGTATAACGTCTATTATGCATTAGACGTGTGCCAAAGTTCAGACATATGCAATGACTAATATATGCACAGTATTCAGGGTATACCTGGTATACCTGAAAGGTATACACTGATACGCGACCCTTATATAAACTTGGTGTATACTGAGGTTCATATATCATGTATACTTCGAGGTATATCGTACCACAAACAGGAAGTCAGAGAGGGAATATGCGAAGGTAAGTCAACATGAGTATTTGGAGCATAAGTGTAACCAATCAGGCATCAAGGCTTGGGTTCTGATGATTAAATGAGTGGCCATTTATCAAGAATACATGTGAGATTTCAAACCAATTTGCAATCAGTGTTTCGAATTAATTTTCATGCAATGGAAGCTAAGTGAAAGAAGGAACTATTGCGGACTTGAACATTCAAAGATTTAGGCATTAGTAGGCACACAGAATCAACTGAACAGAATTGAAACTAAGAAAAAGAAAGAAGAGTTGAGTTACAATAACAATGCAAAGTCCATGAGATAAAAAGTAAAACAAGTATAAAGTGAATGCTTACAATCAATAAGTATGTCTAGACTGAAATACGACCCCATAGGATTCCAAAGAGGGAAACCAACTGTGCAAAACTAACATGGATGGGTCTTAAGTACAGAATCTAGACAGTCAAACAACCTCTCCAGGTACTAGTTAACACATAAGCCTAAGTCCAATGCTACTGTATACACGTATGATCCCATATGAGTCAAATTGAGGGAGCAACAAAATCATGATATACCACAAGAGAAATGTTTCAGGTGGACAGGATTGATGATGAGGTTACCAGAGAGATATCATACACTTAAGCATCCCAGATAATAATACAATGAGCATGGGACATGATCTTGTTAACAGAAAATAGGAGCTTGGTGAATGAAGACATGAGATATGGATAGTGACATTAAAGGTGATACACATAGAATGTAGGTAGAGTAAGATGTTTTAAAAAACAATGCAAGAGTTGAGTCAGGATACATCATCAAGCATGCTGCCTAAGTGTTCTCAACAACTCTAACTAAACAAGATATCCCAAACCAGCACAATGTAATCAAGCTAATCACTTACACAAGTAGACAGATTCCTAATGGGCAGTATGCTAATGCAGGAGTATAGATAACATACCCTTTATACTTTACATAAGCTCACACAAATCCAAACAGGTATAATCATAAGTTAACAAACTAATGACCAGCTTATCCCTTTCGAACTCGACAGAGGTCATATGAAGTAATACCGAATGAAAAAAAATTATATTATCACAGGACTTGCATACAACACAAAAGCAAAATGATATTTGTTTCAAACATAGGGGACTGATTCATCACACTTTATTTGATACAGTTCACATATACACACCATATTTTTTAAGTTAACAGTTTCCATTTTTGAACTTAGAACAGGCTTTTGATTTTGAATCTAGACTTTAACTCTTTTCATAAGAACGAGAACTTATCAACATGCCAAACCATAAAATCATATAAGGGGAGATAACAGTTTCTATACTCAATATATAATGTCAGTGTTAACTCCCTGCTAGACTGTTTTTTTACCATCTTCTAACAACAAGAAGGAACAATGCTAATTATACCTAATATTCGACTATCACTTCATGAACTCTGCTTGCATAACCTTCCATCCTTCTATAGGAACCAAATTCAAAATTTAAGTTAAGCATCCTGTTTAAACTAAATCATTTATCAAGGAACCAACACTGGGCAACACATAATACCCGTTAAAATCGACTGTCTTACGGACAAATTACCTAATCATATTAGTAACTGAATTAACAAATTAAACATGATAACCCAGGCTAAACAGGACATAGATACCACATTAAGCACTATTAACTAAATTAGAAACGTTATAATTAAACTGAACAGAGGATAAACCTCATCCTGAAGCATGAGAACTAAACTAGACAGGCAACAAAACAGACATAGCAAAAACCGAATTAAAACAGATAAAACACTAAAAACATTCAGAGGAACATAAAGATGCAATAATATAAAAAGAGAATAGGGGATTGCTGACCTTTTGCGTGTACAGTGAAATGGGGCATCGAGGTCTCGAATCTACGCTCGATCTTAAAGTAACAAGCCGAAAGAGTAAAACGACTTAATTTTCAAATGGGTGTTCCCAAGTATAGCGATTGAAATATGTAAAAAATAATTAGGAATGGTTAAAGTGGCTACCAAAGAATTGAAACAGAACAGAATTCGAACGAATTCCTGATTTAGAGTAGTAATTAAAGATAGAAAAATGTTGAATGTCGTCCCAAAAAATCCCCCTTTTAACTGAGTAATTCTTCTTTATTTATAGAGTGAAGAGAGAGAGGAGCGTCTGAGAGAGAGGAGCGGGAGACAGAGGAGACAGAGGCGTGGGGGACAAGGGGAAGTGGAGAGGAGCGTGAGGAGAGAGGAGAAATGGAGAGGAGCGTGAGGAGAGAGGAGGAGGGAGAAGGGGCAGTGAATGAGAGAGAGATGAGGGAGGCGGCTGAAGGAGAAAGAGGAAGGAAAGAGAAAGGATTAGGGTTCTTTTGTTTTGGCTGATGAAATGAAGTGGTTGGGCCGGGTAATTATTTGGTTGGGCTGGACCGGGTAGGGAATAATGTGGGCTGATTATTTGGACTTCATACAGATTGGGCTCAGTCGTTTGGGCCATTTATTTGGCTGAAATTCCTCCTCTATATTAATTATCTTTGGGCTTCTAATTTAATAACTAGTACAACATATACTATGTAAAGACAATTAATAATTAATATGTAGAAAAATAAAGATTTTACAAAGTGTTGTCTTGTAATTAATTTAACGATTCCAAACCCGAAAATGAAACGAGAACGAACATTTAAAATTTGTGATAAAGTAATGCTCGTAATGTTGAAAATAAAAGTAGCGAAAATAATAGTAGTGAAAATAAAGTATTTAGCTCGTCAGTAAATTTAGACGCCCGAGTGAATAAAATTAAATAAAGGAGGGACAAAATTGGGTGTCAACAGACGGCACTCGGAGCTAACCCCCGAAGCACCTCTGAACATACATCTCATAATCATTTCTAGGTGGACCACAAGGATATCTCATGGGCGTCATACTCTGTAAGGGCACATATTACAAGATAGTGGCACATCTCTGTATAATCATCAACAGCTATGCCCATAAACACAAGCCAACAAGGCTGCCATAATATAACACAATAATATGAACTGATATCTAAATGGGACTTCTAGCTATACACATCTGTCTACGAGCCTCTATATATAATACAGGAATCCGTGAAGACGGGGCAGGACTCCGCCATGCCCAAGTTTATAGATATGCAATAGTAGTAGCAATAATCTGCAACTCCGAAGCAACTAGAGCGCTTTTGAAACTCCGTTGATGAAGCTCCTAAGGGTTTGGTCCGTCTACCTGTCTACCTGCAGGCATGAACGCGGCGTCCATAAGAAAGGACGTCAGTACGAATAATGTACTGAGTATGTAAGGCATAAGATCAACATGTACATAACAATCATGGAAAAACATCTGATACATGCCAATGAGTTTGTGAATCTGAATGAATCCGTATGATTGTATATCAATATCAAGAAATAGGAACGCCACAACATAGGCCACATCGTCACCCCCTGTCAAATGTGCCTTATATATATATACATGAGCGCCACAACATAGGGCACATCATCACCCCCTGTCAAATTTGCCTTATATATATATATATATATATATACATGAACGCCACAACATAGGCCACATCGTCACCCCCTATCAAATGTGCCTTATATGTATATATAAAGAATGAGAATGAGTGCAATGCATAAGTAAAATGAAATAATAGGACTCAGTAATATCACAAAATAGCTATATACATATATTATATTCATAGCATGCATGAGATCCCAAATAAAAGCTACTAATTTATTGGAGTGATATAAGTTGGTAACCTCCGATTAATATTATGGAACAATCATCATCGCTATATCTCACCTTGAAAGAACAATTATCATAAGGTGAGATCAACATAGGTCACATCGTCACCCCCTGCCAAATGTGCCTTATATATATACATAAATGCCACAACATAGGCCACATCATCACCCCCTGTTAAATGTGCCTTATTTATATACATGAACGCCACAACATAGGCCACATCGTCACCCCCTTTCAAATGTGCCTTATATGTATATATAAAGAATGAGTGCAATGCATAAGTAAAATGAAATAATAGGACTCGGTAATATCACAAAATAGCTATATACATATGTTATATTCATATCATGCATGAAAGCCCAAATAAAAGCTACTACTTTATCGGAGTGATGTAAGGTCGGTAACCTCCGATTTATATTATGGAACAATCATCATCGCTATATCTCACCTTGAAGGACCAATTATCGTAAGGTGAGATAAAAAATAATGAATGAAATCAAGAAAATCATGAAATAAACTCAATAATCTCATAATAGCATCAAGACCATAAGCTTTGAAATCTCTAGGAATGGAATCATCATCATCATCATCGTTTTCATCATAGAAAACATCTATATTTAGCATCATAAGAACTTTGAGAATCATAAACTTCTAGCTTTTTGGAAATAAGGACGTTATGGAAAACAAGTATGGTTTCATAAGAAAAGAATCATGCCTTTAGAAAGAAAGGGTTAAGCCTTAATATACCTTTTCGGTCGCCTTAACTTTAACTACTTAACGCTTGTCCTCCCAAGCTCGTAAATCTACATTTAAGAGAATTTATACTATTGTTAGGCTTATCATCATATGTTTCTCTTAAGCCCTCAAATTAATTCCTTTTAGAATTTGCCGAAATTCGGGCAGCATCTCCCCTGTTTATATCCCTAGCTCGAAATCACAATACCAACAACTAACATAACAACAACAACAGTATTACCAACAACATCATCATCAATACCAAAATATTCCATAAAACATTCCATACGATGTTTATCAACATACAATAGCAATATACACTTCCTTTCTTCCCAATCAAGGAGCATAATCTCATTAACACACCAACAACATTAGATTCCATCCATATGCATGGAAATTATCCCAACAACACGACTACAACATTCTCAAAACAATTCATAAACTCAATAACTACAACACAACACTTTATGACCTTTCCTCCATAACTATTTTCACTTTTAAAACTTGCTCAACCTTCAAATCAACTCAACATAAGAGATAGGATGAAGAACATACCTTATACTTGAATAAATTTAGCCACACCAACTTTCTTCAAGACCAAACTCACCACAACATCAAGTAGAAACAAGAACAATCACTTTTCATGAATTAGTTTGGTGTAATCTTGTTGAATTCTTGATTTAAGAGGCTATAAGTGTTTAAGAGAACTGTATGGATGTATCTAGAACTCCCAAGAAGTGAAAATGATGAAAAACGTGGAATAATAGGGTATTTATACCCCTTGAGAGTCGGTTCCACTGACTTTCCAAGTGAGGCCCGCAGGGAGCCATTTGGCAGCTTGGAGGCTTATCATGAAATGCCCATAATTTCCTACTCTGATGTCGTTTTGACAAAAGGTTTGTTGTGTTGGAAACTAGACTTCCTGAACTTCAATTTAGGCTTTTGTTTCACTTCAAAACTCCTGATATACCAGGAGATACACCCCTCTAAAGTTGACCCAAAATTTCTGTCCAAAATTCTACCAACTTTTTTCAAATTTTCGACAAACTTATTTTCTTCAATTTGCTTGATCCCAAAACCTTTAGAAACTTTCTTAACACTTGTTAAGAGTATTCTTTAACCTTATAAGAGTTTTATGACCTCTCCTAGCTTACGTTAGTTTACTTATAATGCAAACGACGTGAAATTTTTTCGAGCTGTAACATTCTCCCCCCCTTAGAAACATTCGTCCTCGAATGTTGTGACTTGTGAGCTTACGATGCTATCATCAATTTCTTGAAATGGTTGTCCTCGTTTAGTTCCTGATCTCCATGCTCCTATATTATAGGCTCATCAGTCTTCTTTCATATTCTCCAGTTCTTTGTTGAACTTATTGATTAGTTCCATATCCTTATGCTCTTTTGTATGTACCCAGTGGTCAACTGATATCTAGTTATCATCTTGGGACCCGTTTCCATTACGGTGGTCTTAACTCATGATTGCTACAGCTCCCCGCCGATTTGTAAGTACTCTTAATTGTTGTACTTTTTTGCCTTCCTCCTTATCCCTCTGCTAGTAGCCAAACTCTCTTGTTCAGATGTGACACTCTTCCTTGCTTGCTTATCTAGGTGCTAATTTGTGTTATCCCTTTAGTAATCGTCGATCTTATATACATACAATATCATCTCCTTTTAATTTCCTTAGTCGAATTCCTTAACTAGGCCCTCGGGCAATTTCATAGTTCCACCTGCAGTAGCACCGAATGATCTACAATAAAATTTTCTCGCTAATATCTTATTATTCTCGTGATTACCCTATCTCGGATACTTATTCACAACTTCTTTTTAATACGAGTATGCTTCCCTTCTTAAGTCCTTGGCTCTCTTATACCGGTGGTCACTTGAGACTTATATTAGCCTCTATTTTTCTTCGACTCCTCATCATTGTCCTTGCACCATTTTACTAGCCATTTCATCTCGGCGATCGTTTACATGGTTCTATGTCATACATTTTTGCAATTGATATAACTGACGACTTGTAATTTCATGACTTGCAAGGTACCTTCTCATCTCAGGCAGTACTGCTGTCTTGCTATCCATAGACATACTGTCTCCCTTTCTTTTGAAGATCATTGAACTTTCTATAATTATTTCCCTTTTAAAACTTTCATCTCTTCTAGTGCTACGATTTTCTTTTTAATAGTCCCGATTGTCCCTTATACTTATCCTTGATCAGCTTGCAGGCCCTTCTTACTCCTCCTATTACTTCTTAGAGTATGGCACTGCATATTTAAATATAACCAAAATTTCTCCGGAGTGATTCGAGCCATAGTCCGGAAACATAATATGTCGCATTGACGAAACTCATTCTCTTTGATTCGCTAATCCCTTCATTATCTTGTCATTATTCCGCTCCCATCTTTGTCCCATAATATACTTGTATTAAATCCATTCCCACTTTCTCTTAATAAATCCTTGATATTGCGGTACATCTCGAACTTTAGCTCCTTCAAACCGGTACATTTCCCTCTTTTGAATTTAGGAATATTGTCGTTCACCTCTAAATTAAATTTGTTCTTCCCCCCTCTAAAAGATGTTCTCATATACCAGTAACATTCAAAGAGTAATTGTCTTTGGTAGTCATCTGGCTGACTTTAGTGGTCCTTTAATTCCTCTATTCCATATAATGCCGGAGTTCCTTTCATCGCATGGTTTAACTTATTTCCTTTTTGCTAACTGAAGACTTTTGTATGTTCCCTCTCATGTACTGATCTTATCTTATGACCAACCAAATCTGGTTTATCCTTTTAATACCATCGTAAGTCGATACACTATCGCATCTATTTTCCACGACTCGTTCTTTTATTTGTCCAACTCATACTGTTCTGTAGTCTTTCTTTACTAGATGGTTGTACTGTAGTTTGGCATCATAGTTATTCCAATATCTTTTCGATCTTTGTCTCCTTATTATCTTCCCCTTTCGATACCATAAATTTCTCCTATTTATACATATCCCTCGTACATTCAGCCCATTTCCTTTATGATCGAATTTCAGTACTCCTTATCAAGACTCTTGTCGCATGCTATCGAGGTTTTGCCTCTTGGCCAAACTTATCCGCCTATTAACCTTCCTCTTGTTCTGGATGGTTACACAACTTCCTTTTACCAATTCATCAGTCCACTTTCCTTACTTTCTCCCTTAGGATCTTCCTTGACTTCCCTTACTCACAAAGTGCTCTTCCCCACTTGCCATTCTACAGTATTGACCCTGGAATTTGTAGAATATTTTATTAGAAGTATGAATCCCTTCTATTTCTAAAATCGACCCTTTGGGGGGTGGGGGGTGGGGGGAGGGGAACTTTTCCTGCTTTCTAGATGAAAGTATCAATATGGTTTCATATTTATCCCTTTCGGATATATCCTAGGAGTCAGAAATCCCTTAACATCTTCACAAAACCTGATTATTATACTTCAATCCTATTTATCAAGATCTGTTTCCAGGATCCTCGCATTCTTCCTTTACCCCATATTGCCATACTCTATCGTTCTTGCTTATTTACTTTAGAGATTTATCCGGATGACTCTTCGCATCTACCGTCGCCTTAACCCCTTTCTTGGAAACCTTACTTGATCGTTACTAGCAACATACTTTCCCTTGCGTGCACTTCTCTTCTTCTCACGACATCATAGTCTCTTTACTCTTATATACACATATTCTTCTTCTCTCTAATATTATTGCTTCATGATTGTCCAACTTTAATATTCGGGGAAAACAACATTAATCTGCCTTGTAGCACTTGCTACCTTAACTTCAACACCCAGCTCACTCAATGCCTTTAACATTTCGCAAGATCGATCATACGGGTACGCATACTATCTAATATGGCCACACATGAATCATCGTTTACATCGCTTATTAGTACCTTACTTACGAAATATCCCAATATTATTTAAAATTGTCCTGAGTCTGTGACTTTAGTACTTCTCCCCTCTTTTTTCCTAACTAGCCAGTCTCATACCTCGTTATCACTTTAAGATTGTAATCGTAGGGCTCATTTGCTCCTAATTTCCCTTGGCCATTCTGGTTTCTCATATTTTCGTAAGTCTGAATCTGTAAGACTTCTTAGCATATTTTCTAAGTCCTGATTATGAGCCTCTGGCAATATAGACTTAATGAATAATGTCCACGCGAATAACTACTCTTCTTTCCTTTTAATTCATAAGCCGACATCGCTCTTATTCTTCTGTCGTCAAGTGACCTTCATCACATCTCTCTGAAAAATCTAGGTAAACCTTCTTATAAGGATCACATCCGTCCTTTTTATTGTTGCATGATCCTTTATCACATATCTTAAAAAAAACCAAATCTGTCCTTTTTTTTTTTGAAATTCTAATGGAAAGTCCAAATAAAATCATGTAATGCATTTCCCCATGTTGGAACGTCCTTTACTTTCTTGGTGGGATGAATATCATCATTAACTTTGAAACTTTCATATCTAGAAAATTTCCATAACCACAAGTCAACACACGTGACTTCTTTCCACTCCTAGTCCCGGGGTTCATAATGGTAGAAGAAATATCTTAGTTGCAATTACCCATAAATAGTCCAGTTATCGGTTTCTTTAAAATTCCCAATTGTCAAATAATAGATGATATCCCATAATAATCACACACAAAACGAGAAATTCAATAAGAAGACCCATATACTTGTAACCGACCTATCCTGATCTTGGTCTTGGGAACTGTGAAGTGAAATATCCCTTTCATCATCCTCCTCCCACCATCTACTTGTCTGACCCTCCTCATCTCCTCCATCATAATCCGAAGGATATGAATATTCTGGTAGCTCCTGGTTGACTAAAGGCCAAGATAGAGGGCTATAATACTCTATAACACTTACACTCGCAGCTGCTCTGACGTAATGCTCAATCATAGGAGAAACTGAAGGGACCAAATCCGGTGCAGCCTTAGGAGCCTGCTGCTCTACTGGTGTCTCATATGAACCCTCAGACGAGTTCGTCTCATAACTATCCTCTGACGGATCCTCCTCTATAGAAGTCACAGGCTTTGGGGAATCGTCTCAATATCCTCAGAAGGATCTGTCTCAATGGAGTAACTAAGACTCTTCCTAATCTGTCCTGGTTCCCGTGGTCTGGAGTCCACCCTGGGGGCCTTACTTTTACCCCCTCTATCAGAAGCCAACCTCTTCCTCTGTATCAATTTGCACTTGTCTAATAAGAAAGAGGGTCAGGAATCATCTTTCCTAGAATTTGGCTCTATCGCACATTCTAAGATGAGAAGAAAGGTCAATGATTCCTAAATGCCCCGCATCCGCCTGTTTATAAGTGTAGTGCGCTTCACACCCATAAACAAGACTCTACTGCACACGGCTCGTAGACATACCCTAGGACTAACTTCTCTGATATAACTTTTGTCAGGACCTAACCACAGGGCTATGACGGGCACCCGTAGCTAACCCACAGAGAACCTCTGAGCATATATCTCATAATCATTTCTAGGTGGACCACAAGGATATCTTATGGGTGTCATACTCTGTAAGGGCACATGTTACAAGATAGGGGCACATCTCTGTATAATCATCAACAGTTATGCCCATAAACACAAGCCAACAAGGCTGCCATAACATAATACAATAATTTGAACTGATATCTAAATAGGAATTTTAGCTACACCCATCTGTCTACGAGCCTCTATATATAATACAGGAATCCATGAAGACGGGGCAGTTGTTACACCTCGTAGTTTGGACGTTGAGTTCCGTAGGTGTCAACTGCTTAATAGTGAATACTGGAATGATATGCGCCTATTTTATGGTTATAAGGGTTTACGATCATGTATGAGAAGTATTGGATGGATTGGAGGTCAAATGGGCGGAAGATGAAAATTGGGAGAACTGGGCAGAATTGCCCTTCGTGTTCGCGAGATGGCCTCACGTTCGCGGTGGCCATGGAAATTCCAGACCATAGCGTTCGCGAAGGTCAATTATTAAGTCGGTTTCACCGACTTTGACCCCCTATAAAAAGGATAAAACCTCTCTTTTTCACCAGATATTTCCCAAAAAAACTCAGAAAACAGATGAGGGTGTGAGGATATCATAAATTGAGTGATTTTAAAGTGGCGGAATATTAGTTTAGGCTCGGATAACGCGTAGTTCTGATTTGTAGTATTGTTTTGTAGTGGATTCGGTTTGGAATCTAGGCGAACATTGAAGATATTGCTGTCCTAGTAAGAATAAAGTATGAATCTCTCCCTATTTATATTACTTTAGGTTTATTTACGGAGATACAACGATGAAATGGTCGTATAATAAAGTAGCGATGAAATGGTCATATAATAAAGTAATTGGTTGAAAAATCGGATGAACATCATATGGGACGTTTTATGGAGTATTTTAGTATCGATGATGATGTTGTGATATTAGTGTTGTTGTTGGTGGTGGTTGTTGGTATTCTGGTTTCGCGCTAGGGATATAAACAGGGGAGGTGCTGCCCGAATTTCGGCAGATTCTAAATAGATTTCATTTGAAGACTTAAGACAAGTGTATAAAGATAAGCCTAACAATGGTATAAATATTCTTGAATGTAGATTGTGAGCTTGGAGGGATAAGCGTAAGTAGTTAAGAAGGCCAAAAGGTATGTTAAGGCTTTCCCTTTCTTTCTTTTTGGCATGATCCTATGATATGAGCGAACAACGAGTAAACGAGCTTCCATATTACTCTACTCTTAGAAGCACTAGGAGTACTTCAGTCTTTGATATTCATGTACCCCTCTTATGATTGTCCCTTCTGCTCATGGGTCCTGAGGTGTGTGTCATAGTTATGTTAGTTCACATTTATGCATTGCATTCATTTACATATATGCATATTGACCCGTGACCAGAAGGCGTTATATACACGTATGTTATATGTATGTGGGGTATGGGGAAAGGGCGAGGCGTTATATATGCATTACCACCTGATCAGCTGGTGCACAGTTATGATGATTATGATGCCCGAAGGGGCCATTATGCTATTATGCCCGAAGGAGCCTATATGCTATATGGATCGAGTTGTACGTTCCTTGGTACTATTATATGGGATATGGATCAGGTCGTACGTTCCTCGGCACTATGACCTATGCATATCATACGCCCGTAGAGGCATTTTCAGTAAGTAAAGATATACAGATATGTTCAGATAGTCAGACACATAGATGCATTCACACATATATTTTCAGATAATCAGTCTTACATATGCAGTCAGTCAGTCAGTTTAGCTTACGAGTCTCAAATTTTCTTCATGACTCCTATGTGTATGTTACTCTTATGTCTTACATACTCGGTACATTATCCGTATTGACTCCTCTATTGTTCGGAGGGCTGCATTTATGCCCGCAGGCACAGATAGACAGAGAGGTGATCCAGCTCAGTAGAGCCTCTTCCCAGCTATTGTTGGTGCGCTCCACTCGATCCGGAGTTGCTGTCTGTTTTGGTACATATGTTATGTTTAGATGTATATGTACACGGGTACGGCGTGGCCTTGTTTCGTCCTTTCTACAGTTTGGTACTTCAGTAGAGGTCTATAGACAGATGTGTACAGTTGACGAGATGTAGCCATGTCGGCTCCCATCCTTTTGTGGTACAGCATATGTAGCAGCCTTGTTGGCTTGCACTGTTATTTTTTGTATATATACATATATGCTTATATGCACAGATGATTAATAGTCCTTAAAGTTATCCTGATATGAGTTAGCATGGTTCAACTATGAGTCTTATGGACCACTCACTTGTCCAGTAAGGTACATGTATGACAGTAGGGGTGTTTAGTCAGTAGTGGCCAGGCACTCGTCACGACTCAACAGATGGGTTGTGACAGAAGTGGTATCAGAGCAGTTCCGTCCTAGGGTTGTCTACAGACCGTGTTTAGTAGAGTCTTGTTTATAGGTGTGTTGTCTACCACACTTATAAGCAGGAAGCTACGGGAAATTTAGGATGTTGTCGTTCTTTCTATGCTAGATCGTGCGATAGAGCTGTGAGATAAGAAATGCCCTTCTAATGATTTGTTCTAGTTTCAGCAATGCCTTCCAAGAAGGCTACAGCCGCCCAGAAGGGCAAGAGAGTGGCTGGTGAGGCCACTAGCCATACACAGCGGGCTTCTAGAGCTCGAAGCGAGTCTTAGAGTGAGAGCCCGTCTCAGACCTCACATACCCCACCTCCAGCACCTGCCCCAGTGCCCCCAATTCCTCAGCCAAATGCACCGGGCCAGGATGTGCGGGATGTTGTACAACTATTGACTAGTTTGGTAGTCGCTCAGGCTCAGCGGTAGGGAGTTGGCGTCGACCAGGCAGATCGAGCTGGCGGTGCGAGGGTTAAGACTTTTCTAGGTTTAGACCCTTCGGAGTTCTCAGTGTTGAAGCAAAATATGGACCCTCAGGACTTTATCGATAGTATGCAGAGGACCATGAGGGTCATGCACGCTGATGAGGTCGAGTCCGTGGAGTTGGCTTCTTATAGGTTGCATGACATCGCAGTGCTGTGGTATCGGACATGGGATCTATCTAGAGGAGAGAATGCCCCTCCAGCCGTATGGCAGGAGTTTTCAAATGCTTTTTATTCGTCATTATTTACCCCCAGAAGTGCGACGAGCCCAAGCAGACAGATTCTTGCATCTTGAGCAGGGCAATATGAGAGTTCAGGAGTACTGTATACCCTTCGATTCTTTGGCCCAGTATGCCCCGGGCATGGTGACCGATATAGAGGATAGACTCCGTCATTTTGTGGTTGGTCTAGGGCCGCATCTGATTGATCAATGCACGACAGCTGCATTACACCCGGCCATGGATATTTCCCGCATACAAGCGTATGCGCAGAATTTAAAGGACCGTAAGCGCTAGCGGAGAATGGGGTGTGAGCATGATCGGGGCCATAGTAAGAGGACCAGATCTTTAGAGATGGATGCTGAGTTTAGGGGAGGACAGAGGCAGCAGCATTCCCGGTATCCCTTTCATTCAGCAGGGAGTGCACCTTCGTAGTTTCCAGGTCAGAAGTTTGATCGGTCTTCATATTCTGGAGTGGGCCAGAGTTCTAGGGCATCAGGTTCTCAGCATAGACCAGAGTCAGGCCAGATAAGGCCACCTTTTCCGCGGTGCACTCAGTACGGTAGACCACACTTGGGGCAGTGTCGATTTGGATCAGATGGCTGTTATACTTATGGCCAGCCAGGCCATAAAATGCGGGAGTGCCCAATGAGGGATGATATAGGTATTGTTCAGCCTACAGGGTCCGTAGCTGGTTCTTCTTCATCTGTACGCCCTCCAGGGCAAGGTTCTCAGGCCTCAGCCGGATGAGGTAGAGCAAGAGGTGGAGCATCTAACTCGAGCGGTCCTCAGAGATAAAGAACTATATGAGAAGTTTTCTAAGTGTGAGTTCTGATTGAACTCTATGGCTTTTCTTGGTCACATTATCTTAGATGAAGGTATTAAGGTAGATACCGAAAAGATTGAAGCCGTGTAGAATTGACCAAGACCCACGACACCAACGGAAGTACGTAGTTTCTTGGGTCTAGCCGGTTACTATAGGAGGTTCGTAGAGGGATTTTCTTCTTTTTCAGCTCCATCGACCAAGCTGACTCAGAAATCAGCTAAGTTTCAGTGGACGGATGCCTGTGAGCGAAGTTTTCAGACATTGAAGGATAAGTTGACCTCAACACCGGTCTTGACTCTTCTAGAAGGAACAGACGGCTATGTGATTTATTGTGGTGCCTCAGGTATTGGGCTTGGCTGTGTATTAATGCAACATGGCAAGGTTATTGTTTATGCTTCAAGGCAGCTGAAGAAGCATGAGCAGAATTACCCAACTCACGATCTTGAGTTAGCTGCGGTAATTCACGCCTTGAAAATGTGGAGGCACTACTTATATGGTGTTCATGTTGATATTTATATCGATCATAAGAGCCTCCAGTATATCTTTAGGCAGAAGGACCTGAATTTACGACAGAGGCAATGCCTAGAGTTGCTGAAAGATTATGACGTTGATATTCTGTACCATCCTGTAAAGGCTAATGTTGTTGCAAATGCTCTCAGTTGTAAATCCATGGGTAGTTTGTCATATGTGCGGCCGGAGAAAAGAGAGATAGCCGGTGATGTTAGTCAGCTAGCCAGCTTGGGAGTTCGGTTGATAGACACGGGTGATGGAGGAGTTATAGTTCAAGATACAGCGATGTCGTCTTTGATAGCCGAAATAAAGGAACGGCAATAAGAAGACCCTATTTTAGTACATTATCGAGACACAACTCCTCAGAAAGAAAAGACACCCTTTTGTGATTACGGAAGATGGAGTACTCAGGTATCGAAATAGGTTATGTGTCCCTAATATTGCAGGTCTCCATCAGCAAGTTATGGGGGAAGCTCACTATTCCCGCTATTCTATTCACCCAAGCTCAACAAAAATTTACCATGATCTCAAGAAAGTTTATTGGTGGGATGGTATGAAAAGAGATATAGCAGAACTGGAGCTCCGAAGCAACTGAAGCGCTTTAGATACCACTCATATACATGGAAATTATCCTAACAACACGGCTACAACATGCTCAAAACAATCCATAAACTCAACAACTACAACATAACACTTTAAAAGCCACCAATATGAGTGGATACTTGTTTACTTGTATTAACCGTATTTTAGGCCCCAGAAAGAGCCAAAATGGATACATCATATCTTTGCTTACATATATACATCACTATTCCCACTATTCTATTCACCCAGGCTCAACAAAAATGTACCATGATCTCAAGGAAGTTTATTGGTGGGATGGTATTAGAAGAGATATAGCAGAACTGGAGCTCCGAAGCAACTGAAGCGCTTTTGAAACTCTGTCGATAGATACTATCATAGAAAAAGAAGAGGTGGTCTGAATAAAGCAATGAAGTGAATTTTTCAAAAACATGATCAGAAAAATGAGAAAAATGCTGATGAAGCTCCTAAGGTTCTGGTCCGTCTACCGGTCTACCTGCGGGCATGAATGCAGCGTCCATAAGAAACGACGTCAGTACGAATAATGTACTGAGTATGTGAGGCATAAGATCAACATGTACATAACAATCATGGAAAAACATCTGAGACATGCCAGTGAGTTTGTGAATCTGAATGAACCCGTATGACTGTATATATATAGGAACCCCACAACATAGGTCACATCGTCACCCCCTGCCAAATGTGCCTTATATATATACATAAATGCCACAACATAGGCCACATCATCACCCCCTGTTAAATGTGCCTTATTTATATACATGAACGCCACAACATAGGCCACATCGTCACCCCCTTTCAAATGTGCCTTATATGTATATATAAAGAATGAGTGCAATGCATAAGTAAAATGAAATAATAGGACTCGGTAATATCACAAAATAGCTATATACATATGTTATATTCATATCATGCATGAAAGCCCAAATAAAAGCTACTACTTTATCGGAGTGATGTAAGGTCGGTAACCTCCGATTTATATTATGGAACAATCATCATCGTTATATCTCACCTTGAAGGACCAATTATCGTAAGGTGAGATCAAAAATAATGAATGAAATCAAGAAAATCATGAAATAAACTCAATAATCTCATAATAGCATCAAGACCATAAGCTTTGAAATCTCTAGGAATGGAATCATCATCATTATCATCGTTTTCATCATAGAAACATCTATCTTTAGCATCATAAGAACTTTGAGAATCATAAACTTCTAGCTTTTTGGAAATAAGGACGTTATGGAAAACAAGTATGGTTTCATAAGAAAAGAATCATGCCTTTAGAAAGAAATGGTTAAACCTTAACATAACTTTTCGGTCGCCTTAACTTTAACTACTTAACGCTTGTCCTCCCAATCTCGCAAATATACATTCAAGAGAATTTATACTATTGTTAGGATTATCATCATATGCATGTCTTAAGCCCTCAAATTAATTCCTTTTACAATTTGCCGAAATTCGGGCAGCATCTCCCATTTTTATATCCCTAGCGCGAAATCACAATATCAACAACCAACACAACAACAACAACAACAATAACACAAACACCAACAACATCATCTTCAATACCAAAATATTCCATAAAACATCCCACACGATGTTTATCAACATACAATAACAATATACACTTCCTTTCTTCCCAATCAAGGAGCATAATCTCATCAACACACTAACAACATTAGATACCACTCATATGCATGGAACTTATCCCAACAACACGGCTAAAACATGCTCAAAACAATCCATAAACTCAACAACTACAACATAACACTTTATGACCTTCCTCCATAATTATTTTCACTTTTAAAACTTGTTAAACCCTCAAATCAAGTCAACTTAACGTAAGAGGTAGGATGAAGAACATGACCTATACTTGAAGAAATTTAGCCACACCAACTTTCTTCAAGACCAAACTCACCACAACATCAAGTAGAAATAAGAACAATCACTTTTCATGAACTAGTTTGGTGTAATCTTGTTGAATTCTTGATTTAAGGGGTTATAAGTGTTTAAGAGAAGTATATGTATGTGTCTAAAACTCCCAAGAAGTGAAAATGATGAAAAAAGTGGAATGATAGGGTATTTATACTCCTTGAGAGTCGGTTCCACTGACTTTCCAAGTGGGGCCCGCGGGGAGCCATTTGGCAGCTTGGAGGCTTATCTTGAAATGCCTATAACTTCCTACTCCGATGTCGTTTTGACAAACGGTTTGTTGCGTTGGAAACTAGACTTCCTAAACTTCAATTTAAGCTTTGGTTTCACTTCAAAACTCCTGGTGTACTAGGAGATACCCCTCTAAAGTTGACCCAAAATTTCTGTCCAAAATTCTGCCAACTTTTTTTAAATTTTTGACAAACTTATTTTCTTTGACTTGCTTGATCCCGAAACCTTTAGACACTTGCTTAACACTTGTTAAGAGTATTCCTTAACCTTATAAGGGTTCCATGACCTCTCCTAGCTTACGTTAGTTTACTTACAACGCAAACGACGCGAAATTTTTTCGAGGTGTAACATCTTATTACAAATCTGAGGCCTCTAGGAAATCTTAATAGTTCAATTGGTTAACTATCTCAAGTTTTACTTTGTTGGTGGTTGTTTTAAGTGAAGTGAAAAGATCATGGACTAAAATATCTTTAACCTGGGTGGTAGAGTAGGTAAAAAATCTTCGGCAAGTGGAATCAATATCGATGAATTGTGGAATGCAAGTCATGACAAACCAAAATATGACTTTATACTATATTTAACCTAGTTTCCATATTTGATTATTCACAAATCATGTCGGGTTTTCATGTTTCAAAGCTACAAACGAAAAATAAGAAAGAAAAAAACATTTTGTGACATATTGCAAGTAATAATAGACCGACATGACTTCATGCTATATTCAATTTAGCTATCATGTTGAATTACTTACAAATCATTCTATGTAGTCATGATATAGGCATATATATTGCAAAGGAAAACATATCATTTACCTAACCCGTAAAACAAAATAGACTTATTTTTGCAAAAAATATGCAAAAACGGAAACAAAAAGTAAAGAAAAAATTACAGCCAAATAACATTCTGACATCTAATTTACAAATTAAATATGTAAACAATGTATAGTTAGTGTATATTTTATACTAATTATACATGATAATATACACTATACATATAATATACATACCTATACACAACATATACAACTGAAGTGCATAGGCAGTGTATACTTCGGCCAAATTGATAAACTAGTCAGCCGAAGGGTACATTTACGTACGTAAGTTTTGCACTATTAAATAACAATCTTGGGGAGGATTCTCAAGCAATTTCCTTGGAAGTTTTTGCACGGATTTCCCTTCAAACTTACTAGTCTTTAATTTTTACGCCCCCCTCCCCTGCATCTGTGGTCTTTGATTTTGCCCCTGATGTTGATTTAATTAAAAAATTCAAACTTGTTTCGCTCGGCATAAGTACTATACAGTTATCTTCGGAAACTGAATTTTTGCTACTCTCAACATAAGTTCTGTAGGAATTAAGTTATGCGGCATAAGTTGGATAGTATTTTCAGAATTTGTTGTAGTGTTCAAAACCGGAGTTATGCTTTTTTGGGCATATGTTCTTTATCCTTTTTGAGTTGAATATCATGCCTATTTATTGTGGAGTTTAATGTGTTTTTGCTTATTTTTATGTTGAGTTTTGTCGTATCCGACATAACTTATGAGATATTATTATATGAAAATATAAACTTATGCCGCGCAAAAAATGTTGAAGGACATAAATTAAAGACCACAAATATACGCGAAAGATCCATTTCCTTGTTCATGCCAGAGTTATGGGCCTCAGTAGTATAACGGCCAGGTCATTTCATCTGCTTCGCGGCCCATTTGAATGGATCAACACAACTAGGCCACATTCTATCAGGCTGCTCGTTATAACATTTGTCATTTGTGTAATTTTCATAGTATTGGGGGTTGTCTCCGCAAGAGTCCGGAACCAAAATGACCCAAAAAAAAAAAAAAAACACAGCAAACCAAAATATCCCAAGAAAAAAAAAATTAGTACCAAAGTATCTTTAACGCAGTATTTTATTGCGTTATTGAGCTTAACGGTAACAGCTCAGTTAAGTCCAATAACGCAGTATTTTACTACATTATTCTGGGTGTCTTTTTTTTTTTTAATTCTCACACTTTTTTCGTACTTTGACCGTAGATTAATCATGCTTCGAGATTCTGGAACTTCAATATTTTATATAGAACCCGATTTTTTTGCGCGATTAATAATGAAGGCTCAATATATCATGGCTACGCAAAACTTCGGGTCATCATTTTAGTGGTTGAAAAGTGCTCGAAGTAAGCTTTGGTTTGAAAACTTTTTATCATTAGCTTAAAGTTTTTTATTTTTAGGGTTTAGATTTAAGTGTGTTAGATTTTAATGCGTAATTTTATTTCGAATATGTTGCCATCTTTTTAAAATAAGATTTATTATTAAAACATGTACCATGCACCCAACCAAGGCATGGTTGAAAAGTGCTCGATTGTTAGTGATGTTTGATGTGGCATGAACCTAAGTAGTTATATAAATTAATAAGATAAATTATCAAATAATGAGTATAGGGAGAAAAATTATTGTAAATTGGTGAAACTTTAAACGGTCATAACTTTGCGCAAACTGCTGCAAGGTGGTTTGGCCAGCCCAATTTTTAAAAAATCTCTTTTTTTCCATTAAATTTGAATTTTGCCCCAAATTGGTGCACAATTTTCATTCTATCTTTAGTAAAAATCTAGTGATAAAAAATATATTTGAAGATGGAAATCCCGTGGTAATGATGTTTTGAATGTCAATTTCAAGGTTCGAAATTCAATTTATGAAAACAAGTTAGATGGCATTAGTGAACTTTATAAATAATAAAAAATGTCTATATCGTTACTTTCACAAACTTAGCTTAGTGGTTTAGCCAACTCTTCTTTACTTCTCTTTTATCCCAACCACCAGGGATCAAACCTAGGCGGGTGCATGGTATATCCCAACCACATTAGATATATTATGCCCCAAAGCCTTGGTTGGGTGCATGGTGCATGATTATTTTTTAAGTATATTTTTTGTGTATCAATTTCTTAACCATAAATCTTATTTTAAAAAGATCGCTTCGAAATAAAGTTACGCATTAAAAAATAACACATTTAAATCTAAACCCTAAAAATAAAAAACTTTAAGCTAATGATAACAAGTTTTCAAACAAAAACTTACTTCGAGCACTTTTCAACCACTAAAACGACGATTCGAAGTTTTGCATATCCTTGATATATTGAGCCTTCATTATTAATTGCACAAAAAAAAATCGGGTTCTATATAAAATATTGAAGTTCCGGAATCTCGAAGCATGATTAATCTATGACCAAAGTACGAAAAAAGTGTGAGAATTTAAAAAGAAAAAAAAAGACACCCAGTATAACGCAGTAAAATACCGCGTTATTGGACTTAACTGAGCCGTTACAGTTAAGTCCAATAACGCAGTAAAATACTACGTTAAAGGTACTTTGGTACTAGTTTTCTTTCTGGGGGTCATTTTTGTCCTGGACTCATCTCCGCAACCATGAAATTGCACGGTTTTCCCGTCAAATGGGTTGGCCTTTAATTTTTGTCCTTAACAATCGGATTTACGTTTTTTTTGCGCAGATTGTCCTTCCTTCGAGGTGGTCTTTAATTTTTATCCTTCAAATTGGTGGTCTTTAAGTTTTGCCCTTCGCCTAATACCTCCGAGATTGTGGGTTCAAACCCCAGCTCAGTAAAAAAAAAAATATCAAGGCAGAATTTGCAAAACTAGACATGCAAGGCAGAATTTGGGCCTCAAGGACAAAAGTTAACGACCACTAATTTGAGGGCCAAAAATTAAAGACCACCTCCTGCGAAGGACAATCCTGGAAATTTCCCCTGAATTTATGTCTAGTGGGCGTAAAGTTTTTAAGGGCGAGAGACATAACTTGTGAAATATTATGATGTCAAAGTAAAACTTATACCCAGCAAAAAAGTTGTTTGCTATGAGGGGCCAAATATTAAATAACAACGCAAAATAGGGACGTAAGTGCCAATGATCCCTCTGCAACTCTTAGTGGTTGTTTGGTACGCGGACAAAGTTATGCTGGGATTATAGTCCTGGGATTAAATAACCTCTGGATTAGTTAGTACTTGTTTTTTATTTGGTTCATTGGATTAAAGGTGGGATATACCATGTATAATCCAAAGCATGTGCTTGGTATTAGTTATACAACCTAGGAAATGGGATAATATTATCCAAGATTGCGGTATACTTTTATACCGGGACTAATTAATAACTCAAATCAAACATGGTATAAATTTAACCCAAAAATTTAATACCGATATATTCTGCCTTATACCGTCTACCAAACTACCCCTTAGCTATTAAACTTTGACACGTGCAACAGGCACCGGCGGAGCCACAGCCATTAAAGGGTGTTCATATGAACACCTTCATCGGAAAAAATTGTCGAATGCCTATGTTAAATATAGAACTTTGTGGATATATACTAGTAATGAACAACCTTGACATAGAAACGAAGGATAGCCTAGCGGCAAAGGGTGTGCAAACTATCGCTCACACATCCCCTGTCCTAAAATATGAACACCCTTCGTCGGAATCCTGGCTCCGCCCCTGGCAACAGGATGTTAACTTCTCTTGATTAAGGTATCAAGGAATGTGTGGTATATACAACTGAGAAAATAAAGGAAGGAGTCGTACGGTTCGTGATTTTACAACTAAAAATCAAGAAAAATTTCCTTGAGTTCGTTGTTTTACTGCTGAAAACTCAAGTATTTTGTCTCTTGAGTTGGAACTCCAGCGTATTATGCTCGAGTTTCACTTGTCAAAGTGAGAACTCAAGGAAAGTGTAATTGAGTTTGTTATTTCACAGGTAATATCTCAAGAATTTTGTCCTAGCAGTTTGTAGTTGTATAGCCGAGAACTCAAGGATCTTGTCCTTGAGTGTGATGGAGTCTTGCTTGTCAAAATTTTGAGCCCAGTATTGTATGCTAGAGCTTTTCCCTGTTTTAGCTGGGGATATTAATACTTAAAAGTAGTTATTTCTAAATTGCATTTCAAATGGTGGTAAAATATCACTAAAGGTCTCAAAACGGTCCACTCCACCTAATTATTTTACCAAATTTACCCTTTACTTTGTATATCTTTCCCATGGTAAACTATCTTTAAACCCAATCTTGAAGGCTCAATTAATAGTAAGTTGTTGTCTATGATCTGTCCCAATTTATATGACATATATTTTTTAAGCTTTATATTTTATATTTATTAAGATAATTTATGATTATATAAATATTTATAACTTCTTCTAAATGTACAAATTTAAAACAGTGTTTTAAAAGGCGAAGGCGTAAAGCGGGGCGTTTTACGTCTGTCTCAGTGAGGCGTAAGCCCCGAGGCACGGGGCGTAAGCCCCATGGGGTTTTAATTTTTAGTATTTTATAAAATTATATAATTATAATAAATACTTTTAAATAGGTGAAATAGCATAAAAAATTAAAGAAAACTATAAATAAGTGATATATATATATGCTCCACCTCCACAAAAAAACTAATTAGAGCAATCTATTATATGCTACTTACAAGTACAAGGGACTGCTCGTTACTTTTTTGAGATAGTAGAAGACAAGATAAATAATTGAAAAATAATATATATTAGACATTCTAGAAATAAAAAAAGTCTTGACTTTTAAATTTAATGTTTCAGTTCCTTTTTAAAACATTTGAGTAATTACATGTTGACTTTTGAGAATTTGGGCATTATATTAAGGACTTATTTAACAAATTTCGTTTTAGTTTGAAGAAATTTTCTGGGCTTACGCCCCAACACGCCCCACCAAAAAAAACTCGCCCCAAACGCCCGGGCGTACGCCCCAAATTGCTGGGTGTACGCCTTTGGAGACTTTCGCCCCGACCCATCGCCCCGGGGCATTTTTGGTACGCCCCGCCCCAGGGCTAGCCCCGAAAACGCATTTTAAAACACTGCTACTAAAATACTCTACCATAAGGCCTCTAATTCAGAATTCAGTTAAACAACCAAAAACACAAAAGGCAAAGTACAACTTACATCAACTATCTGAGAAGTAAGTTGAGATGGCAAAACCGCACGGGAAGAACAAGGGCTTGAATCATCAGCAAATTTAAGTGCAACTGGATAATCCAGCATCTCTTGTTCCGTACCAACAACAACAGCATGGACAATAAATTTCTTGAATCTCTATAACACAATATAAACACATCAATTAGACAAAAACACAAAAAATAACAAGAGGGAAAAAGAACCAAGAAAAAGAAGCATCAACAAAAAGGAAACACATACTTTTTCAGCATGGAAGAAATTATCAGTAATAACTTTATAATCAATTTGCTTTGAAGGACACCAAGACAACATATGAGGAGACTTCAGACCATGAAAACTTGAAAACCCTCGAAAGATAGGAAAAACCTCCAACAGCCACACATTTAAAGCGTAAGGGAAACCACTAATCATATAACGTATAGATGGCATGCTTTTGAAAGTCTTCACACAACCACGGATCGACCGTACCAACCAATTAAAACTAAGAGAACTCCAAAGATAAGACACTCGAAGACTGTCATCATCAATTATCTTCATTAGATGACCTTTAACAACACATTTCTCATTACGACCCAACAAAATCCTCTCCATTATATAGACCTCAGCAAGTCTAACAGGATCACTAGATCTTTCCCAAAAACCATTAGTACGATTACTTGACTTGATCTGTAAGAAACTCTTGAGATCACACCACTTTATTCTATCCTGATTTGGAAAATAAAGTCTCAACAATCTATTTGGTCTGCTAGACACAATACTAAAATCGCCAACACAAGAATCCAAACCAGTAATAAGACGGAAAGACTCAGAATCAAATACATACACGCGATCAAATATCTTAAACTTTAACGCACTATCATTACTAGATGAAAGTTGCGATAAGATCAAGTAATGGAAAATACTATCACTCAGGTGGACATCAATCAAATCCATAAACTGTCCAAACACACCCTTTTTCAACAAGTCCAATTAAGAGACACTCAAAAAGGACAAAATCAAACTCTGAAAATGAAAATCACCACTCCACATGCCACCCCCTTCAACACAGTGTTCAAACTTAACCAGGGGATGTTCCTCCTATAAAAGAAAAATTAATGTCAACAAAAACCAAGAATTTACATAAGAATAAACCAAAAATGAGAATGAAAATAATTAACATATACCATAATAAAGACTGGTACACAAATACCTGCATAATAGAAGAAAGAACCAAAACACATAAGATTGCATAAAAAGCCAACATTATTAACAAAACAACACCAAAAACACATAAGATTGCATAAAAATCAAAATTATTAATAAGACAACACCAAAAAACCAAGATTACACATAAATTAACTTAATTCATGAAGTTATGCCGGAACAGGCATAACTTTATGCCGGAACCGGCATAACTTCAGTTTCAAAAACCAAGAACTCTGTCGAACCCGACATATGCTGCCTCAGACAAACACAGTCTTCATGAAAACACAGGTTACTAAACAAAAAAAACACCAAAAATCTTAAACTAAAGTTTATAATCAGGAAAACATATAAACTTTCATAAAAACCAACATTATTAACAAAAAAAAAACCAAAAAATCAAAACACATACAAACTAACTTAAATCACGAAATTATGCCGGAATAGGCATAAATTCAGTTTCAAAAAACAAAATTCTGCCGGAACAGCCATATGCCGCCTCGCACAAACACATTCTTCACAAATACCAGATTATTAAACAAAAACAACAGCAACAACATAAAACAGTTGTTCACAGGCAAAACTTCAAAGATTCAACAAAGAGAAAACCAAAACGCATATCAAAATCAACTAAAACATATTACGACATTCAAAAAATCAAAATATATACATGGGGAACGAAACTAAAGTTCAAAAAAATCATACATGCACTTTAACAAAACACTATAATTTTAAATAAAAATGGATCAATTAAATATAAAAAACGACGAAGACAAAGATATCAATTCAACAAACAACAATTTAACATAAAAATAAGTATTGAAACGAGCAAAAGAACCAAATTCGTACCTAAATTTTAGAACAGATAAGACAGACACAAAATAGAGGAGGAACGAAGAAGCAAAAAAAAAAAGGAAAAGGGCAAATGACGAAATAGAAAGGATTTTAATGGGGTAAGGGTAATTTCGTCAAAAAAAATTTATTAAATAGGCGATAGAGATAAAAATTAAAGAAGACATAAATGATGGGCAAAATATAAATACCAGTCCAAGAGAAGGGCACTCCGCGCAAAAAAAAAAGGACCAAACTTTATGTAAAAGAAAATGTTGACTTTCTTGTTTGAGCTCGTCTAAACAAAACGGCCCATTTTCAAACGAATAAGTTAATTTATTATACGTCGATCAACGAACCTACAAATTCACAAATGAAAAGGAAAAAAGAACCTTGTCAAATGGGAACAGTGTTTAAAAAGCTAGGGGCGTAAGGTGGGTGTTTTATATATGCCTCGGTGAGGCGTAAGGCCCGAGGCACGGGACGTAAGCCCCGTATTTAATTTTTTGTATTTCATAAAATAATATAATTATAATAAATATTTTTAAATAGGTAAAATTACATAAAAAATAAAATAAAAGTATATATATATACATATATAACTAACCTTATAAGTATAAACAATACAATGAAATAAAAGCTATTATGAAATGCAAATCAACTCTAACATCTTAACTTTCAAACAATGAAAAAATCACAATTTGTTAAAACAATATTACTATCATACTATTCATTGTATCTCCCTATAAACAATTTTATCAGTATTATAATTGAAACGTAACTCCTTCATGAATAAAAATAAAATTATTTTCAAATAGAGAAATAATAAAATATGATAATTTTGATACATAGGACAAAAGACCAATGACAAGTGAAAATCCACAATTCGGTTATGTATTCTTAAAAGAAATATTAAGTGATATTCACCCTCACGATGTTCTCATATAGTAAATATGCAATACTACGACTTGTTATTTGAGTTATACCCAATCTTCTTATTTCGATAAATGAAAAATTATTAAGTATCAATCATTTGTTAAAGAATTATGAGGGTCAACGGTTTTAATTAAGAAATTTAACATATAATTGTGTAAAAACGGTTAGGCGAGTCTCAAGCGTTGGGCATGTTTAGAGCGTACAATCGGGCGCTTAGGGCGTAAGCCTCGCAGGAATTAAGCCCCGCACGTGAACCCTGGGGCATTTTGCTAGTGCCCTGCCCCGGGGCGAGCCCCGAGGCGAGTCCCAAAACTGCCTTTTAAAGCACTGATTTAAAAAAAAAAAAATGTGAAATTTCATGCCTAGATAAATTGAGACGGAGGAGTAACAAAATTAAAAGCCATTGTTTACTTGTATTAACCGTATTTTAGGCCCCCGAAGGAGCCAAAATGGATACATCACATCTTTGCTTACATATATACAGCCCCTTTAGTTTTCTGTTACAGCTGAAAACTGCAATTTAATTTCCATGTTCTTCAGGACCATGCTGTGCTCAGTGTTCTGTCCTGTAGCACTCCAAACGAAAAAAAAAGCTGTAGCATATCTATTGGAGTACAAAATAATCAACTCAATCAATGTAAAACAAACACTGATTAGTACTAACATTTCAGTTGTGGCCCAGAATGAAATGATACGAACTACTCCACTAATAATTCATGACGAATGCAGGCAGCACTGGTGTGGCAATAATTCTGGTCACACATTGAAAGCTAAAAAGAGACACTGTTCAGAGCTTGCCGGCAGGGCTAACAGCAGAAAAAGAGAAGTGCTGGTCGATCATCATATTCAAGAAAGTGTATTACAACTATATGTATGACGAAGACTAACAGAGAAAAAGTGATGCTACTGCTTAGTATATATATTGACTGATCATCATCAAAGTGAAAAGTTAAAGATACTAGTAGTAATAACTAGTACCAAAAGGAGGAAAAGCCAACAAACATAAAACATAGAATTAACTCATTTTCACTCCATCTCTATGAAAGATGGACCAAAAAGAAAACAGCTGAAAGAGAAAGAATTTCATCAACCATAGCCCACCATCACAATCATCATGACACATCATGGGCTAGCTCTTCCCATTTTTTCTTCTTCTTTTTTTTTTCTTGAAATTTAAACCTTCATCCTATTTTTAATTTTTTGTTTTTGTTTTGTTTATTCATCTAGTGAAGTCATGAACAAGGCTAGGCCTATCAGCAACATTGAGACGCCAAGGAAGGAAGGGAATGCCGGTGGCATCAGAGTCACGGTGGTCATCATCCTCTATGAATCTGAACTCATTTCCATAAGCAGCTGAAGAGTAACAAGGCATTTTTTGGGGCTGATGATGAACCCATGAAGTAGTAGTAGTGTTTATCACGTGTTGATGCGTCTCCATTCCTCCACCGTTAGCGGTGGCTGCTGCTGCACTCGCTCTTCTCTCTTCCTTCTTGAAACGAATTCCACACGCATTGCAAAGTGACTGCATATATACAATCCATTATAACCATTAGTTTCAACGCTAATAATTGAGGATTTACATTATAGACACTGAGTCAAAGCTAATGTATTAAAAGTTATCTATGGTTAAATTCAATCTGATAGTGCCCAAAATTTAAGCTCATACTCTATATGGACGGGAAAAGGCAGATACATCGGGTATATTGAGTTTACCTTATAGTACACTAATGCGAAAATTATCAACATCACTGTTAGACTATTTGAAATTAAATTTATTTATCTCACTTTTTCATGAACATCTATTTTTATGAGATTAAATTTTATACAGCGTCATTTTAAATAATGGCCATTCAAAAATATTTACAAGTTATCCTCCTGATGGTATAGATAAAATTGTTTACACTATGGATAGTAAAACTTTATTTTTAGACCTGATAATATAAAAATTCTTATGTTTAGGATATACCTTAGGGCCTCTTGGACCATTTCTCCATAGTGGTGTAGAAGTGGTGTCACAGTTAGCACAGCGGCGAGCAACAAGGGGGTCAGAAGAGTTTGTATTGCCATTGTTACCCCCGCGAGTGGACTTGTGAGCGGAAGGAGTAGTGTGTTGTTTGGGGTGAAGAATATCCCAGAAGTTGGACATGCAGTTAGACGAGGAGCGACGTTCGTTAGAGTAATGACCTCTTTTCTCATTGTCATTGGTAAGGCGAGTGGAAGGAGTCCCTAAGGAAAGAGTACAATCCACAGATGAAGAAGAAGATGGAGCAAAAGAGTACATGTTTTCCGAATATTCATGATCAAATGTAGTGTTATGGGAGAAGAGCATTGAGAATGCAGATGTAGTAGTAGTATTAGTGCCACTTTGGCTGTGAAACAGACCACATGAACATGGACCCACCATACTCCCATGACAACTGCTACTACAACGATGCATCATTTTTTCTTCTACTTCCTCGAAGTAAAGGTAGCAAATTAACGAGGTGTTTATAGAACACAAGTGTATAGGGAGTGGGGGAAAGCGATGGGGGGTAAGAGGGAATTGTAAGTTGAAAGGGAAATGTAAGTAATAATACAAGGTTTGAATTGAAGAGGAACTTAATTAGGGAGAGAGAGCCAACTAGCTTTGGGGTTTGTAGTATTGTCTGTTAGCTAGCTCTTTTTATAAGCTAAGAAAATGGCGAAATACTAGTCAGCAGGTGCAGGGGAGTCCACGTTGATCGTCAAACTTCTGGTACAACGTTTTTTTGGATTCTTTGTTTGCAGATTAAATGCAGAGGTAGGGACCAGATTCATGTGTTATTTAGAGTGCTACCTAAAAACAGAAATTAACAGAGAGAAGAGCAAAACAATAGGGGAGCTATTGATGCAAGTATGGGTTTGATAAGCAAGTGCCAAGTGGTCTCTATATATAGCAATACCTGAGTTATACTGCTAGTTTCTGTGTTAGTAGTAGAGAACTTTTTGTAATTTGAATATTTTTATACTCCCTATGTATAATGGTAGAGTATATACTTATAGTAGTAAGAGTACGTAGGAGAGAAAGGAAATGGTCATAAGGGTAGTCAAAAGAGAACCCACGTGACAAGAGGGAACAGTCTTCCATGGATCTGCCTTCTCCGATCACGAGGCGACCAGTCTCAACTCTCAACTCAACAACCAATGTATTAACTTGCTGTCCGTATCCTCTCCCCCACCTTTCTGCACTGTCGCTGCCACCCCAAGGATACTGGAAATTAATTTTAATGAACCCCATTTTAGCCTTGAGTTCAACTTATATGCATAATCAGTAGAATAAGAATTTTTTACTATCTTCAGGTCACCTTCACTTGAAGTAGCGTTTTTTTTTCTTATCAAAATGACCATCTAATATTTTGAAAAAACTTTGTAGATATTCTTTTAGTCCCTATTTACAATCCTTTTCCTCTTTCCTTAGATAATTACTCCCTCCGTCTCATAATAAGTGTCATCATAGTCAAAAAAAATTATCCCATAATAAGTGTCACTTTAGGAAAGCAAGATATAAATTGACTAGCTTTTTTCAATTCTACCCTTAGACAATAAAGTAACATCTAAATGATGATTGAAAAAGCCACATAATAACTCGGTATTGTTGGATTCTCAATGTCAAAATGTTTACTTCTTGTGCATGCTTTAATCAAAAGATAAAAGCAATCTATTTTTATTATATAGGGGTAATTTGGTAAACTTTACATTGCATTATTGGTTTCTTAATACGCGTGTTTTTTACGAAGATGACACTTATTATGGGACGGAAAAAGTAGGTGAATAGCTATTTGATCTGCTTTGGAATCATTTACTAAGTACCAAGTAGACATACACATTTTGATTATCTCGATTAAGTAACGCAAAAATCACTCTTTCTGTCATCAATTAATATGAGTAGTCTGACCATAAGAAATAATTAAAGCTCTAATAACTCTTATTCATATGAATACTATAATCATGCAGTGAGGGTTAACTGGCTAGGTCCACAGCTAGCTTTGTTGAT
This sequence comes from Lycium barbarum, assembly GCF_019175385.1. Classification (NCBI taxonomy): domain Eukaryota; kingdom Viridiplantae; phylum Streptophyta; class Magnoliopsida; order Solanales; family Solanaceae; genus Lycium; species Lycium barbarum. Next base: position 93,106,487 of record NC_083348.1, read on the forward strand.
TTACCTTTGCATAGATAATAGTAAATCTGGTATTAGAGTATATTGTTTACCACTCCAAATCTTGAATCTGAAATTTTTGGAAGTTCCATATAGACGTGTATCAAATGCAAGTCAGCAGACTTGAATTAAGGTTGAGGCAGTTGGTAGTCGTGTTTATAATGATCAAGCAAACGTAACAAAGACCACACCTTATTAGTTGCAATAGGCAGTCAAATCCATCGCATAGACCATCAATTTAAGAGTAATGAATTGAAAGTGATTGATACTGGAGAGTAAGTTGCTAAATACAGATATACACCACTCCTTTCTTCATCTAGGGTGCAGAATACAACAACAAGCAGTTTCAGGCATCGTGCAACATCACTAGGAAAATTGGCCGTACCCTGTATTCACGTGAACTGATTGAGAGTCTATCCATGTTTTAGGTAATCTTGGTCTTCTTGTCATCATGATTATTAGTATCTGTCAACCTCCCTTCACTTATTCTTCTCAATTCAAGTTCAACATTGATTTAATTTAACAAAAATCATAATTTTCTAGATTTGCTTCTAAAATGAAGAATAATGTGTAGATAACACAAAAAGGAAACTAAATTAAACAAAAAGCATAGTAGAGTAGGAGGAGGCATAGATTTGGTGGCCAGTAGACAAAAAAGACAGAAAGAGAAAAAAGGGGTGGGGAAGGAATAGGAATCATGAAAATGAGATACTCTGCAATCATCAAAGCAACAAATGTTCCTTCAGGACATAGAGAGCAATCTTTGACTCAAAAATGCAAACTTAGTATAGCTAAAAAGTACCCTCAGAATTTAATAATTATTCTGAAAAGAAAAAGGAAAATGGAACTAGATTTGGTGTGTTAAATTAGGAAGAAAAGACGAGAGGGGGCCACCACGAGGAACACAAACTCATGATGAAATAAGATGGGGTCCAAAATCGAAACAGAACAAAACTCCTCTGGAATATCGATGAGATTTTGATTAAAAGATTCAAAGTCCAAAGAGCAAAGAGAGAGGGAGAGAATCAGATCATCTTGAGATTGGTGTCACCCTTAGTTCGACAAACGGGGAAGACCAGAGACCAGACCAGACCCTCCGCTTTCCAAAAGATGCTCTATCAATCCACCCACACCCCCAAAAAATAACACCCCACCAATTTTTTTCGATTTACACAATTTTCATTACTCTAATCTCTACACTGCAAACGTTCCCCACGACCCAACCCTACCCCCAACACATTCTTTGGTTATTAATTACATTCATTTAACTAGTGGAAATATGCATTATTTAGGTTTCTGTAAGTTGAACTTATCTTTCGTTTATGCATCTTCATACCTGAAAAATACGTTGTACTATATAGATTTAATAATTCGCAATTGTTTAACTAATTTCAACAATTCTCACTCGTATTTAAAGTATTTTATGATAATGACAAGGCTAGTTAAAGTTGTACGCCCGTCTCTGGCACGTCCAGTTAGTTTCTTCACCCTTAATTCATCTGTGTTTGGTATGACGAGAAAATTAGACAGCAAATGACCACTTTCCGCTTAAAATCACCTACCATGAGTTAAAGTTTTATGGACTAGGAATATTTGCAGAGTCAGGTCATGTAAAAGAAAATTGCAATTGCAAGTAAGTAACTTTATTCAATAAGTATTGATTGGTAACCTAAGATAAATGTAAGTAACTTACTATGCCATTAGTGTAAAAATCCATTACACCATCAGAAAAATTTAAGTTTTATGCATTAATTAGCATAATTTAATCCATAAAACTTAGTACATTATTTGAGTAATCTTTTAATTGTTTTGATCTTGATAGGGACTTAGTAGCTCAATTGGTTGGGTATCTGAACTTCACCTTGTTGGTGAGGGTTCTAATCCCACATTGTAATCCCCTCCCCCATTTCCCCTACCCCTATGTAATAAAAAAAAAAAAAAAAAAAAAAAACTTGATCGTGTAAATATTTTTTAGTATATATCATTAATACACAAAACGTAAACTAATAAATTAATTTGAAATTAAAAGTGGAAATGTGGTGAGCTAGTTATACGAGTAGTGATGATCAGTAATGACAGATGCCAGGCTCTAGAAGAGGGGAATGGCAATAAAGAAGCAGTGATCTCAAATGCCAACAAATATTCTGGCAATAAATGCGACCTCTGGTTTATACTCTTTTTAATGAAACTCTAGGATTTGCCTAATCATGGAAACCAAACCCCCACGAATGCCCACTACCATTTAATTTTCACATCCTTTAAGGGTGACAAATACACTCACGCTTCCCTCATTATATAAGATGATGATAATGATGATGTTTACGTGGCTTGTTGGATTTTGTGGGCCCTGGCCTAACTCTGGGAACAATTTTCCAAATATATTGCCTGTGATTATAATCATATCTCATCTGCTTTGCTGCTTAATACACTAACCCAAAAAAGTGTTAATCATTACCCATTAATTCACGTGCCACGCGGCCCTTTACATGCACTTATCCAACTGTCCATGCATGCATGCAAATGCAAATTAGGTAAGCAAGCGGACATAATATCATTGCTATTCTAACATAGTAAAAGAAATTAACACTATCAAATCACTTATGAAATTATTTTCGATATTTTTTGTGATAATTTTAATAGATCAAATAAAATCATAATTAGTTTAATATGACAAGTTAAAAATTACATAAATAGTATAAGAAATTATAATATAAGTGTATTTAACTCAATATGTATCGCTGCACTTCACTATTACTATACTTATTTGCGATATTAATAAATTCCAACTTAATATAGATATGTCTTTTTAAATTTCTCAATAATTATAGTGATATAAGTTTTAGTTGTAATTGTGGTATCGAGCAGGCTTGCGCAGCTGCACACACCTCGACTAATTCTACGCGATACATGTTACTTTCCACAACACAAATGTTGAATAACTTTATCCACTAAGGTTGGACAAATTGAAAAAAAAAACAATATAATTGTGTCTTCACTGAAATTTGAATCTAAGATCTCATGATTTTCAATTACCTTAATTGACCGCTTTTGCCAAATCTAAAGAGATACTACAAGCCCTCCGTCCCAAATTCCATCGCTGCAGTCATCTGGTTCATCGGTAATACTAAAAGTTTCATGTTTACGTTGTTGTTCTTGATGATTTGATTATTTTGAACCAGGAGGATCCAGTCATGCTTTCCATTCCAATCATCGTATTGGACTTACGCAACAGGCTAGATCAGACCCTTTGATGCGATATAACAAATGAATTCTCATTGTCCGTATTTGTATTTGGCATAGTTTAAATCCAAAATTCAAATGAATTAAACACTTTTTAGGTGAAAAGATACTGTATTGAACTTATAAAAAGAGTAAAAATAAAGAAGTCATTCCTCAAAAGTCACAAGATACAACTGGAATGAATCTCACTTCGTCAGTCTCTATGCAGTCTCTTCTTTAAGCTTTCAGTGGGTATAATTAGAGTAAGCTTGGTATTGGTCTATCTATAGATCATAGATGGAGTAAAGCAAAAGAAAATGATGGAACACATTAAAAAGGAAGATAGAGCAACCATTGATCTATAAGCCGTTGTATGAAAAAAGTTTTAAGTTTATACTTTATAGTCAAAAAACAACGTGAAATTGTGGATCTCCCTCTAAAAGAATAAAAACTGAAACCTCTTATTGTCTCCTCTAAGGGGGGTCTAGCCTTGTAGCCAAAGGAAACTTCAACTTCTCTCTCACTTTTTCAAAGAGGCTTGTCTGTTTTTGGAAATTTACATTAATTCAAGGCTACTGGTGCTCTTTGCTTTTTCATTTTATAATCATGATCAGATGTACTATGATCCTCTTCAATAAAAAGGTGAAAAGGATAGATTCACTAGTACTGTTATAGTGTGATTACACTGTTTTCCAAATCTTCTTATTTCATGAGTTTCTCATGTTTAGTACTGATACTTCTGAAATTAATTAGATGTACTAGAATTAAATTTATCCTGCATGTCTTGTAATTTTAGTGCAAAATGATACAGTATTTTGTTTTCTTGATCAACTATATATGATCATAAATATACTGTATCTTCTCTCGCACGTACTTGACAGTTGACAATGTGTTTCTTTCCGGACACATGTCTATAGTATTCTTACCATATGCCACAATATAAAACTTTTACATGTAAGTTTTGGAAATAATGATAAACCAATTACTAATTGGATTGAACTAAATTTTGATTAATTTGCGAAACAAATTATAAGATGGGATTGGATAAAAAATTCAAAATCTAATCTGACGACAAGTTTCCAAATGAGCTATATATGTTTAGCTCATTAACTTCTTCTTTTTTCTTTCATTATTACCAAAAAAAAAAAAAGCAAAAAAAGCAATTGACAAGTGTAGTTTTGGATTAAATTATATCAACGTGATCTTTGAAAGAATGTGTTTCCCCTATTTGAAGATTCATTTACCAATTAAAACATGTTATATGTTTTGCATACAAGTTTTCTGCCCTTCATTTGTATTTACATATTTTTTAGTACGTTTTATCATAAATCTTAACACCTCCCCCCTCCCCCCCCCAAAAAAAAAAACACAATACACCCATACACTAAATCTACTTGATTACCTTAACAAAAAATAAACAAAGTGAATCGACTCATCAATTTCTATTGAAATAGGATCTAACAATACCAGTTGGCGGTAATAAGCACAAAAGAGTATAAAGTAAGAAATTAATTAACTTGATGGACCCACCGTCATAGGATAAGATAATTAAATTTTAAGAAATTAAATAACTTGTACGGCAGAGGGCTATTATAGTAAGTGACCATCAATTCCTATGGCCAGTCAAGTTAGTTTATGTGATTTTACTAGCTTTGAGAAAATGTACCCGACAATCGGCATTAGGTAAATATTGTTTATATAGAAAAATGGTTACGATCACCATAAAAATCCTTTGGAAAGCATAAGCATCTGCCTGTGTATTCTTGTGGTCTGTTCTTGTTATTTGTGTAGGATTTGTTTGTTTTTGATCTGTGAACCCTCTCTGTTTCATCAATTTACAAACTCGATCATCTACGACCGCCATGCATATTCCTGCTCCTTTTCCCCAGAATTTAATTAAAGATTTAAGCTTTTGTCCAACTTATAACTTAAATACATTTAATAGACTATGTAATATTAAAAAAAAAATTGTACCTTTCTCTAAAACTCTGTATCTGTTGAGTCGTGTTTATATGGGTAAATATCTCAAAAGGTCATTGAACTTTGAGAAATTATGTAGTAAAGTCATTAAATTTTGTTACATATCAATAAAATCACTCAACTTTAGCTTATTATCTCATAAAATCACTCAACTACATATCATCAAAAAAATCTGACATGACAATATTAATTAATTATTTTATGCCATGTAAACGTGGGTCATATAATAAAATAAAATAAATTCATATCTTTGCATACGGAATGACCCTCATCCAAAGTACAACTTTAGAACAATTTTTTTTTTTTTTTTTAAAAAGTAATGCCACATAAATCAAAATGGAGAGACTATAATACAATAGCTTTAATTCAGCGCACAATGGCAAAGCCACACTGGACCGCAAGTCCTAAGGGTGATCAGTTGAATTTCTTTTTCTAAGAAATTATAGTGTGCATAGGTGAATTATTTTGTTATGTATATTTATCGATTGTTGAATTTCATTAACACAAAGATAAATTCTAACGTAATGCAAAAAGGATTCAATGAATATTTATGTATGTTTTGACCAATTCATCTACCATGACCCTCTGATAAAGATATAGATTTATTTTATTTTATTATGTGGCCCACGTCTACATGACATAAAATAATTAATTAATATTTTCATGTCAAATTTTTTTGATGACATATGTAGTTGAGTGATTTTATGAGATAATAGGTCAAAGTTGAGTGATTTTATTGATATGTAACAAAGTTCAATGACTTTACTACATAATTTCTCAAAGTTCAATGACCTTTTAAGATATTTACCCTGTTTATATAAACTATGATTTTGTTTTAACTGTTGCACTTATACAAAGTGCATTGAAACTTCACAAATAAGCCCCTCGTGAAGCAGTAACCTGCTGCCTTATCATTCGAGGATCTGAAAATCATATATATATATATATATATATATATATCATGGCAGTGTTGCAAAAGATCCAGATGATGTTATAGATAATTAAGATGTTGTGTTTAATTGTTATTCACGTTTTGGTAAGGCTATTACAGATGACATAATTTGTTTTAGTGTTGTGTTTGCCTATCGTATATGTCACTTACAAAGTAGCTAAACATTAATTAATTTTGAGGTGATGATCAATTTTTTATTAGCAGTGTCAAAAGTGCCTATTTGCCCCATTTTTCCGCCGGGGGAGGGGTGGTACGGCTTGGTGGAGAGGCTCATGAGTCATGGCCATTTGTGGGAATTTTTTTTGCGTGGATTTCCCTTCAAATGGTCTTTAATTTTCGTCCTCAAATTGTTAGTCTTTAATGTTTGTCCTTCGCCTAAAAAAGTTGCCGAAATATCTAGAGCATATGGGTCGAATCCTAGCTCATTTAAAAAAAAATAATAAAAAAAAAATCCCAAGGCAGGATTTAGTTATGCCTTAATATAAGTTCTGTTTTATAAGAAGAGGTGTTAAAATGGGCTGGCCCAACCCAACTCAGCCCAGCCATAAAGGGCCAAAGAATTAAATGGGCTAGGACGGACTGACCCTTTTAATTGAAGGGCCTGCAAAATGGCAGCCCAACCCAGCCCTAAGCGGGCTGCGAGCTAGGATGGGTTAGCCCTTTAAGTTTTTTCGTCTTCCAAAATAACATTTTTTAAGTGATTTTTGATACAATTTGAACATGAAACTTTTGAAATATGAAATAGAATCTTCTACCACTCATTTTTGCGCATATCCATATCATAGAAGAAAAGATTCATGAGAACAAATATAAATTATTATTTTTAATCACTAATTCAGATCACGTTCAAAAGAAATTAAACATAATATAAATTCTAAGACTAAAAAGTATTACTCCAGTTTCTAATTACTACTCTTTTCTCATTACTTTTTATCTTTTTGTTTAATTTACTTATATTTTCTTAAAAATTAATTAATTTATTACTCTTTTCTGGCCTCAAGGGCTAGCCTCAGCCCAACCCTTGAGGCTGGCGGGCCAAGAGAGGCTGCGCTTTTGAGACCAAAGAAATCTTAGCCCAACCCTACTTAAATAAAGGGTTGGGTTGGGTCGGCCTTACGGGCCAAACCCATATTGACAGCCCTATAAGGCATAACCTTTGCTATTGCGATTTTTTTTTTTTTACCAAGCTGAGGTTCGAACTCAAAATCTTAAAATATTTTCGGCCACTTTTTTGACCGAAGGCCAAAAATTAAATATTTCCAATTTGCTGGGCAAAATTAAAGACCACCCTAAAATAGGGACAATCGTGCGAATTGCCCTGTTGGAATTGGCCCATGTTGTATTAGTTACTAAAAGAGCAAGATGGCCCGGCCATAATATTATTAGGAAGATTTTTTCGGATAAAATAATTATTGCACTCATGTTATATGTGTTTTTATATAGATCTTTATTACTTACATATACTATTAAAATGAGTTAATGTATGTGTTTTTACATCAGTTTATTACTTAACTTTAGTATATTACACTTTTAAAAAAATACTTTTCAAAATAAGAACTTTAGTATATTACACTTTTAAAAAAAATATTTTTCAAAGTAAGTTTGATCTTAAAAGCTTGGCGAAACAGACTATGAATGGGTTTGTGGCTGGTCGATTTACTATATCCATAGTATATGTGATGAAACTGAATTAGGATGGAAAGCCTATTGAATTGGAGTTCTTTTTAGATAAGTAGTGCTCGTATATTGGTATTCGCTGAATTCAGATAGGGATTCTGTCCTCATTTTAGCTTTTTATTTATGGCAATAATATAAATTTTCGTTGAAACGTGTAAATCCTTAATGGCACAATTTGTGATATTTAATTTAATTGCAATTTATATCTACAATTAACTCGTATATAAAAAAATTCCATTTCTATCTGGAGAAAAATCTGTAACTAACCATGATGATTCAGGCCCAACAACGGCCCAATACTCTTGAAAATGCCCAGCTGTTATTTTTATTGTTTCTCAAGATCATTAACATTAAAAATTACTCTTATGAGATTAACTAAATATGTGTTTTCTTTTTTAAGGGAAAACACTAAAGAAATAATTATCTTTCAGAAGTATATTTACATTCACTACTCTTAATCTATAAAGAACTAGTCAATAATTACAATTTGGGCTTAACGACAGCAACAACATCATACGCCATGGAATCACACCAGGGGGTTTGGAAGAGTAAGATGTACACAAAATTTATTCCTACCTTTGTGTAGCACAGAGGTTGTTTTCAGCTCAAAATAAATATTTCCAAAAAATACAACAGTAAAATTGCAGGATACGAGACATAATTATAATTTGGACTTAAACAAGCTAATATCTGAATGTCTCTTATTAGGCGTTTTGACAATTAAAAAAAATGAGTTGGATTTGAAAATAATTTTACAAGTAGAGTTGCGTTTGTACATGAATTCACTCGGGAAAAAAGGTTGAACATTTGTAAGTAAAATTAATATTTCAATATTTTTACCAATATTTCAAACTACGGAATTTAATGTAAAAATCGCATGTGATAAGCTTTAACAGAAGAAGATAATGCCATAATGGAACTCAAAAGATAAGAGAGATTTTAGGAAATGATATGCTATAATAGAAGAAGATAATGGAACTCAAAAGATAAGAGAGATTTTAGGAAAAGATGTAGGAGCTGATTTACTTCTTTGTTATGATTTATGCATATATTCATTTTCTTATTCCTTTTTTTTCTTCTCTCTCTTACAGTTTCTCCTTTAGCTGTTATTGTGAAAAACCTTAAACTGAGAAGGTATAGGAATTTTAAGAAGACAAATGTGTTTGAATAAATTCAACTATCATTTCACATCATTATGGTTAATTATATATTCACTTTGTATAATTATTTAATCATGATAAATTGTATTGATTTGGTTTAAACACACGACGTGGATAAGTATTTATTTGAAAATAATAAGGAAATATGTTACTAATAAATGAAAAAAACAAATATAAAAATCTTCTATCAGAGAGGTGCCAAATCAAACACTCCTTAGACGGTTAAAGCTCTAAGAAGGCTAAAAGTTTAACTGCATCCAATATCTATATCAAAATATATATACCTTGACATACGTTTTAATACCCATTTTTATTGCTAAATTGTACTCCTAGTTATTGATATATACACTTAATTTAATTATGGTAAAGTAAACCTGTTAACCGATTCGAACCGGACCGGACCGGTAACCGGTTAACAAACCAGCCGGTTTTCGGTTTAAAAACCGGTACCGGCCACCGGTTCCGGTTTCGGTTTACCGGTTATATAACCGAAACCGGTCCGGTTCAAAAGTGTACAAAACCTCTTTTTTTGTTTTTTGTATAGTATATATATATATATATATATATATATATATATATATATATATATATATATATATATATATATATATATATATATATTAGTATATTATAGGTATATTTACATATGTTATATAAGTTTATAAGTAAAGTTTATATATTTACTGACTAACAGCAATACAACATATACGTATATATATATATGAAGTTATACTAAATATACCTAAAATATACTAAGAATATACTTATATATATCAATATACTTAGGTTATATAACTTATATATATATATATATATATATATATATATGTGTGTGTGTGTGTGTGTGTGTGTGTTTAAGTTATATGTATACTATATTGACTTATAATTTATATATATATGTTTAAGTTATATGTATACTATATATACTTATATATTATAACTTAAGTTATTTATAGCTTAATTTTTTTCTAAGTTTATAAATTCGTATTTTATAAATTAAGTATATTTATATTATAAGTATATTCTTAGTATATTTTAGTTATTTTTCAAGTATATAACTTTCTAGTTTTTAATTTAAGTACATGTATATTATAAGTATATTCTATGTATATTCTTAATTTAATATCAGTAAAAATATGAACACAAGTAAATAGAAGAAAGCTAAATGAGCCATATATTTTATTCATTCTTGGATAACATTTATTTGCAAGTTATAGTTTTTTTTAACTTGCAAATAATACACGAGTTGCAAAGAAATAGTAGAATAATAAAATCATCAATTCTCAATCATTTGGTTAATTTCCCCATATCATAAAATTACCAATTCTCAATAAGACTTTATAATATTTAATTGAGAGAAATGTAAAGTGGCTAATTGTTGCAAAGTAACTATAATTGAGAGATTGAGAGAAAGAGAATAGTGAATTGATGTGAATTAAAATGGAAATGGAGAGGGGTTTATATAAGGGTGGGGGATGGGTTAAAGTGTTAAAAAAAATTTTGGGGGTTTGGGGGGCCAAAATGTGGGTTTGGGACCATTTGACAACTGCCATTTTTGCAAATGGACTGTTGGCCAACGGTCCAACTAAGCAGCCCAACAGCTACATTTAAAAAAAAAAAAAGAAAAATTCGACCGGTTTAACCGGTCCGGTTTTGATTTTACCGGTTCCGGTTCCAAAAAAATTAAAATCGGACCGGCATTTAATAAATGGTTCCGGTTCCGATTTCGATTTTACCGGTTCGGTTACCGGTTAACCCGAACCGGTTGACGGGTTAGGTGTAAATATAATAGGGTAAATTTTTACTCGCATTAGAACAGCTTCTTCAACTTTTTGAGCCTCTTTGCAGGGTTGTTTGCTTTGCGCTTTTTCGAAAGGTAAACTCTTTTATTTTTCTTTTATGTTCCAGTTGAGATTATGAACTTATGATCTCCTTATTTATTTCCTTTGTTTTATGTGTTTTTCCTATCTATATATGAATTTTCGCCACCCCTTTTGCTGTTGGGATTTCATCACTATGTTCTTGGTCTAAAGACTGAACTTTTAATTTAATTTATCAAAAAGAAGAAAAAAAATCACTTATTGATATGATTCTTTATTTTGGAAACCCCTTTTCCACATAATTTTAGGAATCTGGTAATCAGTTGGATGATAACTCTGTTGATTGCACTATGAGTTGAAATTTTGAGAAAAATTGGATTTTGATTTCTAAAAAAAAGGTGACATGCATTTGTTTTCTTAAGCATGTCTTAGTCTCTCTATACACATATACATGAAAGGAACATACAAAACCATGAACTTGTTCATGTTCAGAAAATTACCATTGTTCGAATAGTCTTTGTCTCGAATTACTTGTAATTAAACTCACTTGTCCCCAAAAAAAGAACGAGGACTAACATAACTAAGTTCTACCGTATAACTTATTATTTGAATTGAAAGTGATATAGTTGCTAAGAAGAAACTATAATTTGAATTGGAAGTTATATTTGTTTGCAGCTTAAATTAGATTTTCCATCTCCTGTCCCATAGATAGATGGAGAGTTTCCTTATGTAGATGGCCAGTGTAAAAGTAGTCTAATAATGATAAAACCTCTAGCGATTGAAGAATAAACTTGAACCATTATACAAAATATGTGTAGTGAACTCCAACTAGCTTGGGATTGAGGCATTGTTGATTAATTGTTCTTTAGTATCTATGTTAAAGAGGAAGGGATTTAGAGGTTTTCAAATCCTCTTCCATTAGGCTCCGTCTTTGGAGAATCCCTTGTTTGGACTTGTTCAAAAAAAGTTTATACTGGATCATTAGCTGGAAAAGAAAAGATATGGTGTATGTGGATAATAGGCAATAGCGACATGTTGGGATTAAGTCATAGTGTTGTTATTACGTCTAGATTAGGTTGGGTGTTCATGAGGGTTTTTTCAGTCTTGTAAAAGACTTGTATGTCAGTGAATAGATAAATGTTGGATTAAAGTACATCTAGTTTTAGATAATCTCAAAATTTGTCTTAAAAGACCAATTTAGAGTTGTAATTAAATGGGCCCAAATAGTGCAGAATGTTGAAATTGAACTCTCCATGAGATTCATAGTTGCATTACTTATAACTTCCTTGTTCGTAGACAAAGCGGATTCGGAATTGTCTTTCATTCCAATTCATAGCTTGTATCCAACCTAAAGGAAAATCATATACAACAACAACAACAACAACATCCCAGTGAAATCCCACATCGTAGGGTCTGGGGAGGGTAGAGTGTACGCAGACCTGACTCCTACCAAGGTAGGACGGCTGTTTCCGAAAGACCCCCGGCTCAATAAAAGCATAAAAAGAAGTCAGATACGGTTAGATAAGGTTAAGAGATTCGGATAAGAGATTTAAAGCGATATGGAAATGAAATAATGCAAGCGACACAGATAATACAGGATAATCAGAGCACAGAAAATAATCGATAATAGCAGAAATCAGAGCAGATGACACAGGATAACCAAAGCACAGGAAATAACACATAATAACAGATAATAGCAGAAATCGGAGCACAAGAAATTATATTGCAATAATGCGACTACTAATAAGAACGGATAACGAGACTATCTACTAGCCTTCTACCCTAATTTGGGTCCTCCAAACCCTCCTATCTAAGGTCATGTCCTCGGTAAGCTGTAATTGCGCCATGTCGTGTCTAATTATCTCTCCCCAATACTTCTTCGGCTTACCCCTACCTCGTCTGAAACCATCCATGGCCAACCTCTCACACCTCCGCACTGGGGCATCTGTATCTCTCCTCTTCACATGCCCAAACCATCTCAATCTCGCTTCTCGCATCTTGTCTTCCACCGAGGCCACCCCCACCTTATCCCGAATATCCTCATTCCTAATCCTGTCACTCCTGGTGTGGCCACACATCCATCTCAACATTCTCATCTCGGCAACTTTCATCTTTTAAACGTGAGAGATCTTAACTGGCCAACACTCCGCCCCATACAGCATAGTCGGTCTAACCACCACTTTGTAGAACTTTCCCTTAAGTTTTGGTGGCACCTTTTTGTCACATAGCACTCCGGAAGCAAGCCTCCATTTCATCCACCCTGTCCCAATACGATGTGTGACATCATCGTCAATCTCCTCGCTGCCTTGCACAATAGACCCAAGGTACTTGAAACTACTTTTCTTCTGGATGGCCTGGGTACCAAGCCTTACTTCCAAGTCAGCCTCCTGAGTTGCTTCACTGAACTTACACTCCAAGTACTCTGTCTTGGTCCTACTCAGCGTAAACCCTTTAGACTCCAGAGTATGTCTCCAACACTCCAGCTTAGCGTTAACTCCGCTACGAGTCTCGTCAATCAGGACTATGTCGTCCGCGAAAAGCATACACCATGGCACCTCACCTTGAATTTGCCGTGTCAATCCATCCATCACCAAGGCAAATAAAAACGGACTAAGAGCTGATCCTTGATGCAACCCCATCACAACTGGAAAGTGCTCTGAGTCTCCTCCTACTGTCCTCACCCTGGTTTTAGCTCCCTCATACATGTCCTTGATCACCCTAATGTACGCCACAGGTACACTTTTAGCCTCCAAGCATTTCCATAGGATCTGTCTTGGAACTTTGTCATAAGCCTTTTCTAGGTCAATGAATACCATGTGTAAATCCCTCTTCCTCTCCCTATACTGCTCCACCAACCTTCTCATAAGATGGATGGCTTCTGTAGTTGACCCATAAAATTTGGAATTGAGGCTTAGTTGATTGTGTGATTCATGTGATTAAAAGGTGAAAATTGTTTGAAAGTTCTTTCCTCGTGGACATTTAGTCAATGCTTAAAATGTTGTAAAGCTCCTCTCTGTTGCATTGTTCTAAATGCTAGGTTCAGTTCTTGTGATTCATGGAAATGTCTTTCAAGAGCATTGTTCGTAAGCTGAGGGAGATGAAAGACGGGAAGGGTGTAGAAAGAAAGCATCAGAGGAACAGAACCCGGTCACAAATTGTCCCTCATGTAGCCCTTTCCGATGCCATTGAACAAGGGCAGTGGGCAAACTTACCACCAAAAGTGCTTTTGGATATCATCCGCAGGGTTGAAGAGAGTGAGGCATCATGGCCTGCTCGTTCTGTGATGGTCTCTTGTGCATCTGTTTGCAAGTCATGGAGGAAAATTACCAAGGAGATTGTTAAGACTCCTGAGGAATGTGGTAGGCTTACCTTTCCCATTTCACTCAAGCAGGAAATCTCCTTAATCTGTTTCAGTTTCCTTCTTGTTGCTATTGCCGATATTGATTTAAACTTAAAGCGTCTTTTTGTTTCCATGTTTAAACCAGCCGGGTCCCCGTGAATCCCCAATCCAGTGCTTTATCAAACGGGACAAAACTAAGTCAGTTTATCGCCTCTACTTTGGCATGACTCCATGTAAGTAGTATCTTCTGCCTATCCGAAACTTCTCTTCGTTAAACACTAGAAATGTGAGATGGATAATCTCTTAAATGATTCCTTGTCTCTGAACCAGCTTCATGCTTTCTTTTGTATTCGATTAATTAACAGAGATTGTCTTGTAAAGATTTTAAGATCCTACTTTAACAGGGAACTTACACTTAGGCTGATGTATCAGTATTATGTCTGACATTCAAGTTAGTACACTAGCATGATTGTTGATATGCACGGACAAAATTAGATGCTTAGGTTGCATATACATAAGAATAGGAATCGAATCCACAGCTGCAAACCCGCCTGAAATGCAAAAATGCATATAACTTCTACTTAATGTTTGTGGTCATGTTTTTTTTATCGGGAATTCCTCCTAATTGATGGAAGATGCATAGTTGATCTTTTACTTCATGACAGCTGAGGATGAAAGGGATAAACTATTGTTGGCCGCCAAAAGGATCAGAAGGGCAACAAGCAGAGAAACTAAGGCAAGTTATATCAAATTTCCAATTATATTTCCTTCATTCACTTATTTCTGCCCCTTCAAAATAGTAGGAAGCAAAAATAAAGCCTCTACTTATGATTGAAAACGATATGACCAGGTCTGACTTTCTTGGGACCAAGTTTTCCATATATGATAGCCAACCTCCAAGTGATGCAGCAACAACCTGGTCCAGTAGCTACCATTTCCTATGAACTCAATGTTAGCCATGTAAGAGGACCTAGGAGATTTCATTGTACCATGCGCTCTATTCCTTTGTCTTCAATACAGGAGGGAGGCAGTGCTCCATCACCTAAATCATTCCCACAATTGTTTGATGACAAGTCATTTTCTGCACCACTCTCAAAAGCAAAGGAGTCAGCTATAGATATCAGCTCGTCTGGCTTTTCAAAGTCAGCAATGATGGTGACTTCTCAAGAGCCGCTTGTGCTAAAAAACAAGGCTCCTGGGTGGCATGAACAATTGCAGTGCTGGTGTTTAAATTTTTGAAGGTCGGGTTACAATGGCTTCTGTGAAAAATTTTCAGCTACTGGCAGAAGTTGATCCTTCTCACAATGTACCAGTCCCAAAACAAGAAAAAATAATTCTACAGTTTGGCAGAATTGGAAAAGACATGTTCACCATGGACTACCGCTACCCACTCTCTGCTTTACAAGCTTTTGCAATCTGCTTGAGCAGCTTTGACACGAAACCGGCCTGTGAATGATTTCATGCAGATTGCAAATCATGATAAACTCCCTTTCTTCTTTGTGGTTGCTTCATAATGTTTTAAATTTGTGTTCATTCTCAGTTTCACTCTCTCCTTGAAGTAAATTCATCATTTAGCAATTAAATTTAACACTTATATTTAGAAAGGAAATTTTTCTTTGATCTATAGACCCAGTCTCATGCGAAGAAGTTGATTTTTGACTCATACGTTCTCTTACTACAACATTTTCCTGAACAGAAGGCTCTCAGTTCAGACTCTTGAGCTGCTCTACTTATATATTTGCCTGAACCTTTAAAGTTGCATTTGCATTTGTACTTAAAAATCAAGGTGGTCCGGTTTTTTGCTTCATTTGCTACAAGTCTGGAACATTTGCAAATTACAACATGGGTCAAGATGTTTAAATTTGATAGTCTTGTTCCTTTTTTGTCTGTTATGACATTTGGTCTGTAATGTAATACATGTATTGTTTACATGAATTCTTGGTTTGAAAGGTTTTCACCTATGTTGTTGAACATGGTTGAGGTTATCAAAATGTGTTTTTATCAATAGATTTGCTTTCAAAATATGCTTTTACCAAACTAGAGAGTAAAATCAGTTGTCTCTGTAAAAATGCACTTGAATGGAGTCGTATACCATACATTTTTTTGCGCGGATTGCCCTTCTTTTGGGATGGTCTTTAAATTTTGCCCCTCATATTTGTGGTCTTTAAATTGTGTCCCTCATATTGCTGGTCTTTAATTTTTGCCCTTCGCATTGCAACTCTGAGCGTTCACGCAGAAATCATGAGGTTCTGAGTTCGAATCCCCGCTCAAGCATAAATTTTAAAAAATAAAAATTGCAAGGCAAGGTTTGAGTCGCGTGTATGCCGGACCCGGCATACACTTGTTAAGGAATTACCAAATTTATGCCGGACCCGACATACTCATGCTTTATGGGCAGACCTGGCATAAGTATGCCGGGTCCGGCATAACTTTGGTAATTCCTTAACAAGTTTATGCCGGTGGGGGCATACTTTTAATGGGCAAACTTTTATGCAGGACCCAGCATAAACTTGTGAAGGAATTACCAAAGTTATGTCGGACCCGGCATACTTATGCCAAGTCTGCCTATAAGGCATAAGTATGTCGGGTCCGACATAACTTTGGTAATTCCTTCACAAGTGTATGTCGGTGGGGGCATAGCGAAATTTAAACTCTGTCTTGCGAATTTTTTTAAAAATTTTTGACTGTGTGGAGGTTCGAACCTGGAACTCATGGGTTTTAGCCGAAGGGCAAAATTTAAAGATTTCAAATATGAGGGGTAAAATTTAAAGACCACCCCAAAAGAAGGGCGAATTGCCCTATACAATAATGATGAATGAACTGAAAATTTGAAAATATTTTCTCATAGAATTGAAGAGGATAAGCTGGAACTTCAATAAGGATACTAGCCTCCACCGTGAAGCTATCATAGCAACTGAAGTAAATTTATTGTTAAGGCACAAATCTGCAAATAATTGTTTGACGTAAATGTATCTATCATAGCAACTGAAGTAAATTTATTGTTAAGGCACAAATCTGCAAATAATTATTTGACGTAAATGTATCATACTAACTAAAGTAAATTTGTTGTTAAAAGTATACTTTCATAACCTCAATAATGATCAGCAGCACATATCAAAGTCTTTCAAACCAAGAGTTCATGTACACTACATGCATCACATTACACTAAATGTCATAGCGCAGAGAGGACAAGACTTTCAAATTTAAATACCTTGAACACTATAATTTTTAGAAAGATGGAGTATTAAATTAAGGAATAATTACGTGACATAGCAAACATATAGTGCGTATTAACATTTAGTAGCTATAGTTTAACTTAATTACTTCTCATAGCAAACATTTGTGTATTAATAACATGTAGTAACTATATATATACATACACAAATTAGAATACTCATCACACTATTCACTCCCAATCCATCTCTCTCCCCCCCCCCCCCCCCCCCTCTTCTCCCCACTGCTCCGCCGCCGGAGCTCCGGCGAAATACCGTGCCCCTTCACCATCGTCACTGCCAAGGAAATCTAGAATGTGAACAGCACCACCGTAAGTACCAAGTGCAATCATTCGTTCAGCAACAGCAATACACGTGGCAGCATCACTTGATAGAAGCGATTGTACACTGCCTCCCATCCGTTGATACTTAAGCCTTGGTTCATATTCATATTTTCCTATTTCTTCTTCATCGGAATATTCGTCTCTTTCATCGTCAGATCTGAAAAAACTAAAATCTATGTCGGAGAAGATGAAAAAAACTAGATCTACGTCGGAAAAAAAAATGTCCAGATTTTCGCTATATTCGCCGGATTTTTTTCCGGTCAGATCTGGAAAAAGTCCAGATTTTCGCTTTATTTTGTTGTATATTTACCGTGTATACAATGTTTTTCGCTTGTATTTGTTGTATACATACCGGAAAGTATGGTGTATTTCTTAATTTTTTGGTGTATCTATGTTGTATATAGTATTTTTCGCCTGTATTTGTTGTATACATACTGGACAATATGGCATATTTGTTAATTTTTTGGTGTATGAATGTTTTATACTGTATTTTTCGCTTGTATCTGTTGTATACATACCGGAAAATATGATGTATTTATGTAATTATTGGTGTATATGTATTCAGTTTTTACTCGTTGTATTCATGAATACAACAAGCCAATTTATGAATACAAATAGTTATTTCATGAATACAGTGAAAAAAAATTTGTTGTATTCATGAATACCGCTAAAAAAAAAATTGAATACACATGTGGGAGCTAGGCTGATTTGCTACAGAACGTAAATATTGAAACATTAGCTATGCAGTTTGATTAAACCCCAAATATTTGCTATTTATGTAAAATGCCCTTAAATTAAAGAGCGAGCGCATATGTTTTGGTCGGAGATCGAGCCAAATTTAATGATTGAGTAGATTAGTACACCTCCATTTGAGGACATCCTATAAAATTGGAACGATACTTAAAACATAGCATATCCAAGCGCAAAGATGACACACAAATTAGGAGATGGTCCAAATTTCTTGGGGGAAAAAAAGTTAACTAGTACTCTCAAGAGGTCGCTAGATACGAGAGACATGCTATTTCCATTTCAATTAAATCCTATACAACTTTAAAGTTTAAAATATTTTGATATCTTAGTCGTTTGGTAGAAGGGATAAATTATTTCATATAGATGAGTTTGGGTGGGATAGGATGAGATAGCTTTTTCCACGCTAATTTATTCCACCTTTTATCTCATATAGATGGGATTGGGTGGGATACCAAAGGAGTTATCCCGCCAACTAAACATGAGATAATTTCAATTCCATGGGAATAATAATGATCGGTGGGATACCATAGGAGTTATCCCACCAACCAAACATGAGATAATTCCAATTCCATGGGAATAATAATCCCATCCCTGCTACCAAACGACCCCTCTTCAACATGAGCGGAGCCACCTTTGGCGAAAGGTGGTCAGGTTGTTCATCTTTCGCCGAAAAACTTTGAAGTGCACATAGGTTAAATGTTAGCTATTATGAGCATATATTTAACTAGTGTACTTGGTCGCTTTTCGCGCAGTCGTAAATAAATATACTTTATTATGGATATCATAATTTTATAAAAAAAAATCAATTTTACAATCAAATAGCTTTTTCATGATGTTTTTAGCGTCTTATTGATTTTGATAGAAATAATATTTTGAGAAATAATGCAGGGTAAAAAAAATAGCATGTTTAGATCAGTACATAAGAAAAAAATAAAATAAAAAAGTAATGAAAAGAAAACAAATTAATGGTAATGTAAAATCTGGGGATGTAACCTGGAAATAATAACTCATCTTTTCTTATTCTTTTTAGGCCTTTTTCTTAATTAGTATATTGTGCCTTAGTAGTATGAATTGTTGGCACTTATATTTCATAAAATATAAATAAAGACCTAAAACGTAAAAAAGAATAGGATTACGAAAAATGTTATAGAAAAGGAAAAGAAATTAAGAAAAAGAAAAAGATCAATGATTAATCAAATGTATCCCATCATTTATGCGATTAAATTTCCTCGTTTCTAATACTTTCTTTCCCTTTTCTTAATTTATTTTGTAGATTTTCATCCTATCTTTATCCTCCTATTCCAATTTTAATTTAACCATCCAAAACTCCTGACTCGGTGAGAATTGTAATCACTCAAGTCTTAAGTAATGAACATGATCCTCAAAAGTTAAAATAACGAACCTAAATCTGTCACATAAGTGTGAGTATGTGATTAAGAAAGTTAATAATTCCATTAGTTAATTTGATTTTCACTTTAAATTCTCTGATATAGCACATAGTTCCTTTAACCTTGTTATACTATAGCCTCTAACGCCCTAGAAATATTCGACTGGATGCCTATATTGTTGGCATAAAATAAAGTCGCATATTTATGTAAACTTAATCTTAGTTTTTCTAGGCATGACCATGAGATTTGCATTTTTGTCTAATTTTCAATAAACCTGAAAAATACTATTTCACGAAGTGAATCTCAGTCATATACGTTATGTATTTTGATAGATATGAACTTTCGCATTATCGATCTCTTCCCAATTTTGTGGAGAACCAACCCATCAGTAGTGTTCAATTTTCTCTTGATGAACTGTATTTCTTGCAGTGCATATGGAATTAGGTCCCTATTAATATTTATAGCTTGTTGCAATGAGTGTTGTGGCTGTCAGACCTTAGAAATTGATTACTTACGTTATACTTGATGCTAATGCTAATGCTATTAATTAATTTAATGGGCAAGGGACATGGGTGTAGTCGTGTAGAGATTTAATAGGGAAGAAACATGGAGAATGAGCAATTACTCGATTTAAACAACATTAAAATTCAATGAGTGACTTTTGAGCTTTTAAAAATAGGACTTAAATGGAAGAAAAAAAAAGGGAAAATGCCAAAATTAGGAGAAAAAAAGATAAATATCATTGCTGGCATAGAGTGACGTCACATCACCTTATCTATGCCTAGTTTTATACTATTATATATAGATTATGCACACTATTAACACAAGTGAGAAGAAAAATTGAACACCCTCAATCAAATTTCTGGCTCTGTCACTACTCTTCAACACACTAAATTATCGAACATGTCATGAAAGTTGAAATACGAATCTATATGCAAGAGTTTCAAGTATATAAAAACAAATCATTCTTTTTGATTTGACTAAAAAAAAAGACCGTTCAATAAATACAATTTCCCCCTAATTTCTCAATAATATTATGATGTAGTTAAAACCGCCACCAATTGAATTTTTTTGCAACAACATTACATAATATAATCCCACAAAGTGGAGTTCGAGGAGGATAGAGTGTATGCAGACTTTATTTTTACTTTAGAGGTAGAGATACTATTCCAATAAAACCAATTGCAATTTTTTAAAGGGAAAGGTGCTTTCTAGCAAAAAAGTTCCAGTATGAGGATTTAAATATAGAACTTATAATTGTACATGAAGGATTTCATTCATTCTACCTCGACATTTTGGACGGTGATTAGGGAGGATTTATTCACTGTCTCATCGGTTTAGTCGCCTGCACTTGCAGCAACTTATTCATTACCGTCTGGCGTCAACTTGGCAACTTGACCATTTTACACTATAGTATATACTTTTAGTAATATCATTAACCATATATTAAAAAAGGCTATGAGTGTTTTACCATTTAGGGCAAGACCTCCTTAAATTGTGATTAGCTAGATAAACCCCTCAAGAACCCCCGGTAGCGCCGCCTGTCACATGACTACTCCAATTGTTCAAATCGAAGGAGATATTGACATAGACATAGACATAGACAACATAGACGACCTCAATCCCTTCACTATGATTCTCCCACAAGATATTCAAGAAAATGACACGAATCATGCAACTCCACAGCATCAACAACAACAACTCTATTTCCTCCAATCCATTAACTCCAACATTATCATCAGGCAACTCCCATCTCAAGGCCTTTCTTTCCAGCTCTGGCCTGCAGCCACTATTCTTGTAACTCTCCTTGACAACAACAACCGTAACGGATCAACTCCGTTTTCCAACTTATTCAAACGTCAAGAAAATGGGGTTTCACTACCCCTTCGTATTCTTGAACTTGGTTCAGGTACAGGTGTTGTTGGAATAGCTGCTGCAGCAATTCTTGGTGCTAAGGTTATTGTCACTGACCTTCCTCATGTTCTGCCTAATATACAGTTCAATGTTGATGGGAATTCCAAGGTTTTGGAACAGCAGAATGGGGTTGTTGACGTTGCGGCGCTCAGCTGGGGGGAGAGCAAGGATATGGAGACTGTTGGTAGAGATTATGACCTAATTTTTGGATCCGATGTGGTGTACCATGATCACCTATATGATCCTTTGATTAAGACATTGAGGTTCTTCTTGTTAGGGGGTGGAAAGAAGATAGCTTTTGTGATGGCTCATTTGAGAAGATGGAAGAAGGAATCTGTTTTCTTTAAGAGAGCTAAGAAGCTTTTTGATGTCAAAATCATACATACAGAGCCTCCGTCTAATGGGTCTAGGATTGGGGTGGTTGTGTACCTTTTCACTGGGAAAAGATAGCCTCAAAAGAAGCCACTATCGTCAACCAACGTTTGATGTTAGTGGGAATCTTATTGTCATGTTTAACAATGGGGTTTGCCCAACAAAGAAGTAAAAAGCTCTTTGCTTTTACATGGAAATACAATCAACAAAGAAAATTGTGTATTATTGCTTATTAATTGAACAGTCACAACCTGAGTTGCAACAAAACACTGCATACAAAGACACTCTTCACAATTAAGTTATAAACCACCTCCAATACAAGCAATTTTTTTAAAACAGAAAAACTACACAACCTCAAATCGATCTTATTCACTTGCACATTTGACATAATATTACAACATGTGTATAACATATTCCTTTTTGAGAAGCACTGTCATTCTTTGCTTGCACACTTGTACCACCAGCACGTTTCATATCTCTTGGCATTAATCATGCAAACACACCAGAACACTTCCAGAAACACAGAGCAGAAGTGTCCTACTTTCAGCAATAAGTGGTACTTAAAACTTGAGCTGCAGAACATGCTAAACGGCGCTAACATGAAGAAATGAGATCAATGCCACAAATAGCAACCCAAAACATTCAGTTCATCCAAATCCAACTTCTCATTATCATCTTTTCCTCAACTGAGAGCCTCTTCCAACTGCCTTCATATTCTGTGAATCTCTAAAGCAAACAAAGTGCACAATTGTCTTACCATTAGGATAAACTGCAAAGACACTGGTGCCAATCTTCTTGTTGCAAAGAGAGCACATGCTATCACTGGTAATCTTCAAGACTGCTTTTCTTTGGTTATACAGTTCATCTTTAACCTGTTTCGTACGCAGCTTCACAATGAGAGACAACAAATACTAAACCACAGCCTTAGTAAAATAATCTAGTCAGAGAAATTTACTCCAGGATTAATTTTCAATTTTCCAGACAGTCTCTAACATAAACTCTAAAACAATTGAACTGCAAAGATGATAATTGGCAGTAAAGAAAATCAATGTACTCTACATTGATAACCGGCTAATGCTCCTTAACGACCTAAGCAGTGGCTGGGGACAGGGGAACAAAATAACAGGTAAAATGACGCCAGAAAACTCAAATGACTACATATAAACTGTATATATCTATATATGTGTGTGTACCACAATAAAGCTTACCTGTAGTTTTTCACTTTCTCTCAAGCTTTTTATCACTGAAAAGTTCCGATACGCTTCACTGGATTTCCTCAGAAGAGGTCCGAGAAATGGAAGCAAGTTCTGCATGATGCCAAAATAGGTCAATACGATACTATAACAGCAAGATGTGAAACATTCTTGCTCATGCACAGGGCAATGCTAGAGGTAATGATTCTGCAGTTTCACAAGGTATGAAAGGATGTTTACTCGAACAAATAAACAATGTTGCATGTACTATCCCACTATGAAGTGTATGTGAATTTTCAGAAAACCATAAAGGCTCTACTACCTTATCTTCTCATAACTTGATGCTGGGAAAGAACACAAAGAAAAACTGAAACAATCCTTTGTCCAAAGAGAATCAAGAAGATGCTTACGTGGTATCTAGCAGTGCATGGGGAGTAACATTAGATAGTATTTTACTCGGCATAGTTTGTTTCAAACAGATGATTCGATATACTTGACCATTTGAAAGACAGATTGATCAAATTTCACCTTGCAGCTTCCTTAATGTGTATTATCTCAAAGTGAATATTTAAAAATAAAATAGTGAAACATCTAATATGCAGTTTAAGGACGGTGACTAATCTAGAAACCACATGTTAGGAATAGGACATATTAACATGATTAGTGCTCAGATACAGGGAGTACCATCACTCTTGAACAGATGTCTTAGTTTGTGTAATGTGTTCTAGTGAGTTTTTTTCTTTTTTAGCTTTTGGGCGGGGCTGGGGGTTGTAGCATGGTGGTTTAGCGGAGCCTGTCTCTGGTTTCTTTTCTCAGAGAATCACTTCTGCACACAAGGAATGATGCTTGTCTAATTCATGCCTTTTTTTATTAAATTACGACCAACTTCCTCATCTAGCTCATGTATACCATCACGTTTTGATGTTCTTTTTTACCTGTAGCTTAGTATCCCTTGGCAGCAGTTTCAGCGCTTGGGCCCCATGGACTCGATCCCACCTTCTGCTCAAAAGATCAAGCACCTGATCTAGCATAATAGTAGAACCTCCTTCCTCGGAAGCATCTTCTGTATCTCCATCACTCTTACCACTGTCAGTGCCACTTGGACTGAATCGAGTGTCCTCAGCACCCTCAATTGCAGCAATTTTCTGGGAGCGGCCTCCTTTTACCTTTGCTGTAGTTCCAGCACCAACTTTCGGTATCCTGCGACTCTGAGATGATACCAGATTAGTAATTTTCTTCTCAAATTTTTTTGTTGTCTTCGTGGGATTTAGATAGATTTGGAGTAGAGTCAGGTAAATGTTTCCATAAGATTTTGCTGAATGTTGAAGTCCTGAATCGTACACCCGATCACAATATGCCAGTGCAAGTTCGGGAACATGAAGCTATAAATCAAAGAGAGCAATCACTTTAGTCTGAAAAACACCCACAATTCAAGCTGGTAAAACACAAAGAGACAACTGAAAAGAGACTTCAATGTTTGCCATCATAAAATTAGACATGTATTAATAACAAAAAAGGTGACGTATCTGATGCCCCTACTTGGGAATGCATTCTAGCCCAATAACATACAGAGAAAGAAAGGGTAAATGCAACATACAATGATTTAATAAAACATTGAGAAGGTTAACATGTCTGACCAACAGGTACACTAACTAAAAGAAGAGTGAAATGCTTGCACTACTGACATTGGCTGCTAGATTAGTCAACAGATCTAACAGCAAATGCCAAGTTCACAATACAAGTCTGTAATAATGCTTATGCTGAAGAACTTGCACAGTTTGGATTTTTGGCATACCTTAAGTCCCCTCAAAAGCACCAATACATTAGATAAAAGACTATCCTAAAAAATGTCATGTGCAGTTAAAGGTGGGAGAAATACCTTGTGCACATATATAGACAGTGCAAGTTCATGTTGATTCATTTTCCCCAAAAGAATTGCACGTTCTTCACACAGAGCATCTGGTGGAAGTCTCTTCAGCAACACCTCTGGATTATATCCAGAGATACTCTCCAAAGCAGACAATAGCTTTTTCCTTGTCGGATAACATTGTTTCTCATCCCACTTCTGCTGGGAATTAAGTTCAGCATACAAATCAAGCACTTCTGAGAGATAAATGTGCACCTGCCACAAGTTACTAAGCGCGTTTATCACAGTCACAGACACTCTCAACATTTTATGTCAGAAGCATGGAATTGAAGCACAAAAGTTTATCCCCTGATATACCGTCTTGGAGGCAAGACAATTGTTCCCTAATTTTCTCACTCAGGGTTTTTCAACCCAGCTTTGAGTCGAAAGGAGCCTAAAAGATGTGAGCTTCTTTTCGCCATATCAAGGAGTTCACTTGCAGCAATGTTGCTTTTATAGCTTTTATGCAATAGAAGGTACAAAGGGGGAAGAAAGAGAGAAGCTACAGAAAAACCAGACAGATGAACAAGTGCCTCTACCATTTCATTCTGCAGATTCTCGGAGATGCTATTTTCATTCATGGCAAGCATGAGTTCCAGATAGTTTGCCTGCATGTCTGGAGCATGCTCTTTTAAGTAAGAATTGACCAAGTCCGCCGGAATGTTACCAGACAAGAACAGCTCAATGGTTTGCATAGGACAGCTTTCAAGAACAGGCAATGAGAACTCCAGGACAAGCATGGGGTCAGTTGCACAAAGGGGCTGCCATAAAAAAGAAGATATAATCAGGTGTATATTTAATGAAATGATAATAACTGCATTGGTGAAGCTTTGTTCCATAAAATTCCTTAGAGGCAGATTTACTTTACCTTGTGCTGAGCACAAATGCAGCGTATAATAGGAAAGAAACCAAGAAAATTCCAGAAACGTACATGTATAAAAGATTTAAAAATTAAAGGATTAAATGGACTCCTACATATCACAGTCAAAAATCTTAGCAATCCTTTCCACAAAAGTGAAGTTGGCAGCTCATGATTATGCTTGACATCTGCCTCAACGTGAACCCATAACTCATATTGGCCTCCAAATTTCAACATAGCTGATCCAAAAACTTTACGAGTTTCCACATCTCTCAAGTAATAAAGAAAAAGTAGATAAAGAAGCATACTTTGAGATATTCAATGATCATATCAGGCTTGAACTTCGTTGAGAGCTCTACAGGAGTTTGCTCTGACTTGGATTCTTCTACCAGTTGATGGAGAAGTTTCAGTGCTTCAGGATGCAGTGTATTGCTCCTATAAAGTTCTAGCAGACAAACATACTGGCTTCTTTTTTGCAGGAACTCCTCGCATATTTTCACGTCACAGTAGTTGAGGGCTTTCAGAAAATCTGTAGCAGTAGAAGACTGTCCAGTTAAAAGCAGAGCTTGAAGAAGCGCAGTGTCCAGTATTGCAGCCATATCCCTAGCGATGGAAGTGACTGGAGCATGAATTCTGCCCTAAATGAATCAAAGAAGCTACATTTTAGATGTAAATTAGGCAAGTAATACAGCTACTTAGAATCACCCCAGTACTAACGACTCTTTGAGGCGCACTAGTTATTTTCCTTTAAGTGGTTTCTCCCTTAATTAGACCACACTAAAGTAAGCCATTACTTTTGCATATAGCAGAATCAGAACTTACCTCCCTGACATTTAGACTTCCGGATGATACAAATGAAACAGTATTTTCCGGAAGGCTATAAGTGATCTATATAACTTGAGTAATCAATCAGAATATTTTGCACTAACTGAACTTTTTCTTTCTGATAAGGTTTTTGGTAATTAAATACATCAAACACAGACAGCCAGAAAGTTATACACTTAGATGCAAAGAAAGGTCAATGTCAAACAGCTCAATATAATTTGAGCTGCTTGTTAAACAAGATAACTAACTGGATACAATTACCCTTAGTGGAGTCTTTGGAGTTTCAAGAAAGCTTTGCATATAAATACTGAAATACACTGCTAGTCACGGTTAGTTTTTCCTTGAGCCGAGGGTCTATAGGAAAGAACCTCTCCACCTTCATGGTAGGGGTAACACTCTACCCTCCCAAGACCCCATTTTGTGAGATTACACTGGGTATGTTGTTGTTGTACTGCTAGTCACAGTTACCAAGAAGTGATCCGCTTAATGTCAAAACTTTGACTTTCAATTGGGAACTTGTTCAACAAAAAAGTTCCCCCAAAACGCTGCCGATGGAAGGCATAAGATAAACACTGAAAAGTTACCTTGGTTGGTTTTTTGGACCGGCCAGTTCCATAAGAAATGAAATTATCTCCTACAGCATCTGAAACCACCTCTTCGGTTCCCTCAGCTGTGGCTTTCTCAATGACACTGTATCTCTTCTTCTGCAAATATCCGATCAGAGCCATCAAAGTGTTGTGGCTCATTTTCTTGGATTCTGTATCCATTTCATCAGATTCTAAGACACTCGAAGGCATAGAATCCAGATCATCTGACAGACCAGAGGAACCTCGGGAGAGATATGGTGCATCTGCATCATCTGCAAATTTCTGTTCTTCAAGTATGAAAGATGACTTTGGAACAATAATGGATGGATATAAGGCGAGCACATAAGTGATTTCAACTTGAGATGCCAGAAAATGTTCCATTGCTTCTTCATAGCTCCCATTTTCAAACAGAAAGTACGCATATCTGTATCAGAAACTTGTTATCAATCTTCATGTATATTAGTTTTAACACTTCTCCTTTTCTTTCCTACTTTTCAAAGAAAATAACTAATGAGCTAAAGCTACAAAAAATGAAAAGAACAATAAAAGATAATAGAAGCAAGTTGTATTTAGTAACTTTTTTGCCAATCAATGTTCATAGTTCAATTTTTTTTCTCATAATGGTGGTGTCAATGCCAGGTTGTGCACATCTTGACTAATCCATGCTACCTTCTACCTCCCACCAGCAAAAGTATTGGCTAACTCTGCCCACCAAGGTTCAGCAAGATGAGAAGTAATCACCTAGTATTTTTGTTCCGCCTTTGCTGGAATTTGAACCCTGGTCCCAGGGCTTTTTTCATATCATTGATCACTAGGCCACACCCTTTGGTGCTGTTCATATTTCAACTTTCCCGGGAAAAAGAGAGAACTGACTAGAAAATCGAGATGAGATAGTTTCCTGGTCAAGCCAGTATGCTGTCAGTCTTCCTACTCATGCGTACTACACTAGATGAAGTAAAACTTTCTAGCAAACATATCACCTCACATAAGTTTATGGTAATAATATCCTATCCATTATTCCTGTCCAAATGAAAAAATGTACATCGTTATCAATAATTTCACATTTGGCTTGAAGCCTACATTTATCAAAAGATGTTTACATTTTTATTGAGTCTTTTCTGTGAGTAAAACAAGAGTCCAAGCTTTCGATAAGAATTAATTTCTAATATAACTTCTATTATAGTCAAATCTTTATCAAGAACAGCGACATATTTTGTTAGATCCCACATTATCAATCCATTAAGAAACCAAGACTTTTTGATGGAGGATTTCAAAAGCTCTATAACAAAGAACAAATCCCTAGTTAAAAAGTATATCTACAGATGTTTCCACAAAATTTTGGCCTCAGAGATTCTCATAAAACTTTATTCAAATTAAGACTTCACAGTATACTTTGATATCTGCCTCAACGTGGATACACATCTATTCACCATAACATCATATAAGAAAATATGCAATAACTTTGACTTAAACGAGATACTATTGCCATTGAACTATGTTTTAACATAGAAATTAGTTAAATGTCCGGGGGGAGGTTAAGTGCGACCATGAACTAAATGAGATACATTTTTCTTTGGTTCAGTAAAAAGTAAATTTTCATTAATATAAACAACAAGAAGGTGCTGAAAATGATCTAAATGAGATTGTTATATCCCATATTTTCATACATTGGGACGTTTTAAACTAAACGTGACAAGTTAAAGACAAGACTATTTTAAGGTACGAAGTAGAGACTTTAACTTCCGGTTTCGTTTCAAGTCACAATTTAACTACAAATTTCGTTTGGCATGGAAGTATTAATGGAAAATTGGGATTAAAATAATCATAATTAGATTATTAAATGGGATTGGGAGGACCAAAAAAAAAAAAATCAGTCCATTAAATGGACAAAGCTAGCCGTGTAGATTGAGTGCCATGGTCAAAGGTTCTTGACCCAAGTTAGTGGGATACACATGTCCAAAGTATGGGGGAAACATATATACAAAAAAAAATCTGTTTTACTCCACTTTAACAACTCATTTCAACACTTACAAGTTGAAGATACATAGTGAGAGAAAGAGAAGCTCTCGGCTAGAGCTAGCCGAGAGTGGTGAGTGAGATTCAATCCAAAAAAATCAGTTTTCTTCCTCAAATCAACTCCTCATCAAGTGCATAGGAACGTGTAGTAGTTGTTGGAAAGAAACAAGGAGGTGTAGCATTTCACTAGGGGTGAAGATTCGGCTAAAGTGAAGAACAAGATTGTAAGGTAAGAATGCTTATTGTTCTTGTGTTGCATGATAATTTGAATGTATAGTTCATGCATGTTGTTGTTGGATTGTTGTTGTGGTTGAAGTAGAGAGTGAGCCGTGAGTGTGGTGAAGTCATGATTGATTTCATTTTGCATGTATTGTTGATGAATTGAATAGGTATCAACATAGGTAAATGAACAAAGATTGTAGAAGTTTGATTGTGATGTTGCATGTTGGATATTGGACTGTTTTCTTGAAATTAAAATGAGCCGTGTGCCCTTGATTCTAATGAAGTCATGCTTAATCTTCTTGTACATGGATTGGAAGTGAATTGAATGTGTTGTAGTATGGATAAATGGATGAAAATCATGAAGTTGTTGAAGTGGTCTTGTAGCCGTGTGAGTGGATTGTTTTGGGGGGATTTAGGGACTGTTTTGTGTCACATTTGGATTGTTGTTGTTATGAACATTGTGGTGTATTGTATGCATGTTGAATATGTGAATTGAGGTGTTAAAGAAATGAATTATGTTGAAGTGTATAGGCAGTCCAAAACCGTGGACTGTTTTGGTACTAGAAGTTAATTTGTGTGTGTTGAATGTTGATTCTTGTTGCAAACGTTTAGTGAAAGTAAAGTGCAATGATTCAAGTTAAAACTGAAATGAATTGTGGACTGTTGTAAGAATGAAGATGATGCTAAAACAGTTCCAAGAACCATGAAAGTAATGTCATTAAACGTGTTGTTGTTGTTGCAAGTTAAAACTGGAAAATTGCTAAGCGAGAATGAAAACGTTATGTGTGTTGTTTAGCCGTGTGTATGGGGCAGTTTTGAATGATGTATGGACTGCCCAAGTTTCCTAAGTAGTGTTTAAACAAGTTTGGATTGATACATGAAAGAACGATTGGCAATGTTAGCTTGTAGCGCTAGTTGGTTTGAATGCGAACGAAACGTCGTTTAAATGTTAGAAAGGGATTGTGAGCGTCAAAATACGTATTGAATTCCCTTGTAGACTAATTGTAGCTCTTCATATCTTGATATAGGATAAGTGTTTTTGGGCAGCAAGTACAAGTTAGAATACAACTAAACGCTAAAGGTATGTAAAGCCTATTCTTTCTTTCTTTTGGCATGTCCTAGACGTAAGTATGAAATGATATGAACCTTGGGGTAAATTCTATTCTCTAGTTCCATGCATGACTTATGATTCTATATTTCCTTAATGCTATTGTCACGAGCTTACTACATGATTGACTAATGAATGATGTATAGAAGTTCCTACTCTTAAAAAAAAAATGGCATGAACAGAAGCATACTTGACTTTCAAAAACTACATCATGGAAATTGATACATGTACATGAAAGCTGAAATGTTCCTTGCTATAACTTATAACGAGAGTTGAAAAGAATTGAATATGAATATTATCTTGACACTTTAGAGCTGGTTAGTGCTTGTCCATTGAGTCTCAAAAGATGAATTTCATATATGTGGTTGCTAATTATTCTGCTCGTGCTTACCGCTATATCCTTCACTGAGTCCCGGGCCAGGACACGTTCTCGTGCGCATATTTACTATATTAATCACCGAGTCCCTCACTAGAGGGCCGGGACACGTTATGTATATATATATGATGATATGATGATGTGATGATATGATGACATGATATGGAGATGGTGGCCAGGAGGGCATATTCCCTATTACCGAGTCCCTTATTAAAGGGCCGGGACACGTCTATGTTTATGTTTATGATGCTATGATTTTAATTACCGAGTCCCTCATAAAAGGGCCGGGACACGTTGTATATGTTATATACAGAATGATTATGTAGCTTTGATTACAAAACTCTATACCGATATTGATATGAGATTGATACAGATAAAATATGTCCAAAGGCAAGTTTTATGAATTTCTGATTGTTGCATTGGGTCCTACATACTTTGTCTCCTTATGAGTCTATTACTACATTTCATGCTTTACATGCTCAGTACATATTCCGTACTGACCCCCTTTCTTCGGGGGGCTGCGTTCATGCCTGCAGGTACAGACGCTCGTTTTGGAGATCCGCCAGCTTAGGATATCTATTCGGCTACTTGGACTGCTCCTTCGTTCCGGAGCCTAGCTTGTGGTATAACTCCCTTTATTGTATATATAAGTGTTTATTCGGGGTACGGCGGGGCCCTGTCCCGTCATATGATATTGTCATTACTCTTAGAAGTCTGTGGACATCTGTGTGGGTCTGTTTGTAGTTGTTGATGCGTTTTACGACTATGACTTATGTTTGGGGCGTACCCATTCATAATGGCAGCCTTGTCGGCTTGCATATATATGTATGTTTGGTATTTTGCATATCGTGGCAGCCTTGTCGGCTTGCGTAGGAATATATACATGTTGTTGTTTAAAAAGTGCAACTCCTCAGGAGACAGGTGCCTAAGACATACAAAACTTGGCAGCTTTAAAATAACACTCTACCTTTTTATACAAATGAGATCATGACATGCTGATTATAAATGATTATAGTTAACAGATAATATGAGTGTCCAACTCAGGCACTAGTCATGGCCTACGGGGTTGGGTCGTGACAGAGATACTATCACCATTGACTTATAATTTAGCACAAATTTGATTAGACGCAGAAGGAAGGCTTTTTTTTTTGTGGGGGTGGGGGGTTTGGGGGGGGGGGGGGGGGGGCGGTGTGTTATCACCTTATATGAATTGATTGCTCCTTTGCAGATCTAAGGCTTGAATCTTCTGGTGGTAGCAATTTGCACAAAGCCAAGGCCTCCGCAAAGTTTCCAGATGCTGTTAGTTGTACAATCTGCATCATAAAGAAAGTTGGAATCACACTCACAGTAAACTCGCTGAATAACGCATCTGCCACTATACCTTTCTCCACTTAAAACCCCGACTTATGTACCCGAGACGTGCGTCTAACCCTCACATCACCTATTGCGCTCTTACCACTAGATCAAAGCCCTGGAGCCAATCCATTTTAAACGAAGTACTTTTAACTTTTAGGCTTTGATATGCACTAATTTATTTTTCCAGCAGTAGCTCAAGAAGTTGGTGAAAGAGGAAACCACAACGATATATACACATTCTCCAAGCCTATGCATAAAGATCAATAAATTCCTGCAAAATATACAAAAAAATTCTTTTACCTTGCTGTTGAATTTTAGGGATCCTTTATTAATCTCTGTTAGTAACAGGTTCAAGGTGCATCGCCTAACAGGTTCCACACCCACCGATCCAAGTTCAATAATTCAGACCTAAAGTTCTTTTGGCCAATTGGTAGACCAAGCCCAAGAACCATGGTATGAGCCTGAACCCAGGTTTCACTGCTATAAATCTTGATCAACAAGTGAAGCGTGGGATAATTGCCTTCATATCTTGATTAACTAGCCAGAGGTGCACTCCTAGCACAAGAGTAGCTTTACAAGTTGAAGGCTTAATGTGAAGGCATCAGAACTCAGCTCTTTGGGGCCACCTGGGATCCTGGTGAGTTTTGCAAGTTGAAGGCTTAATTAATGTTGAGGTTCAACAACAGAAAAGCCTTGGCGCCATAATAATATTCCAAAACTCCAATTTCAAGCCTTGATGTACAAGGTTCAACATCCATACTGTTTTGAGCACTAACATCCTCCAATCTCCATCACTTCAGCAAAAGACTAATAGTAATTGACTTAGGGCACTTCAGTGACGGTAAATCATAAAGATAAAATACACTAGTAATAAATACAACCCCATCTTGAAGGTATATTACACTCTTTTCACTCTGCGGGACTTCCGAAATTAAACACTTGGGTCTAAATTAAATCAGTCTGATGTTTTTCCAATCAAACCAGCCGTGCACGTGAACTCCAACATTTAGTTTGTCTTTCTTCCACCACATGAATTTGATATACAAGTCAAACAAACTTCTTAGTTTCCACTCCTAGTCAAACTACATAACATACAAAGGGATGGGGGAGCATAAGTATCCGGAAAATGTGCTACAAGTTGATCTTTTATATATAATGAAGAATATTCTCCAGTGCAATATTTATTTTCATGATTTTTTTTCCATAAAACTCATAACTAAACTAATCTTTTTTTTGATAAGTAAAGTAAGGAAAAATATTATTAAGGCTCACACAGGTCTCATAAACAAAACTAATCATGATTGTTACAACTTGCAATATAGATTTATTTTGCAAGACTTAGACTATCCCTTTGAGTGTCTAAGATTAGTTTCATGACAAACCTCAGTCCCCCCAAAATGAGTTGTTCGCAGAGACATAAATGTGGTACAGTTCCAATACTGGATTAGAAGCATAAGCAATATAGTTCAACATAACATTAAAGTAAACCTTCTAGAGTGACAATTACCTGTGCACCAAGAGGAACAGGAAAAAATCCAAAAACAGAATTATCAAGAGCTACAATCACAACATTGTTGCTTCGAACAAGACAACGAACATTCCGAAGGACAACTGTTTGAATCAAAGGATAAGGAACACAAAGAGAACGTATCTGCAATTTTCCAAAATATCAAACTGCATTATCATCCCAGATTTCGAAGGAGACGCGCTTAAGTGAACAAAAAGTATGGATTAGCAAACTAGACACTCAAGCTACCTCAACATGTCGTGGTAAGAGACCTACTGCATACGGCTTCTGAATAATAACAACTGCAGGAGCTTCAGACCAACAAACCCTCCCTTCTTGGATCAACTTTCCCTTTTGGTCAACTAAGACACCAATATTATCCTGAAACAACAACACTTAACAATGATTAAGCACACAGATCGTTTTCAAAGATCTTTTTTTTTTTTTTGATAATTAAAGGTAATTTTTGTGAGAACCCAGAACCAACTGGTACTGGTTCAGTACCCAAAATAGAGCTGGACAGATAGTTTCCAAAGATTAGGACTTTACTGAAGAGAAGTGAGAGATGATCCACAAGGGCTTTATCAACTATGTCATAGAGAGAAGACTATAGATTCTATGGAATCAAATATCATCCAGGAAATGAGGACGGAAGGTGCATCATACATATGAATTAAATTCTGAAGTAAAAGTATGTTTCCCCTGCTCTATGGATACATTGAAGCTCTGGTATGTGGAATTTGAGAAGTAACAACACTACGGGAAGATGGCCCAGCTCAGTCTATCAGGCCATAGTGTTGTGTGCATGAGTGTGGAAATGAACTGTAAGACCAATCAATCATTGTAATAATGACAATGATAAGCTTTAGAAGACTGTTGAATGACTAGGAAGTGAATAAAATAGCTGACTTCCTCAGAAATTTGGAACATTTCCAGATAATACAGCAACTTAAGACAGATTAATCTGGCAGACGTACAGTAAAATCGGCCTATACAGTACTCATGCATAGGGGTCAGCTGGGACTCAAATGGCCTTGGAAGCATGTTTGGAAAGTGAAGATACCTTATAAGGTGGCATTTTTCTTGGCTAGTTGTAAAGAAATCACACTTGACTCAAGAACACTTGATGAAACGGGGGTTAAAGTTGTGTTCAAAATGTTTGTGTCCGGAAGGATTGGAGTTGACCAGCTTTGGCAAGATGAACTGCTGCTCTTATATCTCTTTTGGTGTAAGGAAAAATTCCTAGATGGTGTTGAATCTTTGATAGATGATAGAATCCCTGTAAGAAGAGCGAGAAGATACTTTTGCTTCTTTTGAAATGTAAATATGATTTCTGCACAACCTTTGTGCTGATGATATATAATATTATTACCTTTCTAAAAGAGTAACAAACATTACCTTGCCCAAGAGAAGTTCTCCCGAGGGAAGAGACACCACAAGAGGTGCGGCGGTCCTTCCTGAAGGAAACATCTCAGACAATACACCATTGGTGGTATTCAATATCATGTACTCTCTTCTAATCCCCAGGCAAATATTCTCACCACACCATGACATCGACTTGACTGTGTCAGGGACTCCAAATTCTTTCACCTCCACAAATCCCCTCCCCCCTATAGAAGTTTCAAGTAAGAATCAGATTACAGTAAAAGAACTCTTATAGCATGAGAAAATACTATCATCAAGATCCAAACTGCTTTGACCAAGAAACCGGAAAGTGAAGTTACCAAGTGCAAGGAAAAAGAAATTACACACATTTATGATACTTTTTTTAAACTACAAGTAGTGAACAGAAAACTATACTCTCCCTGTCCCAATTTATGTAACACTCCACCTATTTTCGGATGTTACATAATGTTTGAACCACTTCATTTTTATACAACTTTCACAACTTCGGGAAATTCAAATCATTAAACTATTGAAAGTTCCGGCATTATCTTAAGTTTTCTATATAAAACTATCTTTTCAACCATTATTTTACTTTCACTATTCTAACTTATATATCATGTTAATATATCTACGTCCACTCAAATATTGTCGTATAAAAAAGGACAATATTTCTTTAGTAGCAAGGACAAGGGACACAGCTAATTCAGACTCCTAAAATGTCCCTCGGAAGATGCGCAAAAGGTACCTACATTTCGGTATGTCTCGGAGGCAAAAACAGAAGCAAGCTCATTCTTTTTACGCATTTTAACCATCACTTTAATAGTAAGAAATCATAGTTCTAAATTATGTTTGTAACATCATAAAATGATTCAGCCAATGAAAAAGTACTTCCTTTCACACACATTCACTCATCTAAAGTAATCAGAAACTGCATTAATGCCGTGACAATGTAAAATTTCCAATCAACAAATATAAGCAATTCAGTCGTCAATACCGTCGTGTCTGAAAATACAAACTCTCTTTTGCCTCCCGAAGCAAAGAAACCCTCTTTTATCATCCCATGAGTATACATTTGCACCTTTAGCCTTATTAATCACAGCCAAACTCTCCAAATTGGGCAACCGATGGAAATATATCGACTCAGAAAGGGAAAGCAGAAGTTCTCGTGAAACAAGAACTTCCATGGCCAGCATTTGTCTTCTTGAAAATCCATTCACACTTCTTTCAAGCACATAGTGTTCTTGTTGAAGACCTAAGGGTGGAGATTGATCGGAAATGGAAGATTCTGGGCCGTAGATACGGAGTGATCCATCGGAACATGCGATGAGCAAATTTGAGCCGTATGATTCGATAGCATCGATTTTCGATGGACAATTATTGAGGAGTTGGAAGGAATCGTAGGCACTGTGCACCATTTTTCTTCTTGTATGATTGATGATTTGTGTAGCATGTCAAAGTAACCTCTGTGTTCGACAGTCCACATGATGCGTGTTACCATGTTAATCATCAGACGCTTACAACAGGAAAGGTTTGTTACAGTTATGCTTTTGTCCCGCTCTTTTTGGATTTTGTCATTAACTTTACTATTTCCATACCCAAATTACCAAATAATGACATGGAAATATACTCACGCCCCCTTTACTTGTTAGCTCAGTAGTTTGAGCAAATATCCTAAAAGCTCATCCATGTATTGACATTAAAAAATAAATAAGAATAATTTAGTCAAATTATCATTTATATTTTTTAAGAAGTATAACTGATTTCTTGCAATTTGTTAACAATTTTTTTTTATTTTTTTTTTAAACTCCAGGAAAATCCACAGCCGCTACTCGTTAGGTGCGCGTTTTCGAACCCGCGACCTCTCTTAGGAAGCCTCCCCTCAAACCAACTCAGCCACACCCGAAGGTGCTAAATTTTTTTTTTTTTTTTTAATATTTTCTTTTCGTTAGGTAAGATTTCAAGCTCTTTTTCTATATGTGAGGTAACAGCTTTTCAGTTTTTGATATGACAACTGCATTTACTTAAAGTTAACGGTTTCATCTAACATTTAGAGCCCGTTTGGATTGGCTTATAAGTTATTTTCAATTTTTTTGAGTGTTTGACTGGCCAGCTTAAAGTCATTTTGTGTTTAAAATAAGCTCAAAAAAATAATTGGGTCAATTTGACTTAGCTTATCTAAAGCAGTTTATAAGCTGAAAACAGCTTATAAGTAAAAAAAAAAAAAAAAATTAGACTACTCAACTTATTTTTTTTAGCTTATAAGTTGCACACAGCTTATATAGGCATAAGCCCATCCAAACAGGCTCTTACTCCGAACCTAAACTTTTTTTTTTTAGCGTCTAAATATCCCAACCTCAACTATTATCACTTGTAAAGTTTTATTTCCATTTGAAAGTGGGAAAATAATTTTTCTTTGAAACCCTGAAAATTATTGTGCTGGAAATGAATCCAAAATTAAAAAATCTACATCACTCAAGTATGATAACACTCACCTACTCCCAATCCTCAAACAATTGCCATATTCCCTGAATTCCAAAATCCTTGTTCAAGTACAAAATCACTATAAAATCCACTTAGATAAGTTTGACACAACATATACTACTACAATCTCCCTCTTGTGATGTATGAATCTGGATTGTGCATAACGTCAAACAATTGGTCGGGGCTCAATTGGTTAGAATAAAATAACACACCCAGTGTAGACCCATTTATGAATTTAATAAAAATGAAAAAAAAAATTGCGAAGACAATAGAAGATAATGCATGCACTAACATTTTTCTTTTTTCTTCTCTTCTTTTTCTCAAAGAATAAACTGAATTTCTCAATACAAATACAGGTGGCTATTGGCTCTTCGACTAGAGAACTACACATATACAAAAGTTGTGCTGCAAAATTTGAAGAGCTCCCTGCCAGCCAACAGTAACCTTAATAATACGCATAGTGTACATAGAGTTGCACCAACACTGGCAACGTTCTTTTGAACATTTTAATTATTACGTTTTTCGGGCCTTGACGACATGAATACTTCTAACAAGGCCTTTCCCAGCCTCGCCTATGGTTTTTAGCGTACTCAAAAGATCCTTGCTCTCTGTGGAGTCATCATGCTTCCGTTTCTGGAAAACAGACCACAAGTACCATCTTGTTAATAAAACATCCAAACAGCATCGTTACTCCAGTACAACTAGAAAGCATACCTTTAAACTTGCTTTTCCTAATGTAAGACCAAGAGCATCACCACCCACAGCATCGTACCACACCTTGACCTCATCGGGAAATCCTCTCTGCATCAGATGGGGGCAGGAAGAAAGAAGAAAATCAGCATCACAGGAACAGGGGGTTCAAGGGATTCAATAACTGACTTGCACCTCAGTGGGAAAAATGTCAGCAAATGTAAGTACTTGCCTCGATCTCGGAAATAAAGCACCTTACTGGATCAAAATCCACCATCAGCTTATTTTTCAATTCCCCAGAGTTCACTTTGAAGTCTCCAGGAGAAAAGAATGGATGGAAAATCTTGGTTGCACGCCCACGCACCACACACCGCTCTAGAAGAAATTGGAAGTGTTTCAGACACTAATTAGTACTGGTGTTTTCAATGCTTAATGGATGAAAAGGGGTGAGGAAATAGAGGTAGATATCACGCCGAAAAAAATGCAAGCACAAACTAAGATGAGAAAAAGAACCTTGTTCGAGTTCGGATGGGAAGAGAAGATGCTGGGGATAGGGCAATTTATCCCTGTGGAGAAGAACAACAGCGTCATAGTTGCTCAGAGGCGTGCGGAGAAGACACTGCAAGATAAAAGTCAACAGCACTATGAATGACACATTATAGCAAAACCAATTCACAGGAACCGTTGATGTTTTTACGTACTTTCCATCCATAACAGTCATATCCATCTTGCGAAATCAGTTTGGTCAACAAATTTGCACTGCTAGTTGAATAAGCCACCAGTCTTCTTAGGTCCTAGTACACAACAGTACCCACATTAATGCCAGAGGAAAAGCAATAACAATCGCGAAAACTTATCCACACACACCACGATCATGAGAGGAGTCTGTGCTCAAGACCACTGAATGACTATTTCCTAAAACTAGTCAGGGTGCCACACCTACATGCTCAGATTGTGTTAAATTAAAGGAGTTGTCTTGGTTTCATAGAAGGCTTAAATGCTTGATTTTATTGTTTGATTGCTTGATCTTGTGATATCTCACAAGCCATAACGTTAACAATATTTCTCTGGGAGTAGCAAGTAGGTGAGTAGTGTGCTGAAGTGCTGTGGCTGTCTGTCCAGTACTCACAGTTTTTTTTATCCGTACTTCAAAGTTCACTTTGGTTCATAAAATTGTTTATTACTAAAAAAGTAGTCCTGTTTCCCAAGCTAAACATCCATGATTGACTTAATGGAAATTTTAAGATGAGTGAGGGATAACCTAATGGTAAGGACCCTCCACCTGCAACAATAAGGTATAGGGATCAAGCCACCAAGGGAGATAAGGAGGAATAGGATCAATATTGAGCTCCTGGGTGAAAGGTTTGACAATGAGGTTTACCATATATATTTAAAGTGTTACTTCTAGAGTTACTGCTTCATTATCTAGTCTAGGAGTACAAAAGAGAAAAAGCTGCACAAGAAGTGGAAACGTAGATCTGGTGTAATTTTGTGTTGTATATATGTTTGATAAGCTTCCTATTCAATAACGTTCAGTTTGAGAGTTTTAACCTCACTGGTCCAAATATAGTACAGTACACATCATGGTTACAATCATATGAAATACTTCTCCTATCTCTAAAATGATGCTACGACAAACAATTTGGTTTGCATATAGTATTAAGAATTACTTTTGTCGTGAGCATGTATATGGTAGTAAGGGAGCAGCAAAAGATTGGTTGCAAATGGAAATTAAAATTTCCATGAGCCTCTCCAGAGGCCACTTTTCTACATTTGAAACCTTGGTCATACATTCTAGGATCAATTGTCTTAAGTTGACATCTAATCAACAGGGTTTTCAGAACATATATAAAGTAATAGGATGCAAAACATTATACTTCTCACATGTTTCTGTTTCGGTGAACAAGATTCCATGAAATACAGACAAAGATTTAATACAAGTGCTTGATAATTGAGAACCACTTACTGCTGCAGTTGGTGAGGATCTTGTCCATGCTTCAGATGTGATGTCATATTTAGTA